>NC_083790.1:6741382-7941382 GCF_015708825.2 Lethenteron reissneri | reverse complement strand
ATACAGGAGGTCGTGGATTCGATCCTGACTCTGACTAACTGTATATTTGGAGTTTGCATGTTTCTCTCCCCGTGGTCACGTGGATCTTTCTCCGGGTCCTCCGTTTTTTCCCCTCCAAATTTATCATCATGCGTTTCCAGTATTTGGCTGCTATACATTTCCACGTGATAAGCCACTTTATTGAGCTATCATTTGTGGTCAGGCCGCTTCTGAAAACGAGCTATATAGCTCAGTTGGCCTTACCTGGTAAAAGAAACACCTAGTTTAGTTTTAGTTAAAGAATAAATAAGAAGAAGAAGAAGAAGACGAATGCAAATCTCTTTGCCAATCCACTGCTGGATAAAGACCTCCCCCACACAGCGTCGATCGCAGTGGTGGTATGACCATACTTCAAACACGTTGGTCAATTTTTCGATTTAAAGCTTTCGTGACTGCAGGGATTCATCTTCTTGGTTCTTTCGGTAAAGTCACGTAGAAGGGAAGTAATAAAATAATAAAAATAAAACATAATAAAATAATTTTCACGACGTTTCGGCCACAACGCAAGTAGCCGTCCTCAGGTGAAACCAGGTCTGTCGAGGCGACAGCGTCTGAATGAAACAGCACACGTGCTTGGAGCATATATATAAGCTGGGTTGGAAAGGGGAGGGGAAGGGGGCGCCTTGACAAAAGAATTTGCATATCAAGAGGAATCCAGCATACCCGTTGGTCAATATTGGGGATAATGCGATACTGAAGTCATCACCGCAAAAATCACCCTCACCGCAGTTGCCTGCACCTTGTCCTTCCTCACGAAAACTGAGCAACTCGTGGTTCACGTGGAATGTAATGACAGTATCAGCGATTGTAGTAGATGCTTTTTTGTGATAGATTTTTTTTATTTCTGCAGATTTAGGAAATGTCGTGTGGACTGAGGTGGCCCCAGTGGCTCAGAGGTCAGAACATTGAGGCTCGCAGCGCTGACACCCTCTGGCTTGAAATCCAGGCAGGTGCCGAGATTGAAACCTGTGATAAGCCGCTTCCGTGAGCCCATTATCCAAACTAAACTAAACCATTTTATTTACCCGGGTAAAGCCCACTAAGCTTATAGCCATTTCCTCAGAGGACCACCTGACCACACATGCTAGTTCATCAAAGTGGCTTAATATCATCATCATCATTATCACGCGTGAGAATTTATATCAATAGCAAAAAATCTAAACGCGTGTTTTTCTTCTGCTTCTTCTTCTAAATATGGAGAACAAAACCGGAGGACCTGGAGAAAAATCCACGCGTCAACCACGGAGAGAGAACACGCAGACTCCAAAGAGACTGTCCGGGCATCGTCAGGATCTGGGATCGAACTCACAACCTCCTGCGTACCAGGTGAGGCACAAAGCATCCCGCCCTTCTGATTCTCCAACAGGAAAGGCTCCACTGCTCTGCGAGATTTCCACGTGGATTCTTCGCCTGGCCACACGATGCTCATTGCACAATCGGAATAAAACTGAGCGGAAAATATTTTCAATCTGAATATTTGAAAAAATAAATGCCGCAGACATTTACATTTAGATGGTGGTGAGTGCCAGAGTGCGGGTGCAGATGCAATCATTAGATAATGGTGCTTCACTGTCTACTCCTTTGCACTGTTGTTCTTGATCGATTAATCATATTACGTAGCTTTTCGTGTCTTTTCATAACCAAAGTGGGTGGTGGGTTATTTAAAGAGAGGATTCCCGTTTGAGTTGGATCGTAGCACGAAGAGATACTACGATCTACGATAATGTTGCTCGTAATGATCTTCTTGGTACATTAGGGGCTATCATTATTGTAGTGCATGGCCTATTGCGACGAATGAAGCCACTATATTTCATAGGCACAGTCGGCAGAAGTTTTGCAGTAGAGGCGGGGGTGGGGGGGCGATGTTGCTACGTGGAATTCAAATTAAGTATTCTTTCCGTGTTAAATTTTTAAATCAAATTTGCAAGTTTGGACTATGACGCCAGCACACGTAACGGCCTCCTCTTTTTGAATGACATCACGGGATTTTAAAATCCCACTGGGAAGCAGACGGAGTGTTAAAAACATTTTTATGATTAATACACCTGCAGTGATAACCAGGGTGGCCCGGCGGATTGGAACCGTGAGCCTCTCCAACACGCATCGAAGGCCCTACCTCCCACCGGGCCAAAGTCACTGCTCCATTGGCACCAACGACCCGCTAAGAGAGAAGGGCGCGCTGAGCATTAATCAACCCCTAACTGAACCTTATGGCGGGACCCCGGGGTTCCATAAGCCCCCAGCTCTCGCATGAACTGCGTTGCGACGTCATTTTATGTCTGTTGAAGGCGAACGACACGGCGATCTGTTCCTCTCGACGAGCTCTACACGACGCGCTCATCAACGTGTCAAAGTTTAGTTTCTTCTGCGCATTCGTCCTCGCTGCTGCGCTTGGACACGACACGACAACAGAATGATCTGCGCCAGGCGGGTCACGGCGTTTATGTGCGCGGTGGGACGGAGTCGCTAAAAATAAATAAATTATTTTCGATTTTGACTTCCGTTTATTCGGGACCCCGGGGTCCCGACGTAAGGTTAAATTCTTTAATTATTATTTCTTAACGGAGTCATACACAGCAGGGAGTTATTGTTATTCACCCGAATATCGCTCCGGGTGAAGGTGTCTCGCACCAACGGGGAATGTTTAACTCATGGCGTGACATGGCCTACGAGAGCACGTCAAACCCTTCCCAGCAACAAGATAAATAAACCCCAGCGGCCTACGACTTTAGTTCTAACATTGAATCTAAGTTTGTTATTTTTTGTTTAAACAAATCATTTGGTGATACGCAAATACCATTGCCCTAAACGTCGCTCATGAAATATTTTTCTCATTCTATTAACGAATGTGTGCACCTAAACTCAACTGTAAACTATACTTTTCGATTTAAAGTTTTCGTGACTGCAGGGATTCATCTTCTTGGTTCTTTCGGTAAAGTCACGTAGAAGGGAAATAATAAAATAATAAAAATAAAACATAATATGATGGTTTTTTTTCATTTCCATAAGATTATGTTGTATTTGTATTATTTTATTATTTCCCTTCTACGTGACTTTACCGAAAGAACCAAGAAGATGTAAACTATACTCTTTGGGTATTTCGGTAAAGTGACGTAGATAGAAAAAAATATTAATTTTTTTTAATTATTTTTCTATCTACGTGACTTTACAGAAAGACCCAAATAGTATGAATCCCTGCAGTCACGAAAGCTTTAAGTCAAGATTTAAACTGTAAACTATTTGTAATTTAACAGGTAAGGCCCACGAAGCTTGCTCTACAGCCCTTTTCAGAAGCGACCTCGACGCAAATGAAAGCTCAAACGCACCTAGTCTGGCACAAGCGCTGTGGTGGCATCACCACCACTTAGTGACGAATGGCGGTTGTTACTGTGTGTACGAATCCGTGTGAGCATGAGTGTGTGTGTGTGCGCACCTGTGTGTGTGCTAGAGAAGAGATGGAGTGTTGTGGTACAGGAGGATGTGGAGCTGAGTGGACTTGCCGATGACTGGTACCAGCGGTGTCAAGATCGGCCTCTGTGGAGGAGGCTCGTGAAGGACGCTGCTACTGGGCAGTTGCAGGCAGTCGCCCTCCAGCAACAACGGAGGGCGTAGGAGCGACGCTCACAACAACGAGCGGAGCGCCGGGTAGATAAAGCACAGCAAGTTGGCACAGTCGGGGGCACAGGTGGTGCATCAGCCAGTCATCTCAGTCATCTCAGTCAGTCGACCGATGGCAACCCGCTGGGTCTGCCCCGTGACCTCCTGCCAGCGGGCGTTCGACACTTCACGTGGCCTCAACGTGCACCTAGCCTGGCACAAGCGTCGTGGTGACGTCACCGCCACTTAGTGAATGGCAGTTGTTGTTGTGTGTACCCGCGTGTCTGTGTGCATCCACGTGTGTGTGGAGCAGCGGTGTGGCCGCTGAGCGCGCTGCGCTACGAACCCCGAGTCCCGCTCACGGCCAGCACAAAGTGATGATTATCTGACGCCGGTCATGGGCCTCCTTTAGGTTCACTCAGCCTCGAATGAGAACCCTGGTGCGGTGTGAAAACATCGGCAGTGGTGAAAACAAAGGGAGCCGGGCATGGGATGCTGGCCACACACCCCCTCGTGTGCCATGACGACCTTCATAGGCACTACTCGCTAACAAGCACTTGCCCCAAAAAGGCTATTAAGGCTATACGGGGGGGGGGGTATCGTTGTCTTTGTGAGCCATGCGTGTATTTCGCACGTGCGCGTCAGACATGGCCTTGAGTCGTCACTCGCTCTCCTCGCTCCCAGAACACTTTCCCAATTACAGGGAGGGTGAAAGACGAGGGGGGGGGGAGTGGGTAGCTGGTGGGGGAGCAGCCACGGGAGAGAAGAGCCCATCGCGTAATTGCGAACCGCGAATCGGTCACTCCCAACCCCCCCCCTCCCCCCGAAGTTGCTGCTTCCAATTAGGGCGGCTGGTTGCTCGCAAAGATTGAGTCGTGGAGATGAAAGGAAGGCGCCACGTTGACTCGCTGGCAGGAGGATCCCGCTAAATGCCCCCCCCCCACCACCACCACTCAGCAGGAGACCCCCCCCCCCCACCCCCTTACGCATGCCCCTTCCCCCCACGCACCTCCTACTGCCCGTGGGATGTGGGTGGCTGGTGAAGTTGGTGTTGGATTATTTGCAGCAAGTTGACACAGCAGGGGGCACAGGTGGTGCATCGACCGGCCATCTCAAGTCTGTCAACCCACGTGGCACCTGCTGGCTTTATCCCGCGACCTCCTGCCAGCGGCCTTCAAAGCGCACCTAGCCTGGCACAGGCGTCGTTGTGACGTCACCGCCACTTCGCGACGAATGGCTGCTGCTGCTGTTGTTGTTATTGTTGTTGGATCGTTGCCATTGTTCGTGCAATTTGGTTTAAAGAGGGCGGTCAGGTTCCCTCTCTCTCACTCTCTGCCTTCGAGAGAGAGGGGAGTTAAATAAACACATTCCTGCGGAGGGAGCTGGTAGGAACGTTGGGTTGCTCGGTCAATGGCCAGGGTCAGCGGCGGCGTGGTGTATTCCGCAAATATGCCCGACTGTGAGGGCGGGCACAAGCCGGCGTGAGTAGGTTAAACGTTGAGTTTTATAAGGGCACCACGGGGTGACCAGCCCCTCCCCACCCAGCCCCACCCCTCCCACCCCACCCAGCCCCTCCCCACCCTCCCCACCGAGCCCCTCCCCACCCTCCCCTCTCCATCCAGCCCCTCCCCTCCCACCCCCCACCCAGCCCCCCCCCACCCTCCCCACCCAGTCCTTCCCTGCACGACGGACACAATAATCCCCTGTGGGCTGGTGTAACCAGGAGGTTCCTACCAGTATAAGTTGAAGCTTGAACAAGCCTCATTCCATCATGAACGCCGACATCGTATGCAACATAAGAGACACGATACTCCATCAGGCACGATGATCTTCATGCACTTCATAACGCGTCTCACATTTGCGTCACCAGCAGCAGCCAGTGACACTGATATTGACCCCAGTGACTAAGGGGCCGTCCATAAATGACGTCACGCACCTAGGGGGGGGAGTCAGACATTTGTGACAATGTGTGACGAGGGGGGGGAGTTTGATAAATGTGACGTCACATCAAAATTAGCAACTTTAAATAAATATAGACAACACGTTCTACTTAATTATATAGACTTTTTAATCAATGTTTTCTCCTACAACATCAGAGTGCAGCGCCACATTAAATACGCACTACAATGACAATAGTTTAAAGCGATTTGAAGCATGTTTTATATATTTTTTTTGGGGGGGGGGGCAGAGCTTTGTGACGTCATATTTTAGGGGGGTGTGACTTTTTGTGACGCCGTGTGACGAGAGGGGTAGTCAACAATCGTCCAAAATCGCGTGACGTCATTTATGGACGGCCCCTAAGCTAAGCTGTGTGTCTATGTTGTGTGTCTCTCTCTGTCTCTCTGTGTGTCTATGTTGTGTGTCTCTCTCTGTGTCTCCGTGTTGTCTCTCTCTGTGTGTCTCTCTCTGCTTGTGTGTCTGTCTGTGTGTCTCCGTGTCTGTGTTTTGCCTCTCAAATTTAGTTCTACCTGATGACGATTGCTTGTGTTGCAATCGAAACGTCGTATTCTATGATTTAATTTATTTCATTTCTACGTGACTTTACCGGAAGAACCAACGAGCTTCAAATCAAGTGTTTAAACTAAGCTATGAACTATTTGTTTTATTTTGCTAGGTAAGGCCCGCTGTGAGACATGGTTCCTTTTCAAAAGCGACCTGGCCACAAATGATCGCTCAAGAAAGTGGCTTATCATGTGGAAATATACAGCAGCCACATACCATAAGAGCATGCGTCTAAACGTGGAGAGAAAAACTGGAGGATCCGGAGTAAAATCCACGGGACCACGGGAAGAACACGCAAACTCCAAATATGCAGCAGGCGTCAGGGTCAGGATCGAACCCACGACCTCCTGTATACCAGGCGAGGTAGTTAACATCTCGCCACCGTGGCGCCCTGTCATGTATGTTAAAACTCGAGTCGCACATGACGTAGCCAACCGTGCTAGTCGGAGGCCCGGAACGCTGCTGTGGTGTAACGGCGATCTGCTCTGGACGTTTCAATCCCAGAGGTCACGGTTCGTGCTCTCGTTTCTGCAGTTAAAAGGTTGAAACAACGGGGCGAGTTGATGGGAGTCTTTCCTCTCCACCGCCTGTTCCACCCACGGGGATACGACCACAGTCGCTCGGCAAATCGCAAGTCGTGGGGGTCAATCGTGTGCGGTGTTCCCCACCTCTTCCAAGGCGTCTGGACAGCGCAGGGAAAGTAGGCCAATGCCCTCGTGAGCAGTGTTCTTCTTTGCAAGGTCCGCGAGCCGCTGGCGGCCCCTGACGTGTGACTCTCGGACAATTCACAGATGTGAAAGCACCTCCCATCATCGTGCTGCCGTCTAAGGGGCCGTCCATAAATGACGTCACGCGATTTTGGACGATTTTTGACCCCTCGTCACACGGCGTCACAAAAAGTCAGACCCCCCCTCCTCGAATATGACGTCACAAAGATCTGCCCCCCCCCCCGCCCCCAAAAAATAAAACATGCTTCAAATCGCTTTAAACAATTGTCATTGTAGTGCGTATTTTTAATGTGGCGCTGCACTCTGATGTTGTAGGAGAAAACATTGATTAAAAAGTCTATTTAATTAAGTACAACGTGTTGTCTATATTTATTTAAATTTGCGCATTTTGATGTGACATCATATTTCTCAAACACCCCCCCCCCCTCGTCACGCATCGTCACAAATGTCTGACCCCCCCCCCCCCTAGGTGCATGACGTCATTTATGGACGGCCCCTAACCCCAATGGTTTCAAATGTGTGGCGGCCCTCACACGGATGATGTCCTATCGGCAGCGAAAGTGACCCAACCTCCGCCCCTGCTGCTCTAGAGGCGTGCAAACACATCTCAGGGCTGTACCTTTACCTTTATTTAGAGAGATACAACCTTCTTCTTGGTTCTTTCGGTAAAGTCACGTAGAATGGAAATAATAAAATAAAACATAATAAAATAATTCTCACGACGTTTCGGCCACAACGCAAGCAGCGTCTCCCTGACAGACCTGTCTCCCCGACAGACCTGGTCTTCACCCGAGGACGGCTGCTTGCGTTGTGGCCGAAACGTCGTGAGAATTATTTTATTATGTTTTATTTTATTTTATTATTTCCATTCTACGTGACTTTACCGAAAGAACCAAGAAGATGAATCCCTGCAGTCACGAAAGCTTTAAATCGAAAAGATACAACCTTGCCAGTAGTAAAAGGCGATCCTTGTGTGTTTTGCAACACCCAGCTATCATGAGATGCCTTGGCATGCAATAACAGCGTTCTTATAGCATGACTGGAGGCTTGAATTTGATTGAGGCATGGCCCCTTTAATTCTATGCGGGGTTTTTTTGTTTGGAAAATATTATTTTGCCCGTGAGATATCATCATCATCATCAATATGAGCTGCAATTTAGAAGCCACGTGTATATATATTTGTGCCAATTTATCCCCTGCATGCATAATATAATTTTCGATTGTGAATTAACGTGATAAGTCGTTGCCATGGCACTCATTTCTAATTTCTCAGCCCATTTGCGTTACGTCGTCCTTAATGCTAATATATACCAGTGCATGCAATATACTCAGAATTAGAATTTTTGTTAAGACTGGAGGATGAATCCGATGACCTGCGAAGCTCTTTTTCACAGGTGTCCAGTCGGGGCAGGTCAGCAAGTTACAACAGCAATGATGCAATAAAAATTATAGGAGTGCGAAATAAAGAAAATGGTAAGCCACTAAATATAAATAAGCGATAAATAAATACATTTAATATAAAAGACTGATTTATCAAGATTGGGCGAGGCAGGAAGAACAAGAATAAAACAGTCCCAGACCACACCGAAATAACGCCACGCATCTTTATTCCCACAAATAAAATGGCACAATGACATTGAACTATCGATACTGCACAGGTAATGATCAAAGTTACAAATCACATGTGCCGATGTGACTGTTATCCAGAATAAATCTTTCGGCTACTTTTTTGATGGAAGATTTACGACGTTCAGGAAGGAAGCAAGGTTGGGCCCATCCCGATTGCACGCCCGTCACCTGCCCGCCAATGCAAGTGTAATAAAGGTCGTGGAAGCGACTTCTGGAATCCGGTCTTTATTTGTCTTTCGTTCACAACACTCCAATCTTACTCCTTCACGCTGCTGACAGACAGCGTGAGAGGGAGAGAGAGAGACACGCGCGGCCACGTGGCAGCCTGGACCACGTGGCAGCCTGGACCACGTGGCAGCCTGGACCACGTGGCAGCCTGGACCACGTGGCAGCCTGGACCACGTGGCAGCCTGGACCACGTGGCAGCCTGGACCAAGTGGCAGCCTGGACCACGTGGCAGCCTGGACGCCGCTCCAGCGTGGCCTCACCCTCCGTTCATTCCAGATCTGACCACGTGTTGTCCGTCTCCACCCCTTTTAATACCTGGGTCACGTGGTACCTTTCCACCAATCCTGGTTAACCTCCATGGAATCTTCTAGACTCCATCGTACGTTCCCATGACCGCGCCCCTGACTCGTCCCCCCATTGGCTATGGGCCAGGACCGGTAGAGCCAATCATCGTAACGAGGTGTGATCCATCAGTAACCCGGATATATCCTCACATTACACAAGGATACGGCCACTATGTACTGTATGTTGAACTTCTTTCGCACCGTACATAGCAAACCGTGCTAATCGGAGCACGCTTGTGTATCGACTTTTCGCGGTTGTGTTGTAGAGCTCAGACGCGTTCGATTCTGATGTTGCCTGTTCCTCTCGTACGTAACAACTTTGATGTTGTTGTCATTGTCCTGTGCCGATACAACACAGATCGTCCTTGCATAGATGGGTCGCTGGCTACAGTTACCGTAGTTCCCCCGCACCTCCGATTAGCACGGTTGGCCACATGCATACATACACGGGATTTTCCGTGTAACAAATAAAAATCGTCTTCTTGGTTCTTTCGGTAAAGTCACGTAGAAGGAAAGTAATACAATAATAAAAATAAAACATAATAAAAACAATTCTCACGACGTTTCGGCCACAATGCAAGCAGCCGTCCTCAGGTGAAGACCAGGTCTGTCGGGGAGACAGCGTCTGAATGAAACACCACCACCAGACGCTGTCTCCCCGACAGACCTGGTCTTCACCTGAGGACGGCTGCTTGCGTTGTGGCCGAAACGTCGTGAGAATTGTTTTATTATGTTTTATTTTTATTATTTTATTACTTCCCTTCTACGTGACTTTACCGAAAGAACCAAGAAGATGAATCCCTGCAGTCACGAAAGCTTTAAATCGAAAAATAAACATCGATTGATTGATTGATGGCTGTTTTGATATGGTTCTGGGTTGTATTATGTGCAATGTTTCGATTTTCAGCTACTGGGAGCTTCTTCAGGAATTTAATAAATTTCCTGAAGTTCCTTCCCTTTGAGCGAAATGTGATGTGATGTTACAATGCAGAAATGTCGAATGTGCCGCGTGGGCTTCCTCAGGTAACCATATTCAGAAAAAATGTATTTCAGTTCCTTACACGTGGCGCGAAACGTCGAACAATAGTGCCGAGAAATCCGCGGGACAACCCGAAGCTGACGTATCGGAGGGCAAAAACAAGACCCCAGGGGTTGTTTGTATGAATTTTTTTTAAAGAGCACTCACGGGGCTTTTGACCCCGTGACCCCCGTAAGCCGAAACCATTTTCGCTCGGCTCCAGCCCCCTCACCTCGACCGTTCGAGAACAATCACGCCGAGGAGCCCGTTCAGGGCTTCTAAGACGTATGGATCCTGGGACGGCGAATGAGCCCGAGGGATAGCTTAATCGTTGGGCATGGTGAGTGCGTGCGGAAGCATGTATGTACGCACGTATGTATTTTATGTGTGGGGAGCGGTAGTGTTGCGGTTAGCGCGCTGCGCTATGAACCCGGCGATCCGAGTTCGATTCCGCTCACGGCCAACACCAGTGATGATTATCTGAACGGGTCTTGGGCCTTCCCTAGGTCGACTCAGCCTCAAATGAGTACCTGATGCGGTGTGTAGTAAACATCGCCACTGGGGAGACAAAGGCGGCCGGGCGTGGTGCTAGCCACCCACTCCCTCGTGTACCGTGCGGCCTTCATAGGTGCTACTCGCTAACAGCACTTGCCCCTACAGTCTGCTATGGGCTAAACGGGGGGATCTTTGTCTATGAACTTCGTTCGCACCGTACCTAGCCAACCGCACTTATCGGAGGCACGGGGCAAATTGGAGGTGCGGGATGTGGTGGTAAGACCCAAGACAAAGCAATGTTCCGTTCTGCTTGGCCATCTTGAGAGCGCCTTAGGGGATGGATGCCTCCCCTCTATTCCACGCCCGTGACTGCGTCGTTGACTTGCCACCTGTTTGTGGCTAATTGAGCGTCAAAATTCTTAAATGTGCGCGGCCACTATATCCCACGATGCCCATTATGGCCCCATGACAGTTGCTACACATTTCTCCTTTTTGGTCTTGTTTGAAAAGGAATATGTGTAGCCGTGAGGAGTATGAGCACAAACTCATTAGTTAATTTGAAACAAGGAAATTAATATTCATGTGAAAAACAAAGTAATGATACTCTGGATCACCTGTGGCCGTGTTTATCTTCCAGTCGGTTTCACGGTGCGCGATGCTGACAAGAAAAGGAATAAACACGCAGAGCCGAGTGAATGAGTTCACGAATAAGTCGTGCTGCAGGCATCACGGATAGATTAATAATGATGCATGGTGATAATTAATGATTATAGCGAGTTAAGGAATTAATGCATTAAATGCGTATGTTTTTTGCTGACAGCAATAAAATAATGATTGATGAAGACGGTAATTGAAAATGTAACGGTGACATTGATGATGACACTTAACTAAGAGTTTGCAATCTCCACACATCGACAGCTAATTTAAATGTGACCGATGCTTAAAATTAATTGAGTAGCCAATTTTTCCATTCAAGATCGGGACTCTTGCAGACAGGTTTATTTTTTTCTAGCTGGTTTTAATTTATTTTGGATTCGAATTTTTCCCACTTTTGACCAACGTTTCATGCCTTGTTTAAAAAAAATAAGGCAGTCGCCTCACGATCATATTACAATTGGGCCTTCGCATTAAAAGAAAAGACTCCACATCTATCAGTGATTATTTTTTCTTACCATCCCTTACTCGTAAAGAACATTTCAATCAAGTGGAAGCGATTTGCATTAACCGGCTCTGTAATTAACATGCTAATTATGGGTAGTAGGGTTTCTTGACTGCACACTGTCCATTCGCAAACACTGACGCATCGCAACGCACGCACACACAGCGCATCGAGTGACGGACGTGAGACATTCTGTCGCTTGTCTCCGCGCATTCACAAAAAGGCCCTTTTTTCTATTTTCTTGTTGTTGTTGTTGCCAACGCGGGCATCCAGTGCTTGTGCTGTTGCAAGGGGGATACGACTCGGCAACGTGGGCACGTAGCCGTTGCAGTGTCTCTGCTGTTGTGCTGCAGCTTTTGTGGAGAGAGAGGAGAGGCGAAGAGAGAGAGAGAGAGAGGGTGAGCGAGGGAGGGAGGCAGGAACCCTGCCGTGCAGAGGTGACTTGTGCATAAAATGCCGCAAACATTCGTGTGCACATTTCTGCAATCATATCTGGCGTGGCTAATCCCGGTTTTGCTGCACTCGCAAAACGAGCGCCTTGCGAACTGCAGTAGGGATTTAACGGACAGATTTGCGGTTTTGTCGTAGATTTAGCAACATGTTTATAAATAACAAATGTTCAGACTTTCTAAATATTGGGGGGGAGATGGGGGGGGGGAATACCAAACAAAAATCCAAACTATTGTCTTTTACAATGTGTTCAAATGGATTTTTATTTTTTATTTATCATTTAAAATATTGCGGTATGCATTAAGATCAAAAAAAATTTCTTACGAAAACAAATTGCCAGCCCGAGAGGACATCAGATGCCGGCGGGTAGCAAAAATACCAATAATCGTATAGGTCACGTCACATTTCAATCCCGGCGGTGTTGTTTGGGCGTCTGATTTATGGAGTGCCTGGCTTTTGATACTGCCATGATGCGAGAATTAAATGTTTTATGATTTTTCTATTGATTTTCCAGGAGACATAAATCAAATCGTGAAAAAAGCACGAAGGTTCTTTTTTGAGGCAGCATTCCAGACCTTTGCATCTTGGAGTCGAGCCATCGGAGTTCAGCTAATAACCTGGGCGATATCAGAACCAATGGAATTAAATGTACAAAACTTACTCAAATAAAACTACACTTTTTAATTCTAGATTTGAAGCTTTCGTGACTGCAAGGATTCATATTCTTAGGTTTTTTCGGTAAAGTCACGTAGGTAAAAACATCAAAATTAATGAAAATAAAATAAAACAAAAAATCACGACGTTTCGGAGGCAACACAAGTCTCCGTCATCAGGTGGGACCGTCACAGCCGAATTAGCTGTATCAAGTGAGGCAATAATTCAAGATGTAATCCCTTATAAGCAAGTTGAAGGGGGGGAGGAGCTTCCCCCCCCCTCTCCTCCCCCCCTTCAACTTGCTTATAAGGGATTACATCTTGAATTATTGCCTCACTTGATACAGCTAATTCGGCTGTGACGGTCCCACCTGATGACGGAGACTTGTGTTGCCTCCGAAACGTCGTGATTTTTTGTTCTACACTTTTTAGTTTACCAGGTAAGGCCTGGTCACAAATGATCGCTCGACGAAGTGGCAGCTTCTCACGTGGATGTTTATTGTCGCCGTTTCTAAATGTGGATGGGAAAAACCGGAGGACCTGGATAAAAAAAATCCACGCGACCACGGGGAGAGAGAGAGAGACATGAAAACTCCACATGTACAACACGGTGTCCGGGTCGGGATCGAACCCACGACGCCCTGTATACCAGGCGAGGTAGTTAACATCGCGCCACCGCCATCCTGTGGCTTGGGCAAGTTCTTATTTAACTCCTTCCTGACAGCTCGCCTGCGATGAAAGCGTCGAGCAAGCGGTGGTGGGGTGGGGGGTCGCCAGGTATTGACGGTGGCTACAGAGCGCAGGACTGTCTGACCCTTTTTACCCTCCAGCACAACGGAGCGACCACGTGCGCCACGACACCGGAGTCATTCCCCAGCTCCGCGCAGGGAGAATTCCCAGCGTAAGCCAGAGATTAGGAAGAGAATAAGAATAATAATAATACGAAGAAGAAATGGTCACGGAGAAATCTCGGACTGCCCCAAGCTGCAACGGGGTAAACTGCGGGCACACATGCAGAGGAACCCGTTGTGTGACTTCACACGGCTCTATTTCGATTTAAAGCTTTCGTGACTGCAGGGATTCATCTTCTTGGTTCTTTCGGTAAAGTCACGTAGAAGGGAAATAATAAAACAATAAAAATAAACCAATTAAATAATTCTCACGACGTTTTCGGCCACAACGCAACCAGCCGTCCTCAGGTGACCTGCTTGCGTTGTGGCCGAAACGTCGTGAGAATTATTTTATTATGTTTTATTTTTATTCTTTTATTATTTTCCTTCTACGTGACTTTAACGCATTTACACTAACATCTGCTCCTTTGTCCAGTCGCTCTTTTCCCTCCAACCCAGCTTAAATATACGCTGCCAAGCTTGGTGGTGTTCATTCAGACGCTGTCTTTCTGACAGACCGGTTCTTCACCTGAGGACGGCTGCTTGCGTTGTGGCCGAAACGTCGTGAGAATTATTTTATTGTTTTATATTTATTATTTTATTATTTCCATTCTACGTGACTTTACCGAAAGAACCAAGAAGATGAATCCCTGCAGTCACGAAAGCTTTAAATCGAAAAATAGAACCAAGACGATTAACACGGCTCGTTGGCGAACATGCTACAGCCATACACATGTAAACCGTCTCATAGTCATTATCCCTTGAATAAAAAAAACACATCCCTGGCGAGCCAGCCGATCAGCAGACGATCCGCTCTGTGTTTCGACGCTGTGCAGGGCAGAGCTGTTGCCGCATTGGGGACATTTTGCCGCTTGCTGGCGGCGGCGGCGGCAGTGTAATCTGTGACCAAAGGGGACCTCAATATTGGAGGGGGCCTCCAGGAACAGCCAGGCATCACTAATCCCTCACCTGTCTGTCCACTCGCTTCCCCCATGCCTCGAGCAGCACCATTGCCTCTGGGGGCCCTGTTTGTGGGGGGCGGGGCGGGGGGGGCCCACCCACCACCACCCTCTACCCCCGCAGCTGAAGGCTCATCCACCTTCATTATAGATTCTTAGAGTCAAGTCAACAAATGTTGGCGCAATATTTAACCACCAGTGGCAGGTTGTTGTTTTTTTTTATTCAGAGTTGGCCAATTTTGTGCACACCCATAATCAATTGATGATACGTTCACTGTCTGCACTCAATGGGGAGAGTCTGGAGATAAAACAAATATAAAAATGTGTACAGTACAATCATCCCCCGTGGGCGACGAGACGCCAGAGCACAATGCACCACAGGCATGAGCAGATCGTATCATTACTCCTTCTGTGTAGCATTCGTGTTTGTTATTAAGTAGATTCTCATTCAAACGAGCAAAGGGACACTACCTTTGCCTCTTGAGTTTTCAACTGGTTTTGACAAAATCTGCTTGAAACTCGTCTCCTCATTACAGCCCTGAGCCAGGGATGAACAATTATCTATTTAATGTTAACTCCCTCTCCTGATATGCAGGACGTCGTGGATTCGATCCCGACCCTGACGGCTGTATTATTAGAGTTTGCGTGTCTTTCTCCCTGTGGTCGCGTGGAATTTTCCCCGGAGGTCCTCCGTTTTTTTCCCCTCCACGTTTAGAATCAACATCGCGCGTTTAGAGCATCTGGCTGCTATAAATGTCCACGTGATAAGCCACTTCGTTGAGCTATCAATTGGGGCCGGGTCGCTTCTAAAAAAGAACTCTATAGCTCAGGGGGCCTTACCTGGCTTAAAACAACAACAACAACAACAACAAAGTAAAACAATACATTCTAGATTTGAAGCTTTCGTGACTGCAAGGATTCATATTCTTAAGTTTTTTCGGTAAAGTCACGTAGGTTAAAACAGTTAAATTAATAAAAGTAAAATAAAAATCAAATGAAAATCACGACGTTTCGGAGGCAACACAAGCTTCCGTCTTCAGGTGGAACCGTCACAGCACGATTGTTGTTTCAAGTAAATGAGACATTCCAAGAAAACAGTCCTTGTTGAGGGTGGAAGGAGCCAAGGCAGGCACCTGGATATTAATATTGTGAGGTTCGGTGCGGCTGAAGCACAATACATATAAATTAACTAATTGTATGTTCCTATGGTGGGAGCAAATATCTCCACCGGGCAACACGTGACGTTGCTACTCCGTTGACGCCCGACCGCGAGAAACCACGAGGCTGGCTCGCACTGAACGCGCGATATCTGAGAGCTTTTTCATCCAGAGCCCCGGAGGGCTTTCGAACGGGAGGCGGCGTGATGAACACGCGGGTTAACGAGAGGGCTACCGGATTAACGTGGGAGGGCTGGCCGTGAGACGCGTGCTTGAGCTGCGAGCGAGCACGCAAGATCTCTGCTTAATTATCACCGGGTCGAGAGGCGATGGGGCCTGAGAGTCTCTTGGCTCAGGGAGATCTGGGCCATAGAAGGAAGCCAATAACAACGGTGCGATACAAAATCGCGCGCAGCCGAAGAGGAGGTGAAATGCTCAAATGCTAAAACACATTCCTGCGGAGGGAGCTGGTAGGAACGTTGGGTTGCTCGGTCAATTTCCAAGGTCAACGGCGGCGTGGTGTATTCCGCAAATATGCCCGACTGTGAGGGCGGGCACAAGCTGGCGTGAGCTGGTTAAACGTTGAGTTTTATAAGGGCACCACGGGGTAACCAGCCCCTCCCCACCCAGCCCCACCCCTCCCACCCCCCACCCAGCCCCACCCTCCCCACTCAGCCCCACCCTCCCCTCTCCACCCAGCCCCTGCCCTCCCTCCCCACCCAGCCCCACCCTCCCCACCCAGCCCCTCCCTCCCCATCCAGCCCCTCCCTCCCCACCCAGCCCCTCCCTGCACGACGGACACAATAATCCCCTGTGGGCTGGTGTAACCAGGAGGTTCCTACCAGTATAACAACATCATTTTAACAACATCATGTCCGCAGTTGTACACATTTACTAGCTGAGAGTGCTGCAGAACTGAAACGAATATTGTTGAAGGTCAAAGATGAAATCGTGAAACGCGGACTGACTGCTACTCAGTGCGAGCAGACGAAGCTTCTGGTGTTTAATTCTAGATTTGAAGCTTTCGTGACTGCAAAGATTCATATTCTTAGGTTTTTTCGGTTAAGCCACGTAAGTAAAACATCAAAATAAAAATAAAAATAAAATAAAAATAAAAAATCACGACGTTTCGGAGGCAACACAAGTCTCCGTCATCAGGTGGGACCGTCACAGCCGGATTAGCTGCATCAAGTGAGGCAATGATTCAAGATGTAATCCCTTAAAAAGGCAAGTTGAGGGGGAGGAGAGGTGTTTGGCAGCGAGCGAGTGGGACAGATCTAACGCGCTTAGCAAATCAAAGCATGGAGGGAACAGGCTCGACTACTTCAGGTCCGACACTAACACCAGAATCAGCTGCACAGAGGGGAGAAGGAGACACCAGCTATAGCGAGGAGTAACTTCAACACGCGAATTCACACCGGGACTTGGTAGTGAGACGGTATTGCCAAGTGCGCCGTGTTGGATATGACTTAACGAGCAATAACGATGGGCAGGTGAGGCAAGAAAAGTCTATGTTGAGTTGCGATGCCATGTAGCCGCGTAGTGCGTGACCTCTCTTGGATGGCAAGAAAAGACAAATGTGTCACCAAACCGGCTGAAATATAAAAAATATAGAGGAGCCCGTTGAAGCAAGTACACCACAGAGAAAGAGCGCAGGTGCTTTGGGCAAATTATGAGAAGAGGAAGCTTGGCAAGTGGCCTAGAAAAGGCAATCACGCAAAGGGAAATTGTGATGGAGAGAGGGCGTGCGGGAAGGCCGTTGTCGAGATGGGAAGACGGCGTTATAGAGAGAATATGGGATGAATCTGCCGAGCAGCGGGCGGCAGTGGCGGCGGTGGCGGACGCATAAAGAATGGCAGAGTGCGGGAGGGTGTGCAGGGGTTCAATGCGAATGCCACAAAGTCCCGCAGGGAATCTCGTGCCATGAGCGGGGTTTTTGCGGTGGGGGGGGGGTAACTCCCCGCCCATTCATTCATTTTCAGTAGTTTACAATTAAGACTAAAAATACATTCTTTATAATCATAATGTGAGTGATGAAGCAAACCGCTGCCCACCTCCCCCAATATAGAAGTCAAACTCCGTATTTGGAATATACTCAAGTTACCAAACGTTCTGCTCTGGCCGAGACAGGCCATGCATGGAACGGTGGTGCCAAGGGGTGGGGGCTGAGTATTGTCCGGGGTTTGGCAGAGGAGTTCGCATGGCCAGCGTGAGAAAGAGCGAGGTCATTCAATGACTGCGCAGTCATTGAATGACCTCGTTCTTTGAAAAAGTGGGCGGCCCAGCTGACAATGTGTCACGGTTGAGCCTGCACGAAATTTGGTATTTTTAAGGAGATGCTAAGTGAGAGAAAAAAACAATTGGAACTCGGAATAAAATATCTGAGTGCTATTAAAGACAATCGACACAGGGCCACGTGTATCCGTGGGATGGGTTGGAGCAGAGTTGCAGGAACTTTGAAGCAAGTTAAGTCAAGCTCAGAGCCATGGTGGTTTGCGATGTTTAATGTGTGGCACAGATGCTGCTGGCACGGTCACGTCGCCACGGTGGCGCGATGTTATTTTCTTCGCCGATATATTTGGAGTCTGCATGTATCTCTCCCTGTGGTCGCGTGGATTTTTCTCTGGGTCCTCTGGTTTTTCCCTCCCCATTTAGAAATATGCGTTTAGAGTATTTGGCTGCTATAAATGTCCACGTAATAAGCCACTTCGCTTATTATGTGGAAAAAATATGTATAGCTCAGTGGGCCTTACCTATTAAAATTTTAAAAATTATTATGGTTTTTACCTTCTGCAACTGTGAAAAGCGAAATGCACTCGGCTGGGAAACTTATATCATCAATACATGAGTTGCTAACAGTTGTATATGAATTATCTCCATTATTAATCACCAATTCTTGAATTTACATTAATTAAAAAATGTTGTGTTTACTTTGTTGTCCTTCCCCGGCACCTCCGATTATCACGGTTTACTACGTACGGTGCGAAAGAAGTTCAACATACAAAATGAGACCTTTTTTCGCCAGTATTAAAGTATGAAACAATATAAGTATAGGCTTTACCCTTTCTGCCAATAAAACAGGTGTTAAGATGTTCAAACACCAAATAGAAACAATTTGCAAGGAATCAAGTCTGCATTCACCACAAACAATACTTGTGGTGAACGTACAAACAAACACGCTCTGATAATATTTGCATTGTCTTTGAAACTGATTGGTCTACACCAGAGACAGCCTTCTTTAGGGCCTAGTATCACCATTGTCAGACCAGATAACGCCGAAAGGCGGACGGTACAAAGACAATGCACTATACATACACATACGTTAGAGCGCATTTTTAACGCATGACAATTCCGTACGCGAAGTGCATTCTATAAAGTGTGAGAGAGCCCCCTATTGGCTGGGGGCTGATATCACACTTCATTCATGTTTCATTCACATTTCATTCTTAATTTTTTGAAGTGCGCGGGGGCCCCCTATGGGCTGGGGGGCTGATATAACACTTCATTCAGTTTCATTCACATTTCATTCTATGAAGTGTAAGGGGCTTAAGCCCCCTTATGGGCGGGCTAAGCCAACTCATAACAGAGGGGAGTTTCGTTTTTGCCAAGCATTGAAAACACACCTTTAATGATTCAAGTTTATTTTGCATAAGCAGATTCGAGGGAGCAGGATATAGTCTAACATTTTAAGAGCACCAAAACCAAGCACAGCAGTGCAGTAAAGGGCCGTCCATAAATGACGACACGCACCTAAGGGGGGGGGGGGGGTCAGACATTTGTGACGATGTGTGACGAGGGGGGGGGTTGAGAAATGTGACGTCACATCAAATGCGCAACTTTAAATAAATATAGACAACACGTTCTACTTAATTAAATAGACTTTTTAATAAATGTTTTCTCCTACAACATCAGAGTGCAGCGCCACATTAAATACACAATGACAATAGTTTAAAGTGATTAGAAGCATGGTTTTTTTTGGGGGGGGGGGCAGAGCTTTGTGACGTCATATTTGAGGGGGGTCTGACTTTTTGTGACGTCGTGTGACGAAATAAAATCGTCCAAAATCGCGTGACGTCATTTATGGACGGCCCCTAAATGTTTACACTGCGAGAGTTTCCATTTTTACCGCATTTACTTTCATCCCAGGTGTCTCTTGGAAGGAAAAAAAATGAACCCGTAAAAACAAAGTTTTTCACTATAAATCCTTTATATGCGTGGCGGCTAGAGTCCTCTCGTCTTCTGGCTTGAGATGGCTGCCACCTATGGGTCAGATGATTGCCTGCCACCATTAAGCAATTGGTAATTAAATATTAAAAAAAATCCTAAAAAGTGTAAAGTTATGGAAAAAAAAATTCACGAAAATAAATTGTCACGTACAACGAGTCTGTGTGCAAAATGTCAGCTCGATTGGATCACGGGAAGTGGGTTAAAAACGACCGAAAGATTTGCACGGTCGTAAGCGCGCAAGCAAGCAAGCAAGTGAACTTAATATAAAGGATTTAATAATACCTTGTTCTTAATCGGCACGTAGCTGGTTATTTAAAATGTGATGTTCAGCTCTTCCAGAATGAAGCCGCGCCTACATGCAAATGCACTTCACGCAAATGCGTCTGTTTACATATTGTGCACAATACTTACCCAAGATCTGTCTCGTGCTTTTGTTAACTTAACTACACTATGATCAGTCTAAAATGTATCTTTCCAGAGCCGACTTACGCTATGAGGAATTAATTTAACACTGATGCGTGTTTGTGCAATATTTTAGAATTCTCACGTGACGTAGTTGTTGGGGGAGGGGGGTTGCTTCTCTGCTGCGCTTGCTTTTAATTTCTTTTGTTCCTCCTCTTTTTTTTTGGTGAGCCATTTTCTATACTTTTGAGGCATAAACAATTAGAAAATAACACTTACTACTCAGGAACAAAAATCGTGTTACATCGTGGGACCTCCTTTGCCAGTACCAAATTATGAGAGGAGGTTTTCCTCTTCTTTCTGGCAACAAAACAGGTGTTAAAATTTACACTATGAGACCTCCTTTACCAGTGGCAAAAAATATATAGTAATAGGTTTTTACCCTTTAAACTGGTACAAAAACTGACACCTTTATACAAGGCATCAATCAACTTCAACGACAGTGCACATCATTATCATTATCAGAGTTGTTTCTTTTTGTTTGCATTTTGACTGCTTGTGTTGTGGTTATTGCAAACATGATGCCTTGTATAAAGGTGTCAGTTTTTGTACCAATTGAAAGGGTAAAACCCTATTACTATAGGTGTTAAAATGTTAAAACACCAAACTGAAACTTTTTACAAGGAATCGTGTCTGTATTGTGGTTAATGTATTGTGGTTAATGCAGACATGATTCCTTGTAAAAGGTTTCAGTTTGGTGTTTTAACATCTTAACACCTATTTTGTTGCCAGAAAAAAGGGGAAAACCTATTCTCATATTTTGGTACTGGCAAAGGAGGTCCCATGATGTAGCTGCTAACCCCGAGCTCTCATTACTCTGATAGTGGCATTGTCTTTGTGCTGTACGCCTTTTAGCGTCCTCTGGTCGAACACCGTTTGAGACGAGGCTCAAAAGAAAGCCGTCTCTGGTGTGGACCAATCCGTTTCAAAGACAATGCAAATATTATCAGAGCACGTTTTTTGTTTGCATTCTGAAAAAAAACAAAGTATTGCGGTTAATGCAGACACGATTCCTTGTAAAAGGTTTCAGTTTGGTGTTTTAACATCTTAACACACCTGTTTTGTTGCCAGAAAAAAGGAGAAATCCCTATTCTCGTGTGACATCGTGTTATCGCGCCTGATGGAAGAAGCTGCCTCGCATTTGACTGGTTGATGTTTTGCTGCCCTCTTCTGGCTAGAGTCGCCTCTGTGCAGCTCTGAACCTGCAGCGCAACCACGAACTCACGCGAGCTGCCTCTTTTGCTCGAGAGCTCCAGAGGATTGAGTGACAAGCTTATGCCGAGCCCGATGATGATGATGATGACAGCTGGTTGCTGAAAGAGTGGATGATTGCGTGAGATTGAGGGCAGCGTTTACGCCACAGGAGGTTGATTTGTGCAAATTAGGATCCGAGTTGAAGGACTGTCGTCTTATTTTTGACGAAGACGAGGGGGGGGGGGTATCCATTGAAAATGACGAACGGTTTTACGATGAAGTTATCACCGAAGGAGATATTGAGACTCAAAGTGTGTCACGGACACAATGTATTCGCGAACGCTGATCATACCAAAGTTGGAACATAATTCATAATAACCCAATTATCGTTCAAAAGCATCAAACACCTCTAGCGTTTTCTCTTCATTTGTAAACGCATTACAAGTTTGGCTGCAGGTGACCAGGAGGTTGCAGTAGAGTATAGCAAGGATGGAATCTATCTTTGCAGAGGATAAGTGTTACCCAATTTGCGTAGATTTTCTTCAGGTATTCTGCGTTCCTCACACATGCTAACTAATTCATGTAATTGACCAAACATCCCGATGCTGGGCCCCCCTAAAAAAGGGTATTGGGACTCAGTGGAACATTTCATGGGTGAATAAGTGACAAGATAAATTACCATGTCAAGTTTTTTACGCAACCATCTCCAGGATGACAAAATGGACTTTAACATTTCCAGACTCGCAACCTCTCCTCCAAATTTAGACTGATGGCCTTAATCTAAGTTGTCTTGTGGTTGTTGTTGTTGTTGTTTGACTTGCATCCCACTGGGATTTTTGCACACAGCGTTGGTGTACGGTTTTTTTTCTGCAATATTTTGCTGTCTTTTCTTGGATTTTCTGTTTGCACTTAGTCACATATTCACTTTAAGATGTTTTTTGTTCTTGTTTTTGTTTTTTGTTTGTTGCGGTTGCACCCGATTCAAGAGCCAAATGGCTCACAGGGCTATACCTAATAAATGAACTTGAACTTGAAATTCACGAAACCCCGAGATCTAACAACGAATCTCCCTCCCAAACGAGCGACACTTCATTTCCCTTAGGCCTCCCAACCCCCGTCCCCACAATCATTATCATCATCATCGTGTACATCGTCACTCTCGCCCAGCAGCCTCTGCAGGCTGCAGCCTCCTCCCCCCCCAACCTTCCCACTGATCTGCCAGGGTCGTGACCTCTTCCTCTATTAATGTTGAGGATGGCTAATACGCGAGACGGGCGAATGAGGGAGCATATGATTGGGTGATCTATGCGTTAAAGTGCCACGCACCTATTTTTTCAGTAGCCAGTGAGGCATGTCAGGGGAGTTGCCATACCCAGGAAGACTAAAATTACTGCATTTACACACTTCCAAATACGTAAGATTTACCACCAGCATCAGTGTGCGGGATCGACCCAGAATATGAATCTTATGTCCAATGCACGACGCTCCAGAGCTCTGCATTCCTCCCAGGAGTTCTACGTTGGGATACATAGCGGTGCACCTCATGTGTTATCTATTATCTACTCGACTCGCTGGCCCAGCCCGTCCATCACACGCCTGGTCCACACGTGGCTGGGATCTGCGTTAGAGATGGGGTCCGGAGGCATTCATCATGCCCGGAGTTCACTTTGGAGCTCGAGTAGTGAAACTCTTGCGTAGTGGACATTGAGGTGTGGTCACACACAGCTTGTGAATACACGTGCACAGACGCAGCTCTGTGTGAAGCCACGGCTGGATGAGAGCTGTGCGGATTGTGGGGGTTATTTCACTACGCTTCATCATGCTGCTCAGCGTGGATTATCGAAGGTCTGTCGATTCAGGGCATATGCATTGAATGCGTGTTGTCCAGTGCTTTGGAGGCAAGAGTGTATTAATTTTCGATTTAAAGCTTTCGTGACTGCAGGGATTCATCATCTTGGTTCTTTCGGTAAATAAAACATAATAAAATAATATAATATTTTATTATGTTTTATTTTTATTATTTTATTACTTCCCTTCTACGTGACTTTACCGAAAGAACCAAGAAGAGTGTATTAATTATTCAGATTTGTGAAACCCTCCAAACCCACTCTGCTGCTATGTAACTGTCAAATGCCAGCAAAGCAAGTTGGATCATGAACCCATCTGTGATGACCAGAGCGTTATACTCGATTCCCGCTCACGACAAACACCAGTGACGATTATCTGACTGGTCCTGGGCCTCCCCTAGATGGACTCAGCCTCAAATGAATACCTGGTGTGGTGTGTAAGATCGCCACTGGGGAGACAAAGGCGGTCAAGGGTGGTGCTGACTACCCGTCCCCTCGTGTGCCGTGCCGGCCTTCATTGGTGCTCGCTAACAGCACTTGCCCCAACAGTCGGTTAAGGCTATGCGGGGATCTTTGTCTTTGTTACCATCTTTAATCAGTGGGTTTTCTCCAAGTACTCTGATTTCCTCTTACATGCAATCAATTACTTAAATGGGAAATTATCCAACACCCACTGCAGGATACTCGTGAAAAGATAGTATTGAGACCTGGACTTTGTTGAATAACAAAACTATCACACAGGCACTTAGGTCCTAATATCGTAAAAAAATGCATAAACCCTAAAACCATGCAGGTGCATTCGTCTTTTCAGGCCCGTTGGATTTATGGAACCCTAAGGGATCAGAGAGCTGCCTTTGGCTTTTGGCATTTTGAGCGGTAACACCGCACCCACCGTATTAACCACATACGTGGTTCTGAGCCTCAAGCATTAATACAAAATTCCATGGACTATACAGGTGCATTAGTCTGGCTCTCCGAGCCACAAAGACTGGCATTCAGCCCTATATATCACACGGATGCGTGAAGCTGCTACACGGTGCAACTCTCCTGCACGTCCATGTTTTGCGACCTTTAAATGAACGCGCAACGCCCCATGTCAGATCCTGTCACTTCAACGGGTTTTTCATTCAGCACAGTTGCACATTACTAAGTGATTAAAATCAATCATGAACCAATTTCGTTGACGATTAATATATTACAGTACAATTTTTCCCACGGCCTGACCCCCCCCCCACCCCACATATCCTCTCCTTGTCTGAACGCCCAGCCCAGGTGTGATCATTGCCTTCGCGTTCCCATGCAGGTGAGCGACGAGGTCAGAAAACTCTCAAGTGATACTGAACAGATTTATGACTTGCAGACCGACACGTAACTCTTATTTCCTCGGTGCTGTACAACTGCTGCTAAATGGAGCAACACGGACAGAAAAGGGTGAAAAAAAATTAACCCGTAAAAACAAAGTTTTTCACTATAAATCCTTTATATGCGTGGCGGCTAGAGTCCTCTCGTCCTCTGGCTTGAGATGGCTGCCACCTATGGGTCAGATGATTGCCTGCCACCATTAAGCAATTAGTAATGAAATAAATAAATCTATTCCTAAAAAGTGTCAAATTTTGGAGAGAAAAAATTCACGAAAATAAATTGTCACGCACAACGAGTCTGTGTGCAAAATGTCAGCTCGATTGGATCACGGGAAGTGGGTTAAAAAAACGACCTAAAGATTTGCACGGTCGTAAGCGCGCAAGCAAGCAAGCAAGTGAACTTAATATAAAGGATTTAAAAACCCGACTATGCGTGAACGTCATTGCACAAAAGTTGCACATTTAACATCAGCCTAAGTCGCCCGTGGAATTCGCAGTGAAACATCGCAACCGAGCCACGAATGTGTGGTGGATAGGGCACGTATAGACTTCACGTCGTCTATGGCCAATGCCGAAGGTTCTACCCTGGATTACCCAGTCACACAAAAATCACGCTGCGTACTTTAGGCATGAGCGCCAGGCACAATGCGTGTGCTCGTCCCAGTACACATGCCGTTCGCGTGCTGTTAGAACTAGATTTGAAGTTTTCGTGACTGCAGGGATCCATACTCTTTGGTTCTTTCGGTAAAGTCACGTGGGTATAAAACATAAAATAAGAATTGAATCACGACGTTTCGATCGCAACACAAGTGACCGTCATCAGTTGGAACCGATACAGCAGGACAACTGCTGATTTATGTGACTTTACCGAAAGAACCGAAGAGTATGTTGTTAGAACTGTTGGGCCAACGTTGGCCCAATGGTCCATGTTTACTGGGACGTTGCTGTGTCATCGCTGCCATAGTCCAGCACTAGCCCCGCACTTCGGATTAGTACGGTTGACTATGTATGGTGCGAAAGAAGTTCAGCATACATATATACATAGCACCTACCCAGACTAGGCACTCGTTTGTGGTACGGTGGAAGGAGTTCCCATAGTCCATTGTGTTAAAGGTAGCGTTGCCAGCATAGCATATTTTACAATACAATTATATTTAAATTTTCACAATAGATTATTGCAATATCGGTTTCTCATAACTGTGTAATTGCATTTTACAGTTTTACCTCCAGTACAAATAACGGCTAAGTTCTTCAAATGCAGTGCACTCGACAGAAGCCACCATGAATATTTTAATGATTGCAACTTTACAACCTATAATGCTGATAATGCACATGTTGTCAGTAATTCGAGGCATTGTGAAATCATTAAACGAGCTCCATGAATGTGGTCATATAGCCACCAGAACATCAATTACTCTGGAAAACACATTACAAACCACTCATCGGTAACAGCTATTTACTGAGGATGTTAATGTGTTCTCGTTATTTCGTAATCTTTAGTCGGGAAATAAAATCGGAATATATTGTGTTCAGAAGCCACGGCAGTCATGATAGAGAAACATTTGTGCAATGTGGACGATTGCGTCGTAGCAGTATCGCCACGTCCCCAGCAAGCGTGCGAGGTTGCGTCAACGTTGGCTTGCGGATTGAAGCTTTGAACCAACGTTCCGTGTTTACTGGGTCGCAGCAACCCCAATCACGAGCGATTGACGGATAGCGGTAACCTGGGTCAAGTGTCTCCCTGCCCACTCGATCTACAAACCACTACTCGCCTGGGTTTGGGTTCTGAAACTATTTTTTTTACTTTACCAGGGAAGGCCCACTGAGATATCTATAGAGCTCATTTTCAGAAGCGGCCTGGCCACAAATGACAGCTCAAACAAAGTGGCTTATCACGTGGACATTTATAGCAGCCAAATACCTGGAGAAGAATCCACGCGACCACGGAGAGAACATGCAAACTCCAAATATCCAGACGTCAGGGTCAGGATCGAAACCACGACCTTCTCGTAGCAGTATCCCAGTTTTAGCTCTTCTGTTTCGATTTGTCAAGACCCGAAATCATTTCTCGTGAGTGCACATGCATTGGGCAGCGCTATAGTGTTCAAGGCACGTCAGCAGCAATAGGCGCATTCGTTTAACGTGGCACACGATTAACATTTAAAAACCTTCCAATGGACCAATGTGTGTGGGTGTAAGTGGACTTGATCTCTGTTTCTACAGCGCAACCCCTGCACGGGTTACACGGGCTCAATTCCACGTGATCCTCGGGTTTTAAACAAGATTTATTCATAAAAAGGTCATATCTACAGCACCGTTCAGGTCATAATGAAAGCAGCGGATGGCCGACTGCTGCAAATCACTGATCGCGTGACTGCACAGAGGCAGCAAAAAATTGCTGAAAATGCTTTCCCTTATTTCCCCTTCTCAATTTAACATCATTTGGCCATTGTCACAGCAACAAATAAAAATGCATGCACATGTAAAAGAAACGTAATTGCATTACAATAATTACTTTTTAAAAATGCATGACGCTATTGCTCTCCGCTGCCAAGAAACCGATTTGCATGAGCACGCTGCAGCCAGCTGCTCTGCAAAAAAAAAGCGGACATGCCAACGCTGACGGTTCCATTTGTAACCTCATCAGACGGTACATGTGCGAAAAGATGAAGGGGGGTGCATTCCGGAGATGTCATGGCCGTAATCACCAATCGGCGAAATTAACATGCAACCAACATTCAACATGTGGAGAAATAAAAAAAAATGTTTTAACTTGAAATGGTAAAGTGTTCACGGCAGGCTTTTTTTCTAGCCGACCTCAGCCTCAGGCAAGCATGTCGCTCACTCGATGGAAGAACACATGTATAATGTATAAACTCTGTTCTGAACCAAGCACCGTGCACCACATTCTGCCAGTCCTGACAACGAAACTCTATTGACTTTCATGACGGAGACTTCTGAACGCACATCTTTCCAGCTGACTATGATGTGTTTTCATGCCCGTCTGCTCTGGCCAGCCTTGTGGAATGAACCGTAATCTCATTTCCATATCACAAGCCGCAAAATGACTTCAAAAGAGGCGTGCATTCTAAAAAAAAAACCGAGGTCTTATCATAGACCAAGCCTAAAATACGAAGCACAGCGCGGAGTATGAACGAAAAAATGCATCAATTTGGTAACCTAGAAGCAGTCTTAAATCTTAAAACGTGTTCACCGATCTACATCTTTGTAACTAAAGAATGTACGCTGATTTACTCTGGCACCCAAAGTCCAACCATCCGTCAATTAGATTTTCGAGAGCAACACCCAACTGAGAGTTTCATTTTTTTAATATCCAAGCTGCATAGACCTAAATTTTGACTTAAAACTTTCATGACTGCAGGAATTAATATTCTTGGTTCTTTCGGTAATACATTTTCAATTCTTATTTTCTATCTACGTGACTTTACCGAAAGAACCAAGAATCTTCATGCACCTACCACATTTTGAACATAAACGTATGCTTGTCGTGTGAAAAACTAAATGGTCGGGCATTGTATTACACATTCTATAATTCAACAACATCCTTTTGTACCGATAAAAATAAGTTGTAGGAATTATATAAGTTGTAGGAATTCAATGGTGAACAAAAAACACTTTTAATGTGACCGAGGGAGAATTTGTAACTCATTGAAATTACGCATGCTGTACATTTCTGTAAAATAATAACACTTAAAAAGTGATTGGGACACATGCAGGGTTTTAGATGTCTACACAGGCTAACTAGGCATTCACAAGTAAATTGGGGCGAGAGGCATTGACCACTTAACATGGGTTGGTGATTATATAAACGTTCATTGGCTGGAATTCGCCAATTTTCTGTTATGAAGCCACTGGAGCTATGCACTTTTAAATCTCGATTGAGAACTCATTTCTTTAGAACTGCTTTTTGTGTTTAGTCTGTTGTCCTTCCCCCGCACCTCTGATTAGCCTGGTTGGCTACGTACGGTGTGAAAGAAGTTCAACATACATGAATTCCAAAATAATGAATAGAAATGAGTTATAAACACGCGTACACTGCATTAAT
This sequence comes from Lethenteron reissneri, assembly GCF_015708825.2. Lineage (NCBI taxonomy): Eukaryota > Metazoa > Chordata > Hyperoartia > Petromyzontiformes > Petromyzontidae > Lethenteron > Lethenteron reissneri. The sequence continues at coordinate 7,912,377 of NC_083790.1, read as the reverse complement.
ACGAAATAAGTTATACATGTTATACAGGATTAGTGCGTAGAAATTTGAATATGCTATTTAACATAAATTCCAAAGCCGGACTGACTAAAACTTTCGAGATAAAGCTGTAGGTTATGAAAGCCAGCGCTTTGGAAATACAATAATGTACAGTCATATTTCATTCAATGTTTACACAAAATACTGGAAGAACAAAACATGTTTAATGCTCATATGGACATACCGAAAACAATTAACTTTGTTTTTGTTACAAAAAAAGCTTAAACAGCCATAAGAGAAAACAAAATCGTAGACACCTCGATGGATGACTCATTGTTATGTTCTTAGGTTTTTTCGGTAAAGTCAAGTAGGTAAAAATTTAAAATTAATAAAAGTAAAATTAAAATAAAATATGTCATTGTTTCATATTGCTATTGTGTCCTCTAGGATATTCTTCTTCTCTTTCAGAGGTATAATTTTTGTACATGTTTTAGCTTCTCAAGTTTGATAGTTAGATGTCCAATATTTAATCCAACAATTGTATCAAAATAAAGCAAATTACTTTGTACATAGCTTAACCAAGACGCACCTGTGTGCGCATTCGCTCGCCTTCTCATGTAAAGACTAAATGAGTTCCTGGAACGTAAAATACACACCGCAAAGGCCACGTACGAACCGAGCTGTTGTCAAAACAGAATCTGGATAAAAAAGCACACCCATTGGGAGTTCCGTCGGTTGGCGAGTTGTATTTCGTGGGGGTAAACTGTGGGTACTCCACACTTCTTCCAAAACTTCTTGCTGGCGTGGGAGAGGTCAAATACTCAGTGTGTGGGCTCTCTAGAGCTCCCTCTAGTGGAGGCCCTTCCGCAGCAGTGGTGTGAGAAAGCAACTGCAGGGCTGCGCTTTTGCCTATCATCTTGGACGCAAGTCCAGCCGTGCTTATATCTGACATGTGCTTGTACCAGAAGTTGCCCTGTTGCCTCCGCCCCACCAAGCTTACATTAACCAAAAATGTAAGCTTGCGTTGCTTATATCAGAACTGTGATGAAATAAACGCATTTACATCCAGCTTCTACTGAAAGTTAAAACTACTCTTTAGCAAAATTATACTTCAGGTAAAGTATTGTGAACCCTAGAGACAGCTTTATGCAGCAATCACATGACCTTATAAAGAGCTATTGTTAACATCTAGACTGAGGATCTGCTTAGATTTATCCATAAGCGGCATTTGATATTCACAGAAGCCTTGTGATCACAATTTGGAGAGCGAATAAATCAGATTCGTAGTGATTATATTACAGTATTTTACATAAGCCTTTCCGCATTCCCACTGACAATGCTATTGTAGATAAGGCACTGAGCACAGGAGAGGAATAATGATTCTCCCTGCCTTCTGTTTCGATGAATTGCCGCGTTCCCAGGTTGTGATTCAATTGAAGGACCAATCTTGTTTTATCATTGTTGTGGTCACCGGGTCTCAAGTGGTTGGAGTGGTCTTAAATGAACCCGATACATACAAAGTATACGAACCAAAAAAATACACCGAATCTTAGATATATATACGCGATTCAATGCACGTATTGTTTCGGTAAATGATCAATATTCATCAACAATTGATATCATAGGGCAGTGCTGGTAAGTTTGTGAACCCCCTGTAGCAAATCAGTTTAAATATTTGTCCAAGTTTATTTCTCTTGATCAATTGTATTCAAGTAACGAGAACACCTGCCAAGGCCTGCCCCTCCACTCCTTACAATAAGATAATACAGAGGGGAGCGGGGGGGTGCAGGTAAGAAACTTGACTAATGTATGTACAGCTCACCTGGGCTGCGGTGATGCAAGGCTTGTTCTCGTTGTTCATTTGAAAAATGAACATCCATCGTTTCAATCGGCAAGCGGGGAATCGACCGAATACGAGCTGCAGAATCCTAACCACGGACGATCGGCACCGGCAAACAAAACTCCGATGCAGGCCCAACGCTTGAACCAAGCTGCATCGGGCACGATTTATTATTTTATAAATCTCCACTGACGTAATATGCACAGCATAGTCTCGTCATGTAGTATAGCCTGCGCATTTTGCACTCACTGCTGAAACTCCAGCCAAAGTAGTCGGAGAGAGAGAAACAACAACCGAACGTTTTGACAAAAAAAAAAACATGCAACACATGCCGGGTTTTTGTGTCGAAATGTGCAAAGTTTAACAAATGAGTAGTGTTGTTTTTTCAATGGCATCAGTCGTTATTAAGTTAGTGTGAATCAGGAGATATGGCACGTAGTTAGCCGAGAAAGTGTTGAAAGCTTATGCCAGGAGATGTTGATGAGGTCACAGATGTAATCGGAGGGCAGTTTATACAGAGAGAGAATTGAGCTTTCGACTGGGGTATAGATAATGTACTCGCATGCTTTAGTTTATTCCATATCCTTTAAAAATTATATGCCCCTTGGCAGTACAGAGATAATGAGATGCGTTTAATAGTATTAGCGTAAAACATCAAGAGGCAGTTAATTTGTATTAATGAAGATGCAATCTGTACAAAATCATGTTATAAAGCTAATGGAGTTGCTAATGTATGTTACAAGGTGGAAGTTATTACAATAAGGCATTTTGGTTTTCAGTTTATACAAATAATACAGCGGACATCCTAAAACTAAGTGAAAAGAAAAGGACACTATAAACGTTGCCAAAAGCAATAATGAAACAGCCAACCATTAGAGGCTTCAGCATTAAAGGCAAGAACAGGGATTACATTTCTTAGAATACTTGGATTCAGCAAATGCTACGCACGCAACCAAAACTACAATATCACAACCAGACTGGCAAGATAACTGCTGTACAGTGAACAATACTGTGACAGCACCTCCAACAGATTTGAAGCAGACAGGCCTGAATGCACAACGTGAGGTGTTCTTACGACCCCTCCTGATCAAATCCTTTTCACAAGCCGGGGAAATTATCAGTTCAGAATTATACATTTTTTTAAAGCCGCAAGGTAGAACGGACCTGCAACTGAAACCCTGTCGACATCATAGCCCTGACTTGAGTCCACTTTTATCAAAACTGTCCAGGTACTTTCTTTAAATCCCAAGTGGTTCCTTCCACACCAGATCAATACAAACGCGAACAACAAATGCATCGCAGCAACAGGTTTAAAAAAATATGTCAAAGCCGCTTGTGCGCAATCACCTGTTGCCATGCGATCCGGCAAAGGTGTAGGTGTGTGTGTGTGTGCGCGTGCCGACGATGTCTGTACACGCCGCTGCCGCTACAGCTCATCTCTGGCGGTGGCGTCGGCTATGTCCGTGGCGCCACCTAGCGTTTTCCTAGCGGCCTGTGTGTCTACGAGCTCCTTGGCGAAGGCGCCGCCGCCTTTCACGACGCCAGCCCCCCTCTCGGGCCAGCCGCCGCCCACGGCCCCCACTCCGGCGGGCACGCTGGCCTCCCAACCCTTGGTGCCGCCGGCTTCGTCGGCCTCCCCTTTGTTGCCACCGTTGCCTGCCTCCGCCGTCGGACGAATGTTCGGCAGCCGCCGCTTGCCCCGGGCCCCTCCATCTTTGGCGAGGGCCCCCAGTTGGTGTCGGGGGCCGCGGTGCCGTCCCGATCGTCCCAGATGGTGGAGGTCTCCGTGTCGCTCACGTAGTTGGCCTCGCCCGTGTACTGCGTCGGGTAGACCAGCAGCGGCTCGGCCGAGAACGCGCGCAGGTCCCGCGGCTCAAAGTACTCGAGGTACTGCTCACTGCGTGGCGGGAGGGGACTAAGTTGAAATACAGGGCGAGAACAATTGGGGCGAGAGGATGGCACCTGATAAAGAGAAAAGACTGGATGGTCTGGACACGAGTCTACAATGGATCCTGGAAAGAAGACCAAACACGGGGTGACACACGCAAAGTGCAGGGAGCAGGAAATATACGAAGAGAAACGTGTGCTGAATTGACGCGGATAGAGAACGAGTGGTTTAGGCTAGAGTTCTTCAATTGTTGCAACCTATGAGCCAGATATTAAGCGCACAAGATCACGGACCGGCCCTGCCGAGCCATATAAAATTCGAGATGCAAGTTGGCGAGACGAAAGCGAGAGAGAAACAAGGTCTAGGCATGGCAGAGCTACAGAGAAGAGAATAATATGAATGAGATGCAGGCAGGATAAACACGAGAGAGAAGGAGAGAGACGAGAGACCTGGAGACAAGAGGTTAGAGGTCACGTTATGACGTCACGACGCCAACGCGGCGCCATAACGTCTGCCGCGCGTGACGTCGTAGTGCCTGCGTGGCCCGTCACCACGCCCTAGTTTTATTGCGTGGCCCACCATTGCAACGCAACCCTGGTTTGGGGCTAATAAGTATAACCCGTAAAAACAAAGTTTTTCACTATAAATCCTTTATATGCGTGGCGGCTAGAGTCCTCTCGTCCTCTGGCTTGAGATGGCTGCCACCTATGGGTCAGATGATTGTCTGCCAGTATTAAGCAATTGGTAATTAAATATTTAATTTGTTTTCCCTAAACAGTGTACAATTTTGGAAAAAAAATTTCAGGAACATTAATTGTCTCGCACAACGAGTCTGTGTGCAAAATGTCAGCTCGATTGGATCACGGGAAGTGGGTTAAAAAACGACCGAAAGATTTGCACGGTCGTAAGCAAGCAAGCAAGCACGCAAGCAAGCGAACTTAATATAAAGGATTTAAAAAGACGATGAAAGGGAGGCCGGAAGGCGAGAGAGCGGAATTGGAGGCGGAGAACTGGCGGCGTGAGGGATCGCAAGGAGGCTCTCACATGGGATGCTTGTTGAACATGACGGGCAGGTACTCGTCCACGGGAAGCATGCGGCCCAGCGGCTCCCCGGCCAGCAGCTTCCGCGCGCCCTGCAGTGACACTGCATATGCCAGGGTCCAGTAGGAGTAGTCGGCCCACACCAGGTTCCGTATGCCCTTCACGGACCGCTCCGGGGTGTCGATCTGCATCTTCTTGCGGCCGATATATCTGCGGGCGAGATTAGTGCGTTCACCTGTTGTTAGTCCGTCTGTTGTTTTAATTTTAAATTGAGATGTCTGTGATTTATTTTGCCCACGAAGGTGCACGTGGAAGTTTACTGTTACTTAGGGACCCAGTGCAAATAGCAGAGAAGCACGCTCTTCCACTGAACAACTTTGTGAGCGATTAAAACAGTACATCCGTTATCCATGGAAGTGGAACATTTGATTTCGCAATGGGTTCTCATTTTTGGTCCAAAATTTAAATTGAATGCAACTGATTAGGGTGAGCGTTAACTTGGGCTTTACCTTGGGCTGAATGAATACAAATTCAAAGTGGTTTATGACTCACAAGATTCTCATCCCTTGCTTACAGCCCAGAGCTTTGAAAAGATCCATTTCTGTTACAGAGGGTAGGCTATTCAGACAACAACAACCTCTGCCGGTTTAATCCACTCCCAAGGAATCAACGACCGAGTAAACCCCCCTGCCGATTAGACTTCAGAGTGCGAGTCACGTTCTCTACACGCTGCGCCATTCAGCTAGATTATGGGCTTAATCAGCCCCCACGTGTTAAACGCAGCATACGTAAATGTCTCCAAAAACATCGAAATGTATTGGCCACCGTACAGCTTGGCCTGTGTGGCCGGTTAAGTAGCCTCCGCTACTGAAGCTTGGTCTGTCTGGCCATTTGGCTTAAACACCTTGAGTGAGAAAGCAACAATACCAGCTGGCTCCACACACACGCACGCACGCATGCACGCTCACATCAGGTCCCAGTTGAAGTTTAAGCTCTTAACGTCTGCAATGAGCCTCTCCAGGCGGTGGCGGAAGAACGGCTCGAAGCGGACGTCGTCTTCCAGCACCAGCGAACTGGGGAGGCCGCGATCCACCACCTGGCGGGACAGCGGCGAGTTAGCCAGGGCGGGCGAGGTGCTATGGGCGACTCCAGACCCAGCTATCGGCTGGTGCGCATCGACCGAGTTAATACTCCGTTTCTAATAACAGTAATGTACATGATTCACCCAGGAAAGCCTTATTTATCGATTTAAAGCTTTCGTGACTGCAGGGATTCATCTTCTTGGTTCTTTCGGTAAAGTCACGTAGAAGGGAAGTAATAAAATAACAAAAATAAAACATAATAAAATAATTCTCACGACGTTTCGGCCACAACGCAAGCAGCCGTCCTCAGGTGGAGAACAGGTCCGTCAAGTAGATAGAGTCAGACTCTTATTTAATTATGTTTTATTTTTGTTATTTTATTACTTCCCTTCTACGTGACTTTATCGAAAGAACCAAGAAGATGAAGCCTTATTTAGTTGGGGATGTTTGGTCAATTCTATGCAGGAGTGCATGGCATGTGGGAGGAAACCAGAGTACCTGGAGACAACCCACGCACAAAAGGGTGTTTTGCGCAGCACTGACGCCCCCTGCACTCCTATGCCTCCAACACTTGGCAAGCCCTGATGGTCCCGAAACCAAATACCATCCAGCCTCGAACCTGTTTAGCCCTGGGGACATTCAAGTTCGGGCGCATTTGTGGTCATTTGCTTGCATGCACCTTGGTGCAGAAGAACAACATTATAGCTCAATTTCATCAGCATGTGTAGGTGCTAATTTTATCCAAGTTGACAGGAGTGCAGGAATGTGCAAGTTAACAAAAGCAATGCTCACCCACCCTAAAATGCTCGTTACTTCCAGGTCATTGGCAGTGCGAGTGTGCACAGTAAAGGAGAGAGAGACAAGCGTGGGCGACGTGGCAAACAAAAGTTTCCGAGGAAGAGGATATGCCGAGTATATGTCAGTGTTTCTGGTGCCAGGGGCTGCAAATCATAGCTCCACCCAACACGTTTGTGTCAACGATGCAATTTCGATTTAAAGCTTTCGTGACTGCAGGGATTCATCTTCTTGGTTCTTTCGGTAAAGTCACGTAGAAGGGAAGTAATAAAATAATAAAAATTAAACATAATAAAATTATACAATATAATAATATAAAATAATAACGATGCAATTGTCAACTGAAGCGTCAAAGCCACATTGCGAATTCAGCTTTAGAGTTTCACGCTTTACGTTCATGGAATGGAGTTATATTTTTGTGTTGTAGCATTCATGTGTGACTGCTATGATGTGAATACCATTAAAGTGTGATTGATCACCGAAGTGAATACCATATTCATCCAGATGATAGGATGCCCCAGAAAGAAAAATGCATCCCCAAAATGTGGGGTCATTTTGAAACAAAAAACTAATATTTGTGGGGAAAATACGGGATCCTGGGAAATCAGTAAACAAAGGGTGAAAAATACAAAGTTGTTAAATATATACACAGGATGCTTGGAAAAGAATATGGTAATAATGCAAGTGGCTGTGTTACTGCAATAAAATTGCTTCCTGTACACGACGCCAATAAAGTTACTAAACAATCTGGTCACATACATAAGAGTGGAAGTGGTCATGGTGCCAATTATGTAATGCGCCAGATGGTGAAACAGTCGCGTAGACACAACCGATACTCAATTGCCAAAACAAAATACACAAAAAAATTCGAATCTTTGGAGCGGCGCAGAGGATACATCTGCACCCACGGGGCAATGATTCTATGGGCAGCACCTACATTCACACGTGGCCCTGAGATCACAACAAGAAACCTAACTAATGTAGGCTCTGGCCAGGCCAGGGAAAGGGGAACACCTCTTGCCAGATGCCGTAGTGGCTCAAGAAGCAGCCGATCTCTCCCTTGGTGAGAACGCGGCCAGAGTAGGGGTCGTGGTAGCCGGGCAGCATGTCCACTCCCAATGCCCGGATCTGACTCTTGTTGAGTGCCCTAGGGGAGGACACGGCACTCGCTTGAGCAAGATCGCAGACGCAACAACTCAGTGTGGTGGTGGTGGTGGTGGCGGTGGCGGTGGCGGTGGCGGTGGCGGTGGTGGTGGTTGTTGCGGCCTGCGTACTTCCCGTCGACTGCGTCCACCACCTTGCACTGTATTTGCTGCTCTTCGAGCGATCGCAGCATGCGGACCCGCCGCTCGGGACGACGTTTCAGGTTGATCATGTACACCTGGAGAGCCAGGCAGGGAACAGTTGTTGTTGCTGTTGTATAGAAATTAGGAACAGCTTTTATTCAGAGGGCTCGATATGAGGCAACATTGCATGTAAACAGCTTCACGTTTTAGAGTTTCATATTAAATAACGTTATCATTAAAATAATTGTATTCCAGTTTTATATTGAATAGTCTTATATTCAGGAGATTCATATGCCACAGCTTCAAATTTAACCATTTCGCGTTCAATCAATTTAAATAAGCAGACAATTAATCTCATGTATATGTCTCCCATCATTCTGGAAGTACGTAATTTTACCAGCAGTGATTCAATGCAATTATTTTGTGTTTAGTTGTCCTTTCCCTGCATCTCCGATTAAAATGGTTGGCTGTGTAAGGTGCGAAAGAAGTTCAACATACATAGATGCATGCAAACTCTGGACCGGTTTTGACATGCAAGAGTCTCATAAGCAGAGCCAGGCTTGCTTTAATCAGTGCTGGTGAACTGCCAGATGGTATCGGCAGCATGGCTTCATAGATGTATGCTATGGCTCACCAGCATCTGACAGTTCACCGGCTTCGATTCAAGCAACCCTGACCTTGCCGCTGAGACACTGTATATTGAAAGACGGTCCACAATTTGCTTGTACAGTAAAACTTTGGATTGCGAGTAACTTGGTCTGCGAGTGTTTTGCAAGACGAGCAAATTTTTAAAATAAATATTAATTTGATAAACGAGCGAGGTCTTGCAATACGAGTAGTACGTGTTTACGCTTTGTCTGCCGAGCGTCACCTGATCACAACTGATATACGAGTGCTTTGGATTACAAGCACGTTTCCGGAACAAATTATGCTCGCAATCCACGGTTTTACTGTATTGAATCAATGTTGATGAAAGTACGCACTCCCAGAAGGAGATGGGGCCGCTAGGTTGTGTGGAGACAATATTGGGGAAAGCAGATGAAGATAATTAAAGAAAAATATCGATGCAACTCTTTCACAGCAGCGATCATTCCAATAGTTTTGATTATTACACGCTTTTATTTAACTCACTCTGTCTGTTGTTGTCGTATCCTCAAATCTTGTAACTTAATTTTAACCGACTTCCCAATGTGGAATCGACTGCAAACTTCGTATACTTATGTCTTACTGATGACAAGACGATATTCTATCATTAAAAATAAAATAAATATTAATAAACCATCTTTTTTACATGTTATGTTTCGGCTTGGGTCTAATTGTCCACGCTCAACTGACGTTGGCTGTAAATCACCACGGCCCCTTACGTTGTGGCAAGCCTCGGGCCACTTACTGGAGTCGTGGAGTTCTGCCATTACTCGTATGGTACATTTCATTAAAGCGTGTTTTTTAAAAAGTATATTTTTTATATGAATTGACTAGAGCTTACACGGATGAAAGACTTTTCTCTATTTATAGAGACGAGTAAAATTAAACGTGTTGAAAATTAAACGCAGCTCAACGTGAACCAAACAATTAAGTAACAAATGAGAGTTACGCACTTTTGCATAAATCACTTCCTTCGGAGGCTCACAGCTGGAGACGTTTTCGGTTTTGAAAATTATTTGTTATTATTTAGTCTTGAAATGTGGTCAAACATAATATAACGATACAACACTCTTGTAAAACAGATATGAAATAGTTGGGAAGGCAAAAAACAAATGCACGCGTTGACTCGGATTAACCCTGACGAAACCTTCGGCCTCTATTTATAGATAAAACTTCGCCTGTACCCCTGAACCCAACCAATCATCTAGGCAGGCGATTGCTGACATTCATGGGAGCCAATGGGTACAGTAAGGCCATATGTTAATGGTTGGTTGCCTTACACAGAACAGGGCAACGTGACCCAGGACATGAAGAAACCATGTTAATCCACCTCCCGTAACGAGATCCAGTGATTTTTTTAAAATAAATTTTAAATATTCCAACATAAAAACCCCTGTTTGATGAGAAATCTCATTCTAACAGGTGTACTGGCGCCATTCCATTAAGAATGTTCTCAATTGACATTAACAATCGTGTTAACTATCTGTGGTGGCCTTAAAAGCAACCCAAAGCAGAACTAAACAGTCACAGGAAATTGATCCGTCACTCACGGAAGAAAACTATCCTGGCTTCACCGCCCATTCACAGCTTTCCAGCCGATGTGGTCGGGCCAGTGAGACGACAATTCATGACGCCCAGTGCCTGTCATTACCTCGTCAAAGCCCATCTTGTCGAGCTCCCTCTCCGGCATGTGGATGTACTGCGATGGCTTCATCGGAGGCTCTTCCACTGCAAGGGCACAACGGCATTATCTAAAGGTCCAATTACTGAAACAGCCTAACCGCAAAGCCCCCAGTGTCATGCGTGATTAATACATGGTATTTTAATGATTCGTGCATTTAAAGGCAGATGCAAAAAAATAAAAGACCTTTGGTCAACACGGCACGCCAATAGCTCTCTTGTAATGGCTCTCCATGTTACGGCGCTATCGAAAATGTCGTTATATAATGAATGAGCCAGTCATTTTAATTGATGGGTTTTATTTCCACAACCACTCAATAATATCTACGGGGAATTAGTAAGCAGTGTCTATTGCGCGAGTGGATGTTAAAGATGCTGTTGTGTAATTTTCAATCAGAGGCCCACTGTGTGCCTGTGTCATGGCCCACATCCCAAATAAATAAATAGAAATTATAAAACAAAATTTTTTTATCATTCACTTTTCACAAGACTTCCCTGCCAAAAAAACAAGACTGTCAACATGTGCTCACCTGGTTAAATAAATGTGAATTAAATCTTGAAATGACCTAATTCTTGTTGAATTATCAAAGCTCTTTTTTGGGGGGCTGGTACTGAACGCTGCCGGCTTGTGTAGTGTTCCAGCGCGGTGTACAGCTTGCACGCACCCATGATCTCCAGATGGGTGTGAATGAACATGTCCACATCGTCCTGCAGCGTGATCTCTGCCTTCCCTGGCACCACCAGGTGTCCAAAGCGATGCTGGTTACAGATGTACATGGGCACACCTGCAGGGAGGGAGCAAAACACATGGAGCGATTGTATGAAAATCCCCCAGTGAGGCCTTGCCAACTGGACAAACCAGTGCTGTTACAGAAAGGACACTTTACGTAGGACAACACGGCAAGCAAGAAGACAATGTTGTCAGCACCAGGCTTGACCACCTTCATCTCCCCAGAACTGATAGTTTACATACCACACAAAGTACTTCTTTTGAGCTGTGCTGACCTAAGGGAGGCCCAGGACAAATGTTGATACTATGTGCCATTTATTCGATCCTTCTAGGCTGGTGTCACACATGCATACACTATGACCAGTTTTCTTTAACAAAAGTGATATGTAAATAATCTGCCATCCATCAACTCGATGAAATAAAATAAACCACCATGTTATTTTTTCACATGGTGGCATTACAGTAGCAACATCGTGAGCATAACGATGGGAATCATTCAGAGTGTAATATTACATCGACTCATCGATAAAAAATGAGTCTTACACTCACAACACATGCATCCAATCGTGTGTTGAGAATATTATTTTCGATGTAAAAAAATTAGTTCACGCGACTCCTGAATCGGCCACCAGAGGTGCTACATTCACCGCAATGCAAAATAAAATAGATTCTCGTATCAAACCGCGTGACAGGTCGTCACTGCATGGCGAGGAGAGCGAATTATTTTAGGAGAGGCTGCCATAGAGGCTATTTTTCCTCCTCTTCCAGCGCTGGTAAGACATCTTGGAAGAGGTGGGTGACACCCACACTTTACCCCACCACGTGCAAGCTGCCAATCGACTCGTGACGGTACCTATTTATACTGCTCGTTGGATATAGTGCAGTGGGGAAGATTTAATAAACTTGCAACATTGTTTCAACCGTCGCGCCAGTGTGACCACCGTTACAAACGCGGCAGCGTCAGGATTACAAACGAAACAAAAATGTGAAAACGTAAACAACAAAAACAAATAAAGCAACATTCATCCGTGACAGAGGAGGGCATTGCGGCACCGAAGTGCTTGCAGGAGGCGGCGAAGACGATGATGTCGTCGAAGGGCCAGGCGTAGTTGGGCGGCGGGGGATAGAAGCTGATGAGGCGCGACGCCTCGCGGCGCAAGTCGATCAGGAACGTCGAGTGCACCATGGGCACGCGGAAGCAGCCGAGACGCTCCCGCTCCCGCACAGGCAGGTACTCGGGCGCCCTCTTGTAGTAGCCCTGCACAGGGAGGCCCCGGTGTGAACAAAACAGGCACAACGACGTCTCCCCCTCGTCCAAAAGTCCCATTATTGCGAAAAGTCCTGCACGTGGCAGCAGTCACGCATGGTTATTTGTGTGATCATTTGCATATTATCCGTTTCCTTCAAGAAACATTCAAAACAGTTTCATATCTTCTTCTTATAAGCCAAAAGTCTAATTATTGTATGCGGTCAGCTGCTTGGAATTTCCTTCTCTGTGTGGCTTCCATTCTGTTCCTGATGTCCAGTCCCAGCCACTGTCCTCATATCTCACTCCACCGCATGCTCCCATCTCACCCTTGGCTTCCATCTACACCTTCTGCCGTGCACCGGTGGTATCTCCACAGCGCTTCTAGACGACGGGTCTCTATGCGAGTCTGCGGGCCTCTCATCTCGAAAGCCCTTCCTGTTGCAAATTCTTTGTTTCTTCTCAACACGTGCCAAAACCATCTCCCTAACCTTCTCGATGCTATTGCTAACCCCTGCGAAGGCTCTTAACCTCTTCGCTCAGCCTTCTTTCCTTTACAAAACACCTCCAACATCCACTTCGGCGTTCGTATCCCCGTTCTTTTCTAGCACTCGTTCCTATTCCTTCCTTGGTGCCCACGTCTCTGCACGATATAAAAGGACCGTGCTCTGCACGTTACCATTCCGTTGTACTCGTATGATTTTCAATCAACGTAACACTCCTGAAACCTCGGCACATTTGTGACATCATGCTGTGTTGACCCATTTCCTTCCCACCACTGTTGCCCCACCCTCCTTCCTCAATTAATATTCCACCTGAATACTTTAAACTACTGACCTAAATTGATGCCCATCCCCCCCTCTTAGAACGAACAAAGCTGACGTTTAGCTTCGGTATACGAGGGATGGAAGTACATTTTGTGACTTAACACAGGAGGAATGGCCATACCACAGATGATGGATGTTTAGTGGGCATTTATGAACGTACCATTTCCTCTTTTAAAATCGATTCTTATTCTCAAGACATGGGCATTCAATTGCGTGAGAAAATCTATTATTTATTATTTACAATGTATGCATTTTTAGTTTGGGTTAACAGTACAACCAAAATTTGACAACAAGACATAAAAGTGATTAACAGTAAATAAAATCAACACCCTGAATTGTGACAATTTATCAAATAGCTAGGGAGGTAAATTGTGAATATACACATGTCAATCCACCGCTGATTCGGGCCTCCCTTCACCGTGCAGTTGACGGAGGTTATTTGACCACACCTCACCCCACTGGTCAGTGGCGTTTGGTGAAGTTGGGCAGCAAACACGTGGTGGGATGGATCTTACTGCATTGCCCTCTACTGCATGAACATAACCCCCCCCCCCAGCCTACAACGTCCTGTTTCACACACATTGGTCACCCATCCAACCACCACCCAGGCTCAAATCCTGGCTTAGCTTCCGAGATCTAATGAGGTGGGGCACATTCCAGGCACAATGCAAAGACACAAAGTCGTTGTCTCGTCCGCCACATATCTAGGCTGTATGTCTTGGGCTCATTCTAGTTTTGAAGTTTTCGTGACTGCAGGGATCTTTGGTTCTTTCGGCTCTTTCGGTAAAGTCAAGTAAGGTATAAAATATAAAATAAATTCAATCACGGCGTTTCGGGCGCAACACATATACCTACGTGACTTTAACGAAAGAACCAAAGAGTATGTCTTGGGCTGTCGGCGAGACTTTGAAGTCCGTTAATGAGAAACATGACTGTGAAACCGGGATCGGGCGTGCCTTTACGACCCTCTAGTGAAGTAAATCCCATACTCTGTATTGCGTGACGTTACTGGATCACTATGATTTGATGCCTGACTGTAACTTTAAGCTTTTTTTTTATTAATAGAGCCTTAAAATCATCCTGGGAATTCGAGGACAGACCATAGCTCAAGTTTGTATCTACTACATAAGAGGTTTTCATTTTTGTAGTTGTGTTTTCCACGAAAAGATATTACTTTCAAGAAGGATTAGCAGGTTTCAGAATAACATTATGAACTGTCATGTTTCACAGGACGATGAAATCGCGTTGTTTGTGTGGTCAAAGCCAAAGACTGGAGAAAAATAAAATAAAAAATCCGGAAAACCTATCCTCACCAGATCTGGCTTCAATCACTTCCACATGTGGTCACAGTTAAAGAACAGCTTGCAGGGAATGCAATTTTCTCGTGACGATCAACTGACATGGGCCGTGTAGAGCGAGGCAGAGAGCTCTTGCAGGCGAGGATTAGAAGCCTCAGGCTTTGCCCTTCAAGGCGACCTTACAGAAAAATAACACAGTTCCAACAAGATCATCCACTGCTTTCTATATCATGCTACACACACGTACTATGCGTGTATGTATGTTGAACTTCTTTTGCACCGTACGTAGCCAACCACGCTAATCGGAGGTGCGGGGCAAGGACTACAAACGAAACACAAAAAAGCAGTTCTAAAGAAATGAGTTTTCAACTTAGAATTAAAAGTGGGCAGCTACAGTGGCTTCCTAATATCGGAAAGGAAGAGCGTTCCAGACGACCGCAGAAGCGGATCATTTCACTGCTGTTTTCAATACTTAAAACGGGTCAAAGCGCGCCCATCTGGATAAACAGCTGACAGACTGGGGAATCGAATGTTGTCAAGTCAAGGAATGAAGCCGAGATGCACGCCGAGAAAATTCCTTTCGGTGTTTCCACCCAAGGCCTTTCCGTGAAGTAAATGGGACAACGCTGCAGTACACTATTCAAGGACGAGTTGACTGCATGTCTTAGCACCTACCTCACGAGCGTATGCAAACCGCTGCGATATACCCAACAAAGCGCGCAACTCAACTTATGCAACGGGTGTTTCTGTGCAGCAATGTTACATGGTCCCAGGTGGGAGCTTGAGCTCAAAACCTGAGAGCCAAGGATTTAAACATCTCGGCTGTCTGCTGATATATTCCTTTGCCTATCCAGTCAAATGCTACACGTGCTGGCTATTACATAGCATGTACACAGCCAGGCGCAGCTGAACACTAAGTGGGGGCCCTGTGCAGAAGGGGAGAACTGGGGCCCTGGGGACAGCCAAAGATGACAGAGTAACACAAAGCAAAAAGAGAGACACAGAGACACGAGACACTTTTTGGGGCCCCGTGCATGTCAACATGTTTCGCAAGCATAGGGACATAGCACTTTTTTCCGCCAGGCATTAATGTATATGCATGCAAGACTTCAACACTACAGTACTAGAGGAAATAGTGATTGTCTATATACATAATCTCACCCTCGCCACAGAATCAAGACTGTAAACAGGAAATGGGTGCCACCCCCTGCTCGTTGGGCTGGTAATTGTGTTGACCAGACTTTGATTTGAGGAAATGCAGGTATCGCTGCAAGGGGGTCATGTACGCTACGTACGGTGTGTGCGGTGTGCCCAGAGTGTGCAATGCGGGGGTATACACACGCAATGCTGAATGCGTTGTGCGTGGTGTGCACTTGGTGTACATGCCGGATTTGTGTGCGAGTGTGTGCACGTGTGATGAGCACGTACGGTAGGCGCAGTGTGTCTGTGTGGGTGTGGTGTGCACATGGCACATGTGCGGGGTGGGATGCGTGCATGCAATGCGTGCTACAGTGTCTGTGGTGTGAGTGTGGCGGGTATGAGGTGTGCCCGCACGATAGGCGCCATGCACGTGGGGTGGGGTGGCGTGCGGCCTGCGGTGTGTTTGGTGCACACGTGTGATAGGCGGTGTGTGTGTGTGGGGTTCAATCGCTGTGTGGTGTGTGTGTACACGTGAGTGTGTGTGTGTGGGGAGTGGTAGTGCAGCGGTTAGCGCGCTGCGCTATGAACCTGGCAACCCGGGTTCAATTCCCGCTCACGGCCAACACCAATGACGATTATCTGAACCGGTCCTGGGCCTCCCCTAGGTCGACTCAGCCTCAAATGAGTACCTGGTGTGGTGTGTAAACATCGCAACTGGGGAGACAGAGGCGGTCGGGCCTGGTGCTGGCCACCCACCCCCTCGTGTACCATTCCGGCCTTCATAGGTGCTCGCTAATAGCACTTGCCCCTACAGTCTGTTAAGGCTATACGGGGAATCTTTGTCTTTGTTTTGTGTGTGTGTGGGGTCCAATCGCTGTGTGCGTTTTGGTGTGCGCAATAGAAAAGTTGCATATGTGGTGTGCATTTGTGCGAGGTGTGCGTGAGGTGTGCCAGGTGCACACGTGCAATAATAGGCGGCGTGTGTCTTGGTGTGCTCCCCGTGTGTCTGCGGTGCGCGTGATAGGCGCGCTGTATGTACGTAGAACTTCCGTTCGCACCGCATGTAGCCAACCGTGCTCATCGGAGGTGCAGGGCGCGTGTGCGGGGTGCGTGTGGGGCGCCCGAGGGCCGTGTGCCAAGAGCGCTGCGGCACCTGCTCGGTCATGGCGCTCCAGTAGTTGGAGTAGGCAGTGCGCGAGTCCAGCATGGGCGCCACGATGGTGCGGTTCTGAGCCACGAGGAATGACAGCGTCTTCTCGTTCAGCAGGAAATTGTCAACGTCCACGAACTGTGAAAAAGAACACCCATGGCCATTTGTAAATCGGGGGAACACTGCCCGACCAACGATTCATTCAGCCCTCCTTCATGTAACCATGTGATGGCTCACACAGGTTGTGTCGGTTGCAATGGAGACCTGCAGATACCGATGAACAGTAATTTTAAATATTTTTGTACAAGGAATACTCATTGCCTTATCATACCATGTTCATGATCGGGGGTTGTATGACCATACCTTACCACGCGGGGACAATATGCACCCACCGCTGATATTAGCCGTGACCAGAACTCAACCTCAGGTCACTAGGCTCATGACCACTGCAATGCACTGTTACCTTCTCAAGTATTGTATTCGAGTATTTGGCTGCTATAAATATCAACGTGATGAGCAATAATATGTGGCGAGGTAGCTTCTGAAAAAGAGCTATGGGGCCGTCCATAAATGACGTCACGCACCTGGGGGGGGGGGGGGGTCAGATATTTGTGACGATGTGTGACAAGGGGGGCGGGGTTTGAGAAATATGACGTCACATCAAAATGCGCAAACTTTAAATAAATAAAGACAACACGTTCTACTTAATTAAATAGACTTTTTGATAAAATGTTTTCTCGTACAACATCGAAGTGCAGCGCCACATTAAATACACACTACAATGACAATAGTTTAAAGTGATTTGAAGCAGGTTTTTTTTTTGGGGGGGGGTAGAGCTTTGTGACGTGATATTTGAGGGGGAAGTCTGACTTTTTGTGACGCCGTGTGACGAAGGGGGGGGGGGGGAGGGTCAAAAATCGTCTAAAATCGCGTGACGTCGTTTATGGACGGCCCCTATACAGCTCAGTGAGCCTTACCTGGTAAAAAAAAAAAAATTATTGTTAGTAATGTCTGAGTTTATCTGCACATATATAAGATGGCTGGATGGCCCAACACAAATATTTTAGTGCAGCGCTGAAATCTAATGATGACTGTTAGATGGTCGTGTCACAATGTTGGATTATGGGCTTCCACTTATGACTAAACATTCCAGAGTTTGCATTCTTAGTGAGGTTCTCTTAAGCCTAATTTCCAACCTCTGTGCAAAAACAGTGATTAAATAATCTAGGCCAGTGGCTCCAAGATTAGTTCTCGATACAACCACGTTTGAAAATGTGGTTTGTATCGATAGTTCAATTTTAATGTGCAATTTTAATGTGCAATTTTAATGTGCAATTTTATTGTGCAATTTTATTGAGAGACTGTGTGTTGTCTTGCTGTGGTATGGGACTTTTGTTGTTGTTGTTTTGCTGCCTTTCCCCAGCTTGCATTTATTGTTGAAATTCGGTAGGAATGTATATACTGTACTTTTCAAGTTGTGCCGATATATATTATATTTATTTATTGACCTGCTTACCTTTCCATACTTTGCACTCCTATCGGTTCTTGTATTGTTGTTGTAATTTTATGACCCGTCCCTTACTGGACATCTGTGAAATAGAGCTCCATGGCTCATCGGCTTCCGTCAGTCTAAATAACGATTCTGATTCTGATCACTCGTTGTGTCACAGGGGCCGTGGGAACTAATCCTAGGAATGCTGCACGTAAAAAAATAAAATAGAAAAATTCTTTCCACTGCCCGTCGCACAAATATTTAGAGGAGTCAATTAAAAGCAAGTTAATTGCACACATCGCTTGTAACACTTTTAGGGTAGAGCGATTCTTTTTTTTTGGTTTCAATGTGTCACTGGTGGCATCGCAGTCTGCGAAATATGCTGGTGGGTCAGCTGTGTGGTCCATGGGGTGCAAAAAGTTTGGGCACCACTGACCGGGGCTGTGAACACAATTTGGTAAAGGCCAGCTGTGTAGGGGGTAACGTTGCCACATGCTCGCCGATCAGATGACAGGCACACGGCAAACTCGTCTCTTTGTCGAGTGAAGTAGTTATGCCGCTTTGCTTCATAGAAAGCCCTTTTGTAGGTAATTAAACTAAATATTTGGCGATACTGCGTTGGCAGTGGCAAACAAGCGCAAACAGCAAAAAAACCCAACTCATTCGTCAATAACACTGCCCTAAGAGAAAACAAATAAATATATAATTGCCGACTTTTCGAGCAATGGCACCTCTTCATAGCACCGTGTTTTTTGACGATAGTGTTTGGTTTTCTTTGTCTATTATAGAAACATCAGTGGGCAGCAGTCTTCGATATTGCAGGGCTCTTCCCGAACTTTTCCAAATAGGGTTAGGGAGTCCGTTGTTGGGAGTTTATCCAAATGGTCACTTTGCCCCCAGTTTCGGTTTTCAGACTTGGACAAGACTAGCATTAAATTTCGATTTAAAGCTTTCGTGACTGCAGGGATTCATCTTCTTTATTTTACTTTTATTAACTTTAATGTTTTTTACCTATGTGACTTTACCGAAAAAACCTAAGAATATGAATCCTTGCAGTCACGAAAGCTTCAAATTTAGAGCTCCAAAAATTAAGATTCAAATTTAGAATTCATCTTCTTGGTTCTTTCGGTAAAGTCACGTAGAAGGGAAGTAATAAAATAATACAAATAAAACATAATAAAATAATTCTCACGACGTTTCGGCCACAACGCAAGCAGCCGTCCTCAGGTGAAGACGTCGTGAGAATTATTTTATTATGTTTTATTTTTATTATTTTATTACTTCCCTTCTACGTGACTTTACCAAAAGAACCAAGAAGAAGACAAGCATTGAAGAGACTACCCCTTTTGAATGCATGCTCACTACACGGGTGTGCTTTGGCAAGTACCTGCAGAATTTGCCAGGCAGCTATGGGAATAGATCCATCATCTCGGTGAAAACTGGCCTAGCAGGGGAGAATGTTAACCACCAGGCTAACCAAACGCGCATCACGATTGGTGCCCTATCAACATCGCACCAACCCCGATCATCTTTATCGGTATCTTCACTACTCTTTCACTGGAAACTTAAGACATTTCCTAGGAAGGGCAAGTTGGGGAAAACGTCAAAATCTTTTTTTTCTGTTGATGATGGCAAAATAATGTTATTTTAATTCATCTGTAATAAGCTCATGAAAGCAGTAACTTTATGTTATGAATGGGTCTCGCCGTGCAGTTGGCCAAGCTGATTCACAAAAATGTGTTCCTATGATAGTGCTTCATCTCAAAGGATTGCAAGCTCATAAAGGGTTTGTCTAATCTACACCAGGGGCCAAGGCATGGTTAAATAGACACTGTCAAAATGAAACGTTGAACGATGTCAGAATATCGATAAAAGCACTTGGAAATTCCTCAGTTACACAACCCGACAGTTGACACACAAAGACGATCATTTACAAATTAACACCACAAAGTTGTTTCGTAAAAGAGTTGTGCTGTAAAAAGGATTATCATTCAGCAACTGCTTCCGAAAGGGAAACAGCTGAATAGGCAATCTGAAGCTCGCATAAAAAATATGATCAACGTTTGCAAACAACCACATATACAATCAACTCAACAATTCACTGATCGGTAGGAAAACAGTTCAGTACTCAAACAATTATTAAACATTAGTATGGCTGTCAATTAATTAATTAAAATTGATTGCGTTCAAAACACAAGCATCAAATTGTCTATGCGACAATGGCCATCAACAGACAAATTTAACGTTTCACGTTTTCCTTCAGGTCGAATGTCCGAATGAAACTAGACACAACAAGGCACGCAGTGCAAACAATACACGTGGTACAGGACACACGAAAACGAAAATTTACAAAACTATACAAAGCAATCATGCCAGAGAAGGCGGTGACGGCACGTATTTTGGTAACACGGGGCATATTGATGTGGAGTCACGTATTGGCAGGCTCCGAGCATAGAGAAGAAACTGCCGAATTTGTCAAACCAGCCAGTAACACCCGGTCCACAAAAGTCGATTCAAAGAGCTTCACCGAAACTGGCACAGTTTACAAAATCGCGCACAATCATCTCAAAATGTGTAGACTTAACACACGCGAAGAGTACGGGCATTTAGAGACGTGATTACTTATTGCACCGGGAAATCTGTATTGTTATATGCTACAACTCAAAGGGGAAACACGATGTTTATCTGAAGCCTTTTGATCCTTGGGAGATGAAACAAACTTTCATGTCAGTGGGTGAGTTCAACACTCACTGCTACATTGTGAGGGAACTGAAAATTCCCATAACAGCGCCAGTCCAAAAGTAAATGCGTGGGCATGTGTAATGCAGACAAGTATACAATGGCTCTTTTATTACCACAACTTACACAGGATGGACTACTCTACTGTCCTATCTACTGACAAGACGAGGCTCTTCCACAGTGCTCATATGGGACTTGAAGGAGCACCCAAAGACTTTACGCAACAACTGGTGTGGACGAGACAGCCCGAACTCGTGACCCACCAAACTAAACCAGACCTAGTAATAGGTTTTTACCCTTTCAACTGGTACAAAAACTGACACCTTTATACAAGGCATCATTATCAGAGTTGTTTCTTTTTGTTTGCATTTTGACTGCTTGTGTTGTGGTTATTGCAAACATGATGCCTTGTATAAAGGTGTCAGTTTTTGTACCAGTTGAAAGGGTAAAAACCTATTACTATATTTTGCCACTGGTAAAGGAGGTCTCAGTGTAAATGCTTACCCCGAGCTCTCAATACTCTGATAGTGCGCTGTTTTGGAGTTGTACACCTTTTGGCGTCATCTGGTCCAACACCAATGGAGACTAGGCTCTAAGAAAAACTGTCTCGGGTGTGGACCAATCAACTTCAAGGACAGTGCATATCATTATCATTATCAGAGTTGTTTCTTTTGGTTTGAATTTTGACTGCTTGTGTTGTGGTTATTGCAAACATGATGCCTTGTATAAAGGTGTCAGTTTTTGTACCAGTTGAAAGGGTAAAAACCTATTACTATATTTTGCCACTGGTAAAGGAGATGTCTCATAGTGTAAACCAGACCTGTTGTTGATGCAGTGCTTTGTGTGGGGCTGTCTGTGTGCAAAACAATAAAATGTGTGCTACAAAATTCACGACAAATATAATCACACCCGACAAGTTGGCGAACACCTGAGACTCTCAAATCTCAACACGAGATGGATTGCCGATGCATGGCCGGTAGACATATGGAGGTTTAGAGGAATGAAACTCATGCGATGAAATCTTCATACTACCAAGTGTGTGAATGCTTGTATGTAACTATCTCAAACTGATGGATAATTATGGGTATTTATTTAACCTTAGTGAAGGTCCATTATTTAAATCATTCTAGAATATGCTAAGTTAATACGCATCAGCCAGTTGATGATAATAAAATAACAAAACGCATAGAAACACTTGGAACAAGAGATGGATCGTATGACTGGCCCCTACTGGACATCTGTGAAAGCGAGCTTCATAGCTCATCAGATTCCTCCTGTATAAATAAATATTCTGAAAAAGATATTCTATAATAACTGATTAAAAACAGAAGATATTAATACTGCATTTGAAATGTTTGAGAGTTGTTGGACAGCAACAGCAAAAGCAATGGCATATGAGGCCTTGATGACAATGCTGATGAGTGAGGATGACTAACGGTTGGCATATTGATGATCATGACGAAGATGGTGGGATACCGATGATCATGTGCGTCAGAATTGGATGGGTTGAGATAACGACAATGATGATTATAGTTATGGACATGAAGGCGATTGCTTGGAGTGACCATAATGAATTGTGATTATGTCACGAGAGTGATGACGATGAAGGCGGCGGTGGGTTGTTACGATGATCATAATGATGATGACGATGATTCCGACGAATGCGGCGGTGGTGCCGGTAACGTACGAAGATGTAGTCGGCCCATCGCTCGCGCGCCGTGTTGAGGGCGCCCTGCCTGAGCTTCATGACGTACTCGTAGCGCGACGCTGACCAGTGCTTGGGGCCCACCTCGTCGAGGTACGACCTGCCAGGAGAGAACACACACACGCAGCAGCAGCCCCCAAAGACTCACACACAAAGCCAATGCTACAATTAATGGACTCATTTCTTTGTTGTGAAAACTTGTTTGTTCTTCTTGGTTCTTTCGGTAAAGTCACGTAGACGGGAAATAATAAAATTCCCTTCTACGTGACTTTACCGAAAGAACCAAGAAGATGAATCCCTGCAGTCACGAAAGCTTTAAATCGAAATTTAACTTGTTAGTTGTTTGTGATTTTTGTTTTAGTGCCATTTCTTAATTTGTTTATTCATTTTAGACTTTGCTTGATATAGGGTTTAAATTTGTTTGGTAGTGGCTGAATAAAAATGAAAGTAAAATTATTAGCGTGAACTGTGGTGGTGGGGGATGTTTAAAACACAGACTTTTAGTAATATACATTCCTAATTTGGTAAGTTCATGTCTATGAGCAAATCACCTGGAATATGCACCTGATACGGTCAGATCTCAGAGGATAAGCAGAGTGAGCCTGGATATTCATAATCAACGTTTTTGGGTTTAGATCGCGTTTATTTATAAATGTGTCGTAACCCTCCACCACCCGACACGGCCAATCAGTAAAAATGTGTCACGTTGACAAAGACAAATAATTCACTGCTTTAGCCCACCGGTGTGTTGAAGCCACAACATTTACAATTTGAGTACGACGTTTCGCTGGTAATTGCAACCAGCATCATCGGGCAATTCGCCAGCGAAACGTCGTACTCAAATTGTAAATGTTGTGGCTTCAACACACCGGTGGGCTAAAGCAGTGAATTATTTGTCTTTGTCAACGTGACACATTTTTACTGATTGGCCGTGTCGGGTGGTGGAGGGTTACGACACATTTATAAATAAACGCGATCTAAACCCAAAAACGTTGATTATGAATTACATTGGTCGCGAAAGCCTACGTGTTAAACTGAGCCTGGATAGTTCTTCGATGGGCAACCACTATGCGTAAAACAAGGCTTTCAGAGGCTGCTGCGGTGCTACGTTGTGGGCAGCAGAATCTATTGTTGTACTGTACATCTATGCTCCCTGCCTTTACCAATTTGCACTTACCTGTGTGTTGGAGTATGGTAAAATAACCTCCAAAGCCTGCACTTCATGGGGATGCCCTTTTCCAGCAGTAGATTAGCAATAGGGCTGTACATGTATGTAATGGAACTTGCATAACTTGCTGTATTAGTCGACCGCACTATGATGCAACAGATGGTGCAGATGTTAGGTTGTGGTGGCTTGCAAAGCAGAAGACTGTCTTCAAATCCCGTTCCGTGATAAGCTCGGCTACTGATCACTCCAGGGCCATAACAATACAGTCGACAGAGTTTGTCCTCTTTATTGATTGTCCCACGCCATGAGAATGTGAAATTGACACCTCTGCCTCACAGCTGCAAGCAGGATATGAAAATTGTCCCATGCTTATATAAGCAGGAAAACACTTTGTAAATGTGGATCCAGTGGAAATATTTTGGGCTCCCACGCCATGGTTTACCTATCGCCATAATCTACACTGTTCAATCTACTAACATTAAAATCACTCTGAGAAGTACGTGTAAAAGTAATTTCTTGAGTAATACATACTCAACATGTAAAATTCTGTAAATCAGAAGCACACTAACTTAGGTCCTATATCACCTACTCTGCTGACTTATCAGCCAGCGCTATCAGCCAGCGGGTATATAGAGTTCAAAACAAACAGATAACGTTAAGCCTGAGCCAAGAACTTCGGGGTAAACTCTCCCACCAAGGCAAACGACAATTTGAGCTCAGCATGAATGGGTTTCCACATTCAAATTTGGCTGTTTGTGTTGGTGCATGCACCGCAACCGCAGTCATCAATACACCGCGATGCATTAAGCACTTGGAAGGAATTGTTTTGTTTCACGGATAAGGCTTTATTTTAAGGTAGACTTGTATACAAGGTGCAACCGCTTGCTTTGATTGGAGCAAATACTGTATATCTCATTCCAAGGCGAGTTTGGACTTGGCAAGTTTGGGTGTAGTGTTCCCATTATTTTAGGCAAGAATTTTAAATGCAGAAACGTAATACGAGTTTAAAAAAAAAAGGTACCGCCATACGGAACGCTACATGTAACATGCTACGGGGCATTGCGTGCATTCACCAAGCGAAAATGTAAACAGACTTAACCGATCCCTACTACTGCGCCCTCCTGAAATCGCAAAGACTCAGTGGAACGGAGCCTGTCTTACCGCATTTTTAGCGGTAACGTCTGGAAAAATACCACCGTGGCGGCAGAGCCAGTCGCAGGCCCAGGGCCAAGCAAACCACCCGTCAAACGACTTGACGTGCCAGCATGCCCGCTTTCCCGGGAGCCGTGGTGGGTGCAGCATGTCCTGGAGACGTTTTAATAATAACGGCGGTGTCGTGGCACATCAGCTATGCGGAGGCACGGTTGCAACTTGCACGCAGCTCATCCAATTGAATGGAGCAGTCTGTTATTTGGCAGAGCAGGTATGAATTCGGGGGTTCCATCCAGGACAGAAGAATGTCGTGGTGCATGAATGTGTTTACCAGCTTGTGCACATTGGGTGTAGCTTATGCAATGAAATGCCAGCATTGCATTGATTTCGTCCACGCATTGAAGCATCAAAGGTATTTGCCGTATCTTGTACGATAATAAATAGAAATGAAATTGAATGTGCATAAATGTATGCACTTTTTCGCACCGTACGTAGCCAACCGTGCTAATCAGGGGAGCGGGGAAGGAAGGCAAAATATCTGTATGGTGTATAGTGTCTAAATGCAACTGCATCTCATGACACTGCACACATCTTAAATTGAAACTTGGAAAATTAAATGCTTTAACGTTTGTAAACTTGTCTGCATGTTAAGCGGAGAGGTTAAGAAGTCGAGCTACTAACAAACTGGTGGAGAGTATGAAGTTGGTTTATTTTGACTAATAATGTGCACTTAAAATAATATGGGGATAATGAGAATAAATAGACAATGAGTTAGAAAAATATGCAAGCTTGTTATCAATTGTTACGGGGTTTGTTTTAATGACGTGACAAAGCTTATCACTGATTGTGAGTTACATCACCACAAAGTTATTGTCAAAATTAAAACATTATGTTGAGTAGCATCAGAGCCATGTTAAGTCAACTCCTTCCACTGTTTTGGATTACTGGTGACAGTGCGCATACCTGGCGAAGTGGCTCCACTCCAGCCACATGCTAATCCCCACCACATTTTCTGTCTACTGCTTTTCGCAAACACAACCACAGGCACCGTCATTTTTTACGCATGACCAATTGTCCTTTTGGGAAAATGTACGCGAGGTTTGCAGCTGTGCATAAGGCAGCGAGTGCAACGTGGGAAAAGGCATACATTTGCCTTATGGTAATACATACCTATGGTAACAACAACAAAAAACAGCCAATACAAAATCTGCAGGAATAGTAACCAATTAATTCTAGATTTGAAGCTTTCGTGACTGCAAAGATTCATATTCTTAGGTTTACGTGACTTAACCGAAAAAACCTAAGAATATGAATAGTAACCAAGTTACACAATACCTAATACTTTGCAGATTGTAAGATGTATTACAGGGCTTTTTAAAACGATAGAGGCGAAGTTGCCCGGATGACGACACACAGCTTCAAGTGCCGTGATCTCATCGTGGAAAGTACAAGCATAAATTGAATACTTTGGAAAATGCGCCATGGATGTTTTCAATCCACACTTAGGCTTTCGCGAGCAATATTCTCCATAACAGAGGTTGTTGGGTTAGATTGCGTAAATATAAATGTGTCGTTCAATCCGCCACCAACCGACAAAGCCATTTAGTAAAGTTTGTCACGTAATCAAAACATGACAATTAGTTACTGTTGAGGCTGTGGCCTGATGAGGCTGGTTGTAATTACTAACAAAACGTCTTACTCGAATTGTAAATGTTGTGGGTTTACTCTCCAACACACCAGTGTGCTGTATGAGTAACGAATTGGCACTTTCTATTTGCGTGACAAACCTCACTAATTGGCTGTGTCGGGTGGTGGTGGTGGATTTAATGGCACATTTATATTTACACGATATAGCCTAAAAAAAAAAACCTCTATTATGAATCCACACAGGCCGAGCGATCGATGGGCATTATGAAATGCAACGAGTGCCCGTTACATTTCATAGAGTGCACAAGAGACGCTTGCAAGTCGTGTTTGTTTGGCAAGAGCTATAAACTCAGCCACACACCTGCCTGCAGGCTGTCAGAGTAGTGAGGAATGTCACTTCTGGTATTTGTTGTCACTTATTTTGCGTTCTCAATGCGGTGGCTGCAGGGAAATTATACACTGTATAAAGTAGGGTCCCAGTGGTTGTTTAAAGCTGTGGTGGTGAGATGTTAACTATCTCGCCTGGTATACAGGAGGTCATAGGTTCAATTCCATCCCTGACACCTGTATATTTGGACTTTGCAAGTTCTCCCCATGGTCGCGTGGATTTTTCTCCGTGTCCTCCGGTTTTTCCTCCACATTTTGAAGCATGCGTGGTGTAGAGTATTTGGCTGCTATAAATTTCCACGCGATAAGCCACTTCGTTGAGCTATCATTTGTGGCCAGGTCACTTCTGAATAAGAACTATATAGCTCAGTGGGCCTTACTTGATTAAATAAAAAATTGTTTAGTTAGTTTTAGCAACTGGACAGGCTTAATTCAGGACTTTACGCCATTATGCATTTGTAAATCTTCGTATAAGTAGATTCCTGCATGTCCTCTACAAAGTAACCTGCATCTTTTTTCTGCTTTAAAATATTTCCCATTGCAATCTGCTATATGCACGTAAAGCATTTCATATGTTGTACAGAATAAGCATATGTGTACAAACACTGCTTCCAAGACCCCTAAAATGTTGAGGCAAAAACTATTTTAAAAAATATCTGTAACACACAACAGGTGTTCCTGCAATCTGTAAAAAAAATCCCCATAAAACCTAGGTAAGCGATTTAAATCATGAAAATGTGTGCATTTTTCAAGTAATAAAAGCAAAGATCAATGGGCACTTTCTTTCTCGCAATTGCTCAAAAAATAACACTTAAAAGTCCAAGAATGTAATAAAAACAAACATTAAAAAGCACACAATTAAAGTGCGATGTTTTATTTTTAAATGCCACTGGCGCAGCAATAGGGCAGTGATAAGCATGCTGGACTATGAACCCGACGACAAAAGTGCGACCCTCACTGCGGATAATTTGTTCTATCTAAACTAAACTAAAATCATTGGCAATATCTGAAAGAGTCCTTCTGAGGCAACCTCCTGCACAAACCCCCACTGACCTGTGTGGTGATGTATGGTCCCACACTGGCCATTGTGGTGATGTATGGTCAAACAACACCCACCACTGCAAGGAATGGGGAGGCCTTCTACCAAAGCGCATTAAAACGACTTTATTTAATTATTTTCAATAACCTACACGTGGACACAAGTCCAATCGAATGATTGATGTAAAAAAGACTGGGCTTCAAGGTTAGTGTGATGGGGGTATCTTTTAGAATCTTGTTCTAAAATATAGCCGACCGACACCCCATCCGTGCATGGGCAAAGATATGCGTATGGCTTAAGTATTACGAATGGTATAGGTGGCGTTAGGAAGTGGTAAGGGTGTAATGGTCAGAATGGAGTGGTAAGTATGGTGTGATGTGCGTGTTACAGATGAAACGGTGAAGCTGCTCAATTACCCTCCTAGGTGTGATGACCTCCCTCTCTCCTCTGGCCGAAGACCCCCCTCTCACCCGTAGTTTCCCGGGACCTTTCTGCTGCTTTAAAAACACAAAAGACGACTCTACCTTCCTTGAATCAATCCATCCATCACCATGTAGGCATCTCTAGCACACACTTTCTCTCCTGGTTCCACTCTTACCTCTCACACAGCACCTTCTGTTTCCATACTTGGACTGCCTTCCTCTCAGAAACCCATTCTTTGGTGTCTCTAGAGGCTTCATCCTTGCCCTCCTGCTTTTCTCAAGGCATCTTCTCCCTTTTGGGCAAAATCATCGCTAATATTTACGCTGAGCACCACTTCTATGCATTAAAAAAAGATAAAATGAACCCAACCTCACTGTCCACTCTGATACCCTGATTTGACATAGTCTCATCTGACCTTTTACACTTCCTCTGCCCCAACTTCTCGTTCTGTGACAGTAATACTGTAATTGCACGCTTCCTTTCCCAAGCATTCCCAGGCTCCACTCTTATGTGCGGCATCTTGAGATGCGATTGCATGAAGACGCTTTGTGAATACAAATGGTTATCGTTCCACGGTGGCGAGATGTAAACTATATCGCCAGGTATGGAGGAGGTCGTGGGTTCGGTTCGATCCCGACCCTGATGCCTGTATATTTGGAGTTTGGATGTTCACCCCATGGTCACGTGGATTTTTCTCCGGGTCCTCCGGTTTTTCCCTCTACATTTATAAACATGCGTTTAAGAGTAATTTGGCTCCTATAAATTTCCATGTGATAAGCCACTTCGTTGAGCTTTCATTTGTGGCCAGCTCACTTCTGAAAAAGAGCTACATAGCTCAGTGAGCCTTACCTGGTAAAACAAAATAGTGTATACACTTAGTCGTGGAGATGGAGTTGTACAGACGGGGCGATACAAATGAGACGTGTACAGGTCGTTTGTGGTGTGGGTGGGGATGTGGTGTGCTTGGAATTGATGGTGCAGTTTGGTGAATTGAGAGTGCATGAGGTGCACATGCCAAGCAGTACGCGGACACACATAAGCACTCACAGGGGCTCTGCCAAGGGCCTCCACTCCACGTAGTGGTACATCTTCTGCACGCCCATCAGCCACTCCATGAGCACCGCAGTCGTGTTGTCGATGTTGTGGTCCGTAGCCACCCTTGGGGACACAAACAAGGTTTGGGATTTTCATGTGGAGGACATTTAGGGAGACCGGAAGAGACAGAGACCGTGATGGTGACAAGTGACAAAAAGCAGAGGGCCTCTCCATCTGATGCTTGGAGAAAGGAAACCACAAAATATGAACACAGAGACCAGGGGACATGTGAGAGTCATAAGTATGTAATAAGAAAAGTGACACAGACGTATAATCTATCTCGCTGGCTCTGACCACAGAGGCCATGGTGTATGGGGTGTGTATGTTGTATGCATGGTAAGTGTGTGTGTGTATATGATATGTGTACGTGAATAGATGTGGTGCGAATGGTGCACATATGGTATGCATGGCCTTTGCATGGGAGGTATGGGGCGTGTGTGTATATATGATTTGGGTGTTCAATATTGTGTGATGTGCAATTTGGATATGCTCTCTCACCAGAGCACCATGCGGTCCTTGGGGAAGTTTACCCTGTGTATATATGGGATGTGTGGTGTGTATATGGGATGCGTGGTGTGTATATATGGGATGTGTGGTGTGTATATGGGATTCGTGGTGTGTATATATGGGATGTGTGTGTGTATATATGGGATGTGTGGTGTGTGTATATGGGATGTGTGGTCTGTATATATGGGATGCGTGGTGTGTATATGGGATGTGTGGTGTGTATATATGGGATGTGTGGTGTGTATATGGCAGTGTTCTTCATGGACTGTGGCCCCTGACGTGCTGCATCCCACAACACACGTCCCCCCCCCCCCCATCATCATCAGCGTGCTGCTGTCAAACCCCAATGATTTCAAACGTGTGGCGGCCCTCACAGCGATGATGTCTTATCGGTGAAAGTGGGCCCCCCTCTGAAAATAATCGAACAGCATTGATACATGGTATGTATGGAATAGTGCGCGTGTGTGTGTGTATATACAGTGTTGTGTGATCGGCTCACTCCAGAACGCCATGCGGTCCTTGGGGTACCCTCGGCCGTGTACATATAGGATGCATGGCGTGTGTGTGTGTGTACGTTATGCGTTGTGTGTGTTCATGGTGTGTATGTATACATGGTGTGTGTGTGTATACATGGTGTGTGTGTATACATGGTGTGTGTGTATGCATGGTGTGTGTGTGTATGCATGGTGTGTGTGTGTGTACGTGGTGTGTGTGTGTATGCATGGTGTGTGTGTGTATGCAGGGTGTGTGTGTGTATGCAGGGTGTGTGTGTGTATGCATGGTGTGTGTGTGTATGCATGGTGTGTGTGTGTATGCATGGTGTGTGTGTGTATGCAGGGTGTGTGTGTGTATGCATGGTGTGTGTGTGTATGCATGGTGTGTGTGTATGCATGGTGTGTGTGTGTATGCATGGTGTGTGTGTGTATGCATGGTGCGTGTATGTATACATGGTGTGTGTGTATGTATACATGGTGTGTGTGTGCATGGTGTGTGTATGTATTACACGGTGCGTGTATGTGTGTACATGGTGTGTGTGTGTGTATACATGTGTGTGTGTATGTGTTCATGTGTGTGTGTGTATGTGTCCATGATGTATATGTGTACATGGTGTGTGTGTGTGTGTCCATGGTGTGTGTGTATGTGTCCATGGTGTATATGTGTACACGGTGTGTGTGTCATGGTGTGTATGTGTCCATGGTGTGTGTATGTATGGAGTGTATGTGTGTGTTCATGGTGTGTGTGTGTGTTCATGGTGTGTGTGTGTGTCATGGTGTGTGTGTGTGTGTGTCATGGTGTGTGTGTGTCCATGGTGTGTGTGTCATGGTGTGTATGTGTCCATGGTGTGTGTGTGTATGGAGTGTATGTGTGTCCATGGTGTGTGTGTGTCATGGTGTGTATGTGTCCATGGTGTGTGTGTGTGTCATGGTGTGTGTGTTCATGGTGTGTGTATGTATGCATGGTGTGTGTACATGGTGTGTATTTGTGTCATGGTGTGTATGTATCAATGGTGTGTATGTATACACGTTGTGTATATACGTCTACAACACGGTACACGTGATAGCCGTGCGTTCTCTCACCAGAGCGCCATGCGGTCCTTGGGGTAGTCGAGCCTCTCCAGGCAGCCCAGGGCGTAGGGGAGGCTCCGCGCGGCGTTCCTGGCGAGCAGCGCCAGCAGCACCGTCGGCGCACGGGGCCCCGACTCCGACACGCTCCTCTCCTCAGAGAAGTAGGCGCCCGCACGGCCACGCAGCAGCACAAGCAGCAGCAGCAGGGGGAGCAAGCAGCGACACATGATAAACAGCAGCAACAACAACAACAACAGCAGCAGCAACAGCAGCAGCAACGTGAAGAGCTCACGGGAGCGCAAGGAGTCCCCGGCCGACGCGGGTGCCACGAATGCCACTGAGGAATCGAATCGATGGTGCTCGTAAATCGTCGCGCGCGATTCCAAACAAGCCACTCCCCCCCCCCCTTCCCCTCCCCCGTGTGCTGTGTTGAATGCGGTGGGAGGGTTAGACGCTGAATCGATTCCGGCGACACTGGGTGGATTTCGGTTTAGGAGGAATCGATTCCCGTGGAGGATGTTTCGATTGCGTGCGCTTTGCGTGTATTGGATGGAGTCTCAATTGAGTGTCAATACAAATTGACTAGCCTCCCTCTTTCTGCCTCTATGTTGATAAAATGCACCAACACTCGGGCTGGTGTTTAGGCCACCAAATATTTATTGGTGTATTATTAGACAGCGGTTTTTTAGAGTTTGTCGTCAATTTTAATTAATCGATTCTGACCCAAGTTCTTTTTTTAATGTTAGAGTTAAGGGTGTAACTTTTTTTATTCAGTAAAGCCTAATCCTAATATGGCTTCAATTTTAAATAGAAAAAAACAATAGTTTAGTTAAGCAACCAAAAACGGCTAAATGCCCTTTAAATATATAAAAAAAAAACACAATTACCTAAAGTAAACAACGCGTCCTTCCACATATTTATTTGTCTTTACACGTTACAAAATGTTTTACAAACCAAGACCGGGTTCGGCTATTGCCCAGTGAAACAAGATTATATTCCTTTTAAGGCAATGTTATTGACGGATGTATTGCGTCTGTATGACACAGCTTTTCTCGACACCAGGTAATAAATACTGTCCTCTAATGCTGCCAGTTCATGTCTCCAGCGTGCTTACGTTGTCCAATCCACACGGGTTGCTTTGCATTTAAACTTTGCAATAAATCATTATCAGACGATAACCGCCCTCCTTCCCCATCGATGTCCAGCCACAGACAACGCATTCCATCAGCCACACGGGAGTGCATCATTTCAGCAGTCCCTGGAATCAACGCAGCAAACCATAAGGCCGGTTTCGACTTTCAGCGTCTCATCAGCAAGCCAGGTTTTATACTCTTAGGTTTTTTTTCGGTAAAGTCACGTAGGTAAAAATAAAAAATAATAAAACTAATAGGAATAATAATACAAATAAAATAATAAATCACGACGTTTCGGAGGCAACACAAGCTTCCTTCATCAGGTGTAAAAAAAGGCACAGCCAAATAACTGTAATAGCTTCAAATCTAGAATTAAAGCCAGGCTTTCTTGAATCATATGCTGGGTGACTTTTAAAGGCGACGGGCGAGTGTGCAGGCCTTCATCTCGCGGCGCATAGACCATGGATAAAGATGATGGCAAACTCATTAAGGGACCGTCCATAAATGACGTCACGCACCTAGGGGAGGGGAGGGGGTCAGACATTTGTGACGATGTGTGACGAGGAGGGATGGGGGGGGGGGTAGAAATGTGACGTCACACCAAAATACGCAACTTTAAATAAATATAGACAACACGTTCTACTAATATTCTTAGGTTTTTTCGGTAAAGTCACATAGGTAAAAACATTAAAAAGTAAAATAAAAATAAAAATCACGACGTTTCGGAGGCAACACAAGCTTCCGTCTTCAGGTGGTACCGTCACAGACACGACAGCTGTATCAAGTAAATGAGAGATTTCAGGAGCTACCACTCCGTTTATATAATAGTTGGAGAAGGTGGTGGGGCAAGGGCCGCATACTTATTATTAATATGGTAAGGTAAGGCTTAAGACTAAGAATAAAATGCATAACAAATCTAGAACGTTCTACTAAATTAAATATACGTTTTAATGTTTTCTCCTACAACATCAGAGTACAGCGCCACATTAAATACGCACTACAATGACAATAGTTTAAAGCGATTTGAAGCATGTTTTATTTTCAAAATGGAAATATGGTTTGGGGGGGGGGCAGAGCTTTGTGACGTCATATTTGAGGGGGGGGTCTGACTTTTTGTGACGCCGTGTGACAAAGGGGGAGGGGGGTCAAAATCGTCTAAAATCGCGCGACGTCATTTATGGACGGCCCCCGAAGGAAATATAATGTCAAGCAGTCGAGTTAATTGATGAACCAGCACTGATGTCACTCCCTGAGCGCTCCCGTGAACTTCACTCATTGACTCATTGATTCCTCCGCCCATGTTGAGGACGAAGAGATGGGTTGACCAGACTTACTCTTTGGTTCTTTCGGTAAAGTCACGTATCAAGAGAAAATAATAAATTCAATACTAGCATACGACGTTTCGATTGCAACACAAGCAATCATCATCAGGTATAAATGAAATAGAAACACAAATCTAGTATACTTAGAAATGTAATGTAATACAACAGAGAGTCGGATAACATAACAGTCAACACCCTACCTGGTTGATTACGTTCTTCCTGAGAATGCTAGCATTCTAGGGTGTTGACTGTTATGTTATCCGACTCTCTGTTGTATTACATTACATTTCTAAGTATACTAGATTTGTGTTTTTATTTCATTCATACCTGATGATGATTGCTTGTGTTGCAATCGAAACGTCGTATGCTAGTATTTAATTTATTATTTTCTCTTGATACGTGACTTTACCGAAAGAACCAAAGAGTAATTCCTGCAGTCACGAAAGCTCCAAATTAAGTATCGACCAGACTTGTTTAGTCTCAGCTAGGGCTGAACGATTTGGGGAAAATATCTACCTTTAATTGCGATTGAACTAACAGATATTGCGATTGCGATTTGATTTGCGATTAAAATGTTTGAAGTCAAGCTTCAGTTCAATATTCACTGTGTAATAGATTTCAAGCATGTGATGGAGCATTACCACATGATACCATCAAAATATGAACTGCTCTATATATTCATATGTAAAGATGACAACTTAAAACATATGAATTGCTTCCAACATGCATTTATTAAAATGTTTTAATTGAAATAAAACAATCAAACATAGAACAATTGTTAAGTTAAATAAAGTAATAATACAAAATAAAACCGTTCCAATAAGAAACTAATAGGACTTTTCAAATCGCAGCCTTTGCGATTTGCTAATCGCATTGTTTAAAATTGCGATATCGATTTGAAATCGATTAATCGTTCATCCTTCGTCTCAACCACACTGAACGAACGCCCCCAGTTCACAGCACGCGTCTTTCTGCTCCACTGTAGAATTTCCCTCCCCATCGCCGTCTCTCTCCTCCCAATCTCAATTAAAGAAACTGTGTTTACAACTCTTACTACAAATTTGATGGTGCTGTTTGTTTCTGGCCGCGTGACGTTCTGGGCCTTTTCTCAGCACCTGTGTTTTAAGATAACGACACGGATGTATCGGGGAGAATCGATGAGCGCTTCAAACGTCATCAGATTCCTCCTCGATAAATAAATATTCTGACATTTATTTATTATTTGGTACTTGCTTATATTTTTTCTATCTTGATGTTATATCGGATTTTGTAAAATTGTTTATGTAACTCGGTGACCCGCCCCGACTGGACATCTGTGCAAACGAGCATTATAGCTCATCGGATTCCTCCTCCAGTATAAACATTCCGATTCTCTGTATCCGCCGTGGAGTGGAATCCCCCATACGGGGAACGCTGTGGTTGCAGGACTCGCCCCCCACCCACACACACACTGGGATATACAGGGACCGTCCATAAATGACGTCACGCGATTTTGGACGATTTTTGACCCCCCCCCCCCTCGTCACACGGCGTCACAAAAAGTCAGACCCCCCCCCCCCTCAAATATGACGTCACAAAGCTCTGCCCCCCCCCCCCAAAATAAAACATGCTTCAAATCGTTTTAAACTATTGTCATTGTAGTGCGTATTTAATGTGGCGCTGCACTCTGATGTTGTAGGAGTGTTGTTATATAAATTTGCGTTGTTATAACAATTCTATATTATTTTTCGATTTAAAGCTTGTTGTGGCCGAAAGATCGTGAGAATTTTATTTTATTGTTTTATTTTATTATTTTATTATTTCCCTTCTACGTGACTTTACCGAAAGAACCAAGAAGATGAATTCTATATCCATTTAAAGTTGCACATTTTGATGTGACGTCACATTTCTCAACCCCCCCCCACCTGGTCACACATCGTCACAAATATCTGACCCCCCCCCCCTCCTAGGTGCGTGACGTCATTTATGATCGGCCCCACACGATGGTGCAGCAGGCGCATCTACCAGTCGTCTCGGTCAGCCAACCCCTGGGCACCTGCTGGGTCTGTCCCGAGACCTCCCTGCCAGCAGCGAGCCTTTGACACTCCACGTGGCCTCTAAGTGCACCTGGCCTGGCACCAGGCGCCCTGGTGACGTCACAGTCACTAAGTGGCGTCACGAGACTTTCGTGACCCACTCTAGCCACTAGAGGCCGCTGCATTAAAATTAAAATAAACCCTCGCACTCGAATTACAGGATTAGAATTGCCAAGTTTATTTCGGTTATGTTATTTGTAACGCGACCGGAGAGAGAAGATTTTTCTGTTTTTTCCTGGATTTTCCTGTTGTGCGTAGTCACTTTAAGATGTTATTTGTTCATGTTCTTGCTTGTTGCGGTTGCACCCGAGTCAATAGCCGCATGGCTCACAGAGCTTAACAGAATAAATGAAACTGAAAAGCGATGACGTCACGCCGCCCCTCTTTCCGCAGTGACCTCATTGGTAACTGAGCCGCGCGCGTGACGTCATCGCGCCACCGTCGTGTGCGCTATGACGTCATTTTCCTTTCGCGGCGTGTGACGTCACGCCTTCGCGAGGCATGCGCGTGTCTCCGTAACCCGCAGGGTGATCAGAATAGTGATTGTAGCAAAGTAGTCGTAGCGTACTTCATATATATTTTAAAATAGAACGTTGAATTTCATAGAACTGTTATAGCGCTTGGGAAACGTAACTTGTAGCACTGGCGCGAGTGTGGAGCCCCCAGGGGGCCGTGGTTGCAGCCTGACGGAGCGAGTGGGTAGCGAGCGGGCCCCCCAAACCACCAGGCCACCAACAACAACCACCAGGCCACCAACAACAACCACCAAGCCACCAACAACAACCACTAACAACAACCACTAGGCCACCAACAACAACCACCAGGCCACCAACAACAACCACCAGGCCACCAACAACAACCACCAAGCCAACAACAACCACCAGGCCACCAACAACAACCACCAACAACAACCACCAGGCCAACAACAACAACCACCACCAACAGCCACCAACAACCACCAACAACAACCACCAAACCACCAACAACAACCACCAAGCCAACAACAACAACCACCACCAACAACCAACAAGCCACCAACAACAACCACCACCAACAACCAACAAGCCATCAACAACAACCACCAACAACAACCACCAAGCCACCAACAATAACCACCAACAACAACCACCAAGCCACCAACAACAACCACCAGGCCACCAACAACAACCACCAAACCACCAACAACAACCACCCAACCACCAACAACAACCACCAGACCACGAACAACCACCAAGCCACCAGACCAACAACAACAACCACCAGACCACCAACAACCACCAAGCCACCAGACCAACAACAACAACCCCCACACCAACAACAACCACCTAGCCACCTACAACAACCACCAGGCCACCAACAACAACCACCAAGCCACCAGACCACCAACAACAACCACTAGGCCACCAACAACAACAACCACCAAGCCACCAACAACAACCACCAGGCCACCAACAACAACCACCAAGCCACCACCAACAACCACCCAACCACCAACAACAACCACCAGGCCATCAACAACCACCAAGCCACCAGACCAACAACAACAACCACCAGACCTACAACAACCACCAAGCCACCAGGCCACCAACAACAACCACCCAACCACGCCGACTGGGTTGGAGGTTGGAGGAGACCCATGGTCGTCGCGTGAAACATTCACAACTCTCGAGGACCGCTGCTCTCGCCGTGATGATGTCGGGGAAAGCGACGACGTCTCCGGCTGCCGGCGGCACTTTGTTCATCCTGAACCATCCCAAGGTGCGCCCGGTTCACTTGTGCAGAGGATAAGAACGGGGTCCGAGTGTATTCCAAGTTTATTGCTGTAATACGGGGGGATGTTGTTGTTGTTGGTCACATCGCGTAGATATCTAAATGTGTCGTTAAACCCGCCACCACCCGACACAGCCAACTAGTAAGGTTTGTCACGTAAACAGAACGTGGCCAATTCGTTACTGGTACAGCACTACACCCGGTGTGTTGGAGAGCCAAGCCAAGGCATTTACAATCTGAGTGCGACGTTTTTGTGGATGATATTGGTCGCGAAAGCCTGCGTGTTAAACTGAATTTCTGTAGTTGTGATAGGTTGAGTGATTACCTGAAGTGACTCAATGGTTGAATGATTAGATGTGAATGAATGAATGGAACGAGTGATTGCAATTTAATGAATGAGTTGAATGATTAGAAGTGAATGAATGGATCGAGTGATTGCAATTTAATGAATGAGTTGAATGATTAGAAGTGAATGAATGGATCGAGTGATTGCAATTTAATGAATGGGTTGAATGATTAAAAGTGACTGGTGTGGCTGTCATGAACAATTGAGTGACATAATGAATGGGGCGAGTGGCTGGAATTGACTTAATAAATTGGTTGATTGCATGATAGATGAATGGGAGTCGTTAAAAGTGATTGGGTTGAGTGTAAGTAAATGAATGGGTTGAAATGCCACTGTAATAGTTGCATTGATAGATGAGAACTTACAGAATGAGTGGGTTATTTTTTCACAATATTCTTATTGATTATAAGTGAATGGATGAATAGGTTCACTAATCCAAAGTGAGCAGACTAGTGTTTCACAATAAGTGAATGACCTCAGTGATTGACAGCGATTGAAATGTTGAGTCACGAGTAGTGAAAGAGATATTATAAATTAATGAACAAGTTTTGGATTAATAAATGGAATGCATTCATTGGTGGACTTTGATGGGTTTTCATGAGCCGTGATAGATGGAAAGCCGGTTTGCATACCTGTCACCCCCCTTATCAGTGGCTACCTTATAACAGACCAATTCAGAACCTTATAAATCTCAACGTTCATCCTACAAGGTCCCATCACAAGGGAGAAACACAAACACATAGACAAACAAAAATCCCTGTATTGAAACGGCTGTATGGACCTGTACAAGAATATGGGTAAACCGTATGGGTTCACAGGTATGGGTTGGTTCCTACTTTGTGAAGCTAACCAGCTATAAATGGAGCACACTACCACTGCAGGTGATACATTCATGTCAACTTCATTGCCTCTTTGTGTCTGCAGTACAAGGAGCTCCTGGACTTGAAGGTGGCCGAGGAGAGCGAGGCATTCACGACGCTTGTCGTTTACCTTGACCTACTGGAAGGTGACTCAAGCAACCAGATAGTGCAGAATACGTGTGATTAGTGCATTAGCAGTGGTGAAAAGGCACAACAAACAAAAGACTCAAAAACACATTCGTCAATAACACAGCCCGAAACAGGAACATTATAGAATGGGCAACATTTCGGGTAATGGCCATCCTTCATAGCGGAGAGATGGAGAGGCCAGATAGTTTGAACAGTCGTCGGAGACTGCACAATACAAAACATGTGGCCCTGTTAAATATGTTTGAAGAATGTTTCTAGATGAACATTCTAGGGACAAAAGTTGTTGTTGCCCTTTGCATCATCTTGGGATTCGTTCGCATGTAGATAAATTATATTGCCTTGTTGAGTTCCAATATTTATCTGGGTTGACACAGCCCATCACCCCCTTTTGGCTGATAATTTGAGCGCCGCTAAATGAGCATTACTTGGTAGGAAGTCAGCAGTGATTCTTACATGGATAGCCTGGCCCCTGCCTTGGAAATGATGTTCATCAGAGGGATTGCCTCGTAAAGATGAGCACTGCTTGTTGATGACCTAATCGCCCCGCATGTGCCCTATCTCATCAGATCTCAGAAGCATGTCGACAAATTATATTGCCTTGTCGAGTTCCAATATTTATCTGGGTTGACGCAGCCCGTCACCCCCTTTTGGCTGATAATTTGAGCGCCGCCGAATGAGCATTACTTGGTAGGAAGTCAGCAGTGATTCTTACATGGATAGCCTGGCCCCTGCCTTGGAAATGATGACTTTCCACAAAAAATGTTCATCAGAGGGATTGCCTCGTAAAGATGAGCACTGCTTGTTGATGACCTAATCGCCCCGCATGTGCCCTATCTCATCAGATCTCAGAAGCTAAGCAAAATTGAGGCTGGTTAGTACTTGGATAGGAGACGATTGGGGGTTATAAGATGTGGTACCAGGGGCACATATTTGATTGTTATCCCCTCGTATATATGAGGGGGGTTCCCCATACTCCTAAATCCTCCCTTATGCCAAACACTCATCGTAGGTATTTATTAAACATCTCAATGTAGGAACTTCTTAGTAAGAAGTATTCAGACTGGGTGAGAACTTCCTCAGTAAAGGGCATCATTATTATTATTGTAGTCAATTCATCACACTTTTCAGTACACTGAGGACACCTACTTCATGAGGCCAGGATATATGCATGTTGAACTTCTTTCGCACTGTACGTAGCCAACCGTGCTAATCAGAGGTGCGGGGAAAGGACAACAAACTAAACGCAAAAATCAGTTCTCAAGAAATTATTTTCAATCTAGATGATTTTATAGTGCATAGCTCCAGTGGATTCCTAACATCGGAAAGGAAGACCATTCCAGACGGCCGCAGAAACGAATCTGAAAGCACGTGATCCCCCAAGCCGCTGCTGCGATGATGACCGGAGTTTGCATGATGGTTTACACCCCTTGAGACGCGTGGTGAGGTTGACAGCTACAGGCGGTCAGGATGAGAGACGTGGTGAGGTTGACGGCTACAGGCGGTCAGGATGAGAGACGTGGTGAGGTTGACAGCTACGGGCGGTCAGGATGAGAGATGTGAGGTTGACAGCTACGGGGGGCCAGGATGAGACGTGGTGAGGTTGACAGCTACAGGCGGTCAGGATGAGAGATGTGAGGTTGACAGCTACGGGGGGCCAGGATGAGACGTGGTGAGGTTGACAGCTACAGGCGGTCAGGATGAGAGACGTGGTGAGATTTACAGCTACGGGCGGCACGTGTTTGCAGTGCGCTGCTGGACGGAGGTGAACACGGCGGCGGCGCGCGAGCTCGGCCTGCTGTACGTGACGGGCCGTCCGGCGGCGGGCAAGCCGCTCACCGTGGTGCTGCCCGTGTCCTCCCAGGCCTCCGTCAGCCACTGCCGGCAAGTCACAGACGCCTAACACACAAAATTCATCCACGCTCGAGGTGAGGCATATGACACCAATTCATGGACACTGCTGCCATTGCAGGATTCACGAGATCATGAAGCACACGTGCGTGGGCACGGAGCCGGCGAGCGTCACGCTGGCCATCGCGGAGAGCGATTCCACGGTGGTTTACTACCGGCTGACGGACGGCCTCGTCACGCCCGAGCCCCCCGACTGCGTCGAGGACATGGACAACAAGCAGTGGAGGCGGCGCCGACGACGCCAGCAGCGCTGAAGCACAAGCCCAGAGCGTCGCCCTCGCACGGACAACGCCGCGGTGGGGGGGGACGGATCCGCGCAACCCGGTGTGACGCACGCAGCGACAGATTTGGCGTCGACGTGGGTGCGGCGCTGGCGGGTCAGAACAGTCGCCAGATCTGAGCGACCCGCATCCAAGGAGGCGCAACGGAAGCGCAGCGCTTTGGGAGAGAGTGTACGTGACGGCAAGCAAAATTGGACCTGCATTAAAGAGGCGTAAAACCTGCACGTGTCACCGCACCCAGGGATGAGCCATGCTTCGGGATTTTAAGAGCAGAACAGAGGCAGGGGGTTTCACTGTGGTCTCGCGGATACTGAGGAGGCAAGGGTAAATAATAGACTCGTAATGATTCAACGATTGAAATCAGTTTATTATGCTCGCGATGCAGTCAAATGGTGCATTGAGGAATCGACTATGATTTGTAAGCATGATGCTAATGTACTTTTAGGTTCGAAGAAATGGAACATAAACGATGCAAAACATGCAAGAAATACGGTGCAAATGAGACATTGCTAACAGGTCAAATAAAGGAATCAATTCGTGATCCCACATTTTGAGGGCTCAGTCTCCAGGAGGGGAAGTGAATCGTTGGATGCCCAGTAAATTGCACTGACCGGCCCACTATTGCTTTTAAATTCTGCTGATAACCTGTTACGTTTGAATACACTGCCACATCAATTATTCCCCAAAAAACTACTTCCTAGAGAATACTGAACATGAAATTGTTGATTATCAATTTTTCAATTCGGTTACGCAGTTTAGCTATGTTGGGCATTTTGTTTTACGCAACTGTATAACTGTATTCAACTTTCATTTTCTAATTGTTTCATGTTTAAGTACTGAAGATGCTTGACAAATGTTTACGATAAACTCACATCTCTGTTACTCATCGCATTGCCTTCTGTTGACACTAAATGGTGTTGCACTTTAGACGGTATTTGTGAAGATAGAAGTAACAAGCTGGGAAGATAGTTATTTAAAGGAGCTTAATGCATGTGTAGTGTCACAACTCCGGAGGCTTGTCTTGGAGGCACACTTATTTATTGTAACACACCGTACGGGAACTCAACGTATACTAGCGTGCCTGATACCAGTCACGCTCTCGTATAACACACCGTACAGAAACACTACTTATGGCTAGCGTCCCTCACACTGGTCATGCTCTCGAGCCCTCCGGCTATCCATTACCGAGGGGAGGATATCTCTCTCCCGAGCCCTCCGGCTAACAATTACCTAGGGGAGGCTATCTGACCCGACCTAGCCAGGGTGCGGGTCCCAACCACTGGCCGCTCAGACCCGGCCCTGATAAGGACGTCGGGTCAGGGGCTCCAGGGTCCTAGCTGAGCTGCTCCGTCTTCTGTCTTCGCTCCGTCTTCGTACTGGCTCCCGAACCTCTAGAGGTCCGTTATCAACGCTTTTCCACCGAGGGGCGGGGCTGTGTGGGATCCAAAACCACCCCGCAGCCCCCACCCGTTGGGAGGGGCTGTGTGGGATCCTGGGACATCCCACAGCCCCTCCTGCTCTGGGACTCGGGATACTGCAACTGCCCCTGCAGGTACAGTGAGGGAAACAAGTATTTGATCCCCTCTCAATCAGAAAGATTTCTGGCACCCAGGTGTCTTTTATACAGGTAACGAGCTGAGATTAGGAGCACTCCCTTTAAGAGTGTGCTCCTAATCTCAACTCGTTACCTGTATAAAAGACACCTGGGAGCCAGAAATCTTTCTGATTGAGAGGGGGTCAAATACTTATTTCCGTCATTAAAATGCAAATCAATTTATAACATTTTTGACATGCGTTTTTGGATT
Organism: Lethenteron reissneri; assembly: GCF_015708825.2. Lineage (NCBI taxonomy): Eukaryota > Metazoa > Chordata > Hyperoartia > Petromyzontiformes > Petromyzontidae > Lethenteron > Lethenteron reissneri. Next base: position 7,869,184 of record NC_083790.1, on the reverse strand, counting down.
TTGTTGTTATTCTGTCTCTGTTCAAATGAACCTACCATTAAAATTATAGACTGATCGTTTCTTTGTCAGTGGGCAAACGTACAAAATCAGCAGGGGATCAAATACTTTTTCCCTCACTGTAAGTGTCTGCAGTCCCTCCCCGTTGCCCCACATAGCCCATTTATACCCCTACATGTGCATATTCACTATGCTTGCGGGGCAGAATAACATTACTTTTAAGACTAAGAATTGTTTGCTTGAAAGTGTCTTGTTGCCAATCGTGTCCAAAAACTATTGTAAATCTGGGCTTTTTGTATTGGCAAGCTGTGGCGAGTTTAGTAGTGAAAACATGTTACCAAACAGATGGACAGGCATCATTATGCAGGAATGTTAATTCGCAGTTTAATTTCGGTCGATAAAACTATACAGACTCTTGTTAGTATGACAATTGTATAAGTTTCATCACTCTAAACCTTCGCAAATCTTTCACGGCATTGGCAACGCATCACACCGAGATTTGGGAGTCCCCGGGTGTTTGGCAACATCTCAGCTGTGATTGTATCGATTTGAATGCCTCTGTAATCCACTTGCCAAAGCGCCTGCACATGGCGAGTGTACGTGACCTGTGGTGCAATCCATACCAAACTCTTTGGTTCTTTCGGTAAAGTCACGTAGGTATAAAATCAAATAAATCACGACGTTTCGGGCGCAACACAAGCGTCCATCATCAGGTGGGAAAGCATTGTCTGCTGCTGAGGCAGACTGTTTTAAAAGGTTTGAAATGGGTGTACATCAAGGGTCATAAAGAAGTGGCCGGGGCTAGTGATGTTCATGTGACAAATTAGCATGATGTTAATGTGAGAAATTTGCATGATGTTAATGTGAGAAATTAGCATGTAACTGTAAGATAGGAGGAGAGCGGCCTCCTGGACGAGGGCATGGAAGTGGCTATGTTAATGTGATGGATTAGCATGTTCTGAGAGCAGCCTCCTATTCCATTTACGATCTTTGAATCGACGTGTGTGGACTACGCGCTATGGCTGTGTCCAACACGTTGAACAGCTTCCCCAGACGTGGATGGCTTGCGAACTAACGTGCATGCTTCCAAATCAACGTGCCAAACATTTTTAAATTCTATGATAGCCGGCACAAAATGCTCTGCAATACTGTAGGGTTTTTTCTCCAGTCTTAGAAATATTATTTTAACGAAGACACGACTTAAATTTCGATTTAAAGCTTTCGTGACTGCAGGGATTCATATTCTTGGTTCTTTCGGTAAAGTCACGTAGAAGATAAATAATTAAATAATACGAATAAAACAATAAAATTCTCACGACGTTTCGATTGCAACACAAGCAATCATCATCAGGTGTGAAAACCACCGCCACTTTTTAAAAATGTTTTTGCTGTGGTTTTCACACCTAATGATGACTGCTTGTGTTGCAATCAAAACGTCGTGAGAATTTTGTTTAATTTTATTATTTCCCTTCTACGTGATTTTACCGAAAGAACCAATAATATGAAGACACGACTTTCAAATATCGCTTGCAAAATGTTGCTTTATATAGTAATAAGGACACTCTTGGTGGTTTGCTGACATCTAGTGGTAAAAAAACGTGTGTGTGTGTGTGTATCGATCAATCTGATGTCAATTCTTGTTTAATAATAGAGGGCACCTTTATGGACACCCAATACTTTTGCTGACCTTACCAATTGGCAGTCTCGCAGCTCCTTCATAACGTACAGTTTAAAAATGACGTTTTTCAATGCAATTTTTTTTCATTTGGTACTGGCGAATTTGAGATTCGAGTGTTTTTTGACAACTTTTGTACATACGATGGGTCCCCTTGCTTAGAGACCACAAGGGCAATGGGTGAGCGTGAGCCCTAACTAACCACAGAAGAAACCCGCAGTGGTTCGGCCGTGTTACATGACACGGCATGGACTGGACCAGCCTGAGAGAGGCTGTTGTACGGTCTGCAGATAGCAGAGGATCTTCTTCTTTCGTATGGATTAATAACAGCAGATTAAAGATGTAATTGTCGATTATTAATTTAAATTTTTTACCTACGTGACTTTACCGAAAAAACCTAAGAATATGAATCCTTGCAGTCACGAAAGCTTCAAATCTAGAATTAATTGTCGATTTGTTATCCATTCAATTGTCTGTACATAAGCAGGGTGGATCTCCTCCATTCCTCCTTTAAAGCCGAGAAGACAGCAGCGAAGTGTTTACGATGTGGTCCATGATTTGCGATTCGTGGACGCACTCGCAGGCCGCCGAATCTTTGATGCGCCATTTGTGGCATCAGGTGGGCGCATCGGCCATGCCCGGTCCCGATTCGGTTGATGGTCGATCACACTGGTCAACAACAACAACAACAAAAAACTTTTTTTCTGGCCTGGATTTTTGCAGCTGTTTTAGACTAATTTCAGGGTGCTGATTCTAAATCTGATCTCAGATTTGCTCTATCAAATCTCATTTTTATGCTATCGGCATACCCCATTTTCATTGATTTTACCCGAAATTAACTCTGTCACTTATGATTGCAAGTTGTTGCGAGTCAGTGACTGCTTTAGTGTTAAAATGTGGTGCTGTATTTTTAGGATAGTGTTTTTATAATATCATTTTATGTAGATATCCACATTTATTTAATATTATTCTTCTGCAGTTTTTATTGAAAATGCAATATTTGATATCTCAAAAACCTGATGCGATAGACAAAAACTGATGCCAGATTTGGAATCAGCAACCCAAAATTACATTAAGCCCGTTGGAATACCTTATGTCAGAAAAAGTGTGTTAAAACCAGTGTCATCGGCGGCGTGGAAGGTTGAATCGCAACTCTCCATGGTTCCCCACGGCCGATTGATTGGCGAGCACAAGTCGCTCAATTCAAGTGTTCACCTGGCTCCACCTTGTGGCCGTATCCGCAACGTCAACACGCAAAGCCCCGATAAGGAGACTTGCGCCCCTGCAGTAGCTGTCATGTCGACAGATTAAATCAGTATCATCCTCTTCTTGGTTCTTTCGGTAAAGTCACGTAGAAAGGAAATAATAAAATAATAAAAATAAAATATAATAAAATAATTCTCACGACGTTTCGGCCACAACGCAAGCAGCCGTCCTCAGGTGAAGAACAGGACGCTGTCTTTCCGACAGACCTGTTCTTCACCTGAGGACGGCTGCTCGCGTTGTGGCCGAAACGTCATGAGAATTATTTTATTATGTTTCATTTTTATTATTTCATTATTTCCCTTCTACGTGACTTTACCGAAAGAACCAAGAAGATGAATCCCTGCAATCACGAAAGCTTTAAATCGAAATTCAGTATCATCCTATTAAAACATAACTTTTCCCTTGAACGCTTTACATTTGACATTATTTATGGACTGTTATTTTGCAGGTCCTGTTTATATCCAGTTTAGTGTATAAGGTGCATGTTTAAACCGCGACAAAAATTACCCATCTAAAAAAACGTTCAAACTAGGCACCGTATCACAATGTTAGCGTTTCAACCGTTGTCGGAATTCAGCAATGGTCATTAAGCCTTACATGGGCTGCCGATATCATCCCATGCAGAATTTATTTCCTCCCATTGGAGCGATTAGAGAACACATTCCACTCGACTCCACGCAACATGCAAATAGAGTGCAGTGATGCTCCATAGCTCACTTATTTATTTGAAGTTCACTTATTGAAACTTTGCAGGCCAACACGAGAAGACAAAAACACATGACCTCAGACCGACAAGGCTGAGGTTGTTTTTTTTATCATTTATATAACATTTTTATGGAGACGCTCTGCATAGTTCAAAAATAACTAAATCTAAACCTGCAGTGAAGAGTAAACCTGCATGACCTGCATAAACAAACATTAATTGAATTGGGGAAGCTTGACTTCTCAAACAAATTAAACACATTCCTGCGGAGGGCTGGTAGAAACGTTGGGTTGCTCGGTCAACGGCGGCGTGGTGTATTTCGCAAAGATGCCCGACTGTGAGGGCGGGCACAAGCCGGCGTGAGTAGGTTAAACGTTGAGTTTTATAAGGGCACCACGGGGTGATCAGCCCCTCCCCACCCAGCCCCACCCCTCACCCAACCCCACCCCTAACCCAGCCCCACCCCTCACCCAGCCCCACCCCTCACCCAGCCCCACCCCTAACCCAGCCCCACCCCTCACCCAGCCCCACCCCTCACCCAGCCCCACCCCTCACCCAGCCCCACCCCTAACCCAGCCCCACCCCTCACCCAGCCCCACCCCTAACCCAGCCCCACCCCTCACCCAGCCCCACCCCTCACCCAGCCCCTCCCCACCCAGCCCCTCCCTGCACTACAGATGGACGGGCACAATAATCCCCCGTGGGCTGGTGGAACCAGTGGGTTCCTACCAGTACAACTCACGATATTCATCCTTGGCCACTTGTTGCACTTCATCTAAGGGTGACAGCAACAAAACCGGGGAGAAACTCAAAGCTGCGACAATAGCAGCTCGCGCTATCGAGCATCACGGAATTAATGTGCGCAAAAAGCCCGTCTCGTTGGACCCGAGCAACACACGGAGCTGAGAACATGAGCCCCAAGCCAACAAAGCAACGCCGCTTCCCATGAATATCTTGGCCACTGTTAAGCATAACAGCGGCGATTGAGTACTAACAGTTCCCGGCCAAGTGGCGTGGTTCGTCACTGTCGATTCGTTGTTCACGACGCTTTTGCCAGAAAATGTCAAAAATGAAGCCAAGGCGGTGCACTGAGATCACTTCTGTGGACAACGCACCTCTGCAAATATTCGTTGTGGCGAAGTGGAATTGTCACGTGATGATACCAGCGGCTGCGTGTCGTGTATATTGATGCACATTCCTGTCGCAAGTAGTTGATCTCACAAACGGTCTCCGCAAACATTCCATTCCATGGACATTGCTCCAATTTGCACTTTTGTGAATGAACTGCATTACTATACCATGGCGGAAATAAAAGTCCAAACGTCAATTCGTACAAAAAATTAACCCGTAAGAACAAAGTTTTTCACTATAAATCCTTTATATGCGTGGCATCGGGGCGGCTAGAGTCCTCTCGTCCACTGGCTTGAGATGGATGCCACCTATGGGTCAGATGATTGTGTGCCACCATTAACCAATTGGTAAATAAATATTTAAAAAATTTCCCTAAACAGTGTAAAATTTTTGAACTTTTTTTTTTCACGAAAATGCATTGAGTCTGTGTGCAAAATGTCAGCTCGATTGGATCACGGGAAGTGGGTTAAAAAACGACCAGAAGATTTGCACGGCCCTAAGCAAGCAAGCAAGCGAGTGAACTTAATATAAAGGATTTTAAAAAAAGCCAGAAATGTCTTGCTCAAATGGGTTGCAGCGGTGCTCATCTTGTTTCCAGCTCCGAGACAGTGTTGACAATGTCATTCCTATGCTGTGGATGAGTCTCTATAACCAGTGGCGGCTCATGCAAAATCTCTCAGGGGGGGCAAATGTCTGGATGATTTATAAGGATAAGGTCCACCCATGCAAAGGATAAATTAACAGCTTAAGCATGTAAAGGCAACTTCACTTCTTTAATATTAATGAAAAATAAAGTGACTCTTACAATACATCTTGTTTGTTTCTATACTCACTATTAATACAATCCACTCAAGTTTCTTTTATTAAAGATTCCACTAGGTGGCGACAAATAAAATTGTTGACTGAAACGTGCTTACGTATGATGACGTAAGCACGTTAGTGCGAGCCCTCCCGGAAGCCAGAGAATGCATTGCAGCGCCCCCCGTTCGAAAAAAAACATCTTTGAATGTAAGTCTATGGGAACACTGGGCGATTCTCAGCCGGCGTGAAATCGCCCAAAAAGAGGCGGTACTCCACAGAACGTGACATGACGCTGATTGGACTATATCCAGAGGCACAGTGACGGCTAGCGTGACTGTGGTTGAATGACATTGGTGGTGCGTCGCCCAATCGCCCTAATGAAGAAACCGCCCCTGTCTATAATACAATCACCATCGACTTCCTCAGAGGTACCTATTTTATCGACCCCAAGTGATGAGACAAATTAATCTCCCAATGATGATGTTATATCTTCCGATTGCGAGTCATTTGCTCGCTCTACCGCTGAGCCACCTGGCGGATTGATTTCGCAGCTGATCTCCGTGAGTTATTTTGGCCGTCAACACCACACTTGGAAACATTGGTGAAAGGCTCACTTTCTCATACAACTCTTGCACCAAACTATGGTGCCAATTCCACCTCCTGGCTTTGACATTACTCAAACAAACTGCTGTACCATCAACCCCATCAGAACATCAACAGTGCGACGGTGGAGATTTATCTTCTTGGTTCTTTCGGTAAAGTCACGTAGAAGGAAAATAATAAAAATAAAACATAAAATAATCTAGTAATATATTATTTTATTATGTTTTATTTTTATTATTTTCCTTCTACGTGACTTTACCGAAAATAAAACATAAAATAATCTAAAATAATATAGTAATATATTATTTTATTATGTTTTATTTTTATTATTTGCCTTCTACGTGACTTTAGCGAAAGAACCAAGATGAATCCCTGCAGTCACGAAAGCTTTAAATCGAAATGTGGAGATTTATTTTATACCTACGTGACTTTACCGAAAGAACCAAAGAGTATGGATTCTACGCATTTCCCATGAATATGCTAAATTCCTCTTGATATGCACATTCTTTTTGTTAAGGCGCTCTTCTTGCACCTCCAACCCAGCGTATATATAAGCTCCTAGCTTGGCAGTGCCTCATTCTTCACCTGAAGACGGCTGCTTGCGTTGTAGCCGAAACGTCGTGAGAATTATTTTATTGCTTTATTTTTATTATTTTATTACTTCCCTTCGACGTGACTTTACCGAAAGAACCAAGAAGAAGAGTATGGATTCCTGCAGTCACGAAAGCTTCAAATCAAGATAGGATATATTAATCGCGCATTCCATCAACTGCACCGATCGTTCGTTTCTCAAGTGCCTTTAAACCAGGCGATGCCACTCCGCAGGTGTTATTTGGGTTCCTGTGAGCCACAGTACTGTGGTGTAAAACATTGTGCTTTGGGGCCGTCCATAAATGACGTCACGCGATTTTTGACCCCGCCCCTCACACGGCGTCACAGTCAGACCCCCCTCAAATATGACGTCACAAAGCTCTGCCCCCCACCCCCCAAAAACCATATTTCCATTTTTAAAATAAAACATGCTTCAAATCGCTTTAAACTACTGTATTGTTATTGTAGTGCGTATTTAATGTGGCGCTGCACTCCGATGTTGTAGGAGAAAACACGTATTAAAAAGGCGTTGGAAAGCTTAAATTTTGCATAAAATTCACTTGAAAATTTTCAACGTCGAACTAAAACTGCAGATGTTCAGAAGATTATATTGAAATTATATTAGAATTATAAAATAGTAGAACGAAGCAAAATGGAGAGTACAATTATAACAATCACATTCCACAGAATGAAAAATGTTCAAATGTATGCTTCTCCATTCTCCCATGGAGAAGCAAAATGCTCCATGGAATAAATAAAAGGTGACCTTAGTAAATTTAAATATAGCTAATAATGAAAATTAATCAAAACTAGTGTTGTTACAAATCTATATTTATTTAAAGTTGCGCATTTTGATGTGACCTCTCACCCCCCCCCCCCCTCGTCACAAATGTCCGACTCCCCCCCCCCCCGGTGCGTGACGTCATTTATGGACGGCCCCTTCATTCGGCAGGCAAAGTCACCATTCAGTGGTACCATCTGGTCCATGGTGCAGCACACGCCAAACGTGGCTTTTATCAACGTGCGGTGTTGCATTCCAAGCCACGCGCGGACAAAAAAAACCGCACAAATGAAGCCCGTCCCTTAACAAGGTTTAATGTGAAACGAGGCATGCCCTTTACAAAGCCGCGTTACCAATTAGACTTCAGTTCTGGAATAACGACCTGCAAAACTTCACCAAGGCAACCCATCCCAGCAGAAGGCAATGTTTGTTGTCAAAAATAAATAATTTAAAACTGGAAAACAAAATCAATATTCCCCCTCCATCATATTCTGGTCTCGTATGGCATTACCTACGTTTTTGTATACCAACTATCATTCGGAACCCATTAAAATAAATCGACACTTGAGGTTAACCATGCATTATCTTCTTTTCTTTTCTTTTTAAGTGCGCTAGAAAACAAATATTGGAAATGCACCATGAGAAAAGACCGAAGGGTCCCATTTCAAGTCTCTGCCGAGCGCCCTCTACGTAATAAACAGACGCGTGCATCTTGATGGTAAGAAGTCAAATGTGTTCATGAAAAATAAAAGTATTTTTTAAGCAGGGCTCGTCTAAACAAGGTCCACAAAGCCATTCCCAAACAGGTCAGTCTGTTTAGAAAAAAGGCATTTTTGGAATTACGTGTGTCCTGTGTAATAGACTGTCAGACAGGACAGGCAATGCGAAAGATTCAAGTAAAAAGAAAGATTAAATTTCACTGGCTTGAAAGGGTGAAAAATGCAGAGTTCAAACACGAGGGTTTGTATGCAGATTGCGTGTCCCAAGTCGTCAGAAATGTCGAATGTGGTATTTTTATTTGTTGACCCTTTGCATCTTAACTGTAAATAAACTATATTCTTTAGGTCTTTCCCAAATAATATAAATTCCTGCGGTCACGAAAGCTTTAAGTCAAGATCTAAATAAACTCCCTTACTCCGTCGTCCTCAGCGACAGTGGACGCACTTTCGACGAGTTGTTAAAACGATAGCCGGTGGTTAAGGGTTGACATGTGTAAAGGAACCTCCCCATCGCCCACCTTACCACTTACATCTACGAAGATTTCTTTCTTCAACGTGAGCACCGACATTCATTGGAAAGAAAAGTACATCTCGCAGTAAGAAACCCCAAACCAAAAAGATAATCCTCCGGTCCTAAACCGAGATGTTGCAGATTTGGCAATGGTAAACAAGCTAATTTATTACGACGACGATGATCATACGCGAACTGGACCACGGGCCGTGCACTCTGCGTTAAGCGTACAGGAATTTGCGAGCGCCGTTCTTGCAGTGGGGGCAGCGAAGAGAGTTCGTTCACGAAAATGCGCGAACAGCACCCGAGCACAAGGTATGGACAAATACTGCCGCGGGCACTTTAAAGGACGCGCGATATTAAAAACGTCTCCCCAGTGCATCATGCCACTCGGCATGCGCGCAGGCAGTCGCCGAGGCGCGAGCGGGCGCGCGGCAATAATCCTCTAACACAAAATGCAATTTAAAAAAATGAATTCCAGATCAGCGTGGGCGAGCACGTGGCGAGGGATGTGGATAGACTTGCAGGCTAACGGCCGAGTCGGTGCGCTGCTTTGTGTACTCGCGCGGCCTCGTCGTGCGCAGACAGCCCCCCTCCCTCATGCCTCCACGTTGGGCCTGCTCGTGCAGCGCCCGCGAGCGACAGCCACACTCCACAGCAGATGGGCGCCACGGGTGGACACCGCACGCATTCGCTGCGGGACTCGGGTTCCGTTTGCCGCGTGCGAGCATCTGCAATTACAAACACTACCCGCCCCCTCCACCCCATCTCCACCCCTCACCTCCCTGCACTGGCAAAATCAAATTCGCGTGCGTTTATCGCCAATTGATGCGACCTAATACTGATTTGTTTTTTCTAAACATCCAGTTAAAAAAAAAAACGGTTTGATAGAAAATCGGACAGCAAGCGCCGGTCATGCACTGCTAAGGGGAACACCCAAAAACACAGTCGAGAACCCAGGAGCGGCTAAAAGTAATTTTCAAAACATTTTTGGCAGTTCGAGTGAGGCGAGGACGTGCACAAGTCTGGAAGGGTGCGAGCGCCCCGAAGCTTCGTGACCTCTGCCGTGATCGAAACGTCAATCTTTGGGAGCCGCCGTAGTGTTTAATTTTTCGGCCTTCTCACAAACAGCACCACTCCACCAGCGTCGCACGCATTGGACCACGCCCAACATCCGGCGCTCTCCACCTGAACCCGTTCGACCCCGGGCTCGCGTCCGGCCAGTCTCGATGTACATCAATTCGTTAACTGCTTGGCAAATGTGAAATTGGCAGAGTTAAAGCACATTGAACACAGTAAGAGAGAGAGTACTCGGGGAGGACGGCATTATGAACAACACTATTTTACACCGTGTGTATATACACGTGGTTACATTTTACCCTATTCGCACGCAGTAAAAGGTAGCCATGTGCGTGTATGTACATGTATGGTACTGCATCCAATATGTGTACGCAGCACATATACATACACGTGCGTGTATATACACACAGCAAAAAAAAACAACAAAAACTCTACCCTGACAACTCTTGTAAAATCCCTAGGACTTGCCGGGGGGGGGGGTGGGGGGTGTGAGGGGGGGGGCTACGGCACTGGTCGCGCCGTTTCACGTGCGGCCAAAACCTTCCCCTACGACCCCCCCCCACACCCCCCTGCAGCACATTGAACTCTTGCATCCGGCAACAAGGCCCGGTAAAACCGCCGGGCCAATTGGGCCAGCCAGGGTCTTTGGGGTCGCGGCCGAAGAGGGGGGGGGGGCATATATGATGAGAGTGGGAGGGAGGGGGTAGGGTGGGGGGGACGATGGCGGCCAGGTCAGTGGGGTCGGCTGCTGGGCTCGGCAGCGATGCGCGCGACGGGGGAGCTGTAGCCATTGGAGTGGCCGTTGAGACGCTTCATCAGCCCTCCCATGAGGATGTCCTGGATGTGCTGCACGATGAGGTTGATGGCCACTGTTTGCGAGAGAACACGGGGCAGCAAATATGCGCGTCACTTTGGTCGCGCAAGACGGCACACACACGTTGATCAATCATCGTCGTTTGTCTCGTATACAAAGCAAGGGGGGGGGGGGTATGCAACAGCTTTGGAGGTTAATGTGAAGGGCAAGCCGCTCCTAAATGCCCCAGACTGTACATTTTAGGATAAACGCATTTCATCAGTTTGACTTTCGCGCAACTTTCACTTCTAACCGAGAGCAGACAGGATGAAGAGTGTCGCACCTGCAGGACTGCAGCAAATGAAAGCGTTTAAAGGCTACAAAAAACACTCCGTTGAAGGGACTCTCTCGCCTTGGGGACGCGGGGCCAGAACGCAGCAACCGCTTAAGTTTGACCTACGGTTAAAATTGCCGGATTCGTCGAGTCGGTCAATCCACGCGGGGGTCGATTTACACGAAGCGGCGAGTCCGACGGTCAAAGGCTCAAGGTTTAGGCGGTCGTCAAAGGAGATCAAGATCACATCCTCTCCCCTCCCTTAAAATTACATTAACATTAAGAGTAAATTTAAATTAACCATGTGTCTCTTCTGTATATGTTACTCCAACCTCTTCAGTATCGCAATCTAGTATTATTTTCCAAACCTCTCCCTGCCGTTTCAATGCAATGTGTATTTGTTGCACAGAAAATCCCATTTAGCCAGTTACCCAGCTAGCTTCGGTGGCGACGGCCCGCAGAAGCCACTCAAGTCAGCAGCCACCCAGGAAACTCGAGCCAAAGATCAGTTTTAGTAGTGTGGTGCGTTTCGATGTTGCATGCCATTTACTACACACGACTGTCCGTACACTTTCCTTTATAAATCGGTCAAGGCTCCTATGAAAGGGGCGAGGGAGGGGACATTTTTTTTTCCGGACCTACGTGTTTTGGTGTCGTGCGCATGTTTCGGCATGCTGCACACATGGGCTATAGGTACTGTAACAGCGTTTGCAAGCGCACAAATGAACGCACGCAACGTGTTCACGGCACCGCACTAGTTCGAGCTCGGCCGCGTGAAGGCACTGAACATTTCCAGGTGTTCATCTTCTTGGTTCTTTCGGTAAAGTCACGTAGACCTGTTCTTCACCTGAGGACGGCTGTTTGCGTTGTGGCCGAAACGCCGTGAGAATTATTTTATTATGTTTTATTTGTATTACTTTATTACTTCCCTTCTACGTGACTTTACCGAAAGAACCAAGAAGATGAATTCCTGCAGTCACGAAAGCTTTAAATCGAAATTTCCAGGTGGACAAGAAAAATCAGCGAGAAAAAAAAAACGCTGCGCATGGCGCCATTTACACGCATGGCGCCTGCATACGTGTGCGCACCTACACGTACACATTGCCCTTTTGGCTAAAGGTTGGGGGGGGGGGGAAACATTTACACGCTTCCAAAAGAGTAACCATGGCTCACGAGTCTGCTTCCCGCGCAAAACAAAAACAAACTTTGAAAAGGACTTCTTCAGTTGGTCACGCCTGTCTGCACTCAAGTCGGTTTTGCTAAATACTTTATTTCGAATGCAGATCGGGAAATGTGCGAGTCCATAACGAATCATTATTTATTTCTAAGCCAGACCTTGATTATAGTTGCAACTCTTGATATTCTTTGGTCTTCAGTTTACAACAGATGGCTCGTAAATACAAACTTCAGTTAGGAGCTGAAAGCTGAAGGCTCCTAACTGCACACAGCTCCTCGCTCCCCCTTCTCGTGCATCATCCAAAATCTCTTGCCAGTGCCCGCGAGCAAACGATTTTAAACAGATTGGCAAATGAACTGGTGGTTCTCTACGACCGTCAAATTGCACCATTCGGCCCTGCACAGACAGATTATCGTCGCACCGAACGTAAACAAAACGTTGGCTCGTGCCCCGACACACTACGATCGGGAGGAGTAGTAAAGGATGCTCCACCCGTGAGCGTGACGTGACATGCCTGCGCGCCGACCTAAAGAAGCAATCAAGATGGACATCCAGCAAAGACGTTTGCAGGCAGCTCTGGCACACACAAATTTAAGCTTTTAAAAAATGTTTGTGATGTATTTGTTCAGATTTACTTCTGGAGCTGTCTGGAACACGCTTCCTTCGATATTAGGAAGCCACTGGAGCCATGCACTTTTAAATAGATTGAAAAAATGTTTTTCGTGAGAACTACTTTGTGTTAGAAGGTGTGTTGCCCCCCCCCCCCCCCGCACCTGCGATTAGCACGGTTGGCTACGTACGGTGTGAAAGAAGTTCAACGTGCATTCAGGTCAATGAGTGCGAGCGCTTGAGAGCACGATACTGCATGTGTTCGATGTTTGTGACAACCGGCCCGCGATACGCCCACCAGAATGTGGGTGTGCACAGGTAAACGGTTGCTATTCAAGGGGCTATTGCCCATGTCAACTATTACATATACTTTTTTATTTTTAAGGCAGTGTTATTGACGCATATTAATTTCTGATCAAGGTGCGGCAATGACGATTGAAACGTAAACATACATTGGCTGCACACACTGTGCGCTAATTGAAGACAAGAGTTCAAAGTACGCGAACAGCTATACACAGAGTGAGCTAAGCACTCATGGACGCACCCCACGCCTCCGGCACGAGTGAACACATCTCTCGTGCGGTCTGGGCGTCGCTCGCAAAATGCAAAGACGCAGTCCGCCTCGGGAAATCGGACACGACGCCTTCCCTGCATAGCTTCTATAACACCATCGTGTTCGGCGTGTCATTTGCAATTCTGACGATCGCTGCAACTAGCAAGAAGCTGGGTTAAAGGCAGAAATATCTTCAATATAAAGACAAAAATCCCCTGTTTCGCCTTAACAGACTGTTGGGGCAAGTGCTGTTAGCGAGCACCTATGAAGGCCGGCACGGCACTCGTGGGGGTGGGTGGCCAGCACAAAGCCCGGCCGCCTTCGTCTCCCCAGTGGTGATGTTTTTACACCGCACCAGGTACTCATTTGAGGCCGAGTCAACCTAGGGGAGGCCCAGGACCAGTATTGGCCACGAGTGGGAATCTAACTTGGGTTGCTGGGTTTGTAACGCGGTGCGCCAACCACTACACTACTGCTCCCCATATAGATTACACACACACACACACACCAACTGTAATGGAGACATGATCGTGTGCAAGAGGTAGTTGTTGCACTAAATTAGTGGACTGCCGGTAAAACAATTCACACATTTATTTCCCAAGTAAATGGATGAACAGACATTTGTCCATTTCACGACACATTATTAATATACATTTAGTTACCGGAGCCTAATTGGCCTAAATGCTGCTGGTGGCATGCCTGGCATACTGAAATTGATTCAAAGGTTTGCTCCGTAAATCCTGAAAGGCCAATAGGCTGCAAGATATGAACAGAATTTCATTGTATTCTATAACAGCGGAACATACCTTCGTCTGTTTATTGCGCATTAACCACAAATCCACCAAGGCAGAGTACGCCGATTGTTATACAATTTTGTGGCGTATTGCGATGATTGGGCCCTGAAGGTGATGATGGGAGATCTATTGGCAAGGCAACCGAGTGGTATGTTTACCAGGCCACGATTCTGCCGACTCCTGCCTGCCAAGTCTGTTGTCTGTTGTCACTGGGCCGGCCAAGTGGACCAACAGTAGAGTGTAGGTAAAAAATTAAAATAAATTAATCACGACATTTTGGGCGCAACACAAGCATCCTTCTTCAGGTGGGGACAACTTAGCGAAAGCACAACCACTTAAGCGGTGTGCTTTCGCTACCTACGTAACTTTACCGAAGTCACGAAAACTTCAAATCTAGAAACAGTAGAGTGGGGGCTTGCAATCAGACATTGAAATGTTCAAAATCCTGGTTGGGTGTCGACTCGGCCCCATAATCCCCATCAGGGCCAATAAAACCATCATCACTTTGCGGGAAGTCAACAGCGGTCATCCTGTGTACAAACTCGTCCCCACCATAGGAATGTGGAATTTCCGAAACTGGCTCAGAGCCGCGGAAAATCACCTTGACTTCTTGTGTCCTGTGATCGAGGTACGAGTGAGCAGTGCGTGCGTTGCAGACGTAAAGCAAAGAGGACGCGGCTTACCCATGTTCTCGGCTCCTCTAGGAATGATGACATCTGCGTACTTCTTTGTCTGATCGAAGAAACACAAACTCAGTGTTGCACATTATCGGCAACCCTGTGTATTTAAAAAAACAAACAAGAAAAGTTATACACATCGGCTTTCGCGACCAGTATTATTCATATAGGTTTTTGGATTGGATCGCGTTATTATAAATGTGTCACAACCCTCCACCACCCGACACGGCCAATCAGTAAAACATGTCCCGTTAACAAAATGCCAATTAGTTACTTTGACAGCCCACCGGTGTGTTTGAAGAGTGAATCCACAACATTTAGAATTTGAGTAGTACGACGTTTCGCTGGAAATTATATCCAGCATCTTTGGGCGATTTGCCAGAATAGTGATAGCTACAGACTTAGCGCAGCCTGGAATCGTATTATTAAGTAATACACAATACATATTACAATTCCTTATAGAGGAATCGCATACCAATTAACTTATTACTAATCTATTATATAATTACAATACCCCCCCCACCTCCGCCTCTGATATCGAAACCTGATGGAGTTCAACAATGATGACATCCTGCACTATTTAAGACCTTAAGCAGGTGAATGGCTTCGCCCAAAGATGCTGGATGTAATTTCCAGCGAAACGTCGTACTATTCAAATTCAAAACGTTGTGGATTCACTCTTCAAAACACACTGATGGGCTGAAAAAGTAACCAATTGGCATTTTGTTAACGTGACATATCTTACTGATTGGCCGTGTCGAGTGGTGGGAGGGTTGCGACACATTTATAATAACGCGATCCAACCCAAAAACTTTTATTATGAAGAAAAATGATGAGTGGATCATTTGGTGACGCTTTCAAACACACTTTTATGCTCGTGACTATTTTTTTAGTTAAACGCATATTACCAGCTTTGACATATGGATAAGAAAACGTGGACATCAATGAAAAAAAATAAAAGTATGCACGGCACGGAAAGCATTTAAAATACTCACGATTGTATGCGAGCACGTTTCGCATCTCTGTGCACCCAGATTCGTTAAAATATTTCTACTAAAACCGTGTTGACATGAAACCCAACACCGGCATTCTGACACTGTAATCATTGCCAGCAGATAAGCCAAATACAGTATCGCATTCCATGGGGGGGGGGGGGGGGGGTGGTGGAAGCCGTCCCATCACGTAACAATCTACCACCACCATAACCATTTCATCGGCAGTCACGATTCAGCGTCACGACATAATAAATAATAATAACTTCAGGGTTGTTTGCTGCATTACTCGTTGTTGTGTCACTTGTACGATCCCATTCGCTCCCTCAGGATGGAACTGAATTTCTGCGCTTCATTTTGCCCGAATCGCAAGCAATCGCCTCTTAAATAAAAACGAATAAATGCACGTATCCCTGAACGTAAGAATTCATCTTAACCATTGAATGCTCCCTGTGTGGGTATCACATATAGCCGCTATCGTGCACACGTTGCATCCGTGGGAGTTCTGCTCGGGACGTCCCAAAGGGGTGCTGCTGGCGGGGGGTGGACCTCACACAAGAGAGAGGGTCCCACAAGAGGCAGGCCTGGTTTTTGTCGCCAATGAATAAGGGGGCCGCACGCGGCATTCCACACGGGATTTCCAGGTAGGTCCAGGGTCCAGATGCATGGTCCTGTTAACCCCTTCCCGAGGCTTCTGCAAGTTGCAGGCTGGGTCCGTTCACCGCCGCATCTCGGAACGCGCCAAGCGGTGAGCGTTGATTTTATTTTAGAGGCGTAGCACCATTTTAATTAAAGACATTGTATTCGCCGCAGAGAACTGTAGCGACACGACCGCACGATGAAAACTGGCGATAAACTGTGCCACACGCTCTCCCACACGGCACCAAACTGTTGACGTACATGTACATTAGCCGAATGGGAAAAGGTCAACTGCTGCTGCAACAATTTCTCCACGACGAGGATGCGTACCGGCAGGCAGAACTCCTCGAAGGCCGGCTTGACGAACTTGGTGTACTGAGACAGCACTTGCTCCAGATCTCTGCCTCGCTCAGAAATGTCGCGCAGCACTGCAATGCGAAGAAAGACCACGCGGTCGACCCCACCATGAACCCTTGACCAAGTCACCACAGTCCTGGCTTCTACGCCTCTGAAACGATGGCATTTTCTCCAAAACCACGCTGTGAATATTTAACAAACTCTCACAAGTCAGCGTTAAAATGGCCACTCGCATAAACCACCATGGCTCTGGAAAGCCTCTTATTATAACATTTAATTTAATCAGCATTTAAAAACACACGCATTGAAGATAAATGGGTTAGGGAAGTAGGGGGCAGAAGAAACGTGCGAGGAGCACGGCAACGTCAAGTGTTACTTGACGGGCACCGATTGAGCAGGGTCAAATGACAGCTACGAAAGCAAAGGGGCTCCAGGTGCCATTTAGCCCATGAGCCAAGGGGGATTTGGTCGGTGCCACCTGGGGGTGGAAAAATTGCTGCCAGAATCCATCAAGGGCAGTGTCGACCATGTTCGGTGAGTTTTTACAGATGGTTCACGTTCTTATTTCGTATTACATGCACGTTTCATAAAATCGCAATTGTATGTTTTCTCCCTTCCACGAAATGTTCTATCAAACATACTACGATACCATTTTAAAATGACGTTTCGCATACACATCTACCACGAAGGTCTTGCCATCATAAATATATGTGACGGCGATAATACGCTACGAAAAAAATCGTTGGGATTTTTCCACTTTAGATGGTACCGACAGCAATTTTTTAGGCAAACGGCTCAAGGACCATTTAGAAACTTGGACCAGATTTTCACGCACTGTTCAGCCTCTAATTGGTCGAGGCCGCATGCGGCGCACGGAGAAGGAACAAGTGAGAGACCGAGGGCGCGCGCGGTTTGCGTGGAGTCGCACCTCTCCGGGAGAGCCTCGTGTCGGCATCCATGTCCACAAAGAGCTTCATGTGGAACATGTCCCGGATCTCTTGTAGGTAGAAGACAAGGATGCCCTCAAAGAGCACCACGTCGGCCGGGTACACCATCAACTCGGCCGTCCTGCACGCCACCGCACGCCACCGCACACCACCACCACCGCCGCCACCGTCGTCGTCACCCTCCCACTACGGCCAAGCCCCATGCCTCACCACGCTATTACCACCATTACCAACACCACCACCATCACCACAGCTTCTGAGTGCAACCACCCTCCAACTACGACCACGCCCCATGCCTCACTTCGCTATTACCACCACCATCACCTTTGACTTCTGAGCGAGGGGGGCCTCAGACAAAGTGATGGCTCGAAAACTTTTTTCCAGCTTTCCATGTTTTCCCACAGAAGAGAAGTTTGGGCCGGCAGGCCTTATGTATCCGATCGAATAATTCGTTTGTCATCAGCGATGATCAAGCTACTGCCGGATGAAAGCTTCCACAAATAGTTGTTGATATCCTTCAGAATGACAGTTACATTTTTATGCCATTGGCATGATTATGTTGTAAAGATATTTTCAGTTGGAACTCATACAGTGAGCAGTGTACCACCTTGTGGGAGACCGGCTCCAGAAAGTCCCTTTTTGTGGGTCTCTTATCGACACTAGGTGGCACGTGCATGTACTGTAAAGCATTTTCATCGCATGGTAATCAAACAACAAAAAAGTCCTCAGCGCAGGAACGGGTCAAATTAAGTGAAATATTTAACTTTCCTAGTGGTTGTTTAGTTCACTGATGATTGAGCCAAGGACAAACTCTCTACCCTTGAATACATAAGGGTAACCAGAGCCACGCAGCAACCACCCCGTTTCAACTCCTGGTCACGGAAAGCTGGAATAATAGGGCACGAAAACAGAGTTGCCACTTGCTCTACGCTTGTGGAAACTTCTCCATTACTTATCGATAAAAAAAAAATTCACTCAAGGACCACATTACGAAGGCAGGCAAGAAAGGCAAAAATAAATCAATTACATGATCCATTAGTAGGTGATACGAGCCAGGTAATAAAGAGATGCAAAGCATGAGACAGGAAGAGTTTATCTTTGATGAATCCACTGCCCTGGAAGCACTAGACCACGTGGTGCTTAATTGAAAGGCGAGGCCAGGGCTTAATTTCTCACTGACTGTTTTCCGGGTCACTGGTAGATGTTAGTCAGAGCCATAGCGAGATGTCCGAATGACACGGTGGTCTAGGCGTGGAAGTATTTCTCCACGTCGCAGGAACGGACAAACCTCAGCTGAAATTAAGCCCTAGAGGGTGACCCTTACATTGAAGCAACCCCCGAATAGTGATGCGATGACGGAACTGCGATACTGTCCACCCCCACCCCCTCCCACCAGTCCCTTAGAGCACTGAGAGCATCTGTAACAAAGCGAGAGAAGACGTGTCTGTTGGTGCAAGCTCACGCACACCTAATGTGCGCGTATCGGCACAAGGTGTTCAGGACTTTGGGAGTGTTGTAAAACTCCACCTGGCATGGCTGTGCATACTTTCTGCTCATGGCCTATAATTTTTTTCAGACATCGTCAGAGCCATTGAGAATTGATGGTGGCAGAGTTAAAATAAATATATAATTGGGATTGCCAAACCAGTCGATAAACTTATGGGCTAGTTACACTCATCGCTTAAAACTGCCCCCAATCATTCGGTCAACCGCAATTAAGTTACCGTGGTCAAAACCCCAAATGAACTTCACCCACGGTAGAACCACCCAAACCCCTCCCCCCTGACCAGTGCGCGTGCACACCTGGGCCAAAAATCAAACACGCCTGGACATGGCGGAGACCAGCAACCAAATGGCCAATCGATTCACCCGGGCATCAGTCGCTACTGCACGGCTCTGCTGTAACAGGGGAAGGCTCTGGTTTCTTACTGAAGTCAAGCGTATTCAAATCGGTTCTCAATGCTCAACGTGTCAAGACGCATATGGAAGAGGGGGAGGCGGTGGTAGGAGTTGGTTTACGCACCGGGCTCTCCTAGACGAGCCAGAGCTGCGGAAAAAGGGGGGGGGGGGGGGGGGGGGGAGGGTACCCTTAATATCTCCGCGTAGCGGGGTCCGGCGGCGATTGTGCGGAGCGAGCGTGGCGGCTTGTGATACGGGGCGCGGCTAAACGTGGCCGGTGTTATCTTGCGGCTTTCCTGCCAAAAGCAGCCCTGCAAATGGCGCTTCCTGGTGGCAAGCTACAAATATAAACAAAGTCCTGCATGCACTGCTCACACCACCAACTTTCCTACAATCAAGCAGGTCAACGCACCCAAGCTGCACGGCATGAGACGCAAGAATTGCTTCCCCCTAAATCTGAGGTTAAAAAAAATCTCAAGAGTAGGGGGATGGAAGTCCAGAGGGCTCTTAAATCCATTCGCCTCGTTTCCCCTCCCAGGGAATTAACCTTGAACCCATAAATGTGCGTCTCTCTCCGTGGTGTGCGTTCTTCATTTTTTGTGTAACTGCGCGAGAAAAACCCAGTGCCCCTCTCCGTGACGCGGTGGAGGAGGGGGAAAAAAAAAAAAACAAAGAGACGCCGATGACGGTCGCGGACAGGCACCCGCGAGTTCGGGCAGCACAAAGGCCGGACGGACGGGGTTTAGCGCTTCCTGCTGAACCAGGGCCAACTTGACAGGTAGGAACACGCCCAGCCCACACCCGCACACCCACCCAGTCGCCGGCACACCTCGGCCCAAGGCTGGACAATGCCATCCCAACCGGATGCATGGAATGGAGATGGAGGGGGGGGGGGTGCGATGGGGCTCGACACGTCGCGCCACAATCAATGAAGCACACACACACGCAGACGGAGAGAGAGAGAGAGAAAGAGACCTTGCTATCGATCGACGAACTCGCCCGCTGCTGTGGAAGGCTGGGGGAATTCCATTTGGTCACGTGATCCCGTGGCCGCATTGAGTTAAAGGATGCAGATGCGAGGACTTGTTGTTGTGTGGAACCCAGCCTGCGATAGCTTTTTTAAAATACATATATTATGGGATTCAGTTGTGACAAGAAAGGGCCTCTATAACACGTGCCAGGTTATAACTGCCAATTGTAACTGCCGAGTGTTATTTTGAGCACCTTATTCTGAGACTTACAATCGTGAATTAGCAATCCAATTGTCTGCGACGTGTAAAACGGAGCAAGCACAGGAATTGATATCCTGCTCATTAACAACGGCACTAAACCACCACAATGGGAGACTTTAAAACGCCACGATTTTAACAAGTGTTGGCCTGCTGTCATGGGCATCCGCAACGAAACAGGAGAGAGGGAGGGGGAATTGCAATCGAGACAAAGGTTGTTTAAATCAATGGCGAAGTAACAAAGGGCTTAAATGGTAGTGGATCGTTGGAGTGGTTTCAACCTGACAAAAAAAGGGGGGGGGGGGGGGGTGAGGCACAGCTGCTGCAGCCCGTGTCCCGGAGTCGAAATCAACAGGAGCAGGTGAGGATCGACAACCGCTAACCAGAGGACGACGAAGCAAATTCCCACCCTTCCACACCTGGAGCTCGTGACGAAGTCATAGACGGGCACTTGGGCCGCACGCCCAGCCACCAGGTCCTGCAGCGTCCTCATGATGAGCTCGTTGTCGAAGGCCTCTGAACGTCGGCACAGGCGGGAGGGGGAGGGGGGGTGGGAGGGGCACTTGGTGACAGATCCTTAAACACTTCACTTTGTATTCTTGATTCTTTCGGTAAAGTTACGTATGTAAAAAATGAAATTAAAATTAATAAAAAAGAAAATAATAAAATCACGACGTTTTGGAGGCAACACAAGTCTCCGTCATCGGTCCCACCTGATGACGGAGACTTGTGTTGCCTCCGAAACGGCGTGATTTTATTATTTTATTTTTATTAATTTTAATTTCATTTTTTACCTACGTGACTTTACCAAAAGAACTAAGAGTATGAATCCTTGCAGGCACGAAAGCTTCAAATCTAGAATTAATACAAATATAAAACAATACAAATTCTCACGACACTGCGACTGCAACACAAGCAATCATCATCAGGTGTGAAATCCACAGCAAGAACATTTTTGAAAAAAGTGGCGGTTTGTCCTAACGTCAGCACCACAGACAGCGATTTTTTTCAAATTTTCTTGCTGTGAATTTCACACCTGATGGTGATTGCTTGTGTTGCAGTCGAAACGCCGTGAGAATTTTTATTGTTTTATATTTATATTATTTCCCTTCTACATAACTTTACCGAAAGAACCAAGAATATGAATCCCTGCAGTCAAGAAAGCTTTAAATCAAAACTTCACTTTGTGTTTAGTTTTATTGTCCTTCCCACGCACCTTTGATTCGCACGGTTTGTTCAACATGCACACGTAATTGTGGCCACCGCGTGGCAGGCCATTATAATCTGGACTGTCGCGACACCAAATGCACCAGAAACATGGGGCAAGAAATGTGCGTGGTTGTGGTTTGCGTGGCTCGTTACTTAAAAAAAAAACACGGCCATAACCAAAAATGTATTAATAATAAGGTTGAGTTCTATACAGTGTCGTTCATGCAAGTTGCATCTCAGAATCGCTGAAGAACCACGGACAAGCTTGGAAGGCCTCCAGGTGGTGAGCTGGCGATAAACAATTACCCAAGCTAAATTTCGATTTAAAGCTTTCGTGACTGCAGGGATTCATCTTCTTGGTTCTTTCGGTAAAATCACGTAGAAGGGAAATAATAAAATAATAAAAATAAAACATAATAAAATAATTCTCACGACGTTTCGGCAGGTCTGTCAGACCTGTTCTTCCTGTTCTTCCTGTTCTTCACCTGAGGACGGCTGCTTGCGTTGTGGCCAAAACGTCGTGAGAATAATTGTATTATGTTTAATTTTCATTATTTTATTATTTCTGTGGTTGACTTTACCGAAAGAACCAAGAAGAATTGCTCAAGCTTTGCACTCTTCTATTTCAAGTTATTTTCAGCCAATGATTCAGTGTTTATGCATGTGGGAAGAAACCAGAGCACCCAGAGAAAGCCCACACATGCGAGGCGGGAACACCGTCTCAAACGGAAGGGACGAGCGATACGAGGCCACACTTTGCTGGACCACATTCTCTAGGCGAGCCGGCGAATGGCACCTCAAAACCCACGGGGGAAAGGAGTTTCACAGCATCCGTGCGATCCACCAGACCCTCACTACCCTCCAGTGCTGATCTGACAATGTCCAAGAGCAGGAAGACTGACGTACATTATCAGATCTGTTTAACACGTAGGCTTTCGCGACCAATATTATTCATAATCAACGTTTTTGGGTTTAGATCGCGTTATTTATAAATGTGTCGTAACCCTCCACCACCCGACACGGCCAATCAGTAAAAAA
Organism: Lethenteron reissneri; assembly: GCF_015708825.2. Taxonomy (NCBI): domain Eukaryota; kingdom Metazoa; phylum Chordata; class Hyperoartia; order Petromyzontiformes; family Petromyzontidae; genus Lethenteron; species Lethenteron reissneri. The sequence continues at coordinate 7,846,079 of NC_083790.1, read as the reverse complement.
GTGTCACGGGCAATTCTGGCGAATTGCCCGATGATGCTGAATGCAATTACCAGCAAAACGGCGTACTCAAATTGTAAATGTTGTGGTTTCACGCTTCAACACACCGGTGGGCTAAAGCAGTGAACTATTTGTCTTTTGTCAACGTGACACTTTTTTACTGATTGGCCGTGTCGGGTGGTGGAGGGTTACGACACATTTATAAATAACGCGATCTAAACCCAAAAAGTTGATTATGAATTATCAGATCTCTTTCCACCGCGGTACCCTAATACACCGAAAAAAGTATGTGTGTGCATAACCACTGCAACGAAGATTTCTGAAGGTTTCATATCAAGAGTTTGGTCAGGTGGCTTAGCGTAAGAGGGAGCTTCTCGCGGTCGGAGCAGCTGCAAATTCAAATCCTAGTTCAGGGTCATTTAACGCGACCCACTTCGCCAGGATATCAACGGTGGTTGTCCTATGGATGAACTCCCTCCTGCCATAGCATCGTGGAATGTCTCACACTGGCTCAGGGATTTAAATACGATTAGCACTACTTTTTATGCTCATATGAGCAGGCAATCACCGACTTGTTTAAACCGGGGAAATTCTAAAATGAGACTTAAAACTTTGAAAAAGGTTTTTGCGTCGGATGTTTTTGCTCAATTCTGTTTGACGTATGCATTTTTTTTGTTCAATACACCTTGGCCTCATCAGTGATTATACACTGAAGCATCTAGTAATGATATCATATTAAAAACAAACACATTGAAAACATAACGCATTCATCACAAGCTGTAACCTCAGCATTGCTCTCTGACTTTGATGGCTTTATATGTACGAGTGTTAAAGAAATGCCAGCTGGGTGTGGCCCAGCTACCTTTTTTCCTAAACACTTCAAATGTCAAGGTACAGTCCCCCCCGGCACAGCTGCGTACACAGTCGCAGCGCAGCTATGCGAGGGGTTTCACAGGGAAGTATCATCGTTTTCGACAGAAGACATGGGATTAGACGCAATAACCGTTTCTTGAGAACAACCACAGAAATCAACCATCCAGAGCTGCAATCTCACTCCGGAGGCCACAAAACAAGAATCTATTTTAGTTTGCGTTGAGGGAAACATTGAGTTCCCTTACTTCTTCTTTTAAAGGGCGAAAAAAAAAGCATTTTAACATATTTCATTGCCAGTATCGTCACCAAAAATCTGTAGGATTGGACGTGGGTATTTTTTGTCTTTAGTTTGCCGTCCTTCCCCACACCTCCGCTTAGCGCGGTTGGCTACGTACGGTGTGAAAGACGTTCAACATCCACATGCATAAAAGGTTTTCGTGAAAACATGTGGTCTCCTCCGATGAATAAATAGACGGATAGGAGGGTATAAAATGTTCCAAACATTGGAACAAGTCAATCGTGCTTACCAGAGGCTTCCCCCACTCGATGCACCCGCCCTTACAAGTAATCTCTCCAATTCTAGATTTGAAGCTTTCGTGACTGCAAGGATTCATACTCTTAGTTCTTTCGGTAAAGTCACGTCAAATCTGGCTGTGACGGTCCCACCTGATGACGGAGACTTGTGTTGCCTCCGAAACGTCGTGAATTGTATTGTTTTATTTTTATTAATTTTAATTTCATTTTTTACCTACGTGACTTTACCAAAAAAACTAAGAGTATCATCTCTCCAATTCAGACTACGCGAATAAAAAAAAAAAATCGCAGAACCTTGTGTTCGTTCCCTCACGACACAACACGTTATTACGTTAGTTAGAATAAAACTCAATGCTAAGCACTTACTAAATATACATTTCTACACGTAGGATGCCTTGTTCATAGTCAAGTGGATTAAAATGCAGAGTTATCTTCGTGATTGTTTCTCTTTTACATTACTACAGGATCTAGCGCCGTGGTCCAAATAAAGCAAGCGGCATTGTTTAAGAATTCTACGCAAACATTGCCCACGTGGCTTATGTATTTAAGCTCGAAAATCCGCACAGACATCCGCAAAAGGCAGCAGTGTTTTAGACAGATCATTATTATCGCAGAACGGCAGCGCCGCATTGCTTCTCTACTGCCCAAAATATGGGTTCAACACGAAGACTAGTGAATGAACGGCAACCCACTTTCTCCAACGCCTAGTCATGAGTACAGATGGAAATTCCATGATCGTTAATTGCACAGAGTGGGGGGGGGGGCTGCATTAACCATTCGCAGTCTTAGTTAGAAAGTGTGAACATGACACTCCAAAATTGGTTCCTTTCACTCTTCAGAATCATCATAATCAGCACACGATTCATCCACTGCTGGATTAAGGCCTCCCCCCCCATTAGACACCGTCATTTCTCACAATCGCGTGATGCAACGATGCGCGCTCAGCATCGGCGTACACGCGGACTTCATCTTCTCGGCTGACATCCTCTCAGTCACGTGCCCTCTGTTGGCTGCGACTGGAGTTATTTTCACCCCCCACCCTTCCAGCGATTCGTCCTTCCCGAATCCCCACTCGTTTTGACGACCAGTGCAAAATGAAGTATTTCAGCTGCGTATGCGCTCTAATTCGATGTATTCTGGCGTAGTGGTACAAGGAAATTGGCCACTAAAGAAGCAAAAATGTACTTTAAAAAAAATATCGTTTTACAGAAAAAATAACTGCACATCTGGCCACAAATCATCATGCATTACAATCGTTGCGATTTTCAGCCACTGCATTCCTGGGTCCGCCCATTCGTTACGCGATAAATGGCGGAACTGGAACAGCTGCGTCCAAAGCATACAAAGATGTAGCAAAGCGCAGATGTTAGTTTCCTGAAATCGGTCAAACTTGGCAAACCGCAACTCACAAGCGGATACACAAAAAAAAGCATTCGAATGAACGTGCACCACACTTGGGAGCTGTGAACGTCGGACGTTCACTGGTTAGCATCACCCAAAAATTGTTGAACGTACTATGAAGGTCTTTATTTACACGTCACCCTTTGAGAGTCAAGTGAGTGCAAGTGTTATAAATAAACTGCGTGGAAATAATATCCTTATTGACTTTTCTGGCACGCCAAAGAATGTGGCGTGGAAAAAATGTTGTATGGAAACTCGATTCGATTTGGGCCATAAATTGCCATCCCCCTTTTTTCCCCGACCAGCGAAAACAGTTTTTTCATTGAATTTTCGGCGGCATATTCGTACGAGCATAAACTCAAAGATGTGGTTTACTTCAGCTTTTACACGAGTAAAGGTTCGATCAGTCATGGATTAAACATTAAACATGAAGCTTGACGTGCAGAAAATGAACAAGATGCCCCCCCCACCCCCCCCATCTTCAAATTCGAGTGCACTTTTCACAACATTGAGGCAGCGAACCATTCTTGGCAGCACAGCTGAAAATGCAGAAGTCTGAATTACCGCACTGCTGTTGGGCGTCCCAATGCCGCAATCCAGCTGCGAGGAGTTCCCCCCGATTTATAGGATGACGATGATCGATTTCTTAATTTAAGCAGTTAAAACCCCCAATGAGATTTACTTTTTCTGCTCTTTCACAAAGAAAACTAGCAAACAGCCATCAACAGTGCAATTGACTTATTATTTTAATTGGGTACAAAATCACACAGGTAGGAAGAACAGTTCCACACTGCCCACCAGGGATTATTTGTCTGTCGTGCATGGCCCCGCCCCACCAGAGCCCTCCCATTGGCTCGGGGGCGCCGACCAATGGGAGCGGTGGGTTGGGGTTGGTAGAGGGGGGGGGGGTTAGTGGTGGGGGGGGGGGCACCGCCGCAACTCGGGCCAATGAGGAGACGGGCGATGTTTCATTCACGAAATGGAACTGGGGGAGGGTTGCTCCATTCATAAAATGGAAGCCTTGAAAAGAAAAAAGCGGATCTTTTTGCCTCGTGTTTCTTTCAACATTCCCAGCCGTAAGGTGATTCAGTTGGGGGTGGGAGGGGTGGGGCTGGTTGGAGAGGGGAGGGTGGGGAAGGGCTGGGTGGAGAGGGGCTGGGTGGGGAGGAGAGGGTGGAGAGGGAGGGGCTGGGTGGGGAGGGGCTGGGTGGGGGCTGGTCACCCCGTGGTGCCCTTATAAAACTCAACGTTTAACCTACACACTATACACGACACGATACACTTATACAGATAGGAACAACAGCTTCCACACTGCCCACCAGGGATTATGTGTCTGTCTGTCGTGCACGAATGCGCTGTCCAACCAAGTTCCTACCTGCCCACTCTGAAGGAACATGTTTAATTGGGCATATTAGGTTTACACACCTATGCAAAACACTTGTAATCTATGACACGATGTCTTTCATTTGAACTTACTTGTAAAGTGTGCTTTGGCAATCGATTTTTTTTCTCTCACTTTTCGCAACAAAGAATCCTTTTATAAACGCAATACGGGTGGGGGGAGTGCAAGTCTACGTACTGGAAAACAGCATACAGAAGTAGATTTCACAGATCTACTGCCGCGATCTCACTTGCTCTGCATGAGGGAGAGGGGCTTGCCACATGACCGTGAAACTGATACAGTCATACCTCGGTATACGACCGCTTTGGAATACGTCGAATTTGGTACACGTCGTGTTTTGACGAGAAAAAAATGTCTTGGGATACGACGTCTTGCTTGGGATACGACGCGCTTGCTAGAACTTGTATGGGTCTGGATGAGTCACCGCGTACCCGCCGCGTAGACCCCGTTCACGACCCCTCCCCTTCCTCACCACCATCCTCGTAGGCTATCAACTCCTCTCAGCAAGGTAAAGTGACGTAAAATTGTATTTTTATTTCAATTCATTTTGCATTTTAGTAATAAGCAGTGTCTAAATTATTTTATACAACCCAATTAATTAATAATATGCCATATAAAATATCATTTATTTTCCTCTGGAACGGATTCTTCCTTTCCCTTTATTTCTTATGGGAAAAATGCGTTTGGTATACGTCATTTTCGCTATAAGTCCTACCTTCTGGAACAATTAACGACGTATACCGAGGTACCACTGTATTTGAATTCTCAGAACTGGAATTTAGCCAAATGAAGCATGTGCCGAACTAAATCCAACGCGATTTTTTTGCGCCGTCATAAGTCACTGGGCTTTGACCGCTACACTTGATATGTTTTTTATATGACAGGCGGCTGCCTGGATTCCCAAACCAGAACCTCGGCACTATCAGCACGCCACTCGGGACCGATGAGCCACACGGCCACCTCCGTAAATTCTTCATGGCAGATGTCGGATGTCCGACTCCATGTACACATTCATTGACCACCCAAATCAGTCTGCCCTGACAGCTTTAGGCCATAAGACTGGTATAATATTGTATTTACACAGTGCCAACACAAACACCGCACACTTCACATCATACGAGAGCACAAGTGAGATTGTACAGCAGTGCCTTCCAAGGATTGCGTGCTTTCAGTGACAATCTATAAACACGAACGTTTCATTGCCAAAAAATACATTAAATCCATCGGCCAATTGGACTTTCCTGACCAATATTTTACAGCACCAATTTGTTTGAGGCAATAAAATATTTAATTGACCAAGTTTCAACTTCTACTAGGCTCATCAACAGTCCGTTGCTTGTTAAAACAAATGCTTGCGCGGTTGCCTGGTGTAACGATAGAGAGCCATCTTACAGCCAAGTCACTTTTAGCGCAGCAACACGGCGCCAAAAGTACAGACTCGGAAAATTGTGGTTCGTTAAGAAACAAGAGTCAAAGTTCCCGTGTCATCGCCAAATTCGAACATCACCATCCCATCACTCAGCTGGGGGGGTTCTGCCCCAAGCTTCTCGCATACAAGCGACGGGGCAGACACGGTTGGCCATGTACGGTGCGAAAGAAGTTCAACATACATACGAACGTACCAGGATGGTCGAAGTTGAACTGCCCTTTGGCAGCACGGGCGCTCTGCTCAGGAGAGAGCTCGCGGTAGAAGCTGTCTTGGCTGAGGATCACCACCTGCCTCTGTCTCTGGTCCACCTCGTGCTGTCCCAGCAACTCCATGATCTTGGCGCACACGGTCGACTGTGGCCCGCACGCACACACAAGCACGCACAAGCACGCACAAGCAAGTGCACAAGCACGCACAAAAGCCAAGTCAAGCACAGCGATGCTTTTCCTTCAATAGCAAACACAGAAGGAACCCTCACTCTTATGTTAGGGTCTGTAGAGAGAAGAATGTTAAAGCATTTGAACGAAATAAAAACCATCACAGCAGTTGCCCACTGCAGTGAGCATGGGAAGGTGCTTAAGCCGCAAGCCGGGCGATTGTGGAAATATTTTCACGGCGGGAGAGATTAAATCCACAGGGCAACCGCAGTTACCGAACTTCCCCCAGGAGGCTCCCAAGCAGATGTTAAAAATGAAGGCCAAGTGAAATTCTTGGCAGCACCGATCAATGATGATATGATGCCACGTACAGCCCTTTTTTCAAATCGACAACTGGATGAGGACCTCCTCACACTAGGATTCATTGGGGGTTCGACTTACATCACCATGTCGGTCAGTGTGAATTGGTGAAGGCTGGGAGCTCAGACATGGGACAATTAGAGTACATTACAATATATTTTGTTGTATTACCCTCAGCTGCTCACCACTTCGCCCATCTAAGCAATCTGCAGGCTCAAATAATGCTCGACTTTCGTGACCTAACAAGTTCGGACACATTTTTTATAATTCGGTCAAAGGTGAACTAAAATCGTCAAAAGAGCCTACTTTTAACAACAAAAAATAATCCTAAGGTCATGAAAAACCAGTATGAAAAAGTTAACATTTATTTTCATATGGGGGTCATGAAATGTGTGCTTGAAATAATACGGATGTTAACACAAGTGGCGTATGTACAGTGGAGTGTTGTGTACGCAAGTGTGCTTTTTTACAGTAACTGGGCGTCGCAAGAGAAATTAATAACGGTGAACTAATATCAGACGATGCATTTAAAGTAAAGTTTCTTTCATTTCATAACCTAATTCCAATTTAAACACTGTTAAAGTGGGTTAAGTGCTTCCTGTGTTTTAAAGGCCAACATTTATGGGCCAAGGAATCGCAAGATGAATTCCATTGCAATGGATCATCCTCATTGGATTCATCTTGATAGGTATTTGCAACATTTCAGATGGTTCAGGTGCTCAAATGCATTGCCACCATTGGCTCCCTATACCCACCAACACAAGATTAACAATCACTCTTCGATCACTATGATTGTAACCTGACAAACAAACTCCATCACATTATTCAAATCTGAACTAAAGGTCTTCTTATTCGTCTAGGCATACGTTGAAAGAGGTGAATGCGTGGAGAGGGCCCTACTAAGAGACGATATTTGGTGGGGTTTATGCACGTTTCAAAATGGATGCAGGCCAGAACTTCAAGCTTCACAGGAAGGGAGATGCGTTCCTCATTTTCGGATTAATCCCAAAAGTAAAAAAATATAACGCCACGCTGTTTCGTACGGATCTAAAATGGTGGCATCATACGAAACGAAAGCACTTTGTGCCTGGTCCACGACGAATCCCGTCACAATATTGATGGACGCACAAGGCCACCTTTTACTGGAATTGTTACAATATATATTTTCTCGCAACAAATTATTTTATTTTAAGCTTGAACTGTTCAATATTTCACATCAACCATTTCTAAGATCAATAATTAAAACTACTACATTTAGTGCACTGGCAATTATTTTAAGTCTGAAATTTTAACTTGAAAATGAACAAAAATTCAGAAATTTGATGGAGAAACCCCAAAAATACAACATCACAAACTCATCCCCTCCTTTAAAACACGTTCCTTCAGAGCGGGCAGGTAGGAACTTGGTTGGACAGCGCATTCGTGCACGACAGACAGACAAATAATCCCTGGTGGGCAGTGTGGAACTGTTGTTCCTACCTGTACTATATCTCTGTGCTAGCTCCCCTTCTATGGTAGATAGCAACATCTGGGCACTGTGGTGGCGAGATGTTAACTGCCTCGCCTGGTATAGAGGAGGTCGTGGGTTGAATCCCAACCCTGATGCCTGTATATTTATAGTTAGCAAGTTCTCCCCCTGGCCGTGTAAATTTTCTCCGGGTCCTCTGGTTTTTTCCTCCACCTTCAAAAACATGCGTTTAGAGTATTTGGCTATGATAACTTTCCACATGACAAGCCACTTCGTTGAGCTTTCATCTGTGACCAGGTCACTTCTGAAAAAGAGCCGTATAGCTCAGTGGGCCTTACCTGCTAAAACAGTTGAGTTTCTAATTTATATAAAAAGGTAAAGGTGCAGCCCTGCAAATCGATTGAACAATCAAGCTATTGGTGACCGACTTGTGCTAGGGGGCCATCAGAATCATTGCATATTATTGGTTCTTTCGGTAAAGTCTCGTAGAAGGGAAATAATAAAAAAACATTTTACAATAAAATTCTCATGACGTTACGATTACAACACAGGCAATCATCAGGTGTGATGATGATTGCTTGTGTTGCAATCGAAACGTTGTGAGAATTTTATTGTTTTATTATTTCCCTTCTACGCGACTTTACCGAAAGAACAAAGAATATGAATCCCTGCAGTCACAAAAGCTTTAAATCGAAAAGAATCACACTTACGAAGGTCTAATCTCACATGCAAAGGCCCACATTCAAACCAAGGATTTCAGCTCCCTGACATATCTGTGAGTCACCTAGGGGGGCCACCTCAGGAAGGTGGAAAATATAATTTTACTTTTCCAGGGCATAAAACTTGCAGAGGAAACTGTTGCGACGGCTCATTGCCTCTGGAGTAAAAACACACCACCGCGGTCACGTGCGCACATTTGGAGACCAGCGCCATGTGTGAACGTGCAGCTGCCTCGCCACAGAAGCAATTAAACGCCAGAGTCATCGACGGCCCACCGAATTTCCACATGTGTTTTCAGCAAACCTCTGAACCAGTTTCACCTTTTTATGATTCTTATCAGCAATGTGTGGCCTGATAAAACACGTGCTGCGGCTCTGCTGTCTAGTGTTATTTGCAAAGAAAAGCCCTCTCCCCCCCACCCTCCTCCACAAGCACCGTGGGTGCTGACGCTGTACAGGACAGCAAACAACGTGTGAAATATATATCATGCGTGATGCCTGGGCAGATGGCTCTTCTTGGGTGGCACCCCCCCCCGCGCGCCCCCGTTCTTCCACCCCTCCCTCCCCCCATTCGTTGGCGCCTGCACGGGCAGCACTGTGCCACGTGGCAACCTTTAGAGGGCGCAGTGGAGCGCGGTGCATGTCGGCCACGTGGCCCCGCGCGGCTGCTCGCACGCAAACGACACCTGCCAATCACTTGCTGGGATTTCCATTCAGTTTTATGTGGCCAAAATTATGTTTTAGTTTGGGTCGCAATTCATTTTTAATTGGAAATGGCAAGAGGATTAAAGAGCATCACACACACCCTAGCTTTAATATTGTGCCCATGCGTTTTTGCTTAAATCGGTGCTGCTGAAATGACTAAATATGTAACGGCAATAAGAATGAGATCGTGTCTTCCTAAAAAAAAATTGGGGATGATCCGTGGTATTACTAAACATGTACGGATATTTAAAAAAACACTTTTATTAGTCACAACCAGGATATCAAAATGTACACATCTATACTTTTAGGATGGAGATGAATGCGAAAATAAAATAAACATAAACTGGATTAATTCTACTTGCAGACAGTGCTTTTTGCTCACAGGAATGTGGAATTGCCACTATTGGCTCACCACGGCTGTAAACAGGAAATCAGCACCCCCTCGATTCCCATAGCGGCGAAATGTTATCTCCGTGGATTCAATCCTGACCCTTGACGCCTGCAGACGCGTAGTTTGCATGCTGTCCTGGTTGATAGTCGCGTGGATTTTTCTCCGGGTCCTCCAGTTTTTCCCTCCACATTTTTAAACGAGCGTTTAAAACATTTGGCTGCTATAAATGTCCGCATAAGCCACTTCGTTGAGCTATCATTTGTGACCAGGTCGTTTCTGAGAAAAATAACTAAATAGCTTACCTGGTAAAATTAAAAACAATGTTTTAGTTTACAGTCACGCACCTCCGATTAGCACGGTTGGCTACGTACGGTGCAAAATAAATAAAATACATGCATAGCAGCAAGCCACTTTTGTGAAAACGCTACGAAACCGATGCCACAAACACCAGCGAATGGTCGATGTCGAGGAACCTCGCTCCATTTTGGAAAAACGGAAGTGAAATTTTCCAGTGAAATATGGTAACTTTTATTTGTAAATGCCGAGCAACTTCCCCATCTTAATGTAAACTCAGTGAGTGCCGTTTCACCCCGATGCCTTTTGCATGAGGGATTGCATTCAATACATTTTAGGACCACGAGTGTTAACAATATGGTACCACTCCCTTACGATGAATGGCAAAACGAATGCCTTTTATACTGTTTAGAGTGCGTTTAGGTTAATGTGACATTCTGAATGAGCTCCAGGTGACGAATAATACCCACATTTTTTGTGGAGACACGAAGGTGAAAGTGACGCATTAACCACAAATACACCATCAAGTTGATTATGTTTAACCAGGTGAGAACTCAACCTAGACAAGGAGTCTGATTTGGTTTCGTAAAGTGGACGTTTCTCAACTTACACTAATGATTGGCCGAGTTGAACTTCTCAAACACCTTAATGTAAACATTGCTTCGGTATAACGATGCCTCCTCCAGGAAAAAGCCAAAGACTATTAAGTCAAATTCCCGCAGACCGTCACCAGATTCTAATAACGGCAGAGAGGACAATGTGAGGTCTGTCCCAGCGACTCATGAGGGACGTGGGACTCTCTCCTCCCCCCACACGACTCAGTCCACATTGTAAAATGAGAACAGAGGTCTGAAGCTCTGGTTGTGGAGGTCACTACACAATTCGCATTCAACCAAGAGGCACATTTGTCCTTAAGACTACAAAATACAGGTAATAGTTACGAGAAACTTAGTATCAGAATCTTTATTTAGCCTGGAGAAATCCGATGAGCTATTAAGCTATTTTTCACAAATGTCAAATGTCAACTGGCTTTCCATTGGAAGGCTTCATCCACTTTCTATTAACTGTCGTGGCTGTGTTAATCACCTTTGCCCCCCCCCCCCAAATGGATTAAATTGTTTTCTGGTTCATCTTCTTAGTTCTTTCAGTAAAGTCACGTAGAATTTTTTTTATAAAATAATAAAAACAAAACATAATAAAATCATTCTCACGACGTTTCGGCCACAACGCAAGTAGCCGTCTTCAGGTGAAGAACAGGTCTGTCAAGGAGACAGAATCTGAATGGAACGCCCCAGGCTTGAAGCGACTATTTATGTTGGGATGGAGAGGCGAAATGTTTTCTGGTTATGAGCGTTGATAGTTATACAATTACAAACCTTTCCTTTGTACGTAGTGCATTTCAATTCCATGCAGGATAGGCATCCCCATGCAGTTGCAGCCGTGGGGGTTGTTTGACCATATTTAACCACGCTGGTCAGTGCGGATTGAAGGATGGCGCCCAGGACCCGTTCAGATATCAATGCCCACCGATGTTATCCGTGACAGGGAATTGAACTTAAGCCGGGCAGAGGTTTGTAGAGCACGCAGTCCACCAGCTCCGCCACTGGTAGACGCAGAATAAATCGGCTCCCTAGCCCTACTAGAACACAATTATGAATTATCTCGGTCACAGTGACTGTGTGCGGGGCAGTAGGCGGGAGTTTCTCAATACGAGTGCATACGAGGATAAGGGAGAGTCACTCTGCCCACGGGGGTTGCAACGTGACACGGGTAATGGGGGAAAAAAAGCGGCACAATTGTAGGGGCGGAGCGATGTGACGGGCGAATTGAGAGATGACAATCATAATCACCACACTGAATGAAAATGGAAATAGTCTTTGATGTGTTATTCCACCTCCAAGCCCTCAACCCACGATCTCGGTCTACCAGACCCAGAGTGTCCAACCGCACCCGCTGGTCACAACACGGCTTCTTCCTCCGCACTGCTCGACTTTGGAATGCCCTTCCGTCGCCGCCTTCCTCGAGTGCTTAGACGTCCGTCAATTCAAACGGATCAACGCTCACCTTTTGTACATTTAACAGCGTTGTTTGGCACTGGCAGCTTGTGTCCAGTACAGTACGTCGCTAGGAGGCCTAGCATCTATAAAACGCCTGCTAAATCCGCCCAATGGCAACGTATCACAAGCACATTAAGCAAGGTTTGGCGCTGCCTGGCTTACTGGTTAGTGGTAATTAGTTAACAAGTCGTCACCAAGTTGCGAGCGGGGACACGAGGCGCGTGGATGTGGAGCGCTGGGGAACACGTGCTCGCGAAACGGCTTTAGAATTCGTAGACCACATGCGCTACACGAGCGCTCATTGGTCGAGCCGCTCCCGGTCGGAGTCGAGTCGACCAATCAGAGGGCGGCGTGCGCGCATCTCTTGTGGGAAATGTAAATGGGGTGACTCGAGGGGGTGTGTGGGGGGGGGATCTCGCACGTCAGCTAATTTCGCCGTCACGACACATGGCGCCTATGACCGTAGTAGTAGAATCCAATACTAGAAACAATATATTTTTTTAAAAAAATTGTTAAACGATCGTTGTACAACTGACAACCAATTTCGACGGATTAATTTATTTTTTTACATTCGATTATCAATAAAGGTCCAACTTTCCCCCCCGCTCGGCTGTGACCACCCCCCCCCCCCGCCGCCAACTCCGAGACAATGGGTGGTCAAGTGCAGTCCCCGCTACAACAAAAAAAAATTCCCTCCAAATTTTTTGTTGTTAATATATATAGAGAGAACAAAACTCCACGCGAGACCGGGTCCCACATACTTTTCCGCTGGCCGTGCCGCCGCTCACGCCGATGAGGAAGGGCCGCGGGTGGTGGTGGTGGTGGTGATGCTGCGAGGTGGAGGAGGAGGAGGCGGAGCTGCAGCTGCCGCTGGGGCTACCGAGAGGAGCGTCTCCCGCCATCACCTCCTCCATACTGGGGCGGCAGCGGGCGGGCCTCGCCTTTTATAGCGCGATGCCGAGCGCCGCCCCTAGAGCCGCGAGAGCCGCGGCGCTCGCGAGCCGCGGCTGTCGGGGGCTTCGTCGCAGCGAGCGCCGTCGCCATGTTGCGCGAGGAAGCCTCCGTTGGTTGCGTTGGTGGGTGGTGGCGGTTGACCCCTTGGGGTGGTGGTGGTGGCGGTTGACCCCTGGGGTGGTGGTGGTTGACCCCTGGATGGGTGGTGACGGTTGACCCCTGGGGTGGTTGGTGGTGGCGGTTGACCCCTGGGGTGGATGGTGGCAGTTGACCCCTGGGTTGGTTGGTGGTGGCGGTTGACCCCTGGGGTGGTGGTGGTGGTTGACCCCTGGGGTGGTGGCGGTTGACCCCTGGGGTGGACGTGTGTATGAAGGGGGGGGGTGTATGAAGGGGGGGGAGTGTATGGGGGGGGGGGTGCATGAGGGGAGGGGGGTGCATGAGGGGGGGGTGCATGAGGGGAGGGGTGCATGAGGGGGGGGGGTGCATGAGGGGGGGGGGTGCATGAGGGGGGGGTATGAAGGGGGGAGTGGCTATGGGGGGGGGGTGCATGAGTGGGGGGGGGGTGCATGAGTGGGGCGGGTGGCTATGAATGGGGGGGTGCATGAGGGGGGGGGTGTATGAGGGGGGGGGGTATGAGGGGGGTGCATGAGGAGTGGGGGGTGCATGAGGGGGGGGTGCATGAGGGGGGGGGTGCATGAGGGGGGGGGTGCATGAGGGGGGGTGCATGAGGGGGAGGGGGGTGCATGAGGGGGGGGGTGCATGAGGGGGGGGGTGCATGAAGGGGGGGTGCATGAGGGGGGGGGGTGCATGAGGGGGGGGGTGCATGAGGGGGGGGGTGCATGAGGGGGCGTGCATGAGGGGGGGGGGTGCATGAGGGGGGGGGTGCATGAGGGGGCGTGCATGAGGGGGGGGGGGTGCATGAGGGGGGGGTGCATGAGGGGGGGGGTGCATGAGGGGGGGGTGCATGAGGGGGGGGTGCATGAGGGGGGGGTGCATGAGGGGGGGGGTGCATGAGGGGGGGTGCATGAGGGGGGGGGTGCATGAGGGGGGGGTGCATGAGGGGGGGGGTGCATGAGGGGGGGGGGTGCATGAGGGGGGGGTGCATGAGGGGGGGGGTGCATGAGGGGGGGGGTGCATGAGAGGGGGGGGGGTGCATGAGGGGGGGGGGGTGCATGAGGGGGGGGTGCATGAGGGGGGGGTGCATGAGGGGGGGTGCATGAGGGGGGGGTGCATGAGGGGGGGGTGCATGAGGGGGGGTATGAAGGGGGGGGGTGGGTATGAAGAGGGGGGTGCATGAGGGGGGGGGTGCATGAGGGGGGGTGTATGAGTGGGAGGGGGTGGCTATGGAGGGGGGGTATGAGGGGGTGCATGAGGGGGGGGGTGCATGAGGGGGGGGGGGTGCATGAGGGGGGGGGGGTGCATGAGGGGGAGGGGTGGCTATGAATGGGGGGGGGGTGCATGAGGGGGGGGTGCATGAGGGGGGGGGTGCATGAGGGGGAGGGGTGGCTATGAATGGGGGGGGGTGCATGAGGGGGGGTGCATGAGGGGGGGGTGCATGAGGGGGAGGGGTGGCTATGGAGGGGGGGTGCATGAGGGGGGGGGGGTGGCTATGAATTGGGGGGGGGTGCATGAGGGGGGGGTGCATGAGGGGGGGGTGCATGAGGGGGGGTGCATGAGGGGGGGGTGCATGAGGGGGGGGTGCATGAGGGGGGGTATGAAGGGGGGGGGTGGGTATGAAGAGGGGGGTGCATGAGGGGGGGGGGTGCATGAGGGGGGGTGTATGAGTGGGAGGGGGTGGCTATGGAGGGGGGGTATGAGGGGGTGCATGAGGGGGGGGGTGCATGAGGGGGGGGGGTGCATGAGGGGGGGGGGGTGCATGAGGGGGAGGGGTGGCTATGAATGGGGGGGGGGTGCATGAGGGGGGGGTGCATGAGGGGGGGGGTGCATGAGGGGGAGGGGTGGCTATGAATGGGGGGGGGTGCATGAGGGGGGGTGCATGAGGGGGGGGTGCATGAGGGGGAGGGGTGGCTATGGAGGGGGGGTGCATGAGGGGGGGGGGTGGCTATGAATGGGGGGGGGGTGCATGAATGGGGGGGGGTGCATGAGGGGGGGGTGCATGAGGGGGGGGGGTGCATGAGGGGGGGGGTGGCTATGGAGGGGGGGTGCATGAGGGGGGGGGTTCTCGCGCCCCGTCCACTCAGGCGCGCAGTGTCCCCTTACCAAGATGGTCGCTCTGCGGCGTCAGCTTCGCTCTCGCACCGCGACTCGCGCTCGCACGAACTCGCGCGGAGACCCCGCGGGGCCCGGCGGGACCCGGCGTCGTAGTCGCCCCAAGATCTCTGCGACATCCTCGCACCGAATTTGGTTTTTTTTTTGCCGAGGCCAGCGATCTCTCGGCATTGACACGGCTGGGGGACGCTTCGACATCGCCGCCTCCTCCTCGTTATTGCCGCTAAATCGAGGAGGACAACAACGAGGGGACGACGGAGCAGGCGGGCATCGCGGACACCTTCCTCCGTGGCTTCATATTCACGGGACCGGCCACGATTTCCCCTTTTCCCCGTTCGCTGAGGGGTTGCGTGGGTGCCGGCCGAGGCGAGGCTCCATCTATTGCCTCTCGACCTCATCGTCGTTTAATTGACGACAAACAATAAGAAGAAGCGAAATCATGTCCACCATGTTCGCCGACACAATACTCATCGTCTTCATCTCGATCTGCACTGCCTTGCTGGCCGAAGGTGAGCGACGAGACGAACACAACAATTGCGTTTAGGCCCCTCCATCAATCACCTCCATCATCTCCACACTCAAATCTTCCTCGAGCTTTGATCGATCCACTGCTGGATGAGTCTCAGCTTGTGGTGTTTGTGGAGGTCAAGTTAGTCGGACTTTAACCTCGATGGTTCGTGTGGGGTGGGCAAAGAGACGAGGGTTGGGAAGATTCGAGCAACATGGACTCATCTTCTTGGTTCTTTCGGTAAAGTCACGTCGAAGGGAAGTTGTGTGTGAGATTATTATGTTTTATTTTTATTATTTTATTACTTCCCTTCTACGAAGACTTTACCGAAAGAACCAAGAAGATGGATCCCTGCAGTCACGAAAGCTTTAAATCGAAACATGGACTCACTTTGCAATGCCCTCCATGACTCTCTCGCATCACGTTCTTCGTCGCTAATTTATCAACTTATCTAACACAAGAGTTAGTTAATGCTGGTGGGTAGGGGGGGGGTATTGCTTCTATAGCGTCGTGGATTGTTTTGTGGCTTTTTGTTGTGGTTGTTGTTGTTGTGGTTGTTGTTGTGTGTGACATGGCGCTGACGTAACCTGATCTTCAACGAGACCGCCAG
This sequence comes from Lethenteron reissneri, assembly GCF_015708825.2. Classification (NCBI taxonomy): domain Eukaryota; kingdom Metazoa; phylum Chordata; class Hyperoartia; order Petromyzontiformes; family Petromyzontidae; genus Lethenteron; species Lethenteron reissneri. The sequence continues at coordinate 7,829,771 of NC_083790.1, read as the reverse complement.
GCCCAGTTAGGCCTCGATCATAGAAAGAACGCTCGCTGTCTTCACTATCTTCTTGCTATCTTCGCTATCTTCTTTATCTTCACTGTCGATGTTTTAAAAGTCGGCACCCCCCCCCCCCCCCCCCCGTGCATGTGAGACGACGCGAGTCGTAAATGTTCGCGGCTTCCTTGAAGTAATAATTCGCGAGTATGAGAGGGCCTTGTTATAGTGTTGTGTCATGTTGGTGACCCCAGGGGTTATTGCTCTTTGCGAACGATACCACTGTATGCCTCGGCGATTTTTCGTGTGGATTCCACACCTGGTGTCAACAAAATAAACTCACGCTTAAAGAGTTCATTCTCATGGAGATAACCAGGTCAGACAGATTGGTGGTAAGAACATCAGTCTTAGATGCAGCTGTCAACATTAACCACCCCGTCACCCGGATCCCACGCCTGAACTAAGCTTCTAACAAAAGGTAACTTGTGAAATAATTATAGGTTTTACCCTTTATGACAACCCTTACCAGTTGGCTGTGTCGGGTGGTGGCGGGTTTTAATGACATTTACGCGATTTAACAACCCCAAAACTTATATTAAGGTGTTAAGATGTTCATAGAACCCAATAGAAACCTTTTGCAAGGAATCCTGTCTTCATTAACCACACGTACTTGTGGTGAACATACGAACAATCATGTTCTGATATTATATGGCATTGTCCTTTAAACTGATTGGCCTACACCAGAGACACAGCCTCATATACATTAACCCTAAACGCTAGCGCCTACTACCCAAACCATTACTCCTAACCCAAAATCCTCACCTTAAACTCAAACCTATAACCCTACATCCTAACCTCTAAACCTTAACCATAAAGGTTAACCCCCATAAATCCTAAACAATACCATAATCACAATAAAAACATTTTATGTGACAATTGTTTACTCAGGAAAGCCTGCCACCGAATCTTAAGACAATCCTAATTCTTAACTCTAACCCCTTAAACCTAAACCCTTTCAACCCTAAGTAATAGGTATTTACCCTTTCAACTGGTACAAAACTGACACCTTTATACAAGGCATCATGTTTGCAATAACCTCAACACAAGCAGTCAAAATGAAAACAAAAAGAAACAACTCTGATAATCTTCTTGGTTTTTTCGGTAAAGTCACGTAGAAGGGAAGTAATAAAATAATAAAAATAAAACATAATATAATATATAATAATGATAATGATATGCACTGTCCTTGAAGTTGATTGGTCCACACCCGAGACAGCTTTTCTTAGAGCCTAGTCTCCATTGGTGTTGGACCACATGACGCCAAAAGGCGTACAACTCAAAAACAGCGTACTATCAGAGTATTGAGAGCTCGGGGTAAGCATTTACACTGAGACCTCCTTTACCAGTGGCAAAATATAGTAATAGGTTTTTACCCTTTCAACTGGTACAAAACTGACACCTTTATACAAGGCATCATGTTTGCAATAACCACAACACAAGCAGTCAAAATGCAAACAAAAAGAAACAACTCTGATAATGATATGCACTGTCCATGAAGTTGATTGGTCCACACCCGAGACAACCCTACACGAAACCTTAAGAATTGGCGTTCCTTAATATGTTATGTCAACTGAAACTCAAGGAAGCTCTATTTGAACGAAAGTGTGAACTGCGATTGTACAAATGCGGATTACATTAGTGATTTCCAGACACTCGGGTTCATTTCCAGCATGTCAGCAGCGGCGATCGACAACTCCAGCTCATTATTACCTCGAATATTCTTGGCTTGAAATGCATTTACAGTCAGGGCCTTATATTTAGAGCTCCCCCATTGGTGTCACTGCGACTTAGCCCCCCACGCATTTGAATGTTGCAATTTAGTAACGTCGCTAGAGAGCTATTATGGGTCGTCTGACGGTATCTTTAGGTTTTCTCTGTCTCGTTTAAGATGCTTCGATGTTGTGTGTCCGACTCCCCAAAGACACGCGGTGCATGAGTGTAACTCGTGGAGAAAGAGCCGTGGCTCATTTTAACAATTTCCAGCGTTTATGCACCGTCCATAAAGATCCAATAAGAACTAAATTTGAGTACAGTATACAGTTGTGTAGCGATTAGGGACTTAAGCTTTACAAAACCGGATACATTTATCACATTTTTACCCAAAAACTGGACGCAAAACCCGCCGTGTCCCGGCCCTGCCAGCCGAGATGGGCCCCTCTGGCAGCCACGATTCAAAAACCGGCAGCCCTCATCACAGCCTCCTGACGTATCACTTGATTAAACACTCTCAATGACTATCGTATATTGGAAGGCGTTATAAAATCCATGCCAAGATGATTTTTTTTCTTCTTCCCTCATCATCCTTTAAAAAAATGTGTTTGATAAATTTCTCGGACAGGAAACGTTAGAATAAAGATTACACGATGAAAAAAAAATACTTGCCGAATATTTGTGTGTGTGTGCGTGTGTGTGCGCGCTCCCTGGCTGCTTTGCAGCACGTGGCCGTGAACTTGCCACGTTTTAAAGAGCCACTGAGCCCTGAGGTCCAATAGTGTTGCAATTGAGAGTTCATGACGCATGTTGAACTGTTTATAGCGCGAGAGGCCGCACTACACACACATAATACATATGCAAATACACAAAGACATGGCACCTACAAATACCCACAAACACTGCACTTACAAATATACATACACAGTCACACTACGCGTACAAATACATGTACACAGTCGCACGTGTAGTTGTACAGTCCGTGTCTGCGAACTCACTACGATTTTCCGTAGCGTACACAAATTATTTCTTGCTTAGATATACGCAGTGTTTACACATTTGGACCTCTGTTTATCACATAACCAACCACTTACACAGGAGTTACTGATACTATACATCAAGCAAACTGATGCCATCGGATAAGCTACCAAGCTCAACACAGCCGTAGTGGGTTTTTTTGTCAGTTGATTTTCAAATGTCCATTCGCGACAATAACTTTTAACACAAAACTTTAACACGTAAAGTTAGGCTACTGTGTGCAGCTCTTTGGACACGTGATGGTGATATTTCAACTTCGTTCAGTCAACGATTTCACAAACTATGCTTCTGTCGAATGGCGTTTGAGAGAAAAAACAACAGGCCTCAATTGTATATTTTTTTTATTTTGTAAGCCGCTCCACGACATCCACGGTAACCGAGTGGCCTCAGTCTGCTTATTCCACCAGAATATCCGTGTTGCGTTGGGTGATGTGTGTCGGTGATATTCTTGGTGGTTTACCACCTCGCTTCATTTGCAATTTGACGAATCCCTTGATCTTCCATTGATGGGGGAAATATCCAGCAGCGTCTTCCATGTGTTGTTTGGACACGCTTAGAGAGCGGTCCACTGTCAGAGTGGAGGGAAACCAAGGCAGGTCCTTTGTCGGGTACTTCAACAAAGTTCTTGACAAGCCAGTTACTATGAGTTTTTAGAACTGCTTTTTGTGGTTAGTTTGTTGACCTTCCCCCGCACCTCCGATTAGCACGGTTGGCTACGTACGGTATGAAAGAAGTTCAACATATAGTTTCATTAACAAAAAACGCTCAATCTTGCCTTCATGTCTTTGAGTTCAAACTGCATTTTATTTCAAGTCTAAGTTACATTGCCGCTCATGTATTTATTTTAGAACATTCCACCACAATTCGTGGTGTTTTCATTTGCATTAATTTGGGCGTTTTACAGAAGGTTACTTATTATCTTCGCTGGTGGTGAATAACTGGTTACAGTATTAACAGCCTGAGAAGATCAGGCTGCGTTAAACTCTTGGCCACGTCACAGAGAACTCAATGTGTGTTTCCTTTTATCTCTACATGGCACGTGTACAGTCCATAGAACATAAAAAAACGTGTTCAGGTTGGACTCCAGTGGTAATGCAAGCCTTTCATTGAGAGAGCTTGCTGACTTTACTTTGTGAAGTTTGTAACAACATTTAGAGGGACTTTTGCAAAGAAGTTCCTGCATTTTAGGGAATGTCATGAATTTGGGCAATCTGGCATCCAAGGGATGTGTTGAGACCAATGGATATGGTCATTTGTGTCATGTGCATTCAACTGCTGCCACGTGAGCATTTGATGTTACGAATGCCAATACTCTTGTGCGCTTGACTCTTCCCAGAAGAAAATCACTCGGCAGTATCCTGGTACAAGCATGTTCATAGCTGGCCATGTGGCTCGGCAGTAGAGTGACCAGCTTACACGTCTGAAAGTTGTAGTAAGTTCAATTCCTGGTTAGGGGTTATTAACTCAGCCCATCATCTAATCTGGGTCAATAAAATTAGTGCCACTTTGGGGGGTATTAACATTGGTTGTCGTATGGATATATACTCACCCCTGTCAGGAATGGGGAGTTTCTGTCACTGGCTCCGGGTTGTAAACAGGAGATGAGCAATGCCTTAAAGCTTATTGCCACAGGAAATCGCATTGACTACGATTCAAATAAAGTCTTATAAAAAAATCTAACCACTGTAAATCCTCGATTTAAAGCTTTCGTGACTGCAGGGATTCATCTTCTTGGTTCTTTCGGTAAAGTCACGTAGAAGGGAAATAATAAAGTAATAAAAATGAAACATAATAAAATATTTTATTATGTTTTATTTTTATTATTTCCCTTCTACACGTGACTTTATCGAAAGAACCAAGAAGACACTGTAAATCCTGTTTTCCTTAATTTCACCGGCCGTTTGTTCGCACGTGCATGACACAAACTTGCACACGGACGTGAATATTTGACGCTCAATAGTATGTTGAGAACACTCGATGGCTCTGCTCCAGCTGGCAGCACAGCTGCTGTTCTGGCAGATACGGACACGGTCGGTGACATTGGGAGCCCGCCAGTGATGGAAGGGATGGGCGGGTGCGTTTTCTTGCAGAGCGCTCCCACGGCACCAGCTGAAAAGCAAAGTGTCACGGATACAGTGGTAATTGCAGTGTTACGGTGATAATGCGAATAATGATAGCTGCTGACGGTCGCTTAATTAACATTCCTGGCTGGATCCATCTTAAGCTTCGGAGTGATTACCGTGCCCCCATCGTCTGAGATTGTCACATAAAAAAAATGATAATACTGTATATTACATCTGCGGCAGTGAATGCCCCTTGTCACTGTTTAAAAGTAATCTTTTAATAATATAACCGGTGAATCCGCTTTCACAGGGAAATAGTAAAAAAAAGCTTAGACAAGGCAGCAAAGTCACTTTGTCATTGGCAATTCACTCGCAAGATTGGCTAGCTATAAATGTTTTTGGCTCAAAGTAAATATGCAAATGTTGCAATTGATTCAGCAATTACATGAGCTTGCTTGTGTTGAACCAATACTGCTGAAAGGCCTTGTGGCTGATGGGATGTGAAACAAGTATATTCGTTTTTTTAAGTGGCGACCACACATTTGAAGAAGGCATATTGTCTGCATATTTATTTTGTTATTTAGCTTTGGGAGCTAGTGTTACGGTTTTATTGCTGGTTCAGTTTTTTTTACTTTTGACTAACTAAATTTATCCAAGTGTTATACAATACAATTCCTCGTTATCCGCTCTTCCTAATACCATGGCCACAGATCACTCTGTAGACCTTCCTATTGTCCCCGCACTTCCATTCTCCCCCCTGTGTGGGGGATAAGAGGAGTAAACTCCCAGCAAGTAACCTGGTAGTCTTGGCACATATACGACTTCTAATGCGGATTTTACTTGACCCGGAAGTGGCCTACCCCAAGAATGTCGTTGGTCCTTTTGGAGACGCCCAAGCACAGATAAGAGGAATGAACCCAGAGGCAATGGCAGACATACCCTGTCATCCGCACACCTCCGCACGGATAAGACGAGTGCAATCCGTGCATAACGTATATAATTGTATCTGCAAATAGCGCCGCCATGTCAGAAAGAGCAACGTAGCGGCGGTTAGCGCACTCTGCTACCGACCAATTCCAGCATGGAGTAAGTATCAGTGGTGAGTCATATACATAAACATACGGGCCCTAGTGTATCCTCTCCGCCCCCTTTACCAGCCAATACCATTGTGGTGAAGTTTGATTAAACAACCTCTACAAATCACATGGTGTGGGGATGCCTTTGGCACAAGGGATTGACAAAGGGCTGTAAGTTAATATTGATTATAATCGATAGTTTCACTGTAGTTTTTCTGCCATCAAACAAAACTGTGACACTCATTCAGCCAATCGGCAGGCACGGTTTGTTGTCAAGCGTATTTAGCGTATTTGCCAAGTGGAGCTTTTCCATTTGGTAGAGAATAAATAGTTGAAGATAAGTTGGTCTTTCTGATAAATGAATAGAACTGGTTTTATTTTTACCCGAAGTGTTTTTATTGTCATGAAGTTTACCAGCAGCATATGACATTTAGGGCAACAGGGTGGCATAGCGGTAACACTTTTGCCCCACAGCATTAAGGGCCCTGGGTTCGATTCCTGACTGCCACCTTTCTGTGTGGAGTTTTATGTTCTTCCTCCTGGTCTACATGGGTTTCCTCCCGGGTTCTCCAATTTTTCCCCGGTATCAAAAAAATTCAAATAAACCATGTAACTGGTATTGGCCTAACATCCCAGTGCTTAAAAATTACTTGCTAATTCATCTTGGTTCTTTCGGTAAAGTCACGTAGAAGGGAAATAATAAATAATAAAAAGAAAACACATTATCTATATATATAAAATCGTGAATGTCTGTCTGTCTGTGTGTGTGTGTGTGTGGATTTCGGACCATACGCACTTTCATTGGACGGCGGTTGCCCCTGGCAACGGCTAGCGACGCCTTCGCCGCTTTCATTGGACCTGGCAACGGCTAGCGACGCCTTCGCCAAGGGCTGCAGTTTCATTGGACGGCGGTTCACCCCTGCCAACGGCTAGCCACGCCTTCGCCACTTTCATAGGCTTCGTAAATAATTAAATAATAGCAATTACTCAGTATTGTTCGAGCGCTAGGGGGGGGGGGGGACCGGCACCCGTACCCAGCGTCAGCCGGGTGGGAAAATCAGGCGAGGCGGGAGGCTCTGCACGGTGCTAGGCCTCGACACCCACCACGCCACTCTGAGGTAAATTCATCAAAGTTTTTCCTACTCTTCACTCCACCCCCACCACAATGTGTGCAATTTATATTACTTTTAAACCCAACGCGCCAACAATCGATTACTTAAATGTTCACTGTACAAATAGTCATTAAGCTGGGTCAGCGTACTGCCAGTCTATCATGTAGACTGTAGCCTGCTTATTAAACTCGGTGAGCGTACTGCCACTCTATCATGTACACTCTAGCCTGCTTATGAAGCTGAGTGCGTGTACTGCCAGTATATAATGTGGACTGTAGCCTGGTTATTATAATCGATTCTTTATATGTTCTTTGTACAAATAGTCATTAAGCTGGTTGAGCGACCCCAGTTCCATTCCAACTCACGCCTACCACCGCTGACGATTATTTGAAACGGACCTGGGCCTCCCCTAGGTCGACTCAGCCTCAAACGCGTAACTGCTGTCGTGTGTGAACATCGTCACTGGGGAGACAAAGGCGGCCGGCCATCGTGGATCCAAGTCCCGGGCGAAGCCGGGTCATGTGTATGTGTGTATGTGTTTATGTGTATGTCTGTGTGTCTCTATGTATGTGTGTGTATGTGTTTGTGTGTATGTGTGTGTGTATGTATGTCGGTTTTTTTGTATGTCTTTATGTGTATGTCTGCGTGTCTGTATGTATGTGTGTATGTACGTGTGTGCATGTGTTTGTGTGCATATATGTGTGTGTGTATGTATGTGTGTGTATGTGTTTCTGTGTATGTATGCGTGTGTATGTATGTGTGTTATGTGTCTGTCTGTGTATCTGCATGTATGTGTGTGTGTATTGTCTATGTTTTTGTGTGTATGTATGTGTGTGTTTGTGTGTATGTGTATGTCTGTGTGTATGTATGTGTGTGTATGTGTGTGTATGTATGTGTGTGTATGTGTTTGTATGTGTTTGTGTGTTTACGCTCGCATTACACAAATGTGTTGCAGGTCTAAGGCGTTCCTCGCGCAGCATTGCCGCTTTCTTTTTTCAGTCGTTTACTGCCGTACGCACCCTGACAGTCGTGTGTGTCTGCAGCAAGCGCGTGTATGTGTACCTATGGACGCGCGCGCGTGTGTTGTGTAGGGGGAACGGTAGTGTAGTGCTTAGCGTGCTGTCTGTGTGTGTGTGTGTCTGTGTGTGTGTGTCTGTGTGTGTGCGTGTGTGTGTGCGTGTGTGGTGTGTGGGGAGCGGTAGTGTAGTGGTTAGCGTGCTGTCTGTGTGTCTGTGTGTGTGTCTGTCTGTGTGTGTCTGCGTGTGTCTGTGTGTGTGTCTGTGTGTGTGTCTGTGCGTGTGTGGTGTGTGAGGAGCGGTGGGTGTAGTGGTTAACGCTACGCTGCGCTACAAACCCGGTGAACCGAGTTCCATTCCCGCTCACGGCCACCACCGGTGACGATTATTTGAACCTCCCCTAGGTCGACTCAGCCTCAAACGAGTAACTGGTGTGGCGTATTAACATCGCCACTGGGGAGACAAAGGCGGCCGTGCGTGAGTGGTGAGGGAGGGAGAGTGGTGAGGGAGGGATAGTGGTGAGGGAGGGAGAGTGGTGAGGGAGGGAGAGTGGTGAGGGAGGGAGAGTGGTGAGGGAGGGAGAGTGGTGAGGGAGGGAGAGTGGTGAGGGAGGGACAGTGGTGAGGGAGGGAGAGTGGTGAGGGAGGGAGAGTGGTGAGGGAGGGAGAGTGGTGAGGGAGGGACAGTGGTGAGGGAGGGAGAGTGGTGAGGGAGGGACTCAGCCGCAAAACGAGTAACTGGTGTGGCGTATTAACATCGCCACTGGGGAGACAAAGGCGGCCGGCCGTCGTGGATACAGGTCCCGGGCGAAGCCGGGTAGTACAGCTAGTTTTTTATTAAAAATAAAGCATGTTTTATTTGTATTATTTCCCTTCTATGTGACTTTACCGAAAGAACCAAGAAGATGAATCCCTGCAGTCATGAAAGCTTTAAATCAATACTTGCTAATTACTGAATTGGGATTAGACAAAGAAATATTGCCCCCCTCCCTATTGTGAAAACTTGGCAGGACCCTCCTGATAAAGAATCTTGAGACTCAGCGAGGCTTCCGTGGGTAAACAAGTGTAAGAATTGGCAGCAGAAGTTGCACATAGTAACGTTGCAACAAGGATGTGCATACAAGTAAAACTTTGAAGGAAGTAGATCGTTTATAGATGCAGGAAAGCATTTTTCGGGCTTTCGTGTTAGGAATGAGTCATTTGTAATGCTTCATAATTCCGATGCAGTCCATGGGACCTTGTAATTAAATATTTATTTCTCGGTTAGGTGTGTTTGACAGCTTTGACCTATTTCCCGACTGCTGAGTGAAAGTGTTAAATTTTGACCCATCGTTGGAACCTGTGCAGAGACCGTAAACACCCCTAGGGGAGTGTCAGGTTTCTTGGGTGTGTATTTAGGTCATTCAAGGCTAAGAGAACCCAAGCCGCAACAGGACGTGAGTTTGCCGGAGGATGCATCTCACTGACAGTGGTGGACTCGCCCAGGCAAGCCCATGAGAAAGGGATAGTGCATTTGCTGCATGTAGGAGAGATCTCTTAACCTGGTTAGGCGATGGGAATACAATACCCTGCTTCTTCATGTATGTCAACAGTTATAAACAATTTTTTTTCGATTTAAAGCTTTCGTGACTGCAGGGATTCATTTTCTTGGTTCTTTCGGTAAAGTCACGTAGAAGGGAAATAATAAAATAATAAAAATAAAACATAATAAAATAATTCTCACGACGTTTCGGCCACAACGCAAGCAGCCGTTATTTGTTTTTGATATAGCACGTTGTACGGCAGGACGTCAGTCAGATGTTCTCATCGCATTTCATCTCAAACATTGAAAGGCCGCCCCAGTTTGTAGGTGCCCCTGTGTGTGGCACAAGGCACCTGCACTGCAAGCTGGGCATTAGTCTGATGATTTCTATGCGTAATTACATGCATAGTTTTGGCATAATTTTCGAATTTGGAAAATGAGGACCATGAAACCAGCACACAATGGCCTACTCATTTCGAATGGCGTCCGGGGATCTTTAATGTCCACTGTGAAGTAGACGGAGAGTATATATTTTAAACAATAGCCTATTTTTATTTTGCCAAATAAGGTAAGGCCCACTGAGCTATATAGCTATTTTTTCAAAAGGCGACCTGGCCACAAATGATAACCCAATGAAGTGGCTTATTATGCAGAAATTTATAGGAGCCAAATACCCTTAAACACATGTTTATGAATGTAGAGGGAAAGACCAGAGGACCTGGAGAAAAAAAATCCACGCAACCTCGGGGAGAGAAACATCCAAACTCCATAAATACAGCGTCAGGGTCTGAATCAAAACCCACGACCTCCTGGATACCAGGCAAGGTAGTTAACATCTCGCCACCGCGGCACCCTTACATTATACCCTGCAGTAATAACCAGGGTGGCCTTGCTGAATTCGAATTCACGAAACCCCCTCTGCAACACGTGGCGATTAGCGGACACCGCTGGGCCACGCCCGCCGCCTCAGTTAATGATGCGCAACAACCTAGAGGGAATTAAAAAATTACTACGTAAATTTGCAGTCAATAAAAAAAAATATCTAATGCCTTTTTGATCTGTGTATATGGAGCATATGCAGATGCTGTAGTTTAATGGAGGTGTATTTAGGCATCGAGTTAAAAGCTTGCTTTTTTTTAAGTAGCCCACAAATCGGAAGTATGAAAATAAAAATGGAGAAAAAAGGCCATTCATGCCAACTAGGGTTTTTTATATCGCTTAATCAATCTAAGTTAGTTTCCCTGAGCTTAATTTACATGCACCCAATGCACATATTTCATAAACGTATCGTATTATGGGACTTGCATACCGCGGTGCTTTTAAAATATACTGCATGAAGCCCGCTATTCACAAGTTGAGCAATTCCACAGTTTTAAAGTTGAATGACCAAATGAGGCCACTGATCATTTGGTGCCGAGGAATTTGAATTTGTCATGCGCTGTGAAAGTAATGGACACGCGTTTTGATTTTTTTAAAAACACAATTCTCTCTTTGTCTCTTAAAGTCTCTACAGTCAGTACTGCACTATAAATTCCCGGCTAAAAGAATGGCATTGTCTCAAAGCGTAAATCACTTGGCTTTACCATTCAGAAAACCAAACAGGCCTAATGAAGCATCCAGTGCTTTGGTGCCTGAGTGCTTTTGTTTTACCAACAGAAAAAGGTGTTAATTATAGAAATGTATGCAAAGTAGGTTGGCTTGGGAAGTGTTTTTTTCTGCATTAAGTATACAATATCATGGGACCTCCTTTGCCAGTACCATAATATGAGAATAGGTTTTCCCCTTTTTTCTGGCAACAAAACAGGTGTTAAGATGTTAAAACACCAAACTGAAGCCTTTTACAAGGAACCATGTCTGCATTAACCACAAAACTTGTGGTCAGAATGCAAACAAAAAACATACTCTGATAATATATGCATTGTCTTTGAAATTGATTGGTCCACACCAGAGACAGCTTTCTTTTGAGCCTGGTCTCAAACGCCTTTTGGCATCCTCTGGTCGAACACCATTTGAGTTTCAAAGAAATGCATATATTCATATATTATCAGAGTATGTTTTTTGTTTGCATTCTGACCACAAGTTTTGTGGTTAATGCAGACATGATTCCTTGTAAAAGGTTTCAGTTTGGTGTTTTTACATCTTAACACCTATTCTGTTGCCAGAAAAAAAAGGAGAAAAACCTATTCTCTTGAGTATACAATAATTTATTAAATAAATAAATATTGCTGTGACCTTGTAAGTCACGCCAGGACCAGCACACGGGGGCCTGTCGGACATCGATTTATCCACGGGAGATGCTATTTTACAGCTAACAAGGGTGATTTAGTTTTTATTTAGTCTCAGAGACAGTGATGTGTGGAGACTTTCATCATCGATTTGCTTCATGCGTCTGGTGCCCTTTTGTCCAAGTACAGTACGTACATTTTTGCACAGTGTTATAAACAGAAAAATATCTCGCGATGAAATAGAAATGGAGTTAACGTGGTGGTAGTGACAAATGTGAAAATATTTGTGTAAAATGTTTGATCAATGATCATTTTGTTGCATGCTGGTGGTTTCATCGTAAGTGGTCCATCAAGCCCTGTTTATTATAACCCCACGTAGTATAAGCTTTGTTTTTAATGGGAAAGCTTTTTAAACATAATAGGAATGACAATTGATTAACACGGGATTCGTTGAGAAATTATAGAAATGGCCAACGTTCTGTCCAATTAGATTGAAGGTATCTGTAGCACTGATTACATATCATATTCTAACTTTTATTCGAGTCCGATTGCGTGTGTGAATGTCGCCAGTTGTTGCTTAATCCTCTGCAAAGTCAAATTAATAAAAATTCCATTGCCTGACGGAGCTGCGCCACCAACACCTCGCATGTCACCTGCTCACACGACTCGCCATGGTTTCTTCCACGCAGGAATCACCTGGGCCCTCGTGTACAGGACAGAGAAGTACAAGAAGCTAAAAGCAGAGGTGGAGAAACAAAGTAAAAAATGTGAGTAATGACCGTACGTACACTGGCAGCCATGCATCAGTTTACACACTGGGGGCATTTGTGGTGTAATGACAATTACACTACAAGGAGCATAAATGATCGCGCAAACTCTGGTAATCCACGAGCCATCAGATGCACTTTTGCGGCTGTCTGGATTGCTTTTCCTACCGATGTTAGGAAGCCACTGGAGCTATGATCTTTTAAATCTAGATTGAAAACTAATCTCTTTATAACTGCTTTTTGTGTTTAGTTTATTGTCCTTCCCTGCATCTCTGATTAGTGCGGTTCGCTACGTATAGTGCGAAATAAGTTCAATATAATTCTAAAGAACATGTTTGAAGTAGGACATTATAGTGTTTATGTCTCCATAACATTAGAAAATTGGCCACAAGTTGGCTATGATTTACGCATTGCAATCATAACGCCCTGACTGCAAAAACTTGGCAGGCGCTTACTGAAAGCGAGTCATGAAACTTTGTGAGGCTTTTCTGGATTAACAGGCATAATAATAATGATGATGAATATAAAATGACTGTCTACCGTTAAATATTCATTTGGCAAAGTTGTGCACCCCAGTATATAGAGCTGGATGTATTTTTAAGCCAACACTGTTACAATACAATTTAATTTGAGATGCGACCACATCCCAAGATGCTGTACATGAAGTAAGGCATGTGCATTAGGAGATCGTAGGCAAGAAGGGAAATGTTATTTTAATGCAGAGACTAAAAGTTAGTGAGGGAAAAGTAGGTGGGAGAATAACATTTTTAGTACTAAATAAATCAGAATTGTAAGCATCACATTGTGTGTATTGTGGTGGTGATGGTTATTTGTTTAAATGCCTGTGGGTTTTGATTAATTATCTGCACCCCGCCACCCCATGACAACGATTTGTACTTTGTTCCATTTTTTTTGTCAGTGGAGAAGCGGAAAGAGACGATAACGGAGTCAGCGGGAAAACAGCAGAAGAAGAAAATTGGTGCGTATGACAACTTGCATCTCGAGCACCAATCGGAGAGCTCCACTGGGCGGCCTGGCAGCCACTCACGAGGGTTACCGATTAGATAATTATTATAAACCACTAGTACAGTGCGAAGTACTTAGGCCCTTTGTCAGGCCACTGCCGGTTGGAAGACCTTTTCACGCCATTCTTGGAGGTCATGGCGGTTGTTTGACCTAACATTTATTTTCCAACATTGTCATTTTTGTTATTTTAACAAAGATCCATGTCGACATAAAATTTACTGATTGAGTAAGGAAAAGTAGCTTTTGTTAAAATTTAATTAGATTTTTTTACACTTGAACAATGTGGCTGAGTTGGGTTTTTTTACCTACTAGGTTCCTGGATATTTGTTATAAAAGCGGCATGGAGATGCAGTACACCAAATGTAATTTATCTGATCTCTGGAGGAGTACCATCTCATGTTAGCATAGCCATGTATTTATTCACTAATGTTTGCCTTAAGTGAAGTCAATTTTAATTTTACTTAAATTGGAGGTGGCTAAAAACTGGGCGGGCACTTTTCTTACACAAAGTGCCTAACATTTGGCTTTGAAAACAATAGACAAACCAAATGAGCTAAAATAAACATTTCCCTCTGTACATGCCAAGCCTAATCTGTATTTTAAAATGTCAGTCCAGTGCTTTTTGTCTGTGGGTTCCTTTTTCACATCCATGCACACGTAGTTGTCTCTCTGTGTGTGCTAACATGTGACCCATATAAACGCGACACTGGTCAGTACTTCCAAGAACATCTGAATGCTGCTCTATAAACAGCTGTTCATTCACCCTGGGTGCGTTGTACAGAAAGAGAAGAAGAGAAACTCAAGAACAACAATCGGGATCTTTCCATGGTAATCCATCAGCCCGATTAATCTCCGGCCGCATTGCACGATGTTCATTTCTCTTTTTGAAACCGTGAAGTTGACATTTTTTAGGGCGTCCAAGGGAAAACGTAAGCGTGCAAGTGTCCACACAGAATGCAACTCGTGTGAAAGCTGGCTCGGGCCTTGTTTGGTATATTGTAAATACAAAACATAGTGCAGTCTGTTCTCCTATAACACGTTTCTGAAGAACACCGCGGTATAATAAATGATATATAACATAGGGTAAAGCACAATCCGCAATAACACTTGAGGTGCATACGCAGGCTGAACAAAGACTGAGGTGCATGTGCAGCATCCAACAGCAATCCCGCCTTGTGTGACGCTACGCCGAGGCATCCGTAGAACCGCTTATTCCTACTTGCGCGGCATAGTTCTGTTCACTCGATCGTATTGTATCCAATTTGCATCCTCATAAAAGTGCTTTCGAATACATTCATCACGTTATGTCCAATTCGTGTTATGAAAACACGCGTTATAGGAGAACAGACTCTATTTTTAGCGCAACATTACTGGCTGCCACACTGCAGACTATCAAACAGGCCTACGGTGCTTACTTAAGGGAAATGCCGCTGCGGTGGCTTCAGTACATTTTAAGCTTAATGTCTTGATACTCGCATAAACATTTTAAAAGTTCGCAAAGACACATTTTTTAATCGATTAAACGTCGCAACTGTGAGCGCAAAAAGGTTCTAGAAATCGACGATTTTAAATTCAAGCGGTGAGAATATTTTCAGCGGCTGTGATGAACACTGCAAAGCGGCTCAAAGCTGGCATAACGTGAAGGCGTTTGCTCCCCTGCAGGTTCGCATGAAGTCCATGCTCGCCATTGGATTCTGCTTCACAGCGCTCATGGGCATGTTCAACTCCATGTAAGTGGTTTTGAGTTACTCAAGCTTCTATAAATATCAGCAGGCCCACCCTGCCAATGAGACTCAAAGTTGAAATCTGTCCCAAAGCTTGCCAGTGTAGTGGGTTCACAAGCGACAGATACGGTGTATCTTCTTGGTTCTTTCGGTAAAGTCATGTAGAAGGAAAGTAATAAAATAATAAAAATAAAACATAATAAAATGTGTCTCATTCTTCACCTGAAGACGGCTGCTTGCGTTGTAGCCGAAACGTCGTGAGAATTATTTTATTTTATTATGTTTTATTTTTATTATTTTATTACTTTCCTTCTACGTGACTTTACCGAAAGAACCAAGAAGATGAATCCCTGCAGTCACGAAAGCTTTAAATCGAAAAGATACGGTGTAGTCGAGGCACACTATTTATTATAACTTTACACTCGGCACAGGGCAACGTATACAACACTTGAAGGGGTAACGGCCCCTTCACCCGTACTGGACTGGGATACACCCCAAGAGCTATCTGCCCAACTGGTCTGCTCCCAGGTCCTCCGCTAAGGGTGCTAGGGGAGGCTATCTGACCCGGCCCTGGTCAAAGCACAGGTCACGACACCCAGCCAGACAGACCCGGCTCTTAGAAGAACATCGGCTCTGAGGCTCTGTGGCCGTCCCGCCGGCTTGCTCTGCTCGGTCCTGAGAAGGACGGCGAGTCAGAGGAGTTCCAGGGCCTATCTGCCGGTCTTCAGTCTTCACTGGTTAGCTTCCCAACACTGAACCACGAGCCCTCTTGCTCCCTGCCTTTTATACCAATGTGCCACCGAGGGGTGGGGCTGTGTGGGATCCCAGAATCCCCCCACAGCCGCCCAGACTGTGTTAACCGTTTGCGGACGTGGATGTGGACACCCCTGTGTCTGTCCGTTTCCCTCCCGTAACACCCCTACACCAGTTTAAACAAATGCACATGCACGGCACTTTCATCAATCCACTGCGTGCCTTGCGGGTCGTGAGGGCTGTTTGACCACACTTCACCACTCCGGTCAGTGAAGATTGGGGGAGGAAAATAACAAAGACGTCGGAGCATTAACAAATTTTGCTGCACTGCTGCCCACTACGTAGCCCTGCCGCCCTATGACCAAAACCTTTTTGTTTCAGGTGGTCTCTCATCCACACACAATGCAGGCTCAACTCTGCTTATTAGAATTTACAAGATTCTGTGCATTTTGGCTGATTTGGCCACAGGCATTTAAAACAAAATGCTGCTGAAAAACTTTGGTCCAGATGCCAAAAACGCCGATGGAACTAATTTTTTTTATTTTATGGGCATCGGATACCCTTGTATTATTTATGATTTCATCTTTTAACTTACTTTTATTTGTAAATGAACATGGGATAATCCCAAAGATGGCATTATAAGTTTCCATGCTCAAATAAATGGCTGAGTGGAACTCTTCATTAAATGAACACTTGCTGACATCAAGGAGTATGGGGTAGAAAGGCGAGGCTTTCCTATTCAAAAGTTGTAAATACATATCAGGGCACTGCTATGAAGGTCTGTATACTAAAAAAAGGTAAGGGTGTGTTTCACTTGTTGGCTATACTGAGAAGGAGCGGTCTGCCAGGCTTATAGGGCTCCTCACCAAAGTGTGAATCTGTATATATGCTGAACTTCTTTCGCACTGTACGTAGCCAACCATGCTATTCTCACCTACAGGCCTTAGCAGTTTTGCCCTGTCGTTTTTATGATAATTGCTTTTTTACCCTTCTATCTGGCAACACAACTGACACCTTTTTTACAAGGAGTCATTTTTGCATAGACCACAATACCTGCAGTCATAATGCAAACAAAAAACATAACTCTGATAATGTATGCACTGTCCTTGAAGTTGATTGGTCCACACCCGAGACAGCTTTCCTTAGAGCCTAGTCTCACATGGGTTGGACCAGATGACGCCAAAAGGCACACAACTCAAAGACAATGCACCATCAGAGTATGAGAGCTCGTTTTTAGTTTCGTAGAAAATTGACACGTATTTCAATTGCAGCTATGGTGGTTGGAGGCCCTTTGTGTATTTCACTTTCACATGTGCGTGTGTGTGACCGCAGCTTTGTGGGGAGCGGTAGTGTACTGGTTAGCGCCCAGCGCTAACGAGCCCAGCAACACAAATTCGATTCCTGCTCACGGCCAACACCTAGTGACGATTTTCTGAACCGGTTCTGGGCCTCCCCTAGGTCAAATGAGTACCTGGTGCAATGTGTAAACATTGCTACTTGGGGGACAAAGGTGGCCTGGCCAGGGTGTGGTGCTGGCCAACCACCCCCTCATGTGCCGTGCTGGCCCTCATAGGTGCTCGCTTTAACAGCAGCTTGCCCCAGCAGTCTGTTACAGGCTAAAGGAGGGATCTTTGTCTTTGTTTGAGCGCAGCTTTGAGGGCCGCGTCGTGGCCAAGCTCCCGTTCGTGCCATTCTCGTGGCTACAGGGACTCTCCCACCGAAACCTCTTGGGAGAGGACTACACGGACTGCTCTTTCATCTTCCTCTACATCCTCTGCACCATGTCCATCCGCCAGGTTCATATAATGTACCCACCCTCACCGTGCACGTGTTGGTGTGAATGCCTCTCCACTCTTGGTGTATCTGTTCACACCTTTGAAGGTTTTAAAACTATTCATTTTTTAAATCAGGCTGATGTAAGTTTGTATATTTGGAGGTTTTGAAGGATGAGATTACAAGATCTGAAAACTAAAATTGCATCTTTTTAGAGTCCTCCAAAATTAGTGGAGTAAACATTTTGGACTTTAACTCATACCCCGTGAAAGTTTGCACTTTGAGGCTTTCAAGGGTGCTGAATCAACGTGTGGCGTCGGATTTTAAAAACCGATATTAACCCGCAATTTTTGACTTGCCCCCCCCCCCCCCCATTATTATTATTTTGAAACTTAAGTGTGTATAGAAGTTGGCGCACAATTCAAACACATCACGTTTTCAATAATTATATTTTTCAAATATTTTTGGAAGGTAGTCGTCAAAATCTAATGGAGACACGAGAAAGCGGACACAGTTTACCAGTTACTCGTACCTGTTACCTGTACGTCGTATTCCTTAGCCCAAATGTGCCTCTTGGTTGAATGAAATTGTGTAGTGACCCCACCAACCAGAGCTTCAGCCCTCAAAGCGCTCTCATTTTTTTCAATGTGGACTGCGGTCGTGTGGGAAGGAGAGAGCAGCACCACTCTCCTAACGAGTCACTGGGACAGACCCCACATTATCCTCTTTGCCGTTATTAGAATCTGGTAATGCGCTACGTCATATTCACTTCATTCTGGCTTATTACTGGAGGTGAGGCCTTCCATTTAAAATAACGTTGCATCATATCACACCTACGCTGTGTTTACATGAAGATGTTTGAGACGTTCCTCAGCTCGGGGTACTTTTTTATTCGTGTAAGTTGAGTAACTTATACTTTTCCAAATATAATTGTTTCTCGTTTTTATGAGAAGCAATTAATTTTGATGAGAAGCAATTCGTGGACCTTGACTCATGCGCTGCTTTCACCTCAGCGTCTCCACAACAGCTGCAGGTGGAATTGGTCACCTGTAACTCCGTTCGCAACAATATAAAAGACATTCGTTTTTGCCATTGGGGGCCGTCCATAAATGGCGTCACGCGATTTTGGACGATTTTTGACCCCCCTCCCTCATCACACGGCATCACAAAAAGTCAGACCCCCCCTCAAATATGATGTCACAAAGCTCTGCCCCCCACCCCCAAAACCATATTTCCTTTTTGAAAATAAAACATGCTTCAAATCGCTTATTGTCATTGTAGTGCGTATCTAATGTGGCGCTGCACTCTGATGTTGTAGGAGTGTTGTTATAACAATTAGTGTTGTTGTAACAATTCTATTTTTATTTAAAGCTGCGCATTTTTACGTGACGTCACATTTCTCAACCCCCCCCCCCTCCAGACAAAAATGTCTGACCCCTCCCCCGGTGCGTGACATCATTTATGGACGGCCCCATTCACGATTAGGGAATGGTATCGCAGCATGACACTCGTGGATCTAAACATTTGTTGAAAGCAGTCCCCCGTGCAAATGGCATCAGAATGAAACATTCGTACGGGGAAGTTTTTTCGGTGTATTAAAATAAAAGTTGCCACACTTGCCATGTAATTCGAGTCCCTTCCTGTTTCCCGAAACGGACCGGTTCTCCTTGACAGCCCGTTCGTTGGTGTTGGTGGACAGTGGTTGACCAGTGAAGTGGTGCTCAACTGTTCACATTGACCAGCCGGGTGAAGTTTAGTGAAACGCCAGAAATGGTTAAATAGCATGGGAAGGTCTTCATTCAGTAGTGGATTGACTAAGGGCTCAATTATTTATCATGCAAAGAAATTGCCTGTTTCTGTTTGGTTCATCCACTGTGTTTGTGTGCACTCTACTTGTATACACAAGGTGGCAGTATTGCATGCATATTCAGATAATGAATATACGCCTTTCTATTTCATTTGCCAGTACAGTAAAACCTTGGATTGCGAGCATAATTCGTACCAGAAACGTGTTTGTAATCCAAAGCACTCGTATATCAAAGCACTCGTATATCAGTTGTCATCACGTGACGCTCGGCAGACAAAGCGTATACGTACTCCTCGTACTGCAATAACTCGCTCGTTATTAAAATTAATATTTATTTTAAAAATTTGCTCGTCTTGCAAAACACTCGCAGACCAAGTTACTCGCAATCCAAGATTTTACTGTATTGTTAATTTGAAAGAGTTTTGGCTAATGATGATGATGATGGGGGTAATGCTTGCACTTCTCATCGCCAGAACATCCAGAAGCTGTTGGGACTGGCTCCTTCGCGTGCTGCCACCAAGCAAGCTGGAGGATTCCTGGGACCACCTCCTCAGGCTGGGAAATTTTCGTGAAAGTCATGCCTGCATCTGCGAGGACTGCAAGGGCCTAATGGTGTTGTGAAGGAAAATACAAACTCTTCAAGATACGTGTACAGCAGTGGAAACTTGACATCACGCAACTGGGAAAGGCACCTGCATGTGACGTCCATCCTAAATTGTAGGGTGAAAGTTAGCCACTACAGAGATGTATCAGAAGGCTATAGACAGTTGTGTAAAATATTAAATGTATTGATAGGTCGTAATTGTATAAACAATATTGCTGTTCGATACACCAGATGCTGGCTCTTTGGAAGTCACTTAATTGCTGGGTTTGTATGCTGCATTGTGAAGTTTAAATAAAATCTTGAGCACCTTGAAATCAACATCATATGCCCAGGTATCTCTAACTTACACAACTATACATAATGCTCTCTTAGACTGATCCCCAATTACACGATTTATATACACGATTGAATAATTCAGGAATATTTCGAGCAAAAAAGTGGATGTACTCAAACCAAACTTAAAATGTTTCTCCTTTCTGAAAAAATAGATAAGTACATTGAATTCTATTTAAATGTGAAATGAGTTCATTAACATTTCTGATTTGTTTTTCCAAACCTCTGAAACAATGGGGGTTTCCCTTAAATGGTGCATTATGTAATTTTGTACTTTATAAAGTTCGTAACGTTCGTCACATCCGAATAATTGTTATGTATGGCATACCGCAAAATAAACATCTTACATTTTTACTCTACAGTGAATTTTGCAATGTTTAATACAAGCGTGTTTTTTTTTTAAACACTGGTTGTCTAGAGGTTAAAAACGAGCTTCTCGAAACACTAAACCTTTAAAAATGTGAATTGACGTAAAAAAAAAACGTGGTTGTTGCTTGTCTTTGTTTTTTGTGAAGAGTCGAGACAGTGTAGTGTGGGAAGTGGTAATGTAGTCGTTACCACGACCCGAATTCCATTTCCTCTCATGGCCACCAAAAACTGACGATTATCTGAACCATTACCCGGTGCCATGTGTAAAAATCGCCACGAGGAAGACAAAGGCGGCCGACCGAGCGTGCAACTGGCCACACCCACCCGTCATGCGCCGTGCCGAACTGAGAGGCGCTCGCTCACAGCACTTGCTCCAATGGTCTGTGAAGGCTGCACAGATGATTTTTGTCTTTGCTGTGGACAGGGGTGGATCGGTGCCGTAGTGGTTAACGCACTGCGGAAAGAACTTGGGAGTTTGATTCCCGGCCATGGCTAACATCGGTAATATCTGTACCGATCCTGCCCCTCCCTTCATCCAGCATGAATCGGTATGGTCAACCAACCCCATTACCGACATGGAATCAGGAGGCCTTCAGTAGTGGACTCACAGGTATCTTGTTTTAACAGGTGTTAGAGCTCTAGGACATTCATGCAAGAATGTTAACGTTCAGCAGGCAGCACGCACAGCATGGGAGCCTGTTTGATCTCAGTCCAACCGAGACATCTAAGAAAACATTTTACCAGGTAAGGCCCATAGATATATAGCTCTTTTCCAGAAGCAACCTGGCCAAAATGATAGTCCAAATGAAGTGGCTTATGTGGCAATTGATAGCCAAATACTCAACAAATGTTTCTACACGTGGAGGGAAACCCAGGAGAAAAAGCCACGCGCCTACGGGCAGAACATGCAAACTCCAAATACACAGCAGGCGTCAGGGGTCGGGATCGAACCCACGACCTACTTAGCAGCCGACCCACCGCGGCGCCACATCAAAGCCACCCTGTCAACTCCTGCGACAACCGCTTATCGGAGACATCGGCCGTGAAGCAAGGAGGCTTGGGCAGGACACGTCAATAGGGGTCACCAGTGGCAGAATGACCACTCTAGGCACGGAACGATGGAATCGCAGGACCGTAAGACGCTCATAGCTCAGTGAGCCTTAGCTGGTAAGATAATAAGTATAACCAGTAAAAACAAAGTTTTTCACTATAAATTCTTTATATGCGTGACGGCTAGAGTCCTCTCGTCCTCTGGCTTGAGATGGCTGCCACCTATGGGTCAGATGATTGTGTGCCAGCATTAACCAATTGGTAAATAAATATTTTTAAAAAATTCCCTAAACAATGTAAACATTTTTAAAACATTTTCTACGTGACTTTACCGAAAGAACCAAGAAGATGAATCCCTGCAGTCACGAAAGCTTTAAATCGAAAATTTATTAATGTATTTTACGATACTATTACAATTAAAAACTTTTAATATATCAGGTAAGGCCCACTGAGCTATACAGCGCGTTTTCAGAAACGACCTGACCACAAATGAAAGCCCAACGAAGTGGCTTATCACGTGGAAATATAAAGCAACCAAATACTCTAAATGTGGAGAGAAAAACCGGAGGACCCGGAGAAAAATCCACGCGACCACGGAGAAAGACATGCAAACTCCAAATATACAGCAGGCGTCAGAGTCAGGATCGAACCACGGCCTCCTGTATACCAGGCGAGGTAATTTAACTCTCATCTTGAGATATCCCTCATGGCCCTGCAAGGCGTGGGGAGACCCTCAGCCAGCAGCAGATAACCACACGAGTCGTGCAAGTACATGCCCAACAACAACAACACGTCTTCTTGGTTCTTTCGGTAAAGTCACATAGAAGGGAAGTAATAAAATAATAAAAATAAAACATAATAAAATAATTCTCACGACGTTTCGGCCACAACGCAAGCAGCCGTCCTCAGGTGAAAACCAGGTCTGTCGAGGTGACAGCGTCTGAATGAAACAGCACACGAGCTTGGAGCATATATATAAGCTGGGTTGGAAGGGGGGGAAAGGGCGCTTCGACAAAAGAATTTGCATATCAAGAGGAATTTTGCATATTTATGGGAAATGCAGGAATGTGATTAGTACTATATACTGAAACTTCTCAATCATGTGAGGCCATCTCCTGTGAAGGGACACTCAAGAAGAGCCTGTGTGCCATTAGTCACCAGGGTTGCTCACTCTGCCAAAGCTTTAATATACAGTGCAACACCTCCACATGTATTTACAGTGTAGTATCGCATGCTATATCGTCTATACGCCTCTACAAATTAAATATGAGTGCAGTCAATAATTCAGATGTCACGGTAACACAGTCGGAATAAAAAAAATAGACACCGCAAATCCTACCACGATGCGATTTGCGAAAATGCGACCGACAGCTTTCCATGGCAATGACCCAACTAGCACCGAGTTGCAGTGTCGCGATGATGAGTTGCAGACACGAGACTGATTGAGATGTATGGAGATCGAGCCACGGAATCTGTCGATCTGTCCAGGTGCACACACACACGCCGATATGTGTCCTCTCTCTGTGTGTCCTTGTGATGTCTGTCTGCTTGTATGTCTGTCTATAGTTTTCTAGTTATATTTTTGTTGCTATTTCTTTTATGCCTGATGATGATTGCTTGTGTTGCAATCGAAACGTCGTAATATGCAATTATTAAATTTATTATTTTATCTTTAGACGTGACTTAACCGAAAGAACCAAAGAAGAAGAATGAATCCAGAGTTTCTCTCCTTCACCGCGTGATGGCAGTATGATCCAAGAAAACAATTAACGCATTGGCTGGCGTGTGTTAAAAAAAACCCAGTTAGTGTGGCCTGGAAGATGAAGATCGAACGCGTTGGGCGTGTTATTCTTGAGCCCGTGTGGTTGACGTCAGGGAGAGCTCGCCTGCCTGAGCAGGGCTCGGATGCACAGCCGTGTTCGGGGCGACCCATGTGCGTGGCAGCATCAGCATCATCAGCAGCATCAGCAGCCGCAGCATCACCCGCAGAGAAGACTTTTTGTTTGTCGTTGCTTGTAAAATCGAGCCCATTTTTACGACATTTCGGTAGCCTCGCACGCCGGGAGGAAGGTGGTGGGAGTGGTGGGAGTGGTGGTTGTGGCCGGGCTCTTTTCTCCTCTGTCTAAGGCAGCGTCTCAACAAAAGGGGCGAGAGAAAATCAGGCGCTTGTCTGTCAGCCCCAGGCTGTCCTGGGAATCCAGCGTGGCACGGACGTGGACGCGGGACGAGAGACGGGCAAGGTTGCTGTGAAAGACAACGGCGACGTTTCTCACGGATTGCTCGGTCGATTTGGTCGTTCGTGATTTCTCTCCGTGACCGCGTTGTTTTTATGCGGACCGGTTGAGCCGGAGAGGTTTGGACTTTAATCCGGTGCCCGAAGTCACCTGCCCAGCCTACCTGCTGCACGCCTTGCGTCCTAACACCCGAGGATGGACATCAATACGGCAGCTGCGGCTCAAGGAGGTGCTGCTGCTGCTACTTCTACTGCTGCTGCTGGAGGAGCAAGTGGCGATGTCAGTCATCGTCCATCTGCTACTGATGCCGGTAATGGTCCTGGAGCGAGTGCTGCGAGCGGAGAACTTGGTGGTGGAGGTCGCCCTTCTCGTGCCAGTGCTGGTGCTGTCGGTGGAAGTGGAGGCGCTGTAACAAGTGGTGGTGGTGATGGTGGAGGTCTCCCAGCCCTTGTTCGTGTTGGTGTTGGTCCTCTTGTTGCTGGATCTCCTGGTGGAGCCCTTGGTGGTGGAGTTCGACCAACTCTTTCTCTTGCTGGTGCTGTTTCTCCTGGTGGTGGAGCACCTGGTGGTGGAGAACGACCAACTCTTTCTCTTGCTGGTGCTGTTTCTACTGCTGGTGGTGGAGCACTTGGTGGTGGAGGTCGACCAACTCTTTCTCTTGCTGGTGCTGTTTCTCCTGTTGGTGGAGCACTTGGTGGTGGAGGTCGACCAACTCTTTCTCTTGCTGGGGCTGTTTCTCCTGGTGGTGGAGCACCTGGTGGTGGAGGTCGACCAACTCTTTCTCTTGCTCGTGCTGTTTCTCCTGGTGGTGGAGCACCTGGTGGTGGCGGTCTACCAACTATTTCTCTTGCTGGTGCTGTTTCTCCTGTTGGTGGAGCACTTGGTGGTGGAGGTCGACCAACTATTTCTCTTGCCGGTGCTGTTTCTCCTGTTGGTGGAGCACTTGGTGGTGGAGGTCGACCAACTCTTTCTCTTGCTGGGGCTGTTTCTCCTGTTGGTGGAGCACTTGCTGGTGGAGGTCGACCAACTCTTTCTCTTGCTGGGGCTGTTTCTCCTGTTGGTGGAGCACTTGGTGGTGGAGGTCGACCAACTCTTTCTCTTGCTGGTGCTGTTTCTCCTGTTGGTGGAGCACTTGGTGGTGGAGGTCGACCAACTCTTTCTCTTGCTGGGGCTGTTTCTCCTGTTGGTGGAGCACTTGGTGGTGGAGGTCGACCAACTCTTTCTCTTGCTCGTGCTGTTTCTCCTGTTGGTGGAGCACTTGGTGGTGGAGGTCGACCAACTCTTTCTCTTGCCGGTGCTGTTTCTCCTGTTGGTGGAGCACTTGCTGGTGGAGGTCGACCAACTCTTTCTCTTGCTGGTGCTGTTTCTCCTGTTGGTGGAGCACTTGGTGGTGGAGGTCGACCAACTCTTTCTCTTGCTGGGGCTGTTTCTCCTGTTGGTGGAGCACCTGGTGGTGGAGGTCGACCAACTCTTTCTCTTGCTGGGGCTGTTTCTCCTGTTGGTGGAGCACTTGGTGGTGGAGGTCGACCAACTCTTTCTCTTGCTGGGGCTGTTTCTCCTGTTGGTGGAGCACCTGGTGGTGGCGGTCGACCAACTCTTTCTCTTGCTGATGCTGTTTCTCCTGTTGGTGGAGCACCTGGTGGTGGAGGACGACCAACTCTTTCTCTTGCTCGTGCTGTTTCTCCTGGTGGTGGAGCACTTGCTGGTGAAGGTCGACCAACTCTTTCTCTTGGCCGTGCTGTTTCTCCTTTTGGTGGAGCCCTTGGTGGTGGAGGTCGACCAACTCTTTCTCTCGCTCGTGCTGTTTCTCCTGGTGGTGGTGGAGCACTTGGTGGTGGAGGTCGCCTTATTCTCCCTAACGCACGTGTTGTTTCTGCTGGGGGTGGAGGAGGTGTTACAAGTGGTGGTGGTGGTCGCCCCACTCTTGCTAGTGCTGTTGCAGCTGGTGGTGGTGTTACAAGTGGTGGTGGTGTTGGAGGAGGTCATCCAGCTTTTGCTAGTAGTCTTGCAGCTGGTGGTGGACGAGGTATTACAAGTGGTGGTGGTGGTGGAGGAGGTCACCCAGCTCTTGCTGGTGCTATTTCCGCTGCTGGTGGAGGGAGTCACCCAGCTGGTGCTGTTTCATCTGGTGCCGGTAGCGGAGCCCTTGGTGGTGGAGGTCACCCAGCGCTTGCTGGTGCCGTCGCTGCCGATGTAAGTGGAGGAGGTGTCGCAGGTGGAGTTCGCCCTTCTCTTGCTAGCGCTGGATCTGTTTCTGCTGCTGCTGGAGGTGTTACAAGTGGTGGTGGCGGAGGTCACCCGGCTCTTCCAAGTGCTGTTGCTGTTGCAGCTGGTGGAAGTGGAGGAGGTGTAACAGGTGGTGGTGGAGGTCGCCGCTCTCTTGCTAGCGCTGGTGTTGTTTCCGCTGCTGCTGGTGGAGGGGGTGATGCAAGTGGTCGTGGTGGGGGAGGAGTTGACCCAGCTCTTGCTAGCGGTGGTGCTGTTGCTGCAGGTGGAAGTGGAGTTGGTACAACCAGCAGTGTTAGCTGTGGAGGTCGCTCTACTCCTGCCCGTGCTGGTGCTGTTGCTGCTGCTGGCGCTGGTGGAGGAAGAGCAGGTGGAGCAAGGGGTCGCGGTGGTGATGGTGATGGTCGCCCTGTTGCTCGTAACGCTGGTGGTGCCGGTGGTGCAGGTGACCCTACTGCTGCTCCCGCTGGCGAAAGTGACGTCGGCCCTCCAAGTGCTGCAGCCGCCGCCGCTGCTGCTGCTCCTACTACTGCTGGAGTTGGTGGCGGTGTTGCTGCAGATGGAGCTCACGGTGGACAAAAGCTCACCTGTCCAGCGGCCGAAACCTCCGCTGGATCCACCGCGAAAGCCAAGAGACGGAGCTTCTACCTCGGCGACAGGATGCGCGTCGCGTCCACAGCGAAAGGTGGCCCCGACCACGGCTACGATATCTGCTTCAACTTCTTGAGGCACGCCTTCGACACCCTCCTGCTCTTCTTTCTCGGGCTCTGCTCCCCCGCGCTTCGGGTCATCCTGGACGTGCTGGGCTTGGGAGGAGGCGTCTTCAAGTATGGCCTCTACGGCATGGCCATCTTCTTGGTGTCCGTGTACGGGCTGTCCTTCGTGTTCACGCTCATGAGGACCTACATCGTGGAGACTTCGATTGTGTTCGCCGTGCTGCAGTGTCTGGTGCTGGCGGTCAGCCTGAGGAACAGCGACTGCTGAGGGCATCTTGAAGATGTCCTCTCTGTGTGTGGGCGGTGTGTGTGCGTGCTTCATTTTCAGCCACCGGTTTAATGAGGGTTCTTGTCGGTCCTTGACCATCCGTGAAGGCGGCTGATCTCGCTTGCGATGATTGATGTCGCAAATGATTGTGCGTAATATTGGTCGGTGTCGGGGGGGGGGGGGGGTGATGACTTCTGTGACAGGACCAGCCAGCAAACCCTTGATGTCCGGAGTTTCCCTTTTCTCGTCATTCGAATGTAAATGTGAGCTTTGCATGCGTCCATTTAAACAATCTCCCATCTCGTGTTCGTGCTGTGAATCGGGGATGTAACTTTTATTGTTGTTATTATTATACAGTGATTTTATAAACATACCACCGAGACCCCCCCCCCCCCCCCCCAAGAAAATATACCGACAAACAATTTTAACCGTCGTCAATATGTGAAACCGCAAGACGTGAAGGAAGACGGGTGGACAATTTAAAAAGTAGACATCAAACATCGGAAAAGCTGTGATTGTTGCGTTTCCCTGGGACATTGTGCAATCACGGTTATTTATAGCGGACTGCGTCATATCTGGATGAATTGAAATCGTCACATTTGCCACGGACTTGAGAAAATATTTGATGACATTTACTGCACAGCATCCTTCGAGGCATGCGGTGTAATGTGTCGTGAAAGGTTGGTTTTCTAAGGGAGTTTGGGAATTTGGTGAATGTGAAGATTATGAGCGCAGCTGCTGATCTTCATTTAAGTAAGTCCTGTGTAGTGATCAAAACACTCCGGTTCCTTGTGAAAACAGTTTGTTACCGAAGGGAAACAAAGAGGTTTTGTAAAAAAAAAAAGTATAAAAAAACACATCTCGTGAGATATGAGAAACGTACTGCATTCTCTTCCAACCTCGAGTGAGAGCACATTTATTAAATGTGTTGGAAGCTATTGCTGTGATTGTCTTTGCCCTACAGTATTGGATGAGCTTAAATTAGAAATGCATCGGTCGATGTAATCGGGGTGTCGTGTTAGTGAAGTGTTTGCGAGTCAATATAATTCACTGAGTAACGCAATAATGCCTTCTTAATTTGACCACCGCTGCAAAAAATGCGCAGACTATCTGAAAAAATGCCCTTTTTGAACTTGGAGGAGACAGAGTTGAAAGAATTTTTTAAAAACTCTAAAAACATTTTTACCAGGTAGGGCCCACTGAGCTAAGTAGATTTTTTTCAGAAGCAACCTGGTTATCACAAATAACAGCCCAACGAAGGGGCTTACGTAGAAACTTACAGCAGCCATTTCGCCTAAACGCATGTTTCTAAATGTGGAGGGAAATCCAGAGGACTCGGAGAAGAGTCTATGCGACCACGGAAAGAGAGAGACACGCAAACTCCAAATATACAGGCGTCGGAATCGAACCCACGATCTCCTGTGTACCAGGCGAGGTAGTTAACATCTCGCCACCATGGGACATGGTTGGGAGTCGTTGAGGCGAGAAGGAAAGTGGGAAAACAACTCCAATGTTTTGAAAAGGGAGCTAATTGCACCAACAAATGTCAGTGCAGTATTGGGTTTTACAAATCCTGTGCTAGAATACCTCGTCGTTTTTTTTAATGTGACGTTTGTTATGCAAAACAATACTCTTTAGATGGCAGTGTTATCACCGTTGACTTTTCAAGTTGACGATTTGATCGATTAAGCCATGTTTTAGAGATGTCAGCCAATATGTGATGTGTGTGCTTTTGAGTGTGCCAACCCTCTATTATATTACAGTAATTTGTATCTTATAAGAATGTCGTGTGATGGAAGTAATGCATACCTTGGGTACGTTTAACCCCCATAATTACTTGCGTTGGGGATTGACTTCCGATTACGGAGCATACCACTCTTTTTACCTGTACTCTGTCATCTTAATCTAACCATGTAATGTGTTTTATAGGGTTCAAGACCCATTCTGGGTCATGGTCTATGGCCAATTTGCTTACAAGGTACATCAACCCTTACAATACCAATAACCTGAAACCATTTGCATATCTTAATTGTAAGAAGGAACCTTGATGATAGTGTTAAGTTTTGGAGGTGATAGATTTACATTTAGAAGGAACGATTTGAAATACCTGTTATAAGATTAACACGTATTTGGAATGAGTTCCAACTTAAGGATGTAACAATGTTATTTTTATATATATAAATCTACCATATACTGTAATTGCACGGATGGTTAATCAAAG
This sequence comes from Lethenteron reissneri, assembly GCF_015708825.2. Lineage (NCBI taxonomy): Eukaryota > Metazoa > Chordata > Hyperoartia > Petromyzontiformes > Petromyzontidae > Lethenteron > Lethenteron reissneri. The sequence goes on along the minus strand of NC_083790.1, from coordinate 7,800,100 downwards.
TTTGCACCTACATTTGTTCAAACTCATCGTTGTTTTTCTGTTTCGTGAAATTCACTTTAATTTGTATCGCGAGGACGCAAGGTTACCTGCATCGTCAGGATGAGAAACTGCAACTCTCAGTAGCGGAACTTTATTTTCATTGGTGGGCAAACGCTTTGCGGTGTGACGGGAGCGATGGGAAGTTACGTAAAACACTATTTCGAGAACAAAAGCATCACCCTCCGCTTTATTTAAAGCAGCGGCAGTGGAGTGAGTGAGGTGGGAGCCACAAGGGAGACCTTCCCTGCCCGCCTGCCCACTCCGTCGTCACGGAAGGAATTCGCGTGACCCTGTGTCTCGCACGCACCCACGCCGTCACGGTGTTCATCCCCGAAACCCTAAACCAATGAGGCCGCTCTTAAGGTGTCCTGCAGCTCCCGTGAAGACCAGCTGTTTCCAAGCGCAGCGAAAGCCACGTCTAAATTGGGAATACAGTGCTGTCCGCTTGGCGTTTTGATCGTTTTGCTGGTTGGATTTCCCGAGTGTGTAACAGTGGTGTATTCTTGTACAGTGTAGTCTGAAAGGTTTTTTTCTTTTTTTTACTACGACTACAATGGAAGTCCTTGCTGTACTCACTCGCGTCTCTTGGTTTTACTGTGGTAACGAGCAGTGTTGAGGCTCAGTGTTAAAAAGTACAAGCCTTCATTTGAGAGAGAGTCCCTGTCTGCCGCGTGCTTTTTCATTGTATCTGAAGCAAGTGCTGTATAAAGAATAGCCCCTTTTTAAATTAACGGAAAAATCAACTGGCTTCGTATAAATTACTTGACGAAATAATTAGTGGGTAAACCGAGATTTTAAAAAAGACGTATTCCTCAATGTGCCAAGTTATACGCCTCCCTTAAGCATCTCGTTGGGGTGAAGCAGTGACACGGTGGTTCGTGCACTGCACCACAGATCCCTGCAGCCTGAGTTCCATTCCTGGCCAACAGGTGACATCAGTGGCAGGTGATGCCTTCAACTGTCCCAGAGCCCGATCCTCACTGTGAACAGTTTTTGGTCAAAGAACCCACCAAACGCATGCCACGGTGTGGGGAGGCCTTCATCCAGCAGTGAATTAACAAGGGTCTGGACAGCTATCTTCATAACAACGTAATCATGAGCGAGCATCATTGTGGCTAGTATAAGTTAAAAAAAAACCAATCCATGAGCAGACGATACCTCCGTCAGAAATGTGTCCCTACACATCCCATCGGCGACAGGGCGTACTGGAAGTGCTTCATTTCAGCAGCTTTGGTTGAGGAGGAGGTTTAGTAATTATATGTTTTAATCTCTTGATCTAACGATTGCACCAAACCGGTTTTGTAATTGTGTGAAACGGGCTAATTATATGACTGTCTACTATGGGTTGTTTAACGTTCAGCCACTTTTGCTATGATATCGTTCAGCTCGGTGCGCATGGCATGGCCATGGCAGAGGTCGCAACCGGGTACCCGATACCCGTACCCTACCCGATACCCGGCTACCCGTACCCGGCCGGGTACGGGTACCCGTTTGCGACCCTAGTGTGGCCGGGTACAGGTAGGCCGTGAGTCACTGGTGAGTAACCGTTTGTCACTCATTTCGGGTAGGGTACGGGTACGGGTAGGGAACGGGTACCCGTACCTGGCCGGGTACGGGTACCCATTTGCCACCCTGGTGTGGCCGGGTACGGGTAAGGAATCAAAACCCGTTTGCGACCTCTGGGCCACGGGCAGCGTACGCAAGGTAACAGCAGCAGTAGGCAAAGAGGGCTTCTGTCCCAAAAAGTGGAAGGGGCCCCCCTACTGCTAATTTTGGCGAAGCACAGCGTGGCATTTGAAAACTGCCCTTTGCGGTTAGCATTCAGTATACCGCAGCAGAACTACAAGCTGTGCGAAAATAATCCTGGTGTTTTATTGTTAATATTGTGACTGATTCTCCACTCCATCAAAGCCCTCAAAAGAATAGCCGAGGTATCAAACACACCAACTGAGTCTTGTAGCTGTTACCAGTGCGGAGAATTGCCATCCTCCTTGGGTTTATTGCTTCAGCGGTTGTTAAGAGCAGCCATATAGATAGGGACACACACACACACATGCCTTCAGGCTCAGAGCGCCAAACTGTCTGACGCTGCTCTGGATTTCTCAATGTGCTGCTCGCTGCGATTGTTAATGGTGCACGCACAACACTTTGTTGCCTTGGTAGCGGAGGTGGCACACGATCAGGAGGGCAGTCGTAAAAGGTTGCCTTAGATGTGACCTCTCTCACGACGGCCACGTGTCGAGCGAGGTAGCAGTAGGGGCAAGACTTCTTTTCCTCTGAGCAAGATTCTTGACTCTGCACCCCGCGCCTCTGTGTGTACAACCACTGTGATAGTCTACGATCAGCAGCAGGTCGCTTGCAGTAAGAGTCAAACTGAACTACTAAACTATTTTCTTGGTTCTTTCGGTAAAGTCACGTAGAAGGGAAATAATAAAATAATAAAAATAAAACATAATAAAACAATTCTCACGACGTTTCGGCCACAACGCAAGCAGCCGTCCTCAGTTACTGCAGCTACATACTATTAACACTCCTTCCCTTTATTAATGCTACCCCTATCCCCTCCCTTCAGACGCTGTCGCCTCGACAGACTTGGTTTTCACCTGAGGACGGCTGCTTGCGTTGTGGCCGAAACGTCGTGAGAATTGTTTTATTATGTTTTATTTTTATTATTTTATTATTTCCATTCCACGTGACTTTACCGAAAGAACCAAGAAGATGAATCCCTGCAGTCACGAAAGCTTTAGATCGAAAAATGTAAACAATTTTTTGTATTTTACCAAGTAATGCCCACTGAACGATGTCGCTCTTTTGCTCAGAAGCGACCTGGCCACAAATGATTTCTCAACGAAGTAAGTGGCTTGTCACGTGCGCATTTAAATCTGCCAAAAATTCTTACACGCACGTTTAAGAGCAGTGACGTGTGAGCCACGACGCAGGAGTTGCGCCTTTGACACGCGTGCCTCCTGGGTGTGATGTACACAGGGCTAGTAGGCTCTCGTATCGTCAGTGCTGTCGTTAAGGGCACGATACGCCACAACACCCAACCCTGAACCCCCGTGCCGCTTCAGGCGATGACGCTGTCAACGTGTGAATCACATTAACGCATGAACTCGTCTTCAATATACGATGGTTTATTTTTTTCCCACCGTACATGTCTCTTTTATCAGTGTATCTCACCTTTCTTCCCTCCTTAATAGTGACTCGTGTTGTCGATTTGTCAAGACAAATTCCTCTGCATTGTACCAAATGTAATGTTGATGGCTTTGAATATTCTGGTAAACAATGTGGTGCTTAAAGGCCTAAAGTGCTTGTTAATTTATGAAAAGTATTACGTTCATCTTTATGAGGTGTTGACCGTTTCGAATAAATGATCCAAGTCCCTCTTTCCTTTTTTTCTTTTCAGGATATTTTTTTTGCATTAATTTTAATTGAAAGAAATGTATTGTTTCACTCGTTTTAACCGAAAGCTTTTTAGAGGGTCATGGCAAGAAGGCTAAACATTATATTTGTAGTCCATGACCCAGAGCAGAAATTGGTACAGCTTATTCGAGCAACACTTTAGCAATACCGATTTATTTATGCTGCTAACAAGTTAGTTACTCGATAACCCCACTCAATCAAATGGTTATCGCATCGTGCATTGTTTTGGCCACATTGGAACCGTGAATGTTGTGCCACCTCATGTAGTACTGACATGTGAAATATCTGGTCTGGGCTCATGAGCTATGAATGTTCTGTTCCCTAGCTCGTTTATTGTAGTCGGTCACACTGCAACGTGCCTTGACACACGCACAATAGACTAAAGTCACACTGCCACAACGCATAACAAAAGTAGAGATACTGCGTGTAGCCATATTAACCTGGTGCCGTTAGCACCTATTAAGACCAACATAGCACACAAGGTGGTGGTGGTGGTGGTGGTGGTAATATAGCCAGAACTATGCCCGGTCACTTTTGTTTCTCCAGCCCTAATGATTACACTCCACGTGTTCTCACTTATGATTGATTTGACCTAGTGGAGGACCCAGGACCGGTTCAGATATTCACCACTGGTGTTGGCCGTGGCGAGGTATTGAACTAAAGTCGCAGGGTTCATAGCGCGGTGCATTTATCATTATACGACCCGTCAACCCACACACAATATGCGTCATGCACTGACTATTTGCCAAGCTACCATCATGTTGTGGCCACTTGAATCTACAAGTGTGGAATTTTAGCTATCTCATAGGTGAATATGCAGAGGTTGAAGGTGGTCAGTCCTACACTTAACCAACAACTCTGGAAATCCACCAGGCTCTGTTTTAGCTCCAATACTGTCCAGAATATGTATTAATGACTTAAGTTCCACTCAAAATGATCCATTTTGCAGATAACAGTCCACTTAACGAGTCATATAATTTAAATCAAACAGCTAAAATAGACATTTAGTTGCCCAACCCTCAGATTCTTCACTATCATCACCGACTAGACAATAATTCCTGATTTGGGTGATACAATTCTGGTCACATTAAACTAAAAACCCAGTCGTAATATCATGTAGGGCTGGCAATACCACAGGCCCTATTGTTTGCATATTGAAATATGTTCAGGAGCTAAATGGCAATGTCGAGGTCTGCTAGCCATTAGATGGCTTCAGGAGAGAGTCAAATTTTTTTCTATTCCTCCTTTTAAGAAGCACAGACTACAGTTGTTTACTACATGGTCCACATTGTGGGGTTCCATGGCCACAGATGTACGTACAGTGGCTTGTCTTTATGTTTACATCCATGAAGGAGATGCGCACATCAGCCTGTTGATGTTATGATGCGGTGGATGGTTACACATTTGTCTTCAAGGAATGTCAAAGCCAGAAGATGTGATGTTTGGGTGTCGAACGAGGTGCTTATTTGGATGTCCGCATTATTCCACTCTGTTCAGCAGCGTCCTTCTGGATCTGGGTGAGATTCTATAGATGTTGATCACAGAAGGGGGATCGTGACTTGAGTAGGTACGTGGTTGTCATTGGGGAAATAAACATGTAAACTCCCATGCAGTTTGCATGGCTCTGGCAATATTTGGTGGCACGAAGTTAAAATAAATAGCAATGTTAGCCGTCGTAAAACCATTAACCTGCTTGGCACAACAATCGCATCTGACCTGTCATTGAATGCCTATACAGGACAGTATTACTTATCTGGCCAACGAGGATTCAAAGAAGCTTGTTTTTTTTACAATGTAAAAACGTATTTAACTTTAGAAAATTGTGCTACATAAAGCACACATTCAGCCGAAGTTGCAATTCTTTGTTCTATCTGGGGTGGAACACCCAGTGCTTAGCTCACTGCACTGTACGTAGATACTAGAACTCAATGTACAGGAGTCAGGTTGATGGATGATCCACCATTCACTGACTCACTCCAGTCACTCACCGAAGGTCCGTTGCCTCCTTATCTGTCTACTATCCAGAGGTGTGGACTCGAGTCATGTGACTTGGACTCGAGTCAGACTCGAGTCGTGAATTTGATGACTTCAGACTCGACTTGGACTTGCATAACAATGACTTTGTCCCACCTCTGAGGTGTGGACTCGAGTCATGTGACTTGGACTCGAGTCAGACTCGAGTCATGAATTTGATGACTTCAGACTCGACTTGGACTTGCATAACAATGACTTTGTCCCACCTCTGAGGTGTGGACTCGAGTCATGTGACTTGGACTCGAGTCAGACTCGAGTCATGAATTTGATGACTTCAGACTCGACTTGGACTTGCATAACAATGACTTTGTCCCACCTCTGAGGTGTGGACTCGAGTCATGTGACTTGGACTCGAGTCAGACTCGAGTCATGAATTTGATGACTTCAGACTCGACTTGGACTTGCATAACAATGACTTTGTCCCACCTCTGAGGTGTGGACTCGAGTCATGTGACTTGGACTCGAGTCAGACTCGAGTCATGAATTTGATGACTTCAGACTCGACTTGGACTTGCATAACAATGACTTTGTCCCACCTCTGCTACTATCGCGGCTACCACGATGACTTCCCACCAACTTTAGCACACAGCATGTTTTCGTCTTTCCTCGCACCGATTGATTTTAGAATCCCTATAAATTTTATTTCCCACGTTCTTATAGCATCGCTAAATTCAAGAAATGTATTAATCTCTTCTTGGTTCTTTCGGTAAAGTCACGTAGAAGGGAAATAATAAAATAATAAAAATAAAACATAGTAAAATAATTCTCACGACGTTTCGGCCACAACGCAAGCAGCCGTCGTCAGGTGAGAATTATTTTATTATGTTTTATTTTTATTATTTTATTATTTCCCTTCTACGTGACTTTACCGAAAGAACCAAGAAGATGAATTTCTGCAGTCACGAAAACTTTAAATCGAAATGTATTAACCTGTATCCATTATAACTTCAATAGTGCCGCTTGTTGCTGTCCGCTTGGCGTTTTGGAATTTGGGACCAGTGCCCAAGAGCCGTGATTTAAAAAATATATATATACAAATATCACCCATATAGCCTCACATCTATTTATTTCATTCGATGGACCCCAAAGACAAAGATGCTCCGTATAGCCTTGACAGACCGTTGGGGCAAGTGCTGTTAGCAAGCACCTATGAAAGCCGGCACTGCACACAAGGGGGTGAGTGGCCAGCACCACGCCCGACCGCCTTTGTCTCCCCAGTGGCGATGTTTGTACACACCGCACCAGGTGCTCATTTGAGGCTGAGGCCCAGGACCGTTTCAGATGATCGTCACCGGTGTTGACCGTGAGTGGGCATTGAACTCGGCTCGCCGGGTTCGTAGCGCAAACCGCGCTACGGCTCCCTACTATACAGTATGCGCGCACGCACGCACACACAGAGACACACATTGCTAGCTGCAATGCCTGTGGTGCCTCAAGGACAGATTGCTTTGAGGAAGGGAGCGCGTGTGTTTGTTGTGGCCGGTTGCATTCCATTTTCTGCAGTCTGCTGGCAATGTCTGGGCCCTCTAACCGTCGCTGACGTGGCACGGATTTAAGCGCTCTGCACCATCTCCACGTCCAGCTGCCGCGCGTGGCTCCTTCAATGTTTAAAATGTCGTGCTTTTGGTTGTGTTTCACGGAATAATTGTTTTAATGCGTTCCCAATATTAACCGTTGGGGATAGTAAGCCCGTCTGAATAGCGAGTTTCTACAGTGGTTTCATAAAAATAACGAGATATTGCTGTTTTTACAATTTTCTATCTCGGATGCAAAAATGAGATTATCATTTCTTTGGCTTGTTAATTATTTTTTGGGCTCGGCTGAATTATTCTGCTCGTGTATGGATGAATGTAAAAAAATAAAAGTCAGTTTCACACATGGTAGGCTTTCACCACCAATATTATCCATAATACAGTTTTTTTTTGGGATGAGATCGTGTAAATATACAATGTGTTGTTAAACCCACCACCACCCGACACAGGCTGTCACCTGATGAGGCTGGTTGTAATTACCAGTGAACATCGTACTCGAATTGCAAATGTTGTGGGTGTGCTGAATTAGCAACGAATTGGCATGTTTTGTTGACATGACAAACCTGACTAATTGGCTGTGTCGAGTAGTAGCGGGTTTAACAACATATTCATATATTTACGAGATCTAACCCGAAAAAATACCTATATTATGGATACAAAAAGTCAAAATGCGAATTACACATTCAGGTCCATTTATAGAGCCAAATTATTAGCGTTTGGGGAGGCAAGGTTTGTAGCCCCTCCTCCATTCTGCGATCTTGTGGGGGGCAGTGCAGGTTTAGACTCAATTGTGTTGAACCATTCTTGATGCAGCGGTTCCCAGATTTGCACTTTTCGTCAACTCTGTGCTCAACTCATTCTCCAAGAAAAACAAACAAACTCATCAGGCCACATCGAAGGACTGTACAGTTTTTTGTGCATCTGCACGAGACGCCTAAGAGCTCACGGTTACGCTTGACCGCCTCGGCTGCGTCTGTCTACAAACCAGCTAAGCAACCAAACGCTGCCGGGTGGGGTAAGTTCATGGGCGTTTTAGGTCAGCGAGCCAGCCCCAATTTGTTGAGACCACCGTGCCTCCTGCTGAGTTGTTGACCTTTCTGGAGACCCCTTGGCGTGGCCTTGCTCGATGCTCCCTTTTTCACGTCTGTACGGAGAAAGCACGAACGTTTAACAGGGGGGGGGGGCAATTCAGACTGCTCCTCCCAGCCGGAGCTTTGAAATTTGCCATGAGGTCCGATCGTTTTATAGACGCTGTCATGCAAATCCACATTGAATTGGACATGTACGGCCCTTTCTCAATCCACCGCAAGTTGCCCCTGGGTCTCCCCCACACCATGCAGCTGGTGCCGTGCACATACCTGTCAACCCCTTTGTCAAGTGCCTTACCTTATTGCAGACCAATTCAGACCTTATTGTTCACCCCTTGCCCTTATACATTTCAACGTTCATCCTACAACGTCCCATCACAAGGGAGAAACACAAACACATCGACAGGGTTGACAGGTATGAGTGCAACCCCATACTTAACCACGCTGGTTAGCTGCGGCTTCATTGGTGAAGGCGGTGGTAGTCCAGTACAACAATGGAATCGACCACACTACCCTCTGCTGTCCCACCAAGGTAGCCACGCAGTCTATAACACCTGTTATGCACGAGGTGGTCACCCATCCAAAGCACTATCGTTAGACTCAAATCTGCTTAGCTTCCAACATCTGATGAGCTCAGGCGCTTTCATTCCCAGTTGCTCTGGCCATAATAAGCCTGTAGAAAGCCACATGGTATTCATCTTCTTGGTTCTTTCGGTAAAGTCACGTAGAATGGAAATAATAAAATAATAAAAATAAAACATAATAAAATCATTCTCACGACGTTTCGGCCACAACGCAAGCAGCCGTCCTCAGGTGAAGAACAGGTCTGTCGAGAAGACAGAGTCTGAATCATTCATTCTACGTGACTTTACCGAAAGAACCAAGAAGATGAATCCCTACAGTCACGAACGCTTTAAAACCACATGGTATTGTTCTACATTCTTAAATGTACGAGGGCACTCAAGAACGTAGCTCTGCACAGAACAGAATTGGCATCTCCCACTCATCACACACGCACACGTGGCTTGGACCGCAACAGCTCAGCACTGGGACGCGAGACACGTGGCTTCTTACAGTACATTCCCCCCTTTTCCACATCTTTAGGGAGCGTTACATGTAAACTCTAGGTGGTGATAGCTATAAGCTGCTGCCTAGACGCACAATATGCACCGTCGGCTCGGATTCGTGCATGGAAAACTAGAGGGGAGTTTTTTTGTTGTTGGTTCAAATATAATTCCGGTATGGAAAGAATTATCCGTTTAAATGTTATTTTTCCAGACATTACACAGCTCGGCTCATGTGCTTGTACAGCTATTTAATGTCTCAATTCACTGCCACATTATCACATTATGCACTCCACATGCCTTACTTGTCAGTCATGAGGGGGGGGGGCTATTTGACCATACTTCACCATGCTGGTTAGTGCGGATTGGTGAGGATACGGGAATGCGTGGCGATCAACCATCCCCACGCACTATCTGGGGTCAACCTTTCAGGCACCGCCGATTATCACGGTTGGCTACGTACGGTGCGACAGAAGTTCAACGTACCCTACGCACACACAACTCTATTTACCTTCCGAGGTCAGTGACAGGACCGTGTAAATCGAGGGCCAACAAGAATACATCAAAGTCAGCGTACAGTAATTGAACGAGCTTCTTCAAAACTTGTTTAAAAAAACAGTTGTTTGAATATATAAAAGTTGTTTCTGTAAGGGGGTATGCAGATATCGTCATAAGAATATTTTTTTTTATTGTAAGCCGCCACACATGAACTATTTTTAAAACTCATGTGTCTCGGCGTTCTCAATCGTGAATTCTTGGTTTTGCCACCTCTGACGGACACACAAACAACAACAACAAGGATTTGTGGGAAGAAGAAGGATAGAGTCTCTCACAATATAAGAAAGAGATGGGGGAGGGGGTGGTAGCTACACATTTGTGTTTTGTCTTGAGCTCTTTATTATTACACAGCTGACAAAAAAACAGCACTTAAAATTTCCCGGGAAGACCGACAGATTCCGAGTAAAAGCTGCCTAAAAAAAGCGGACGATCCTGGGTAAAGTTGGACAATTGATTAACCCCAGTACAGGGACCTCGAAACACAGAACCTTTGTGTTTCCCGTAGAACACGCGCACAAGACTAGCAGCTGCTTGCATCTTTGCCCGGGCGTGGGATTTTTTCTCCCTGAGATAAACCCAACAACTCTACAGGGATAATACTCTTTGGTTCTTTCGGTAAAGTCACGTAGGTGAAGTACCGGTGAGGACGCTTGACGCCGAGGTTGAGGCACACGTATGTTTATTCACAATATGACAGTGGGCATATACACACTCGAGGGGGTATCGGCCCCCTCACCCGTATAACTCGGGATACACCCCTAGCTAACTCTGTCCTAGCCCCGAATCCTCCACTAATGGGCTAGGGGAGGCTAACTGGCCCGACACTGGTAAGTCGGGCCCGGTACCCGGAGTTCCAGACCAGCTCTTACAAGAGCACCGGCTCTGGCTTTCGGGACCACGTCGCTGGCTCAATCCTGTCCGGCCCTGAAAAGGACATCGAACCAGGGGAGTCCAGGGCTCTATCTAAGACGTCTTCAATCTTCTTCCCTTAGCTTAAACATAACTGACTCGAGCCCTTTGAACATCCCCTTTTATACCCAACCCCTCCCTGAGGGGTGGGGCCCCGGGGGATCATAACGTTCGAACCAGCCCCCCCCCCAGGGTGTCTGGCTCGGACGTCGTAGAGGGCACCTCCTCGTGCACTTACGTATCCCCGCCCACTGTGTTTGTTTTCCATAGGCTGCCATGCATAACGGGCCCTCTCTTTAACACCCCTACATAGGTATAAAATAAACCACGACGTTTCGGGCGCAACACAAGCGTCCGTTATCAGGTGGGAAAGCATGGTCTGCTGCTGATGCAGACTATTGCAAAAGGTTTGAAATTGGTGTAGCCCAAGGGTCATAAAGAAGTGGCCGGGGCTAGTGATGTTAATGTGAGAAATTCGCATGTAACTGTAAGATAGGAAAGCGACCTACAGGGAGTGCTTCACGTTCTCCCGTCAACACGAGGTCGACAGAGATCACGGTCTGGAGTGCTGATCTCCCCTCATTCGGGTTGTACCTGTCCCGGTGTTTTACTTCTTGCAGGATTGACCTCTTTTGTACTGTAAGTAGCCAAACCGTGCTAAGTCAGAGATAGTCGTCTTTCAAAAGGTCACAAGTCTTCACCAGGACATAAAAGTCCTGGCATTTGTTAGTTGCTTAATATAATATATATTTGAACAATAATCAACTTGTAACGAGCACAGTATGTCGCTCACTCTCGTAGACAAAGAGAACCACTCAGAGGGTCGAGGAACTCCAGACAAGAGGGCCAGCTCTGGCAGTCCTCTATCTTGATTTGAAGTTTTCGTGACTGCAATAATCCATACTCTTTGGTTTTTTCGGTAAAGTCACGTAGAAAAAAAATATAAAATAAATTGAAATGAAAACGAAGCATTTATTTGTGTTCATTTTAATTTATTTTATATTTTTTACCGATGTGACTTTACCGAAAAAACCCAAAGAGGACAGTCCTCTATCTCTTAAGTCGTTGTCGGCCAATTCCTGAACGCTTCTCAATGCGACTGCTTTGGGATTGCGCGATATTCTTCCCATGATTCTGTGTTTGTACATCAGACGGAGGAACCCAAACTCCCAGACGCTTGTGAGCCCCCCCCCCCTCCCCCCATCGTACTTGCCGTTCGCGAAATGCCTCTTGTCTCAGCAGCACTGCAAGGGATAACAAAAGGCATCTTTATGTGAAGCCCTTTTACCTTCCGCGAGGCTGGGGTAGAATGCGCCGCGTTCAAACAGCCCTTGCACTGTGCACGGACACGTGCTGCGCTCAGATGATTTTGTTTCGTTCGAGACGCTTGAATTTGATACAGCTGCTTACGAGACATGCGGTACTTAGAATAGTCCGAGGAAAGGGGGTGAGCTCGGGTGCATTAAATAGTACTGTACCGTCTGTTATTTAAACATCCGTAAATGGTGAGAATAGCCTATGACAAAGGACAGGTTTCAAACGGCAGATGATTTTACAAAGAGCAATCGGTATTTGGGCATAATGCAACAAAAAAAACCCTCCATCAGCAGTGTCTGAAGATCCTAAGATAAGCGGACCACAAAGCACTTGTTCAGGAACTCCTGATGGTGTTGGCATAATACACAGAGGTTGAGTGCTTTGTGAACTTATATTCTTGGTGCTTTCGGTAAAGTCACGTAGAAGGGAAATAATAAAATAATATAAATATTAAACTTGTTCCTTTCGTGTTATACAGTAGAAACTCTGTCAGGAGTGGCTGCATGCAGTAGAGCTGAGTTTTGGGGCCGTCCATAAATGACGTCACGCACCTAGGGGGGGGGGTCAGACATTTGTGACGATGTGTGACGAGGGGGGGTTGAGAAATGTGACGTCACATCAAAATGCGCAACTTTAAATAAATATAGACAATACGTTCTCCTTAATTAAATAGACTTTTTAATAAATGTTTTCTCCTATAACATCAGAATGCAGCGCCACATTAAATACGCACTGCAATGACAATATTTTAAAGCGATTTGAAGCATGTTTTTTTTTTTGGGGGGGGCAGAGCTTTGTGACGTCATATTTGTGGGGGGGTCTGACTTTTTGTGACGTCGTGTGACGAAGGGGGGGGGGGGGTCAAAAATCGTCCAAAATCGCGTGGCGTCATTTATGGACGGCCCCTTTACAGCCCCCCCCCCCCTTTGTCAATCAACTGCTTGATATGAGCCTTCCCACGACCTGTCGGTCACTGGAGTTGTTTGACCCTACTTCACCAAACTGGTCATATTGATTGGTGAAGGTGGGAGGAGAGAGACCCAGGACTGGTACAGACATCACTCATCACTGATAACAGCCACGACCAGGAGCACAACTCTGCTTCTGGGACACACAGGTGCGCTAACCACGAGAAATATGTTTATTGATGTAAAATACTGTTTTCTGCAACAGGACTCAATCAACCATGACAGTGCATGAGCAACACGTTTGCAATGTGGTGCAGAGAATGTAAAAAATGAACCCGTAAAAACAAAGTTTTTCACTATAAATCCTTTATATGCGTGGCGGCTAGAGTCCTCTCGTCCTCTGGCTTGAGATGGCTGCCACCTATGGGTCAGATGATTGCCTGCCACCATTAAGCAATTGGTAATTAAATATAAAAAAAAATCCTAAAAAGTGTAAAAATTTGGAAAACATTTTTCACGAAAATAAATTGTCACGCACAACGAGTCTGTGTGCAAAATGTCAGCTCGATTGGATCACGGGAAGTGGGTTAAAAAACGACCGAAAGATTTGCATGGTTGTAAGTGCGCAAGCAAGTGAACGTAATATAAAGGATTTAATAAAGGATTTAAAAACAAACTTCACGTGTGAAATGCATTGTTTGATCTGTCTGAGTTTCAGTTTTCAGTTGAATTTATTTGGTATAGCCCTGTGAGCCATTCGGCTCTTGAATCGGGTGCAACCGCAACAAACAAAAGACAAAAACGTGAACAAGAAAACATGAGGACATCTGTGTGTGTTGAACTTCTTTCGCACCGCACGTAGCCACCCGTGCTCATCGGAGAGGTGCGGGGAAGGGCAATAAACTCAACACAATCTTCTCAGCTGCTGAGGTTTCACTGGAGCACAGGCGGACACGCTGACCCTGATTCCTCGAGGATAGTTTGCTTTTCAGAAAGGGCCACGGGTGTTGGTTCGCATGACAAGTCCAATGCGTTCCATTCTCCTAAAGCAAAGTCTGCGTGAGGGCAGCGTTCCCGTAGCTGTCAACCCATTATCAGTGCCGAGCTTATTACAGACCAATTCAGACCTTATTGATCACCCCGTGCCCTTATACATCTCAACGTTCATCCTACAAAAGTAAAATCACAAGGGAGAACACACAAATAGACGAAACCATGTTTTGTTACCCATATTGAAACGGTTGTACGCCGTATGGACCTGAAAACTAAATTCCTCTGTACAAGAATATGGGTTAAAGCGTATGGATTGACAGGTATGCGTCCCCCCCCCCACGCTCCTCGCTAACTGGTTGCGTGCCATGGACGGTGCCCTGGCTGCCGTGTACGTGGGCTGGGAACTCCGCCTGAGGTTTACCAGCCATGAGATCCACGCCCAACAGGTCTGGCAACAAGCCTCGGGACCAAACGTCACCTCCCGCTTTCCCATCGCTCTCATCGCCGTCGATTCAACATCAAAATAAATCACCTGCTCACGTCACCAGGGTGCCGATGGGATGGATGCCGTTGCGTCTAAACCCTAGGGCTACCGCAGGCAACCACGACCTACCTGCATGTTACGGTGGGCGCCGACTATGGAAACTGGGGCACGTGGCTTCTCGCTTCGCCTTGGTTGACCAGGGCCGCCAAGGGTCTCTCTGGGACAGCAGTGAGGGGGTGCAGGTGGAGGCCGAGGGGGTGGCCACAGACCTCGTGGCTACATCAGATCGGCCGCTACTGCTGCTACTACTTGGCGATAGAATGGGGGCTCGCGTGGGGGGCTCTGCCAGGAGGGGCCCTTAGAAAGGGGGGGGGGGGCTCATTTGGGGACTTTACCACGAGGAGCCCCTGAGTAAGGGAGGTCTCACTCAGGGGACTTTACCAGGAGGAACCCTGAGGGTTGGCGTCGTCTCGGCGTGTGCGTTCCCACTGTCGCCTCGTGTCATCTGCGTTGACACAATCCGGGGTCAGAGTTCACCGCCTACCTGGACCGTAGCCACGCAGACAGCGGCGCGTGCGTGGCACCCACGTGCGCATTGCTCGTCACACAGGCGTGCTTCTCTGAATCCTGTCATTGTTATCCCTCAATTAGTTTCATTACGTAATGTTGAACATTTTATGCCCACGTGATATATTGTTTGCGGTGTTGGGTCCTAATTGTTCATGTGGTTACGCGACTCGAATTCGAGAATGAAACACTGTACGCTTTAAATTTCGATTTACAGCTTTCGTGACTGCAGGGATTCATCTTCTTGGTTCTTTCGGTAAAGTCACGTAGAAGGGAAGTAATAAAACAATAAAAATAAAACATAATAAAATAAAATAATTCTCACGACGTTTCGGCTACAACGCAAGCAGCCGTCTTCAGGTGAAGAATGAGACACTGCCAAGCTAGGAGCTTATATATAAGCTGAGTTGGAGGTGGAAGAAGAAGAGAGCCTTAACAAAAGAATGTGCATATCAAGAGGAATTTAGCATATTCATGGCAAATGCGTAGGAGGTGGGCGGGGGGGTTTCAAAGTCATATTATGCCCATGCATTATATACTGTATTGCTATAAACCACCCTATACCATATACATTTTAATATAACACTACGTATTATTCTACCCACCCTAATGTGTATCACGCTGCTATATGTTTACTATACAATTACGATACTATATGTTACTTTGTACATTGTATTAAGCATATAAATGTTATACTATTTGTTATTATACACTGTACCATTGACCGTCGCTTTGCTACGGTACTTATACATGATTATCTTTATCCAGGATGTGGGGTGGTGTGCCAATGACCCTTCTTCACAGCACAATAAAATGGTTTTATGTGATTGAGTTGTATTCATGGCCGCAGCTCGCATCAGTGGCGAGTGATGTTATCTAAACCAGTGGTGTGCCCTCCGCCTTCACCAACTGGCAATGACGAGTGTGAGAGCGATGTATGGTCGGGGAGGCACTCATCATCCAGCAGTGGATTGACAGGGCGCTGTAAATAAATATGTGTCATCCGGAAGGTACAAATGACTCATAATAAAGGTTTTTGGGTTAGATCGCGTAAGTATAAATGTGTCGTAACCCTCCACCACCCGACACGGCCAGTCAGGTTTGTCACGTAAACAACGCGCCAATTAGTTTACTTATTCAGCCCACCGGTGTGTTAGAGAAGTAAACCCACAACATTTACTATTTGGCTAGTACGACGTTTCGCTGCTAATCACATCAACCAGCGTCATCGGACGAACACGTTCCTGCGGAGGGAGCTGGTAGGAACGTTGGTTGCTCGGTCAATGGCCTGCAGGGTCAACGGCGGCGTGGTGTATTCCGCAAATATGCCCGACTGTGAGGGCGGGCACAAGCCGGTGTGAGCAGGTTAAACGTTGAGTTTTATAAGGGCACCACGGGGTGACCAGCCCCTCCCCACCCAGCCCCACCCCTCCCACCCCCCACCCAGCCCCACCCCTCCCACCCCCCATCCAGCCCTACCCTCCCCACCCTCTCCACCCAGCCCCTCCCTGCACGACGGACACAATAATCCCCTGTGGGCTGGTGTAACCAGGAGGTTCCTATCAGTATTAAACTGAGGTACAAATGAGGTGTATCATTCGACTGCGTCATTCGTTCGACACGGCTGAATTGCATTACGCATTCAGGCAGGATGTTGTTCCTTTACACTCGAATTGAGTCACAGCGTGTGACCTCAACGTTTTCGAACGCTAGCTGCACTGTACTCTCGTGGATAACAAAGCAGAGGAC
This sequence comes from Lethenteron reissneri, assembly GCF_015708825.2. Taxonomy (NCBI): domain Eukaryota; kingdom Metazoa; phylum Chordata; class Hyperoartia; order Petromyzontiformes; family Petromyzontidae; genus Lethenteron; species Lethenteron reissneri. The sequence goes on along the minus strand of NC_083790.1, from coordinate 7,783,435 downwards.
GGGATTACGAAATGTTATAGCGTGGTGCGAATTGACGATGATGATGATGATGGTTGACGATGAGTAACAATGGTAATGTTCACGTTGAATGATGGTGTTCACGATGACGACGACGACGAGATTATGTTGATGATTGTATCGATGGTGGCAACTGGGTTGGCTGACCTTGATTTGTAAGCAGCAACTTATTGGGTGAGGTTGTCAGAGGCTCACAACTGGACATGGCACCACACAGGCCGGCCTCACAACTATTTATTTCATTCAATGGGCCCCAAAGACAAAGATCCCCCGTATAGCCTTAACAAACCGTTGGGGCAAGTGCTGTTAGCAAGCACCTATGAAGGCCGGCTCGGCACACGAGGGGGTGGGTGGCCAGCACCACGCCAGACCGCCTTTGTCTCCCCAGTGGTGATGTTTTTACACACCAGGCACTCATTTCAGGCTGAGTCGACCGAGGAGAGGCCCATGACCGGTTTAGATAATCGTCACTGGTATTGGACACGAGCGGGGATCGAACCCGGGTCACCGGCTTCGTAACGCAGCGCGAACCGCTACGCTACCGCTCCCCGCACAGGCCCCTTTCACAACTATTTATTTAATTCGATGGGCCAGAAAAACCATGCCCATCACATCTATCAACTACCGTACTCCCAATGATGTCACCACACCCTGATGTCTTCCAGGCAGATGGTGGCCCTCACAGTGCCTGTCCACCAGCCTCTGTGGGGAACCATTGGCAGAGCTATTCCCGCTGTGCTCTGACACACCGCGCTCAAACATATCATCTAGACCTGAATGAGGCTGTTTTAGATTGTCCCTCGTCCCCGAAGGCCATGTTACTCAAGCCTGGTCCACCAAGGATGTTCTTGCACAGCCTTAGTCGCTCAAGCTTGCGTATCGTGCCAATCAGCATTGAGTTGCCGTCTATCTGTCCTGGGTGCGTGCGATGGAGACCAAAGAAAACTCTTGATGCTTTGAATCAGGTGAAAGTGTAATTATTTTAGCTTCTCGTTTTTTTCTTCCACAATTTTAACGCGTTCGTGTTCCCCAAGTAAAATATAAATACATTTATTTCGCGGATAAAATTATGAAATGCTAAATTATTTCTAATAGTCCAACAATATGTTGTGAAGCCAAGGCCCTCTATTAGCAGTTGAAGAGCTCATCCACTGCACGTGGCCAATGTGGAATCAGGGAATTGGTCTGGTTCAGTCTTTCTTCACCGTGCGATACATGGTAAATAAAAGAAACAATAAAAAAAACCACACACAAAAACTCCCTTGGGTGGCCAAACTAGTCACTTGCCTACCGAACGGCTTGTTGCAATGCTGCAAAGTCAGCACTATGCGAGCTGGTGAGCTTTGCCGTTCTCTGGTATTGTTGTCATCACAAAACAATGCCAGCGGCCACAGTGTACAGTGTCTAACCATGCATCTGTGCGTGTCCACATTCACTGGCAATCTTCTTATCATGGATTGAAGTACATTACAGTATTGTACACCGTCACTAAATCCCAAGAAACATAATACAGCTCTTAGTTTGCCTCTGAATATGTTTCCACTGAAACATAAGAATTGTAAATTTATGCCTTCATAATTAGCAGAGGCTCAGTCTTGGATTTATGCAATACAGCCTAAGGGTCATTTGACGTGTAATGTGCAGGCATGCATGATTGCCACGTGTATCACTACATCACCCCATGTAGGTTACCTTGTATTACCCACCACCCTATTACTCATGTTATGTGATTACAATTGATCCGCAGAAAGTTGTAAAATATGCTCATGCATATTTATGATTATCTGCATTCTGCATGGATAAGTGAACCAGAAATGGCCACATTTATCCTATTATCCACGTTTTTCTCTGGATAAGTCACCTGGAAGTGGTCCTTTGTAAAACAGTAATGTGCATTAATTCTATAATCAATTTATTTTACCAGATAAAAGTAGGCACACAGAAGTTATTGCAAATTCATCCTGTTTTCTGCATATATCCACGGATAAAGGTTCATCAGAAGTTATCTCAAGGAAATGGTAAATTCTTATTATTATTACAACAAATTTAAATTCAATTATAAGAGGGTTGATTGAGAAGTGTCAGCAAATGTATCCTTATTCATTGTACTCTTTGGTTCTTTCGGTAAAGTCACGTAGGTAGAAAAAATATATATCACGACGTTTCGAGAGAGCAGCTACAAGATTATATATGTGGCGATTGTTGTAACAGATTGTTGTAACAGCTCTCTCGCTGGTTCAGCAGTTCCACTGCTGGATTATTTTTTCTGCCTGAGGACGACCGCTTGTGTTGCGATCGAAACGTCGTGATTTATGATTTTTTAAATTTATTTTTTCTACCTACATGACTTTACCGAAAGAACAAAAGAGTATGGGTTCCTGCAGTCACGAAAGCTTCAAATCAAGACTTATTCATTGTATTTAATAAGATGCAACAATATGTACTTGTATGTTCGTCTATTTTCAGGGGATTTTTTGCAATCTCAAAATGTGATGTCAGTAACAATACATTACCCACCGTTTATAGAGTTCACACTTTGCCCCAACTTTACAAACTTAGGTAAGCAAAGTAAGATATGAAAAAATATTTACGTATTTGAATTACATACCCCTCTACACCTACACCGATTTACCATTTACATGATTTCTAGTACAGGCGAAGAAGTCAGGTTAAACAAAAACAATATTCATACATTTCCGAGAAATACGTGCCAACTCTATTCATTTGATTTTACAGATTCTGTATATTAATGCGAGACGCGAAGAGCCTGTTTTAATCTCAGAATGAGGAAATCCTATTTTAATAGTATACATCAATCGCAATGTCAAGAAGCAATGATAAATAGTTTGGTTGCCTCGGGGAAAGGTGGATATGACATCAGTAATATTTGCACTGGGCAGTGATGCAAAACACATTTTTTCCTCCCACTTCAAGGCCATTGCCAGGAACGCACAACTATTTTTGGATTAAGGTCAAAACATCTTCCAATTATCGAGACGTAAAATGTAAAGTATGCTTCTTTATTTACGTACCTTTGTTAATCAACTGTTGGGCAAAGGCATCTCAATTCTATGTCAGTCAGGAGGATTGTTTGACCTTTCTTCACCAAATAATAATTTTCATCTCTTTGTGAATCTAATGCTGGATGAAGGCCCCTTCAAGCGGTGTCGTTTGTGAGTTTTTTTTCCCACCATACTTCACCAAGCTGATCACGGTGGGGTTGTGAAGGGGATGAATGGGAATGTATGTACGTATGTACAGGGACTCCTCTACTTACGAACAAGTTAGGTTCCAGAAGTATGTTCGTCCGTCTATTTGTTTGTCAGTCCAACTTTACTCCTGTCGATTCCAAACATGTTGCACGGCGTGTACACTAAACACGGGGAATGGCTTTAAAAGTTGTATAATCTCCTGTAGATGTAGATGCCACTGGTTCTTCACGTTCTGCAGATGTAGATGCCACCACCGCCATCTATTGCACGGCGGTTGAACAGGCAATTGGACATACAGACAGGTTTGTTCGTATCTCTGAAAGTACGTAATTCGAATTGCCTAAATAGAGGAGTCCCTGTTTGTTGAACTTCTTTCGTACCGTACATAACCAACCGCGCTAATCAGAGGTGTGGAAGAAGGACACCAAACTATACACACATTTTAAAGAAATTAGTTTTTAATCGAGATTATTTAAAGTGCATAGCTCCAGTGGCTTCCTAATATTGGAAGGAAGAGCGTTCCAGACGGCTGTAGAAGCACATCCAAAAGCGTGCGATGCAGTGACCGCCTTTGTTCGGTGACCAGCCAAAAGCCGCTGCGAGGATGACCGGAGTTCATGGGGCAGGACATGTTACCATCTCATTCGTCACATGCCGTGAGCTGGAATTAAACCTCCAGCCAACAGGTTAATTGCCGAGTGGACAAACAACTTCGCCCTCCTCCCCACCCCCTCTCAACCAAGTTGATCTTGCAGTGAATTTAATATTTATCGGAAAAAAAAACATTCTTGATGTGTACCTTGCTCGCGTACATGCCTGGCGGTGCTTAAATAAACACTTGCATACCTGTGCTGACGTTATAGGCGGAGTGGAATGAAGAATGACGACGGAAATACTACTTATAAGTCAAATGACGTGAGTACAATTTGTTCAGTGGCACAGGGAGAGGTGCGCCTGAACAGACCCCACCACAACGGAACATTGAGTGGAGACGACCCACTGCAGTATTGGAAAAAATTAACCCGTAAAACAAAGTTTTTCACTATAAATCTTTTATATGCGTGGCATCGGTTTTATTTTATTATTCATTTCTGTTTTTCTTGAGTAAGAGTTTCATTTTTATCACATTGGTATTTTAAATGCAATATGACATTTTTTTCCCCTTTAAAAGTGGAACATTTTGGAATAAAATTTTCACGAAAATAAATTGTCACGCACAACGAGTCTGTGTGCAAAATTTCAGCTCGATTGGATCACGGGAAGTGGGTTAAAAACGACCGAAAGATTTGCACGGTCGTAAGCGCGCAAGCAAGCAAGCAAGTGAACTTAATATAAATGATTTAAAAAGCAACGACACTCCAGGTCCCACCATTCAATAGCACTCATGGGACGACTTCATAGGTATTCACGGTTGTGCTGTAATGTATAGCTTTGCGACGTGTTTTCGTGTCGCGTGTGCTGCCGTGATGTCCGACGTTTCGCTCCACGTGCCGGCGGTTTCTTCAGAAACACACTTTCAATTCCAGAGGAAGCTCCCCAGCCCATCGAGCGAAACGTCGGTGAAATTCTCCCTACTATTTTTGAGTGGGATGTCTATTAATGGACCACCCTGTGTGTTTGGGGGGAAAAAAAACTAGTTAATGAGTAATTGACTACGTAATGTAATCCTTTGGTTGGGATATATTTATTCAGTGGTCAAAATGAGCTGGTATATGATGGTATTCCATACCGGCACTTCTCAGAATACCAAACATCTACACCGGCACTTTGCAGAACGGTTCCCATGTCTGTACTACAGTGCAATGTTTCCGTAGTTTCAGTTTTCAGTTTCATTTATTTGGTATAGCCCTGTGAGCCATTCGGCTCTTGAATCGGGTGCAACCGCAACAAACAAAAAACAAAAACATGAACAAGAAAACACCTTAAAGTGACTATGTGACTATGTGCAAACAGAAAATCCAAGAAAATACAGCAAAATATTGCAGAAAAGGCACCGTACACCAACGCTGTGTGCAAAAATACGTAGAGGGGGAGCAGCAGTTGACATGGGCTGCTGCAGCAATAAGAGGTTTCATATCGGGGCCACTGGATGTATTCGAAAAACATACATCGCAAAATTAGTGCAAGGAGCTTGGCTGGCAGATTGCTGCTTAAAATATGTTCTGAGTAGTGCGGCGCTAAAGGGTTTTGGCTGCTGTTGCCTGGCCAGGCTGACACTTCCTGCTATATCTGTTGCGGTAGTTGACCCAGCTAGCGTACCTTGTGTCCAAAAATAAGTTAAAGTTAAAAATAAATACACCCTTTTTCTGGAGTGTTACAACAGCTGTTGTGTAGCAAGCTGGCAGAAAATGTTGGCAGAGAAAAGTAATTATATATTTTTTAATGCCCTGTACACATGAAACTCTCATTGAATCTCTAGACTCCAATTTAGGACGGTGCTGCATTTGGATATTTGGCAAATTCCATGAATGAGTGTTTGGTATGTGGGTGAAACTAGAGTAACCAGAGAAAACCCACACATACAAGAATTAAGCCTCAAAGCCCCTAAAATATATATTCTAGAATCAATTGCTGTGCTGCCATCTCCGGCCCATCTTGCAGTCCATGCCTACAAACACCTCGTGTTCACAGGCAGTCACTCATGCAAGCACTGTACTAGCCAGGCTCAATCCTGAGAGGTTTATGAAATCTAACAAAATTATATGTATGTTGAACTTCTTTCACACCGTACGTAGCCAACCGTGCTAATCAGAAGTACGAAAGATTGGCCACTTCCATGGTGATTTGGTCAGGATTGTTATATTGGAGTGATTTCTAATTTTCATTTTTTATAGAATAGCTGAAATATTTTAGAACCCTCATGTGGTCAAAAATAATCAGAAATAAATATGATGATTTCAGGACTACTCCCGTGCAAAAGCTGCCTGGGTAGTGTCTGCACTGTCTGGTGATCATTTCCCGGACACATACAGGGTTACACATCACCTCGCTTTGGGCACTGCCTTAAACATGCTTAGTCTGGAAAAAAATCCACCTGAACTTTGATATTTTATCAACACAAATGTATTACTCATTAACCATTTGTACACACTCGGTGCTGGGCTGCATAGAGCTGACATACAACAAGAGTTTATATTAAAGTAGCTTTTCAAGCTATGAACAGCTGCCTCCTGTTTCAGCACCTAAAGGTAAGGTTATCTATCCTCTTTGTATGTTAAAAATGTGTTGCTTTAAGGATTCTAAACTCTCAGGAAAGGACAGAGGGATTTTTGTTTGACTTGTGGTGTAAGGAAACGGGAAAGTGATTGTTTCTGAGTTCAATGTTCAAATGAGAAAGTAGAAATGCATTCGGATGGAAGGCGGATATATGAAACGTGCTAGGTTTGTAGGTTCTCATCATCATCATCCTTGATGTTTTAAAGCACAGTGGTTCACAAATAATGTGACGAGCGATATCTGAAAAAGCTCCTGGCTTCTTCTTCTCCCTTCACCAACCCACACTAACCAGCGTGGTGAAGTATGGTCAAACAATCCCCACGGACGACACGAGATGCGGAGGCCTTCATCCAGAAATAGATTGACAAATGGGCTGTAAACAATTGCACTGGATAACTGTTGATGTGATGTGTGCTTCTTGACAACTCCTGCAAGAAGTTTGAACAATGGAGATGTTTCTTGTTTGTTTCAACTCTGTGCAATAATGGCCATTAGCATTACAGCAGAGAAGACAGTGGCCAATTGAGATAAAGGGCAGCGCTCGTTAACTATAACTATTAAATCACGACGTTTCGGAGGCAACACAAGCTTCCGTCTTCAGGTGGAATCTTTACAGCCAAATTCACTGTGAAAAAATGAAAAAAAATTAAAAAACAACTAAATTAAATCACGTTTCGGAGTGAATTTGTGAATTTAGCTGTAACGGTTCCACCTGAAGACGGAAGCATGTGTTGCCTCCGAAACGTCGTGATTTAATTTAGTTTTTTTACCGACGTGACTTTACCGAAAAAACCAAAGCGTATGAATCCTTGCAGTCACGAAAACTTCAAATCTAGAATTGTGTGCTTTTGTTGGTCAATGCTAACACAACTCTGGAAATTGTATTGGTAGCTGTATGCACTTGTCAACGTGGTGACATTGTCAGACAAACAACCCATAAGCGACGTTTATGTGAGGAGGTGTTTATTGTAGCAGTGGATCAAAGCCGTAGATGATCGATTATTATTTAAACACAACAAAGGGTCACTGACCACTTGGCGATTACCATTCACTGTGAGCTCATGTCGTAGCTATGTCCTTCTGTGGGTCACTGAAAACCGAAACAAAAATCTCATATTTAATACAAATTATTTGGTGATGCCGTTGACAGCGGTGCACCAGCACAAGGAACACAAAATAACCCAACACGTTCATTTGTCGAAAACACTGCCTTAAAAAGAAAATAACACGTGTGTAACTGGTGATGTTTCGGGCAATGGCTCTAAATCAGCATACAAATCACATCTTTCACACAGTAGAGATATACTCTTCTTATTCACAGTCAATATGGGGTTTTGGGTTATATTTGTAGTTCGTATTGTATGCTTCTTTCCACGAGATGAACTCCCCATATCCGTGCAGATTTCAGCAGATAATTATGGACAATAGGACCACTTTAACACCCCTTCAAGATGACTCCTTATATCCACAGAAAATCACGTGGATAACAGTACGACTATTGTGCTTCCAGGAGACAGCTTCTGACTCACTCATCTGCAGTGAAACGCGGACACAGTGCAGTACTGGCATGAATGTGCCACCACTTCTGGGTCAATCCCACAAAAAATAGGAAAAATACTACATTTTTTGGGTTAAAGGATTTTTCGCCAACTGTGTTGTGGCCACAAACAATACGACTTGCGGGTGGGTAATAGGGTCCGCGGATAAGGGGAGTTTCAACCATAGTAAGAAAGTTGATCTTGAGAGGTGGCAATAACTTTGGGAGGACTTCATACCAGCTGTGCAATGAGCATGGTTGGCGGTGATGATGATTAAGAACAAGTCCTGCTGTTTCGCTGGGTCTGCGTTCTGAGCCACTAAAATAACGTCACCTAGTGTGCTGCAGCCGTAATAACATCATCAAGAATCAGAATGATTTATACTGGAGGAATCCGATGAGCTATAAAGCTCTTTTTCACATATGTCCAGTAGGAGCGGGTCAGAAAATTACAATTAAATATACCAAAAACATGTTCGGAGTGCAAATATATACAAATAAAATAAAAATTTTGTTATATTACCAGGTGAAGAAAACTGAGTTATATTCTTGAGTCTTTCGGTAAAGTCACGTAGATAGGTTCAAAGATAATAACCAAAAAATACAATATTTATACATTTTAAACACATTCCTGCGGAGGGAGCTGGTAGGAACGTTGGGTTGCTCGGTCAATTTCCAGGGTAAACGGCGGCGTGGTGTATTCCGCAAATATGCCCGACTGTGAGGGCGGGCACAAGCCGGCATGAGTAGGTTAAACGTTGAGTTTTATAAGGGCACCACGGCGTGACCAGCCCCTCCCCACCCAGCCCCACCCTCCCCTCCCCACCCAGCCCCTCCCCTCCCCACCTACCCCCACCCAGCCCCTCCCAGCCCCACCCTCCCCTCCCCACCCAGCCCCTCCCCACACAGCCCCTCCCCACCCTCCCCTCCCTACCCCCACCCAGCCCCTCCCAGCCCCACCATCCCCTCCCCACCCAGCCCAGCCCCACCCAGCCCCTCCCCACCCTCCTCTCTCCACCCAGCCCCACCCCTCCCATTTTTGGATGCACGACGGACGGACACAAGAATCCCCTGTGGGCTGGTGTAACCAGGAGGTTCCTACCAGTTAAATATATCGCTGCAGGGAAGCAGCACCAGCTAAGGGAGGGGGGGGGGCTACTGGATGTGTGTGGAGCCCCGTCCACGTGTTCAGGGTGGGAGGGGCGCAGCGAAGGGGAGGGTGGGGGCCGGAAGGGAGAGCGGGGGCCACGTCGGCAGGGGATGAGGGCGGGGGCCGGAAAAGGTTCGGGGGGTTGTTGGTGGCAGAGCGAGTGGGAGTGAGCTGGGAGCCGGGATTGCGTGTCCCGCGCGTGACGTCACACCATGTGAGGCCCACCCCCCCCGCGTGACGTCACTCCACATGAGGCCCACCCCCTCCGCGTGACGTCACTCTACATGAGGCCCACCCCCTCCGCGTGACGTCACTCCACATGAGGCCCACCCCCCCGCGTGACGTCACTCCACATGAGGCCCACCCCCCCCCGCGTGACGTCACTCTACATGAGGCCCACCCCCCTCATTAATATTCATGAGCGGGTTGATTTTCACACTCCCGTATAAGGTCGAGCGGAAATGAAAAAAAGTTTACGCAAATTCGCTTTAAATTTGACGTTTATTTATTGAAAGTTATTCAAATAAATACATCTACGCAGACGTTTCTTTATAGAAAGTGACGGTAAAAAAAAAATATACGCCGCTCAGTGCAACATCCGTACGTGACGTCACTGGCAAAGAGGCCCCCTCCCCCTTTCAGCGGCTGAATCTCACAAGAAAACGTAAATGTCCTTCTATAACATTTCATCTTCCGTCCAATGACTTGCAAACAAACTGGCAATATAAATAATAATAATAACAATGTCTGTTGCCCTGGCAGGGCAGATTTAATAACTTAAAGTTCGCTGAGGGTTGTGAATATTAAGTGACTCATGCAGTCAGCTATGGCTGCAGGGTTTGGTGGTACTGTACATGTTCTTCACGTGGTTTATTGTGAAAATTCGGTCACAGTTCCTATGATCACTGTTACATCAATTTTATGGCTTTATTTTGGTGATTTCGAGAAGTTTTTTGGTTTGGCCATGTTTGTTTGTTGTAGTACAGAGTTAGACTGATGGCTTTAATCTAAGTTGTCTTGTGGTTGTTGTTGTTTGACTTGCATCCCACTGGGATTTGTGCTTTTTCTGCAATATTTTGCTGTCTTTTCTTGGATTTTCTGTTTGCACAAAGTCACTTTAAGACGTTTTCTTGTTCATGTTTGTTGCGGTTGCACCCGATTCAAGAGCCGAATGGCTCACAGGGCTATACCAAATACATAAACTTGAACAAGGCCTCACAATTGAGGCCTTATAATTCACTGCGGCAGGGGGTTTGACTTCCAAATTATCGTGGTCTCTCTGTGTTGTTGTCTTCACAAAGAAAGAGCCGTCATAAGTAAGGCAACATCAGAATAGCTCCAATCGTTGCTGTTGCCCCAGCACGATTCACTGCTGAGATCTCAAGCCAAGCCACCCCTGCTGCCAAAGCCCTTCGTTGTGAGTACTGTCACTTTATCGACCATGTCGTGTGCGCGTGCAATAACTGCACACACGTTAAATTTCGATTTAAAGCTTTCGTGACTGCAGGGATTCATCTTCTTGGTTCTTTCGGTAAAGTCACGTAGATTTGAAATAATAAAAATAAAACATACTAAAATAATTATAAAACGTAATAAAATATTTATTTTATTACGTTTTATTTCAATTCTACGTGACTGTACCGAAAGAACCAAGAAGATGCACACACGTTGTACCGTACTCTCTCTCTCGAACCACCACCACCACTGACCAGCGTGGTGAAGTATGGTCAAATATGGTCAAATACCAACGCAGCGAGCCGCACGGCTCGAAGATTAACACAAAAGAACGGGTCTGTCATTAAAGTGTGTCGCGTTACGTTGTTGCAACGACAAAGGTCGTGATCCCTTGGTGTTTCAGCGAGCAGCAGCGGTGTGGGCCGGCTACGGCGCACGAGGGGTTTCATGGGTGTCTAACAACAACCACGCCCGGCCGCCTTTGTCTCCCCGGTGCTAATGTGTGCGCGCCGCACCGGGTACGCGTTTTAAGGCTGAGTCGACCAAGGGGGAGTCCCGCGACGGGTTCAGATTTTCGTCACTGGATGTTGGCCGTGAACGGGAATCGTAACTTGAGAGAGAGCCGGGTTCGTCGTGTAGTGCGCTAACCACTGCGCCACCGCTCTCCCCACACACACACACCACTACTCTGCTTTAAATCAATAAATATAATCAGCTTACACTATGATACCTCCTTTACCAGTGGCAAAATATAGTAATAGGTTTTTACCCTTTCAACTGGTACAAAAACTGACACCTTTATACAAGGGATCATGTTTGCAATAACCACAACACAAGAAGTCAAAATGCAAACAAAAAGAAGCAACTCTGATAATGATAAGCACTGTCCTTGAAGTTGATTGGTCCACACCCGAGACAGCTTTTCTTAGAGCCTAGTCTCCATTGGTGTTGGACCAGATGATGCCATCTGCATTTTGACTGCTTGTGTTGTGGTTATTGCAAACATGATCCCTTGTATAAAGGTGTCAGTTTTTGTACCAGTTAAAAGGGTAAAAACCTATTACTATATTTTGCCACTGGTAAAGGAGGTCTCATAGTGTAAATGCTTACCCCGAGCTCTCAATACTCTGATAGTGCGCTGTTTTTGAGTTGTACGCCTTTTGGCATCATCTGGTCCAACACCAATGGAGACTAGGCTCTAAGAAAAGCTGTCTCGGGTGTGGACCAATCAACTTCAAGGACAGTGCATATCATTATCAGAGTTTCTTTTTGTTTGCATTTTGACTGCTTGTGTTGTGGTTATTGCAAACATGATATCTTGTATGAAGGTGTCATATATTATACCAGTTGAAAGGGTAAAAACCTATTACTATAATCAGCTTAATCCCTGAATATAGAACAAAAACATTCGTCAGTTACACAAATATATATAATAAGTGACGTTTCAGGTACAGGTCCTTCTTCATAGCACGTAAATAAGTATGGAAATATTTATTTATTCATGAAGAAGGACCTGTGCCCGAAACGTTTATTTATGTGCGGTGGAAAAATAAATGTTCACGTATGTGTCATGGAGAAGGGCCATTGCCTGAAACATCGCCGACTATATTTTTCTTTTAAGGCCATCGTGCTTGTACACGACTGCCAAAGCAGCAGCAACAGCAGAATCACCAAATAATTTCCACAAACAAAGCCGGCTCATATTGATCGAATTGTGAGTGGCACACCTAACCGTTCCCCTGGCTTGTGCCGCTGCCGCTGCTGTGTGAAGGCGGCGAGTGTCGTGCCTCTCATGCGTGCAGGGATGGCATCTTCAGGGTCACTTACTGCCAGGCTACTCTCCCTGTACAGCCCTTGTGCAGCATCAGCAGCGGCGGCGGCTCACTCACCTGCACAGCTCAACTTTGTGCACGGCCGACAGACGATCCCTGATAAGTCGACCGGTGGGCCAGAGTTTGACGTCGTCAACCCTGCTACAGGTTCGTGGTCTCGCTCATTTCTCAATCAGTCACGTAAATGCTGTTGTTCAGTGCCCACCGCCGAAGGTGCTGTTCTCTTTGTGTTGACAGGTGGCCTACTTTGCCGAGGCCAGGCATCTGGCGCAATGGACGTTCAGGCGGCCGTGAAGGATGCCCGAGAGGCATTTGAGGGGTCCTGGAGGGGGCTTTCAGGCTCGGAGCGAAGCCAATTTCTCCTGCGAGCATCTGCAATAATCAAGGTGACACCCGTACCCTTTTTTATACCGGCACATCTGAGCATCTCGCAATGCAGATGGTTTTCCCCTGGCTGCCTGAAGTACTGCAATGAAACCAAACCCTTAAATGCTGCCCTCACAAGACATAAGAATCTAGCTCGGGGCCAAGCAGGGCCAGGGGCGGGGATAAAATGTCATCGGCACGGGTTCTGCAGTGGAAAATCAACCTGGCGCCTCCTGAGCTGCTCTGGGCTGGCTCGGTACGGTCCTGGCACGGCTCAGTCGACTGCTCGATGAGGACCTTCACACACCGTGCAGGTCCACAGGGTTATTTGAGCACACTTCATCAATCAGTGCACGTTGGTGAAGGTGAGGAGCATAGATGTGGGAGTGCAGAAGTACAGTACAACAATGGGTTTTGCCGCACTGCCCTCAGCTGCTCACTACTTTGCTCCTCAAGTCCTTTAAAATAACTTGCATGCACATCATGAATTCACTCTTTAATAGACATAAAGGATTTTCACTTGTCCATTTCTAACTCCTCTTTGTGTTGTACAACGAATGGGCACTTCAAATGCCAAGGCTTCATGTAGTTCTCATTGTGCAGGCCTGCCAGCAGAAGTTTGGCAATGGTGAATTATTCAAATTCCAGCCTCTAAACATGCTCCCACGCATAGTTTAATAATGTTTAACAAAACACCGAGGCAATTAACAACGAATGGCAAGCACTGCTCTTGTTCGTTGGTCCCAGCCACAAGCTGTGTAGCCAATCTTCTTAGATGTGGGAACCCTCTCACCCCATCTGAACAGCGGGTGGCTTTGTCTCTTCTTGGAAACGCCACTGGCACTTTTTTCAAAGGGGCTGGCTTTTCAAAGAGGCTTCTGAGCCAAGGTGGCATGTCGTGAAGCGGAGGGGCGATGTCGAAAGGTCGTTTTGTTTGCTGCGCAGGAAAGGAGGGAGGAGTTGGCCGTGATGGAGGTGAAGGACACGGGCAAGCCGGTGTACGAGGCGCGGATGGATGTGGACTCGGGGTGGCAGTGCCTGGAGTACTTTGCGGGACTCGCTCCCACCATCGCCGGTACCGAAATCGGGCAGTGGGCACCGGGGCTTCTTGGGATGCCTTCGGCTGTTAGAAGTGGGCATCCAGCCAGCAGAGCCTGTTGTGTGAACTTTTTTGCTGCATCGACAACGGCCCGTGAATGATTGTAAATGCCTCGTAAAACGTTGACGATGAAGAAAAAAATATCCAGTCAATTTATACTGTAATGTTTTGAGAGTGAATTCTATACATTGCTGCTTTAGAAAATAAAATTCCATCCTTTGATAATGCAAATATATTGGTAAGTCCATAAGGTGCTGTGGTGATAAATGAGTTTGCAGTATGTGTAGATGCACATTAATTTTTTGAGAGGCAGTGAAAAAATGGGATTGCAGTATATTACCTAGCTTACAATCACTTAAAATCTGATTTAGTTAAGAGACCACATGATAATCATTGTGGACAACAGAGGACAGTAAAGTGAAATCAAGTGTTGCACTTTACCTCTATGCTGCAACATCTATGCTCGCTGCCTTCGACATGCACTGATCAGCGTGGTGAAGTATGTAAAAAAAAATTCCCATGAATGACCCACACGGTGTGGGGGAAGCCCTTGTCCAGCAGTGGTTTGACAAAATGGCTGTACGTGTACAAATTACATTTACATAATTCCCATTTGTGGTTGAGAAGTGTGAGTTTGTGCACTTTTTAAAAAAACTGTCTCAAAAGCATTTTTGGAAGCCCCTTGTTTCGAGAATACATTCACAATCGTCTCAGACCAATACGACCCATTCTCTGTTTTGATGCCTAAGCACAGATATAGGACTCGCTAACTCACCGCGCGCTGTCTTCCCCCCATCGTCAGGACAGCACATTCAACTCCCTGGCGGCTCCTTCATGTACTCGAGGCGGGAGCCGTTGGGAGTGTGTGTGGGCATCGGAGCGTGGAACTTCCCCTTTCAGATCGCCTGCTGGAAGTCTGCCCCAGCCCTGGCGTGCGGTACCGTGCCACCTGCCTGTCTTTACATTTGTATTCAAGATTGAAGTGTTGAGAGCAATTGCAAAGGAGATACCAAAGCAGAAACTCCATCACCTGGCCATGGTCTGGTCTATTCCAGCAGAGGAGAACCGACAGTATCCGGCCCGCAACTTCATTATATCTGGCCTGCGGCAACATGAGGCCTGCCAATCCACTTAGAAACTACCAACAAACAATATGTACCCGTAACTGCGGAGATCTTAGTCGCACTAATCGGGTATTAGAGGGGAATATTGCCAACCTAACAACACTGTTTTTAATTCTAGAAACACACTTAGTCACTTCTGTTACTGTCAGGGCCACCTGCAATAACACAAGTGTAGTGGTGATACGCGCTGGGATTAGGGATCGTATGCCAGCGCGTAATGATTGGCTGTGTAGGTGGTGACGCGCGCTGACGGTGGAGGATCAGGGGTCAGCGCAGGGTCGTGGGTTACGGGGTACTGATTGGCTGTGGGCCGGTGACGCGCTGAGAGGGAGTGATCAGGTGGCAGCGCGGTGTGATTGGAGGAGGAGTGTTAACACGCGCTGGGGAAAACGGATCGTAGAGAGAGTGCGTCGTGATTGGTTCACTAAGGAACGATGCTCACGTCGACGTCCGCATCAGCTCCGTCTCTCGTGAGCAGGGGCTATAAAAGGGGATGCACACAGGCGTAAGGGTAGTGTGTAACCAGCGAAGAATGAAGACGGGGATGAAGACCTAGGGCCCTGCGGTACCTAGTCCCGCTGTCCTAACGGGACCGGGACTCTGTGTAACCCAGAGGCGAGTGTAGTGTGTGTAGCCATAGGCATAAGGTCTACACGAGCCGAATGCATTGTGTGTAGCCAGGGACATAGGGTCTACACGAGTCGAGTGTATTGTGTAGCCAGAGGCATAGGGTCTACACGAGTGAAGTGTATCGTGTGTAGCCAGAGGCCTAGAGTTTACACGAGATTAGTGGAGTGTGTAGTCGGAAGAAGGGAGACCACACGTTGTATTGTGACACGTAAAGATTTAATAAAAGTGTGTTCCCGTCAAGAAGTTCCTGCCGTCAATTCCAATACTTCAACTGGCGTCAGAAGTGAAACGGTCTTCCAAGCATGGATACAAGGAGGAGCCGTCGGACCCACGGGATTGACCACGGGGACAACCTCGACGACGCGGGCCAGCTGGCATCGGGGGGTGAGGAAGAGGAGTTGCCCACGGGGCAGGATCCGCCGACGGCGCCGGACGAGCGACGGGGGACTGACGCCGTGCTCCGCGAGGCGCACTCCCGTCTGGCGGAGCTGCTGCTCGCCGCCGCGTCCATCCTGGCGGAGATCAGCTCGTCGGGAGGAGCGGGGATGGCGGCCGACGTTCTACAGGGTCGCCCTGCAGATTCCCGCCAAAACGATTTGGCGATTCCCGCCATTTCATCTGCACCGACTTTTGGCGGGAACGGCCATCACCACGTGGCAGCGGTTCTCCATGCGCGCCCGCTGACGTCACCAACGCGCGCGGCGGACCGCCATCACACACCCGCCACTGGGGCCGCCATCTTACACACCGACGGGGCGGCAGAGAGGAAGCACGAGGAGGAGGACGACTTCATCTTTCAGCAGCGCCTTCCCACGTTGTCAGCCTTCAAGGCGGAAGGCGGGGATTGGAGCCAATTTCAGCGCAGATTTTTGGTGCATCAGGAGATGTCCGCCTGGTCCGACGCTACGGCACTGCGGGCACTGCCTGCCATGCTGGACGACAACGCGCTCGCGGCCTTCACGTCCGCACGCAGGTCGGACCGCTCCACGCTCAAGGATGCGCTGGTTCTCATGGCCAAGGTCTATGGTCCTCCCTCGGCGTGCCGCCATCATTTTTATGCAAGACGGAAGGCGGACACGGAGACCGTGCTCGCCTACCGCACGGCGTTGCTTGCTCTCGCCGACGCCGCGTTCCCTCGTATGGACGAGGAGGGCCAAGATGCGATGGTTTTGGAGCAGCTGCTCAAGTTGGCGCAGGACCTGGGGGTCCCCATCAACACGGCCGACGAGACCGATATTTCTTCCTTACGGGTCGCCACGAGCATACAAGCGCATGAGGTCCTTCAACGTAAACAGGGGGTCGTCTGCAACGCTGCCGTGGCCTCAACTCCGGGCCCGGTTGTCACCGTGCCCCAAGTCGTCAGCCCACGAGAGGAGGCGTTCATCGCGGGACGACCGGGGGACTGGAGGTCGGGGGGTCGTTCGCCTCTGCGAGCGGCCCGCAAGCTGGAGCAACCGAGATCTCCGACGACTGTCATCACGTGCTATAACTGCGGCCTCCGGGGCCACGTGGCCTCCGGTTGCCGCGCCCCACGTCAGCGCGCCATGGGACCTCGGCTGGACGACGAACAAGGCCCCAAGTCATCCCTGCAAACCCCGGCAAGTCGCGGCACCTCACATGCTTGGCCCGCATACTCGACACGTATGGGTCGTCGCGTTGCGGCGGGGGAGAGCCGAGTAGAGTTCGGGGATTCGGTTCGGAGAGGGGGGTTCGGCCGGGACCGGGGAGACATTAAATGGTCGGAGTTGGGGCACAGAATAGTGGCTGCCTCAGCGGGTTCATCCGTCGTTGCCGGATCTATTGATGGGGTCGAGGTCAGGGTGTTAGTGGACACGGGGGCATCGGCGACTATTATATCGGATCTCATTTATAATATTCTCCCTGTACAATGTCGTCCGCTTCTTCCGGTGGATGTGCCATTTTACGCCGCTAACGGGGGATCGTTGGGCATTATCGGTCAGATTAGGGCGTCCATTTGCATTGGTGATATCAAATTGTCGGGACCCGTTTTCGTTTCGTCCTCCCTGGCGGTTCCTTGTCTATTGGGCACTGATTTTTTGGCAAAAATGCCCATCAAAATTCTCATTGATCAGCGTTGCATTGAACTACCATCGGGTCGCCGTATTTCATTTTTGACGAGCCCTAATGTAATTCGGACGGCGTGCGCTACCATACAGGCGTTAGCGACACAGACCGTGCACGTGCCCCCGGGTTCACAAATGTTAATTCCCCTCCGGTTGCGGAAGCCATGGGTGAAGGAGGCCTCGGAACAGGGCATGCTTTTGGGTCCTTCTAATAGGGCTGTTGGAGGTCTCGATTTGTCGGTGGCTCACACTTTGGTTGGGGCTGACAGGGATCCGTTTGTGATGGTTTTAAACACTGGGGCGCGGCCGGCCGTCATTCAGCAGGGCACCGTGCTAGCTCACGCGGCGCGGGTCCCTGCGGAGGAGAGGCTGGTTGCGCAGGCTGATCCGAGCCCCACGAAAAACGTAACATTGAAGGAGGACCTCGATTGGGTTGATTCGCTGTGCGCGGACTCTGACGATTTGTCAGCGGTACAGTTGGGTGCGCTGCGCGGGTTGCTGATTGAATTTTCGGATGTCTAAAGTAAACATAAGTATGACATTGGGTGCACGGACCTGCTACGCCACCACATTGAAACGGGCGATGCGGCACCGGTCAGGCAAAATCCCTTCCGACTGAGTCCTGCTGAGAAGGAACATGTTCAGTCGGCAGTTAACGATATGCTAGAAGCTGACATTATTTCGCCTTCTTCCAGTCCTTGGGGAGCACCTATTGTGCTCGTTAAAAAGCAGGACGGGTCCCTGCGATTTTGCGTCGATTTTCGTCGCCTGAATAAGATCTCTGTGGCCGACACGTATCCGCTCCCCAGGATGGACGAGTCTCTCGACGCATTGTCTGGTGCGCGATACTTTTCGACTCTTGATTTATTATCCGGATTCTGGCAGTTGCCACTCGACGAAGAGTCTAAGCCTAAGACTGCATTTCGGACTCCAGGGGGCCTGTTTCAGTTTAACCGGTTACCCATGGGACTTCACTCCTCTCCTGCGACGTTTCAGCGTCTTATGGAATTGGTTTTGTCGGGCTTGCAGTGGGATACGTGCCTCATTTACCTTGACGATGTCATTGTTTTCGGTAAAACGTTTGAAGAACACCTCCAGCGATTGAGAGGGGTGTTCTTGCGAATGCGATCGGCTAAATTAAAGTTTAAACCGGCCAAATGCCACCTTTTTCGTAAATCCGTGAGGTACTTGGGTCACATTGTCGACTCTTCGGGGATTTATACCGATCCTGCGAAGACGGACTGTGTCAGTTCGTGGCCGACGCCCACGTCAGTGTCAGACGTGCGCAGTTTCATCGGTTTTGCTTCGTATTATCGCCGATTCGTTGAGCACTTCGCCACCATTGCAAAACCCTTGCACGCTCTAACGGCGAAAGGAGTGAAGTTCCGATGGGGACCGGAGGAGGAGGCTGCATTCTGCTCCCTCCGGGACGCCTTGGTTAGGGCCCCACCCTTGCGCTATCCGGACTTTGCGAGTCCCTTCTTGCTAGACACGGATGCTAGCAACACGGGCATTGGGGGAGTGCTGTCCCAAGTCGTTGGAGGGGTCGAACGAGTGGTCGCCTATGGTAGCAGGGTGTTGTCGCCGGCAGAGCAGCGCTACTGCGTCACCCGTCGCGAACTGCTTGCCATTGTTTTTTTTGTACAACAATTCAGGCCATATCTCTATGGTCGTCATTTCACGGTCCGGACGGACCACGCGGCGCTCCAGTATTCATTGCGGGTCGCCCAGCCCTCGGGCCAATTGTCGCGGTGGTTGGAAGTCCTCCAGGACTATCAGTTCACGACTACGTACCATAAAGGGTTGCGACACACAAATGCCGATGCTCTGTCGCGGTTGTTGCCTTGTCACAAATGTGCGTGCTTATCGGGATCGGCGCGCTGTAAACCGCCGGTTACGGAAGGTAGGGAGGCGTTGGTTGCGACCGCGAGCACACCAATTGGGGATGGTCCCGCTACCCCAGGGGGTCAGGACTCGCTGCTCTCACTGTCGTTGATTGAGTGGGGCCGTCTCCAAATGGCGGACAGCTCCCTGCTGGCATTGCGCCGCAAGACGGGGGGTTCCGAAGGTAACCACGACCGAACTGGCTCCTACGAGCTTAAGCAAGGCCTGTTGATGAGATGGGACAGTTTGTCCCGGCGGCATGCGATTGTGGTGCCTTCTGCTGTGAGGGAGAAGGTTGTCTTGGCCGCACACGAACGCCTCTTGCATTTGGGAGTTAACAAAACGCTTGCCCTGCTTCAGCGTGACTATTATTGGCCGGGAATGGGGGGTGACGTGGTGAATATTCTGAAGGGTTGTGTTGAGTGCGCCAGACGGAAACCACCGCCCGTGGCAGCTAATCCACCGCTGCAATCTATTCAGGTCTCGCGCACTAACGAGCTCGTTGCACTCGATATTCTGGGGCCTTTTCCGGTCACGCCTAGGGGTAATAAGTACCTGTTGGTGGGGGTCGAATATTTTACCCGGTGGCCTATGGCGTGGCCACTCGCCAACCAGTCGGCGGCGGCTGTGACGGACGCCTTTGTCCAGGGCTACGTCCTGGACAAGGGGGCTCCCGAACGCTTGCTGACTGACCAAGGGAAAAATTTTTCGAGTAAATTACTGCAAGAGGTGTGCGACCTGTTGGGTACCAAGAAGGTGCGTACCTCCCCGTACCACCCGCAGACGGACGGGATGGTGGAGAGGCTTAACAGGACATTGACTTCTATGCTGTGCCAGCAGGTGTGTGAGGCACATGTTGATTGGGACCTGCAGGTCCCTGAGGTCCTCGCCGCGTATAGAATGGCCCCCCATGCAGCAACGGGATTTTCCCCGTTTTATCTAATGTACGGTCGGGAAGCCGACCCGCCCATGGAAACGCAGCTGGGTCTGCCTGCACCACGAACTAATTCGAAATTGGCAGAGCATATTAAATTTAATATTCATAAGCTGACAGAGGCAAGGGAGGCCGCACGGCTTAATTCGCGGGCTCGCCAAATTGCAAACGAGCGGTTGCGGGCACGGAAGGTGTCCGTGCACAATTGGGAACCAGGTGACAGGGCCTGGCTGCATTGCCCTCAGGCACCTTTGGCTACGTCGCCTAAATTGTTGAAGCTGTGGCGGGGACCCGTGGAGGTCGTGCGGGTTGCACGCCCCCAGTGCGTTCAGATAAAATGGGGAAAACGCCGTTGGTACGTCCACCCCTCCCGACTGAAACCGTTCTCGCCTCCGTATGGCCTCCCCTTGTGTCGTGAGGGCCGAGCATGTGACGTGACCGACGACCCTGAGGGGGAATTGTCTTTGCCTGCTCCTCACATGTCTCCGCCTGATCCGCTCCCAGGTGTCTCGGAACTGACAGCTGCCGACCACCGGCGGCCGGATCTTCACGGCGGGGCCGGTCCTTCCAGGCCCGATCCGCGCCGTCTAGAGCTGCCGGAGCCACCGGACGGTCGCCAACGTCCCGTCCCATACGACGGACCGGCCAGACGGACTCGCGCTAGGTCGCGCTACTTTGTGTGACCTACCACGTGAGGAGTCGAGGCAGCCGGAGCGCCTCGGCACTGCGTTTAGTCAGAGTGACACTTGGCGTGTTCGTTTTACGGTGTTCGCTTTTACTGTATTGTTCGTCGGGCTGTATATTGCTTCGTATTTAAGTGTTGTGTTGTGTTGTTGTTGTTGCGTTACGGGGCACACTGGGAGGTGGAGTTTCTTTATTACTGCGTTGACGTTAGGTTGTGTTGTTGGTTAACAGCCGGGCCGGCTGCAAGCTATGTGGGAGGGGGTGATGTAGTGGTGATACGCGCTGGGATTAGGGATCGTATGCCAGCGCGTAATGATTGGCTGTGTAGGTGGTGACGCGCGCTGACGGTGGAGGATCAGGGGTCAGCGCGGGGTCGTGGGTTACGGGGTACTGATTGGCTGTGGGCCGGTGACGCGCTGAGAGGGAGTGATCAGGTGGCAGCGCGGTGTGATTGGAGGAGGAGTGTTAACACGCGCTGGGGAAAACGGATCGTAGAGAGAGTGCGTCGTGATTGGTTCACTAAGGAACGATGCTCACGTCGACGTCCGCATCAGCTCCGTCTCTCGTGAGCAGGGGCTATAAAAGGGGATGCACACAGGCGTAAGGGTAGTGTGTAACCAGCGAAGAATGAAGACGGGGATGAAGACCTAGGGCCCTGCGGTACCTAGTCCCGCTGTCCTAACGGGACCGGGACTCTGTGTAACCCAGAGGCGAGTGTAGTGTGTGTAGCCATAGGCATAAGGTCTACACGAGCCGAATGCATTGTGTGTAGCCAGGGACATAGGGTCTACACGAGTCGAGTGTATTGTGTAGCCAGAGGCATAGGGTCTACACGAGTGAAGTGTATCGTGTGTAGCCAGAGGCCTAGAGTTTACACGAGATTAGTGGAGTGTGTAGTCGGAAGAAGGGAGACCACACGTTGTATTGTGACACGTAAAGATTTAATAAAAGTGTGTTCCCGTCAAGAAGTTCCTGCCGTCAATTCCAATACTTCACAAGTGATTGAGCGTGTGTGTTAATGTGTCGCCTGCCAAAGGTATTTGAGATTCCTATTTGCCCCTCAGTGAAAAACAGTTTCTCCACCCCTGGTATTCATCATCAGTATGAATGCTTCTTTGGAATTGTCTTGAGATATTTAGCAGTTAAATTTACAGTCGGACATAAACGCCACGCATGTGCTCAGCCAGTGACCACCTAAATGATGCAATGCAACACCACAAACAAAAAAGCATCGTCCTCAGCCCAAAGCTATAATCTTCGTTGCAATGTATGGCATCAACGTTTGCAATGAGTGCTACCATGTGTTTCCTTGTGCAGGCAATGCAATGGTATTTAAGCCGTCGCCCCTCACTCCGCTGACCGCCGTGGCTTTGGCGGAGATTTACACCGAGGCCGGTTTACCACCGGGCCTCTTTAACATCGTCCAGGGCGATGGGGAAACCGGGCAGCTGCTGTGCTCCCATAACGACGTGGCCAAGGTGTCCTGCACTGGCAGCGTGGGCACAGGCGTCAAGGTGAGGGCTCCAGCACTCAAGCAGGAGAGGCGCGTGCTTCTGTCTGGACATTTACAAGCGAATGAGCCAGGTGCATGGAAGAGCCTTTTCTTATCAGCACTTAATTTCAGCTGGAACAGTCCGGAACGTGACTCTGGGAATTGTTTTAGCAGGTCGCATCCATCCCGCCTTATGTGTAATAAACACGCGGCAATATTGCTCAGGGCTACTGGATGTCCTTAAGGACAGTACTTTATATTATAGAGTTAAAAAAATATGTATTATGGATAAGCATACCTTGTACAACAGTGGTGGTGCCTTATGCCACAAATCCCTACCTAAAGTCAGCCTAGCAGTGTTCTGAAAACTATTGATAGAGAAATGAGGCCTGCATACCATGAACTCGTACATTCTTGTACACTCAGGCTCAACTTGCTTTAGCATTTTATTTTTAGCAATAATTTGTCTGCATGCGATAATTCACCCTGATTTAAACAAATTTCAGGGTCACATTTGTTCAACAAATGTTATTTTTTAAATCAAAATTGTATGACCTAAATATTTCCTGGTTTTTGCCTCATCTGTACAGTTTAGTTTTCCTCTTTAACCTATATGTAACATGAGCATTCGATTTGCATATATTCTGTATGAAATGTAAATATCCATTGTCACATGCTTGATTTTACATGTACATCATGAGCATAATGATTAAAATTATGCATTTTTATATTCGTCTATATTAGCAAAGCCAGATTTTTTTTTATTTTACTGCCTCTGTGCAATCAGGCTTCTATCTAAACCTTTATCACAAGTGTCTTAAAGTCAACCGGCTAATCAACGGTCATGATTCAAGTGCGATTTTTCAGGTTAGTCTGCATGTTGAGCATTTCTTCTCTGGAGCCCAAGACAACCACCAGCAAGTAGCGCGTGGCAAAAGCTTGAGAGAAGAAATTCTCAACACACAGCGCAACCACGACAACTACACTTGGATGACAAGCGACTGCGCAAACTCGTGTTAATTTTTAAAACAAAATTATCATGGGACCTCCTTTGCCAGTACCAAAATATGAGAATGGGTTTCCCCTTTTTTTGGCAACAAAACAGGTGTTAAGATGGTAATTGTTTTTTTACCCTTCCATCTGGCAACAAAACTGACACCTTTTTTACAAGGAGTCATGTTTGCATAGACCATAATACCTGCAGTCATAATGCAAACAAAAAACACAACTCTGATAATGTATGCACTGTCCTTGAAGTTGATTGGTCCACACCCGAGACAGCTTTCCTTAGAGCCTAGTCTCACATGGGTTGGACAGTGCACGTTATCAGAGTTATGTTTTTTTGTTTGCATTATGACTGCAGGTATTGTGGTCTATGCAAACATGACTCCTTGTAAAAAAGGTGTCAGTTTTGTTGCCAGATGGAAGGGTAAAAAAACAATTATCATATTTTTTACTGGCAAATGAGGTTCCAGGTGTTAAGATGTTAAAACACCAAACTGAAACCTTTTACAAGGAATCATTTCTGCATTAACCACAATACTTGTGGTCAGAATGCAAACAAAAAACGTACTCTGCTAATATATGCAATATATATGCTTCTTCTGTAGGTGCTGCAACAGACAGCGCCAAGGATAAAGCCCGTGACCCTGGAGCTCGGGGGAAAGTCCCCCCTCATCGTGTTCAGCGACTGCGACCTGGACAACGCGGTCAAGGCAGCCCTCATGGGGAACTTCCTCAGCCAGGGACAGGTGAGCCGTCTCAGCCCTGGCAGTCCCGCTGGGAAGGCGAATGCCTCTCACCTTACCCACCTCTCCTTGTAGAGTTCAGCCCCAGCGTCATACACCTCAACAAACCGTATTATTATCACTGGCAGCTGAAGACTTCTCAAAAACAAGCTTGGCCGTAACAAAAAATGTACCCTTTATTCGTCACTGCACATTTCACTGAGATGGCAAGGGGTACTCTGTTGGTTTGACTTACATGCAATTGCACCTACAGCTATTGGACATTTTCTGATAACTACACTGCGTATGATTGTTATGGTGTATGATATTTTCAGTGATCAGTAGTTTCCAATATACAAAATATATTGCATTCTTTAAATGTGCTAAAATAGTGTTGTGGTTATCTGTTCGGTGAATATAATGAGTTCATTAGTTTTGAGATGAGATTTCAAAGTTCCATGTGTCTCCATGTCATACTCCAGGAAAGCCTCGCTGACTCTTTAGACCCGATTTTTAAGAGGCTCCTTCAGTAGGATGCTTGGCAAATTTTTATACCTCCATCTTCTGGACATGACACAGCCCGGCCGGATTTGAGTCTCATTCTTTCATATGGAATTTGAAAATAGCAACAGGCTACAATTGTATATTTCATTTTCGAAGCCATTCCATGGCATCCAAGGTAGCTGAGGGGAGTCTGCTTGTTCCACCAGAATAATTGTGTTGTGTTGGGCAGCCATCGGCGATATGTCAGATGGTCTGTCTCATATATCCACGCTATCCACCAGTGCTTTCCTCCTCAGCGCTGAATCACAGGCATTTACACCTGTGGTGTAGCATGGTTCACATGAGCCCTGATGGAGAGATGAAATGAGCCTTCTCATCCAGTCCAATCTCCTCACCCTTTTGCAGCCTGGCACCTCGGCCTGTCCGGCTCGTGGGCCCCGATGTATGTAGTTGCATCGCCTGCACATTTGATAGCTACGCCACTGGTGTGTGCCTCTGCGCAGGTGTGCTCCAATGCGACACGAGTGTTCGTCCAGCGATCCGTGTGCGAGCGGTTCCTGGAGCGATTGCTGGACAGGGTGAACGCCATCCGCATCGGAGACCCCCAGCAAGACGGCACCACCATGGGAGCCCTCATCAGCCAGAGCCACCTGGACAGGGTGCTGGGCTACGTGCAGAGGGCCGTGCAGGAGGTGGGGTGTGCTCACACCATCAATAAAATCATGAACACATAGCACGTCGTGTGTGGTAATCAAGGTGAAGTGTCATTGTAAAACCAGGTCGTGTGTATGTGGTTATTTGTACAGGGAGCAAAGCTCGTTTGCGGTGGCAAAAAATATGTTCCTGAGGATCCCAGCCTTAAGGGAGGGTTCTTCATGACTCCCTGTGTTCTGGGTAAGTAATGTGGCCACACCTTTAAGCTTACAGTTCCATAGATTGATTCCATGATGTGACGTGTATTCACTCCGTGATAGAATAAAATCCCCAGTTAATTTGTACTGTCCATAGTTTACAGCCCTGAGGCAGTGGTGGAGATTCCATATTCCTTTGGCTAAGGTGGAGTCTTTCCATAGAACAACCACGTTTGACTTCCCCACAAACTGGTACTAATCTTTTTCAAACCAGAGGAGGGATGATAGGCCATGCCAATCCCCTACTAGAATTTGAACTCGCAGCCTTCAAATTTCAAGCTGCTCACTCTACTGCAAAACCATTATTCAATAAATAATATGTTTCTTGGCTTTTATAAAAAAAGATTTGCTTGATTGTTTACATACAAATGCACTACCAGGTTATATATAAATGTATGAATTTTGGCATTTGGAACTGCACCTAGCCAATATATCCACGGTGGCCTTGAATAACAACTGACGGCTGTACTTTTGCCTGACAGCGGAGTGCAGGGACGACATGCAGGCCGTGCGGGAGGAAATATTTGGACCTGTCATGGCCGTCCTCGCCTTTGACACGGAGGAAGAGGTGTTGCAGAGGGCA
The DNA here is from genome assembly GCF_015708825.2 of Lethenteron reissneri. Lineage (NCBI taxonomy): Eukaryota > Metazoa > Chordata > Hyperoartia > Petromyzontiformes > Petromyzontidae > Lethenteron > Lethenteron reissneri. Next base: position 7,756,993 of record NC_083790.1, on the reverse strand, counting down.
AATGCGACAGACTTTGGATTGGCAGCCGGCGTTTTCACTAAGTGAGGAACAACACCAACAAATCCAGTTTATACGCCATCTAAATGCAATCACATCTCAAGGTGCTTTACAAAAATCAAAACCTGATTTTGGGGGTAGAAGAGTGAGGTTGGGGAGAATGGGAGCTCAGAGCAAGGGGGGGAACCCATGCGGGAGAGAGGAGAGAGAACAACACTGGGGCAGCACAGCCCAGGATGAAGCGACAAGGGCCCTGCACAAACAACAACTACGGACCCCAGGGACACCAGAGGCAGCACTGACAGGTCCCAAATTCAACTGAATTGTACTCCAGTAGGTAAAAGTCCGTGTTATTTAAGTAATTTCAATGTGCCACTGCTGATACAAGTAATATATAAAGTATGGCTGATGTATATATTCTTCCATATTATTTTCCCAGATTAGTCTGATGCGTAGGAACTGACTCTTTTAAGGGAGCCAAAAGGTTTATTAATCCAATGCCTGGTAAAATACAGGATGTCCGTCTCTGGCTGTCCGTTTGAGGAGACATCTTCTATTTTTCACAAAAATTATAATACCCCTAAACCAATCGCTACAAAACATACCAAACAGCCTACAAAATAGCTTTGCCAAAATCTGTATAGTTGCTTTAACAAAATACAAATAATCCTTGAAAAAATTTGTAAAATTGCGAACCAATTACGTGGGTGAAAGGTTGCGCACTTAATGTGCACATCCATTTGCCTACTTCCATACGCACATTTCATTTTATATATATATACACACCTGAATTACCTTAATAATTGAAGATGCCAAACATGTATTGGCTTGTCATATCTGGTTATTGTTCCATTGTATCCCCAGAGATCTGACTCGAGCCCATCGTGTAATAGCTGCTCTGCAAGCTGGGTCCTGCTACATCAACAACTACAACGTTGTCTTAATGGAGATGCCCTTTGGAGGCTACAAGATGTCTGGTACGTAATGCATCGTCATCATTGCTTAACATTTATTCCATGCCCTTCCAATGAGTCAATTTAGAGGTGCCCTTTGGCAGAGGACACCTGGTGGCAGCTGCAAGGTGAATACGGCACCGGCCTGCAAGTGAGCGTTAGTCTGCCAGTAGGGGCCGATTCTGAAATGTGGTTTCCCAAATAAGCAATTTGTGAGTAACTTATACACTTTTGAACTTTTGGACCATGACACTGGAAAGCATTGCCTATTTTTCAAACAACGTAGTGGGATTTGTAACACCTGCATAGAAGCAAATGGTGCCTATTTTACACGCTTTCTTTTAACTCACTCTGTTGTTGTTGTTGTATCCTCAAATCTTGTAACTAAATTTCAACCCACTTCCCAATGTGGTATCGACTGCAAACTTGGTATATTTATGTCATACTGATGACAATACTATATTCTATCATTAAAAAAAATATTTTAAACATTATTTTTTATATGTTATGTTTCGATTTGGGTCTAATTGTCCACGCTCAACTGACGTTGGCTGTAATTGGCCACGGTCCCTTTCGTGATGGCAAGCTTCGGGCCACTTCCTGGAGTCGTGGAGTTCTGCCATTACTAGTACATTTCATAAAAGCGTGTTGAAAAAAAAAGTTTTTTCAAATATTACTTTTTACAGTTCATACACTCGCAGGGCATCTGCTGGGGTTTGAAGCGTGAATCTCTGCAACAAACGTTGTATCACTGTTTTACCTGTCACTGTCACATCACTGTCACTCGAGCGAACTTCCCAACTCAGTTGACTTTCGCCATGTGTTCTTTCTTATAAAATGTTCATGACAGTTTTGTGTGCTCTCCAGGGTTTGGAAGGGAGAATGGAATGGCCACTGTGGACTATTACACTCAGCTCAAGACTGTGTATGTTGAGATGGGAGATGTTACATGCACACTGTAACACTCACTTCTCGGATTCTTAAAAAAAAAAGTCATGCAGCTTTACAATTAAAATTTTAATCAATCAATGTCATTGTCGACATTTGTCTGTGCTTTCTCATAAATGTACTGTTCTGCATATGATCCTGTTTTGAAGATTGTGAAACAAAATAAGTTGCAACACTGCTATTGGGAATGTTAATGACCCTTGTAATGTGTATGTTTATTCATAACTTGGAGGTGACTACTACCATGCTACATACAGGGACAACCCCAAGTCTCTGTTTATGGATTTGGCTAAAATTCGTCTTGCCACATTGCAGGATCATGAGAAGTGGTGATAGCATGGGGAGGCCTTCATCCAGCAGTGGATTGACCATGGCTAATGATGATGATATGAACTCAGGAACATGTTTTTAGATTTGTATAGCATCTAATGTGACATCTAAAAAAAACTGTAGAAATGGGATACAATTACGTAACTTGAAGACATTCATACTTGGGGAAGTACTGAAGTGGAAGCCTACCAGGCGGGGGGAAGAAAGGAGGCATGGTAGTCATAGAGAAGCATAACGACACCTTGAGCCTTAATTTGAACCGTGGATGTTACAGACATCAAAAGCAGCTGCAGATGAGAGACTTCTCTATAAGTGACACAATGCCTTGGGTTGTGGAGCAGAGTGGAGGGACGTCATGTAAAGAGTAGAGTTATGTTTGTATTTGATTTTACACGCTGCTCTGCGGCAACGCATCATGAGTTTGTGTGGAAAGCCAAGAGCTATAAAGCCATGTTTCAAACAACACTGTAAAAAAACTCACTGTGCAGTATATGCACATGCCATCAGCATTTCCTGAAGAGGTGCATTGTGCTCCCCTCGTCTTAGGTAAGCATCAAAATAAACTTGAGTAAATGTCACGGATTAACAGCAGCAGCAGTGATGCAAAGATGGACAACTGTGGACCGGTTTAATCATAATTGGGGGCCATCAGCACAGTATAGTCACCATTGCTCACTGCTGCAAAGAATGAAAACCATTATATTGTATGTCGAGTTCCCACTTCCACACCATGGAAAGTCAACAGGTCCCATGGACGGATCCAGGTGTTTACGCTGGAATTCGTGGACATCTTAGAGGCAGGCAATGTTGTTCAATGTGTAAAGACTGTGCCAGCAAGTCTTGAGGCTCTTGGTTGGGAAATACCCCAGTGTGTGGCTGGATGCAAAGAGAAGGCGCCAGCAAGTCTGGAGGGTCTTGGTTGCGAAATTCCCCAGAGTGTCCAAAAGGGACAGCTGGGGGAATTCCCCCGGAGAATCCAAGAGGACAAAAGCAGGGCAAGATGAGATGTTCGGTGTCTGTGGAGAAGGACCCGGGCCATCGTCGCTGACTTCACGTCGTCGCTGTCTTCAAGTCATCGCGGTCTGCTCGGTCATACGATCTCCACGTCGGCATCATCTCAGGACGACGTGGTCCTAAGCTACGTTACGTGCAATAAAATAAACCTCAAGTTCGAGTCCGGAGTTGTTACAATTGCAAGGCCCACGGTCCACTGGCGGCTCCTGGTGGCCTTTAGTGCGGCTGTTGACGTGCGGCCCCAGACAATACACACATGGTGAAAACACATCGTGTTTTAGTCAAATCCCAATGGTTTCAAATGTGTGGCGGCCCTCACACTGATGTCTTATCGACGAAATTGCCCCCCCCCCCCCCCTATGAAAATTAGTGAAGAACACTGGCCTAGAGGCAGCTGGGTTGAAAAAAAATACAACCCAAGTGTTCATATTCTTGGTTCTTTTGGTCGTTTCGTTTCTTCACCTGAGGACGGCTGCTTGCGTTGTGGCCGAAACGTCGTGAGAATTGTATTATATTATGTTTTATTTTTATTATTTCCCTTCTACGTGACTTTACCGAAAGAACCAAGAATATGAATCCTTGCAGTCACGAAAGCTTTAAATCGAAACCCAAGTGTTCTTTAACAAATACAACTCAACACATTCGTAAATAACACTGCGGCCTTCAAAAGAAAAACAAATATATAACAGGCAACGTTTCGGGCAATGGCCCTTGTTCGTAGCACACGGGCCAGAGAGTCATCACGATCCATGGGCAGATAGTTCGTAGGTGTCCACTGCACATTTCGTCATTCGTTTCCACTTTCCTCTCTGTCTCGTGCCAATATGGCTCAAGAAGTGCCACATCTTTCTGGCACAAATCTTTTATGTTGTCGTCAAGCCGTTAATTCTCTGTGAGATATTCCTCTCTTTCAGGTTTCCTTCCATTCTTGTGAACAACACTTTCACATTTTCCTGTTGTCCATCCCACGTGTGTTCAAATAGTGCCAGTTTTCTTCTCATCACTGCCTGCATCATCGGGTCTTCATATTCGTGCAACGTTTTTTTCTTTCATATTTCTACGTTGGTCACTCTTTGAGTTCAGTCTTAGATGCAGCATCCGTTTGTAAGCAATACTTTTTTTTTGTAAATGATTTTTTATTGATCCAATCACGTTGGGGGGGGGGGGGGGGGGATATGCAACTTTCGTGACAGGTGAGTGGTACAGAGCGGGAAAAGTGGCTCGGACAGACAACTAACGGGGACGTGTAGGACCGTAGGGGGACGTGATACTTCAGATCCCTTTTGTTTGGGAAAGGAAACGGGGAAAGAGTTTAAGGGAGTCGGTCTCATTTCAAGTTCAATTGAGTAAACTCAAGGTCTCTGGAGTGTCATTCACGACGATTCCCCAGATCTGGGTGAACTCCCCTTCCCAATTCCTCAGTTTCAAGACTCGGGTGTTCTCAAGCTGCTCGGGCAAGTAGGGGGGTTATGGCAGAGGGTGAACGAGGGGCCCCCCCCATGATTCTTCCACGCAGCTTAGCGTACGTGGGTGGGGTGGGGGTGTGGGGGGTGAGTGGGGGATGTGGGGTGGGGGTGTGGGGGTGAGTGGGGGTTGAGTGGGGGGGTGAGTGGGGGGTGAGTGGGGGGGGGTGAGTGGGGGGTGAGTGGGGGTGGGTGGGGGTTGAGTGGGGGTTGAGTGGGGGGTGAGTGGGGGTGAGTGGGGGTGAGTGGGGGTGAGTGGGGGTTGAGTGGGGGTGAGTGGGGGGGGTGAGTGGGGGGGGGTGAGTGGGGGGTGAGTGGGGGGTGAGTGGGGGTGAGTGGGGGTTGAGTGCGGGGTTGAGTGCGGGGTGTGAGTGGGGGGTGAGTGGGTGGGTGTGTGGGGGGTGAGTGGGGGTGAGTGGGGGTTGAGTGGGGGGTTGAGTGGGGGGTGAGTGGGGGTGTGAGTGGGGGTGTGAGTGGGGGTGTGAGTGGGGGTGTGAGTGGGGGTGTGAGTGGGGGTGTGAGTGGGGGTGTGAGTGGGGGTGTGAGTGGGGGTGTGAGTGGGGGTGTGAGTGGGGGGGTGAGTGGGGTGTGAGTGGGGGTGTGAGTGGGGGTGTGAGTGGGGGTGTGAGTGGGGGTGTGAGTGGGGGTGTGAGTGGGGGTGTGAGTGGGGGTCCGTGAGTGGGGGTGTGAGTGGGGGTTGTGAGTGGGGGTGGAGTGGGGGTGTGAGTGGGGGTGTGAGGGTGAGTGGGTGTGAGTGGGGGTGAGTGGGGGTGTGAGTGGGGGTGTGAGTGGGGGTGTGAGTGGGGGTGTGAGTGGGGGTGGAGTGGGGGTGTGAGTGGGGTGTGAGTGGGGGTGTGAGTGGGGGTGGAGTGGGGGTGTGAGTGGGGGTGGAGTGGGGGTGTGAGTGGGGGGTTGAGTGGGGGTGCGTGGGGTGTGAGTGGGGGTGTGAGTGGGGGTGTGAGTGGGGGTGTGAGTGGGGTTGTGAGGGTGGAGTGGGGTGTGAGTGGGGGTGTGGAGTGGGGTGGAGTGGGGGTGTGAGTGGGGGTGTGAGTGGGGGTGTGAGTGGGGGTGTGAGTGGGGTGTGAGTGGGGGTGTGAGTGGGGGTGTGAGTGGGGGTGTGAGTGGGGGTGTGAGTGGGGGTTGTGGAGTGGGGGTGTGAGGGGGGTGTGAGTGGGGTGTGTGAGTGGGGGTGTGAGTGGGGGTGTGAGTGGGGGTGTGAGTGGGGGTGTGAGTGGGGGTGTGAGTGGGGGTGTGAGTGGGGTGTGAGTGGGTGTGAGTGGGGGTGTGAGTGGGGGTGTGAGGGGGGGTGTGAGTGGGGGTGTGAGTGGGGGTGTGAGTGGGGGTGTGAGTGGGGGTGTGAGTGGGGGTGTGAGTGGGGGTGTGAGTGGGGGTGTGAGTGGGGGTGTGCGTGGCGGTGTGAGTGGGGGTGCGTGGGGGTGCGTGGGGGTGTGAGTGGGGGTGTGAGTGGGGGTGTGAAGTGGGGGTGTGAGTGGGGGTGTGAGTGGGGGTGTGAGTGGGGGGGTGTGAGTGGGGGTGTGATGGGGGTGTGAGTGGGGGTGTGAGGGGTGTGAGTGGGGGTTGTGAGTGGGGGTGTGAGTGGGGGTGTGAGTGGGGGTGTGAGTGGGGGTGTGAGTGGGGGTGTGAGTGGGGGTGTGAGTGGGGGTGTGAGTGGGGGTGTGAGTGGGGTGTGAGTGGGGTGTGAGTGGGGGTGTGAGTGGGGGTGTGAGTGGGGGTGTGAGTGGGGGTGTGAGTGGGGGTGTGAGTGGGGGTGAGTGGGTGGGGGTGTGAGTGGGGGTGTGGAGTGGGGGTGTGAGTGGGGGTGATGGTGAGTGGGGGTGTGAGTGGGGGTGTGAGTGGGGGTGTGAGTGGGGGTGTGAGTGGGGGTGTGAGTGGGGGTGTGAGTGGGGGTGTGAGTGGGGGTGTGAGTGGGGGTGTGAGTGGGGGTGTGAGTGGGGTTGAGTGGGGGTGTGAGTGGGGGTGTGAGTGGGGGTGTGAGTGGGGTGTGAGTGGGGGTGTGAGTGGGGGTGTGAGTGGGGTGTGAGTGGGGTGTGTGAGTGGGGGTGTGAGTGGGGGGTGTGAGTGGGGTGTGAGTGGGGGTGTGAGTGGGGGTGTGAGTGGGGGTGTGAGTGGGGGTGTGAGTGGGGGTGTGAGTGGGGGTGTGAGGGGGGGTGTGAGTGGGGGTGTGAGTGGGGGTGAGAGTGGGGGGGTGAGTGGGGGTGGTGGAGGTGTGAGTGGGGGTGTGAGTGGGGGTGAGTGGGGGTGTGAGTGGGGGTGTGAGTGGGGGTGTGAGTGGGGGTGTGAGTGGGGGTGTGGAGTGGGGGTGTGAGTGGGGGTGGTTGAGTGGGGGTGTGAGTGGGGGTGTGAGTGGGGGTGGGAGTGGGGGTGTGAGTGGGGGTTGTGAGTGGGGGTGTGAGTGGGGGTGTGAGTGGGGGTGTGAGTGGGGGTGTGAGTGGGGGTGTGAGTGGGGGTGTGAGTGGGGGTGTGAGTGGGGGTGTGAGTGGGGTGTGAGTGGGGGTGTGAGTGGGGGTGTGAGTGGGGGTTGTGAGTGGGGGTGTGAGTGGGGGTGTGAGTGGGGGTGTGAGTGGGGGTGTGAGTGGGGGTGTGAGTGTGGGGGTGGAGTGGGGGTGTGCGTGGGGGTGTGAGTGGGGGGTGGAGTGGGGGTGTGAGTGGGGTGTGAGTGGGGGTGTGAGTGGGGGGGTGAGTGGGGTGTGAGTGGGGTGTGAGTGGGGGTGTGAGTGGGGGTGGAGTGGGGGTGTGAGTGGGGGTGTGAGTGGGGGGGTGAGTGGGGGGTGAGTGGGGGTTGAGTGGGGGGTGTGAGTGGGCGGGTGAGTGGGCGGTGATGTGGGCGGTGAGTGGGGGTTGAGTGGGGGGTTTGAGTGGGGGTTGAGTGGGGGGTGAGTGGGGGTTGAGTGGGGAGGTGAGTGGGGGGTGTGAGTGGGGGGGTGAGTGGGGGTTGAGTGGGGGTTGAGTGGGGGGTGAGTGGGGGTTGAGTGGGGGGTTTAGTGGGGGTTGAGTGGGGGGTTGAGTGAGGGTTGAGTGGGGGTTGAGTGGGGGGTTGAGTGGGGGGTTGAGTGGGGGGTGAGTGGGGGGTTGAGTAGGGGGTGAGTGGGGGGTGAGTGGGGGTTGAGTGGGGGGTGAGTGGGGGGTGAGTGGGGGTTGAGTGGGGGGGGGGGGTGAGTAGGGGGTGAGTGGGGGGTGAGTGGGGGGTGAGTGGGGGGGGTGAGTGGGGGGTGTGAGTGGGGGGGTGAGTGGGAGTTGAGTGGGGGGTTGAGTGGGGGGGTGAGTGGGGGGTTGAGTGGGGGGTTGAGTGGGGGTGAGTGGGGGTTGAGTGGGGGGGTGAGTGGGGGTTGAGTGGGGGGGTGAGTGGGGGGGTGAGTGTGGGTTGAGTGGGGGGTTGAGTGGGGGGGGGGGGGGGGTTGAGTGGGGGGGTGAGTGGGGGGTGAGTGGGGGTTGAGTGGGAGTTGAGTGGGGGGTTGAGTGGGGGGGTGAGTGGGGGGTTGAGTGGGGGGTTGAGTGGGGGTGAGTGGGGGGGTGAGTGGGGGTTGAGTGGGGGGGTGAGTGGGGGGGTGAGTGTGGGTTGAGTAGGGGGTGAGTGGGGGGTGAGTGGGGGTTGAGTGGGGGGTGAGTGGGGGGTGAGTGGGGGTTGAGTGGGGGGGGGGGGTGAGTAGGGGGTGAGTAGGGGGTGAGTGGGGGTTGAGTGGGGGGTGTGAGTGGGGGGGTGAGTGGGAGTTGAGTGGGGGGTTGAGTGGGGGGGTGAGTGGGGGGTTGAGTGGGGGGTTGAGTGGGGGTGAGTGGGGGTTGAGTGGGGGGGTGAGTGGGGGTTGAGTGGGGGGTTGAGTGGGGGGGTGAGTGGGGGGTGAGTGTGGGTTGAGTGGGGGGTTGAGTGGGGGGGGGGTTGAGTGGGGGGGTGAGTGGGGGGTGAGTGGGGGTGAGTGGGGGGTGAGTGGGGGGGTGAGTGAGGGTTTAATTGGGGGTGAGTGGGGGTTGAGTGGGGGGGTGAGTGGGGGGGGGTGAGTGGGGGGGTGAGTGAGGGTTTAATTGGGGGTGAGTGGGGGTTGAGTGGGGGGGGTGAGTGGGGGTTGAGTGGGGGGTGAGTGGGGGGTTAAGTGGGGGGTGAGTGGGGGGGTTAAGTGGGGGGTGAGTGGGGGTTGAGTGGGGGGTGAGTGGGGGGTTAAGTGGGGGGTGAGTGGGGGGTTAAGTGGGGGGTGAGTAGGGGTTGAGTGGGGGGGGATTGAGTGGGGGGGTGGGGGGGAAATCTCGCGAGACTTGACGAGGCAGAGGATGCGAGGTCTCGCGATATTTGGGGAGGGGTCGGAGGGGGAGGCGACAGAGACGGAAGATGGCGTCGGGCGATCGACCCCGCTCGCTCGCTTCTCCCGGCACCGACAAGAGGTGAGAGGTCTCAGCGATGTGTTATTTATTCACCTCCACCCTCTTCCTCCTCCTCTTCCTCCATCACGCAAGGGCCTCTTTTGGTTTCCTGCCGCCCGCGTTGCGCTGTTGACGGCTTCCGCGGCGCCGGCCTTCGACCTGTACTGTACGTACAGTGGCGGGTGAAAGTGTTGGCGATTTTAATTTAAAAAAAATATTTGCGGATTATAAAACAACAAAAGACGCGGCACCGAGCTTTGTCGGACCGAGTTGTACAACGTTCATGATAGAGGTGTTTTTTTGGGGGGGGGGACGGGGTTAGAACGCGTAGATGTATAAATGTGTCGTGAAACCCGCCACCACCCGACACAACCAATTAGTGAGGATTGTCACGTAAACAGAACGTGCCAATTCGTTACTAGTACAGCACTAGTGTGTAGAGTGTAGTGTATAGTAGTGTAGTGTATCGTGTAGTGTATAGTAATGTAGTGTATAGTAGGGTAGTGTATATTGTAGTGTATAGTAGTGTAGTGTATAGTAGTGTATAGTGTAGTGTATAGTAGTGTAGTGTATAGTGTAGTGTATAGTAGTGGTGTATTGTGTATAGTAGTGTGTAGTGTATAGTATAGTGCAGTGTATAGTGTAGTGTATATTGTAGTGTAGTGTATATTGTAGTGTAGTGTATATTGTAGTGTATAGTAGTGTAGTGTATAGTAGTGTAGTGTATAGTAGTGTAGTGTATAGTAGTGTAGTGTATAGTAGGGTAGTGTATAGTAGGGTAGTGTATAGTGTAGTGTATAGTGTAGTGTATAGTAGTGTAGTGTATAGTGTAGTGTATAGTAGTGGTGTATTGTGTATAGTAGTGTGTAGTGTATAGTATAGTGCAGTGTTTAGTGTAGTGTATAGTATAGTGTATAGTAGTGTATTGTGTATAGTAGTGTAGTGTATAGTAGTGTAGTGTATTGTGTATAGTGTAGTGTATAGTGGAGTATACTAGTACAACAACACCGGTTGTGTGTTGGGAGAGTAAATCCACAACATTTGCAATCTGAGTACGACGTTTCGCCAGTAATTACAACCAGCATCATCAGGCGGACAGCTAAATTTGTGATGATGCTGGTTGTAGTTACTCGTGAAACGTCGTACTCGGGATGTTTAAATGTGGATTTTATCTCCAACACAGCGGCGTGCTGTACTAAGTAACACACTGGCATACGTGACCAACCTTACTGATTGGTTGGTGGCGGGTTTAACGACACTTTATATTTACGCGATATAACCCGAACAACACCTGTGTTATGGATTATATTGGTCGCGAAAGCCTCCGTGTTAAACTGCACAACGCTGATCGTCCAATACCAAAAACCGAGTGACGGTGGCGTCACCACTGCGCGCCTGTGCCAGGCTAGGTGCACTTTGAGGCTGCCACGTAAAGTGTCGAAGGCTCGCTGCTGACAGGAGGTTTCATGACAGACCCTGCAGGTGCCATGGGTTTGTACTGCTGTGCCAGGCCAGGTGCAGGAGGAGGTCTCTAGACAGACCCTGTAGGTGCCATGGGTTGTACTGCTGTGCCAGGCTAGGTGCAGGAGGAGGTCACAAGACAGACCCTGCAGGTGCCATGGGTTGTACTGCTGTGCCAGGCTAGGTGCAGGAGGAGGTCACAAGACAGACCCTGCAGGTGCCATGAGTTGACTGCTGTGCCAGGCTAGGTGCAGGAAGAGGTCACGAGACAGACCCAGCAGGTGCCATGGGTTGTACTGCTGTGCCAGGCTAGGTGCAGGAGGAGGTCACGGGACAGACCCTGCAGGTGCCATTGGTTGTACTGCTGTGCCAGGCTAGGTGCAGGAGGAGGTCTCGGGACAGACCCTGCAGGTGCCATGGGTTTGTACTGCTGTGCCAGGCTAGGTGCAGGAGGAGGTCACGGGACAGACCCTGCAGGTGCCATGGGTTGACTGCTGTGCCAGGCTAGGTGCATGAGGAGGAGGTCACGAGACAGACCCTGCAGGTGCCATTGGTTGTACTGCTGTGCCAGGCTAGGTGCAGGAGGAGGTCACGTGACAGACCCAGCAGGTGCCATGGGTTGTACTGCTGTGCCAGGCTAGGTGCAGGAGGAGGTCACGGAACAGACCCAGCAGGTGCCATGGGTTTGTACTGCTGTGCCAGGCTAGGTGCAGGAGGAGGTCACGAGACAGACCCGGCAGGTGCCATGGGTTGTACTGCTGTGCCAGGCTAGGTGCAGGAGGAGGTCACAGGACACACTGCAGGTGCCATGGATTGGCTGACTGAGATGACCGATAGATGCATTCTTGCTGTGTACCCCCTTACGGTACCAACTTGCTGCATCTTATCTGTCCAGCGCTCCGCTCGTTGTTGTGAGCGTTACTCCTCCGCTCTGTGTTGTTACTGGAATGCGACTGCCTCCAACCTGCCCAGAAGCAGCGTCCTTCACGAGCCTCCTCCACAGAAGCCGATCATCTCACACGCCACACACGGGCACGCACACACTGGATTATAAGACGCCCCCCCCCATGATGTTACAATACAAGGGGTGTGGGGAAACGTGCTCATAAGTTCCAAGAATTACAGGATATTGTATTGGTGTTTTATTGTTTAGCATCAATTAGTGGCTTGATTGCGCGAGTGTTTGAGTTGGTGCTTCTTGATATCGCGAGTTGACGCGTTTGCGGGGTTAACATTCTTACAGTGTGTGCAGTCTTGAGTGTTAACGTGCATACAGTTTACATTGCATATACTCCATACTCCCCTCCTTCACAAACCTCCGTTGACCGGCGTGGTGAAGTATGGTCAAATAATCCCCACGACCCGCATGGCGTGGAGAGGCCCCTCATCCATTAGTCGATTAACAAAGCATCACTCGTGTGTGTGTGTGTATGATGGGTATTTGAAGTATGTGTGTTTTATGTAATGTGGTGGTGGAGTTCGACTCCTGCTCCTGATGTAAGCAATTTCTTGAATATCTCCCAAAGTCGACTGAAATTGAATATTTGGTTCTTTGTGAAAACAGCACTGGATAGACAGGCCAGGTGTGGTGTTTGCCTCACTTTGCCGCCTTGTGGGTCTTTCTGGCCTTAATAGGTTCTCGCTAACAGTACTTGCCTAGTAGCCTATTCACACCTCAGTGGTTGCGGGGGGGGGGGGGTCTCTTCATATCATATACAATTATGAAGTATGTCAGCTGTGCGGGGTGTGTTGCATGCCTTTATTCCAGGACTGCCGAGGCGAGGGTTGATGTGTCGTACAAATCTTATCAAACACCGCGTGGGTGTTGAGCTACCACCGCTTTGGCTTGCCAGGAGGATGCGGTACAGAAAACTGGATTAATCTCCCAACCGTTAGATCTGAATGGGATCGAGTGTTGCCTCCTCGCACGCGTGGGTTTTCTCTGGGTACTCCTTTTTGTTCGCGCTGGCTTACCACCTGGATGACATCCCACTTGTCTGTGGGTCCACGCCTCCGACTAATTCTCTTTCTATGAGGGAGCGGATGCTGTGTACGTTTAAAGTTTAAATTATTATTTTATTTTCAATATACACTTTATGTACATTAGGGGCCGTCCATAAATAACGTCACGCACCTAGGGGGGGGGGGGGGGTCAGACATTTGTGACGATGTGTGACGAGGGGGGGGTTGAGAAATAGACTTTTTGAGAAATATACTCTTTAATAAATGTTTTCTCCTACAACATCAGAGTGCAGCGCCACATTAAATATGCACTACAATGACAATAGTTTAAAGCGATTTGAAGCATGTGTTTTATTTTTTGGGGGGGGGGGGTCTGACTTTTTGTGACGTCATTTGAGGGGGGGGTCTGACGGTTTGTGACGCCGTGTGACGAGGGGGGGGCATGTCAAAAATCGTCAAAATCACGTGACGTCATTTATGGACGGCCCCTTATGTGAAGTGTACTGCTGTTACTACACGTGTACACTGATTAAAGGGTGTTGTTTTTACCTTATTTGCACACAATGTACAGTACAATCTTGATTTGAAGCTTTCGTGACTGCAGGAATCCATACTCTTTGGTTCTTTCGGTAAAGTCACGTAGGTACCACCCCTTGGCTTGCTTGGTTCTCTGGCGTTCATACGCTGGCCTCTCACTGTGCAGCAGCCAACGCCGCAGCTTGTGTTGCCCATGAGGTAGCGCTATGCCGGTCCTCTGACACAGACATGCTATCTTCACTGACAAAGCCACCGCAGCCCCCTTTTGCCTCGACGTAACGGTAGCTCTCGCTGTTCAATAGGCTGTATGTCTCTCCCATTAACGCAGCTGTTGTACGTGCGTGCGGTAACGGTCCTCGTGTGCGGTGACGGCGCTCATTTTCCCATTGTGCTCGTTTGCATTAACATGCCAATCCTTCTTTGGCACAGCTGTTGTGCGTGCGTACGGCGAGGGGACTCCTTTTCATCTCTGACCCCGCCCACTTACCCTTGGGTGACACCCACCTCAAACCTATATATAACCTCTTGTTGCAGCAGCCCTTTCTTGTTCAGCAGTTCTACGGCTGTATCTTTCTACCTGATGACGATTGCTTGTGTTGCGATCGAAACGTCGCGATTAATTATAAATTCTTTCTACCTGCGTGACTTTACCGAAAGAACCAAAGAGAATGTACAGTACCTCTGTAAAAAGTGCTATGTTTGCTATCTGTTTTCATGTGTACGCACTTATGTATTGCCTTCTCTCTAGTTTACGAGCATTGAGAAGCATCAGGACTTTGCTGGGGAAATAATGTGTGTATGTAGTCACATTCTGTACCTTTCTTGTGTCCATTGACTGCAGTGCAAAGTCAGACAATCAGCCAGAAGCAATGATTGAAGAGGAGACTGTCACATCCCAACCAGACACAGAGGTATTGCCATTACTTTTCCTTCCTGCATTTTTGCCAAAATTCACAAACAATAAGTGCATGAAATATGGGTGCGATATGCGTGCATTTGGGTTGAGATATGCATGCAATTAGTTGTATCTGCGCACATGCAGGAGGTGAGTGTGGTGGAGGCAACACTTTCTGCAGTGGAGGTTGAAGAGGAGAGGCGGCAGGGCCATGTAGAACTGCAGTGCGGCATCTGTATGAAGTGGTTCACGGCCGAGAGCTTCAGCATTGACACCAGGTAAGCACACAACCCGCCGCCAGTTACATTGTGTCAAAATGATGTCATGTTTTACGGCAGGATGTCTTCTAGCAGCATTTACTTAAGTAGGAAATCTATGGATTGGTTTTGACTTTTTACTGTGTCTTAAACAAATGCTACTGGAAAATAGTACCGAATGCCCATAGTAAGATGGACTAAAATGTCTTTTTTTTTGCATGGTAGAATAAACTCTTGTTGCCAATTGTTTTACTGGTAGGAACCTCCTGGTTACACCAGCCCACAGGGGAATATTGTGTCCGTCCGTCGTGCAGGGAGGAGCTGGGTGGGGAGGGAGGGGCTGGGTGGGGAGGGTGTTTGGAGGGGCTGGGTGGGGCTGGGTGGGGAGGGGCTGGTCACCCCGTGGTGCCCTTATAAAACTCAACGATTAACCTACTCACGCCGGCTTGTGCCCGCCCTCACAGTCGGGCATATTTGCGGAATACACCACGCCGCCGTTGACCCTGGCCATTGACCGAGCAACCCAACGTTCCTACCGGCTCCCTCCGCAGGAATGTGTTTGTTAGAAAATGTCTTGAATAGATGTTGTACATCTTTGTACATTTCTTGACCAAGGTTGATCATTGCCATGGATGAGACATGCTTGTTATATTTTAGCCATTTTTTGAAATCGGTGACCTTATTTCTCTTCCAACAGCACGTGTGTTCCATTTATCACCAACTATGTCTTTCATTGCAACATTTGCCATCATAGTGGCAACACCTACTTCTTACGAAAACCTGCAAGTAAGTTATTCAACTGCGCGTTGTGCAAGCGCTTCAGAGTGTTTTTGGAAATTATTTGGAGTCTTAAGTTAATTTCAACGTGCTTCGTGTTTTTTAATTAGATTTCTGTTTTGGAAATTCACTTGTTTTGTGTTGCTCGACATTGCTGTGACTTGGCATTTAGTGAATAACTATTTAATGTAATTTTTCTAAAATACATTTAAAGCACTGGCTTTTGTAGACTTACATTTAATTCAGAAAATTAAACTTTAAGGCTCACTCTATATTTTTTGTAAATGATGCTTTCCTTGTATAATGATTGTAAAGTCTACTGCATATTTATGCCACACCTAAGTTTTGGTTTAAAGTGGTTATATTGTACTCTTTGGTTCTTTTGGTAAAGTCACGTAGGTATAAAAAATAAAATAAATCACGACGTTTCGGGCGCAACACAAGCGTCCGTCATCAGATGGAAAGTATGGCCTGCTGCTGATGCAGACAGTTTTAAAACGATTTATTTTATTTTTATACCTACGTGACTTTACCGAAAGAACCAAAGAGTATGGATTCTGCAGTAACGAAAGCTTAAAATCAAGATGGTTGTATTGTACCTTGTACTTGTACAGCTCTCAAAGAGATGTGTCTGACTGCACTGGCAAACCTCACATGGACATCACGCATGCAGGACGATCATCCCAAAACAATGTTCTCCAAAGACAAGGTATGTTCTTGACTCTTGCCTTATGTGCCATCTATGCTGTAGGTGTTTTTCGCTGAGTTAACGTTCATTGAGCCATTGTTGAAATTATGAATTTATTCAATGTTGTGTGTTCCACAGCTATGTGCAACAATGCTTTATGTTTTGATTTAAAGCTTTCGTGACTGCAGGGATTCATATTCTTGGTTCTTTCGGTAAAGTCACGTAGAAGGGAAATAATAAAATAAAAAAAAAATTATTTTTAATATTTGTATTCTTTTATTATTTCCCTTCTACGTGACTTTACCGAAAGAACCAAGAATAATGCTTTATGTGTTTCCGATTCCCACGATCCACCAGGACATCATCCCATTCATCGACAGACACTGGGAATGCATGACAACACGGCAACGACCAAACAAGCTCACATGGCAGAACAACATTGTCAAGACTATGGTAAGGCTGCTGCCACAGGAGGTGGGAAGATGGTGTATTAAAGTTTTCACAGCTGGTGCTGACACCCATGAATCGGCTGCACCCGTGGTGCAAAACCTGAAAGAAGACTTGACCCAAGAAAATTTTACATTTCTTGTTATACGTATCTAGGCTGTGCATCCCAGGCTCTCTAACACGGGTTTAAAGCATCATCATCGAGAAAAATTTACCCTTCGGCACAATAGTGTTACCACGACAGAATCCCATGCATTTGAAAACAGTAACTATCGGTCCTTGCCGCTTTAACTATTGGGTCATATCGATACACTCGACTAATTTTAAAGCATTTTTTGTCATTAACAAATCTTTGCATTCGTGTAGGAGAGCTGAAAGTCGGTCAACGTAGGTGTTTCGAGACAAAATAAGTTTATTTTAGTAGTTTTCATTCTATTTTGTTTATTAATTTTTTTATCTACGTGACTTTACCAAAAAAACCAAAGAGTATGAATCCTTGCAGTCACGAAAACTTCAAATCTAGAAAGAAAAATAAAAAGTGCCGTTGCATTTCATTGAAAGTAAAAGTTCTCAACTTCTTGAGCTGCGTTGTGCCATAGTTTTTATCTATGCGAAGCCCATTAAGTCCTGAGACGCCACTACCAACTCGCTGGTAAACCCAGCAATGCCAAACAAAAGTTTTGGCAGACCTTGTCTCCATGGGAGATTTCAACACTGGTTTTCGTAGGTAGAGGACCTCACCTCGTGTTGGCCTCTAAATATGATTATGTTGTTGTGTTTTTCACGTGTGCGTTTGTGTAGACGAAGGAGCGTGATGTATTCCTCGTGAAAGAAAACCCAGACCCAGGAAGCAAGGACTCTCAAGACGAATACCCAAAGTTTGGCCTCTTAGATCAGGTGCCTATTACACAACAACAACAACTGACACTGATGAATGTATTGTATGAAAACATAGTCTCATTGACAAATTGTTTCTGCAGCACACAGCAACATCAATTACCAATGTTTATTTATTAAAAAACATGTTTATTTTTTCTTTTCTTTAGGACCTGACTAACATAGGCCCGTCGTATGAAGGTCAGAAGCAGCCTGGGACACCGGCCGCTGCAGCCAGTTCGAATGGTAAAGAATTTACAACTCCTAATAAAGGTATTTTGGGTTAGATCGCATGAGTATAAGTGTGTCGTTAACCTGCCACCACCCGACACAGCCAATTAGTAATGTTTGTCATGTAAACAACACGTACAAATTAGTTACTACTTCAGCCCACCGACGTTTCGGAGAGTAAATCGACATTTACAATTTGAGTACGCCGTTTCGCTGGTAATTAAATCCAACATCATCGGGCAATGATGTAACTAATTGTCACGTTTTGTTTACGTAACTAACCTTACCAATTGGCTTTGTCGGGTAGTGGCGGGTTACCGACACATTTGTACTTCCGCCATCTAACCCAGAAAGCATTTGTTATGAATAACATTGTTCACGAAAGCCTCCGTGTCAAATTTACAACTCGTCCACGAATGTGTACACCAGAGTTGTACGTGTAAAATGGCCATCCTTTTTTCCACCACCCACACGTACAACAGGTTAGCTACGAATATAAAGAAATAGGTGAACTTGACTTGAGGCTGTTGTATACCAGGTGGCTTCGGGATCAGTGGCAGCGGCAAAGGACGCGGCGCAAAGCGGAGGCAAGAAGGCGTCACCCCACCGACGGCTAAGCGCACCCGGCAGTGAGTGGCAGCTGTCGCACGAAACCATTCATTTGACTCGATGTGATCATCATAAACCGGGAAAGGAGAGATGAGAAAATATTGTGTGTGTTGCGGATGATTGTATGAGTCTATTGTGGTTCAGCTTAGTCCCTCGTTCCTTCAGGGTCAATAAAATGTTGTGGAATGTCAAAAGTTGTTGGTTGTACTCTAGGTTGACTCGCTCCATCATAGGAATGTAGAATATACACAAATGTTTCATGGTTGTGCACGAGGGATGAGAGCCACCCAAGCTTACTTGATCATTAAACCACCTTGACTCACTATCAGAGATCACAATCACTAGTCTCACTTTCTGCTGTTGCCTCAGGTCAAAGCGGGTATGGGTTATACCATTTCATTTCATCTATGTATACTGCAATAACCCACCATCTGTTATATATGAAGGGCAGATGATGAACACTTAAGTTGGGTGTCTGTTGACGGCACGGAATCAGGTTTTGCAAAATATACCAGTTTGTGAAAAACATAAACACACAATTGGAAATAACGTAATAATTACGTGACTTCTGGAGTAGTAAGCCGCTCTCGTAACATGAGTCTTCTGGAACAGCGTGGAAGCAGTCGGCTTGGCTGCATGCCTTTTTCCGGAAGCTGAACAAATGTCGTTTTCAGCATGGAAATCTTATAGAAGCGGAAGGGAGAATAGGCAGACGGGAGCAGAAGGAGCTGTGGGGGCCACCGCTGCCAGCTGGATCGCCGGCTGCCTGGCAGTTTGCAAGATTTCTATCAATGCGGCGTATTGTCTTGCGCAGTGACCCGCTGTTCCAGTCACAACGCCTGCCCCCCCACGGCTACCCGCTGGAGCATCCCTTCAACAAGGACGGCTACCGCTACGTGCTGGCGGAGCCCGACCCCCACGCGCCGGACCCCGAGCGGGTCGAGCTGGACTCGTGGGCCGGGAAGCCGATCCCCGGGGACCTGTACCGCTCGTGCCTCTACGAGCGCGTGCTGCTCGCACTGCACGACCGCGGTGAGACGTGCACACCGGGCACGCACACATTCTCACCACCCTCTCCCACGGCCAACCCACGGATTGTCATCAATTGGGGTCGCGATTTGACTCAAGAATCGACTGTCTTAAATTTCGATTTAAAGCTTTCGTGACTGCAGGGAATCATCTTCTTGGTTCTTTCGGTAAATTCACGTGAGGACGGCTGCTTGCGTTGTGGCCGAAACGTCGCGAGAATTATTTTATTATGTTTTATTTTTATTATTTTATTACTTCCCTTCTACGTGACTTTACCGAAAGAACCAAGAAGAAGAATCGACTGTCTTGGTCTGTTGTTTTAACTCTCATTTGCGTTTCTTATTTTTGTGTGTCCCTTCTACAGTTTAGTTCTTCCCATTAGCCTATATGTAATATTATTACATGATATAAGTGCATCTGCGTTTATAAACCCCGTTGATATATGTTCCCGTGTTTTTGGATTGTTAGCGCCCCAGCTAAAAATCTCCGATGACCGGCTGACGGTGACGGGTGACAAGGGCTACTCGATGGTGCGCGCCTCACACGGTGTGCGCCGCGGGGCCTGGTACTTCGAGGCTACGGTGGACGAGATGCCCACAGGAAGCGCTGCGCGCATTGGCTGGTCACAAAGCCTCGGTAAGATGCTTTGCACCAACCCTCGCAGCACTCATTCACTAACAGACGTCTGCTGAGGAGCGCTACCATGACAGCCACGTGGAACAATCCCCCAGGTATTGTAATAATAGTATAGTTACAGACCTTGGTTAATCCACTGCTGGATAGAGGCAATAAATAATGCTCGTTCGGCTTGATGCCCAGTGTTTCACTCTTTTAGTGTTGGCAGCAGCTTCAGGAACTGAAGTGAGCCGCTCACTTTCTCCCTCGCTTGACTGCTCGACACGATGTATCTTTATGAATGAGCGTCGGTATGCTTGAGGGGAGATCTTTGCATGTGAACGAGTCGCATTGTGTTTGCATGTCTAAGTGTAGGAGTGTGTGTGTGTGTGTGAACACCTATGCATTATATACACCACTGTTGTGTTCATCAGCTGTGCCACCTTGTCATTCGTTCATAATGCCAAGGCTACACTTTGACACTTGATTTTGCTTCTGTGTGTCCACACTATACATGACCATCTGGATTGCATTTTGTCAGAAATAGAATTTGTATTACAAAAAAGATGAATTTGCTGATACGTATTGTAACAACAGCTAAAGCGAGCCTCCCACCAACCAAGGCTAAACTACCCATTGCTGACAGGGAACCTGCAGGCTCCGCTCGGCTACGACAAGTTCAGCTACTCGTGGCGCAGCAAGAAGGGCACGCGTTTCCACCAGTCGCGCGGGCGACACTATGCCGACGGCTACGCGCAGGGCGACACGCTCGGTTTCTTCATCTCGCTACCTGAGCATACGCACACGGCCACCTGCCTGCCCGACACGTACAAGGACAAGGTACGCTCACGGGAGGGCGAACGCCGGGAGAGCACGGGGGCCACTCGGCTGTCTGATAGCCAGGCGCATGTAACTTGAACCCGTCACTCAAAAGCCAAGGAGAATTTAAACTGAAATGACTGGATCACAAACATTGCTTCATGAGACTCCGTTGGTGGATATATCCAGTGTTTACGCTCCGCCTTGCGGACATGAGCATAATTCATATCCTCATGCCTATTTTTATAGTTACGCCAAAAACACGAGCTCTCCCCGTGATCTAAGTGGCTCTGACAGCATATATACAGTGCTTTCCTATGGTATATACATGTGTTATATTAATGGTTTTAATGTAGAATAAAAACTTGAAGTGGCACATAAAAACAATTCTGTTCAAATGTTTATGAACTGATAATGATGGTCTTGCCAACAGGCACTAATCAAGTTCAAGAGCTACCTGTACTTTGAAGAAAAGGACTTTGTGGACAAGGCAGAGAAAAGCCTCAAGCCAGCGCATGACAGCAAGGTGGACCCATGTTTCTTATTCGTTTTTTTTTTTAAATATGCTAGTCAGAAGCCATGCATCGTCACTTTATTGACCTGGCTGTATGTGCACTGCAGGTGGTGTTTTACAAGAATGGAGTCGGGCAGGGCACTGCATTCGAGGACGTCTATGAAGGAGTTTACTTCCCGGCTGTCTCCCTTTACAAAAGCTGCTCGGTGCGTTTGCAAAAAACCATCGCGTCATCGGTTCAAGGGTGTTTATGTTTGACCACCGTGTTTAACCACCACCACTCTACCATTTCATCTGTTGCAGGTGTCTGTCAACTTTGGACCAAACTTTAAGCATCCTCCTAAGGATGTGACCTATCAACCCGTGAGTTATTTTTTTTTAATCAAAATTTTCCACACTTTAGCTGGACTCGTCTTCAGTATATGTCCGTAATAAATCTGGCGCACACTTTGTTTATTTCAGATGAGCGACATGGGGTGGTATGCCGTTGTGGAACACACGCTCTCTGACCTGCTGTACCACGTGGAGACGGACGTGGAGGGTAGGCAGAGTCCACCATGGGACCTGTGAGCTACCGCTCGCTGAGAACATCCACCTACACCTGTACCTGCCTCTTTGACTTGCACTCTCTGGGCATGCCCGTTGGTTCCGCACATGCATATGCTGCGCATAGAGCGGTGGACATTCGTCTTTTGTGCGATTGTGTGTGCGTGTACACTTTTATTTCCATGTGGCTGTAACGTGTACAACCTAGTCGTTTTGATGAAAGACAATTTTTTGACTTGTGCAATGTGACATGACAGCACTTGTTGAGAATCCGTAAAAAGAGATGGTGGTCAAGTTTTGCATTGTTAATGATGAGAATTAGATGCGTTGTTGGTAATGACTGTTTAGCCTTTTCTAAGAGAGGGCATATTTTTAGTTGCAGTAGTTTCCTTCAAACAGGCTATAAACCAAGAAAAGATGTAAGAGTTTTTTTTGCAATCTAGCACTTAAAAACTGACACCAACTTGAATGCAAATTTGTATAATATGTTTAATATATTTTTTATAGAATAGAAAACTAAGAAATCTATCAGCAGCCATTTTACGGTCACAATATTAAATATTTTTGTGATGTGCTGCATTTTTAGCACCTTTTTGTAACGTGTGGAGTTTTAAATCTCCCATGTTTATATATACATCTTTGTTGTTAAAATGGAACACCCTTTTTGCAACTGAATATATATGAATTAAACAGCAACTATTTCAGAGCTTTTAAATTAATTCCACTTATCCAACAAATGCTTTTAACGTTCAGTGTACCTGGCACTTGCATACAATTGTGTAGCCTCTATTTTGAAAAATGTTTCTCATTATAATTTTAAAAACTCACCATGGTCTTTGTGTTTACGTGGTGTCTTGACTCTGCATGTGCGTTCAGATTTTGTATTGTCTTCTACATTTGTTCAAAGCATTCAAACTGAAGAATGTACTACTCGCGTAAAGACTGATTTTATAAGCCTTAGCAGCACCCACAGCATTCATTACCTTCGGGTATTTCTTCTGGATGCCAACAGGCTGTACAGAGAATCAATTCCCTTCAAGGCTGCCCCACCTCCACATCTTACCTATAAAAGAGTGGTGCTGCCTTCCTGGCTTCATGTGCATAGAACCAGGATGAATGCACGCGAGATATGAGGTAGAATATCGCCATTCCCTACCATATGTCCCGTGCACAGGTTTAAAGGGTCTATCTATCTCATAGCCTTGGCTGCCATGGGAATGTGCAGTGGAATCTTAATGTTTTCATGCTGCCGAGATGGGGAGGAGGAAAGGAGTGCTGTGAGAAGGAGTGCCAAGGCCTACAAAAAATATTCATATAAATACTTCATAGAGGTACAGTCTGGCAACATCCACAGTATCCATTTTAAAGGTATCCCCACCCAAGCAGTGCATTGGAGACAAGTGGTGGGCTCACTGGGATACCGAGGATTGCAACGCCCTCTCGAAAACTGCATTGGCAGATGCTGGGACATTATAGTCCGTACGGCTCAGGTGGCTGCCCTACAAGTGGTTGTGTTACTGCACAAGGCATTCGGGAGGTGGGCCTTGTGCTTCGGCAAACCACCGAAGCCGCGATCAAGAGACCAGTGGTTTAGCTGGTCGGTGTCTGTGTCGACAACGAACTTGTCGGCCCCTGAGATGTCTTAAAAGGAACTGCCGTGTAACCAGCCGTCCAACTTGGGGGGGGGGGGGGGGGTCACAATGCTTCCACTATAGATCCAATAAACCAACCCATAAGGGCATCAGTATAGACTCCCATATAGGCAGTTTGCTTCGCTGCATCATGAATGTGCTTGAATTCGTGTGTTGGATGGCCTCATAGCATTTTCGAGACCATTGCCGTATCCACCACTGGAACAGCCAAAATCAAGGACTAGCTGAGAGGGCCAGAGCTGAGAGGCTGACCAACACTTGGGCGTCGATATACACAGGCAGTTGAGTTTAAATTCCAGACTGGAACACTTCGATTCGAAAGTGAGATGGTGAATCTAAGTCCATCATGTAACCATGCATTCCAGGAATGTATGCTGAACTACTATTTTTGTGTCCTGCTATGAAATGGGCAAACAGCAACTCGGAGCAGATGTGCACCCGGTCATGGTTGTTGGGAAACATTCAGCTGTTTTGAAAGCCATTCTGGCAAGCACATTATTAAAGTGCAGGTGGGCATGGTTTTAATTTAAACACTGCCATTGCTCGGTTTATGTTTCTGCTGCAATTGCACAAAAGGCGACATGGCTTTCGGCAAGAATCAGGCTTTACAAGCACTTACAGACATCAAAACAATTGGCTTGGAAAGCGCACAGTTACCCAGCACATCAAACACTGCTGATCATCCGAGTATTGCATCTTTAACGTGTGCACAAAGTTACTCGTGAATCTCGGCTGGCTTGATGCCTTCGCACACAATAAACTTGATCTCTATTCGTTTCTACTGCTGGGCTAATGGCCGTATTTTCTCTCACGGTGCATGCACTCGAGGAACCTCTGCCACCTGGTGACCATTCTTAAAAGATCCCCCCACCCTACACGGCCGCCGCAACATTTTGTCATCGCCATCCATTGTCCACCTACAAAGTCCGGGAATGACTTAAACCACCATTGTATTATAACATTGCCAACTAACATTTTATTAACCACACAATCTTTGTAATTTGCATGCTAATCAAAACGGTAACTTTTTAAAGTTAATTTCCTACTTGGCTCACTGTGGCTCAGTAAAATTTTGATTTAAAACTTGATTTTCTATCTACGTGACTTCACCGAAAGGACCAAGAATATGTGGCTCAGTTCCCTCATTAGGGTTATTCAGACTGGTAATGATGGCATTTGTACATTTGTAGGCTTGCGTTTCATTGGCAAGATTGCTGAAAATGGGCTGTAATAGTCTGCAGCCTGCAAAGTACATTTCACCATTTTGGGTACTCTGTGCAAGGCTATGATTTTGATTTGGTGATCATGGAAATCGTGGATTTTGATGAAGTTCGTGAAATATTGGAAGTCCCTGTTGAAACAAACTAGACTAGGCGCTTAATTTCTTTCTTTCTAAAAACGTCATACGACATGCTCTTAAAATACAAATTGGTATCGTCAGCGCATAATGTACAAGAGGCGCTCGAGTTTTTTCCAATACAAACCAGGCACCCCTTTTTTATTTCACCTGAATTTTAAAAAAACTTGAATTAGCTCCTTGTTTCAGTTAAACATTTTTTTTTTTATAAAATATTTTACATGGAGCACCGTCTCACTTTATTCCATGACCATTACGTTATTGTCTTTTCCGAACCTTGGCAGTGAATAAAAATGTAAACGCCAAAATCAGCCTTAGCTCAGTGTAATAGAACATGTGAGCAATCAACATTAATTTACTGAAGTTAACGTGTTCATTTATGTCATTGCTATTTTGTAAAATCCTGGCAGAGTAAGAAAGCCAACAACATTTGCCTGAGATATCGTTTTATACAAACCTCTGAGTAATAAACCACATTGCAATAGGCTTGTGGTGTAGTGCTCTACATCATTTCCATGATGACCCGGTATGACCCCTCAAACACTGCCCACGAGATGATGGAGCCCAGGCAATGCGCGGTCACGCCACGGTACAGCCGGCTGGTCCCCTGCCTCCACACCACGTCGCGAGCAGTCGCCAGGAATCCCAGATGAGGCTTCTCGATGCGGGCCTGCATTTGCACCTTGACGGTGTTGAGCGGGTAGAAGGCGAGGCCCGTGAGCAGGGACGAGAAGCCGCCCATGAACGCACCTTCCAGGAAAGTGCTGCGGCCTCGAACGGAGGCGGGCATGAGCAGCGTGACGCTGTCCTGTGGTGTGGAAATCCGCACAAAGCCACAGTTTCTTAGCGTCAGCTCTGTTGGTGGTTTCGGTGGGTGGTCACCATGTCCAATGAAAGGTAAAGGTGCGGACCTGCAATTGCTTGCAAGGACCTGCAATTGCTTGCTAGCACCAGCGCTTGCGGAAGGGCGTCCGCTAGCAGCGGCTCTAGTGGGTACGTGGCCTACTCTTCCACAGTAGCCAGATGTTGTACAAGAGGTGGCAGCACCTACAGTTGACACGACCCAACTGGCGTACACAATTAAAGTGCCGGGTGGTCAGGCGAGGGGATTTAAGAAACCTGCCCCATTGACGTCTGTATTAGACATCGAGTGTGCTAGCAATTACAGCATGACAGGATCCTACAATAGATGACAATAACGCAAAATAAAAGCACAGGTAAAGTAAGTACATGTCACCAGAATATGTAGCTAAAAAGGTAAATCAAATGGGCTGCACCATTGACAATGGCAGGAAATATCCTTGAAGGTTTGGTCAAATATAAGAAAGTGTGTTTAAGTTGTTGTACAAGTAGGAATGGGATAGATTGGAACTTTATAAGCATTGCTAGTCAAATACTAGATCTTTGGTAGAGTTGATTAAATGCTAGCACATTATTATAATCACCATAAACTACAATAATGTATATTCTTGGTTCTTTTGGTAAAGTGACGTAGAAGGGAAATAATGAAATACTATTAATGATATTAATATAATTTTATTCATAATATTTTATTATTTCCCTTCTACGTGACTTTAAATAATATTCATATTATTTTATTAATATTATTGTATTATTTCCCTTCTACGTGACTTTACCGAAAGAACCAAGAATATGAATCCCTGCAGTCACGAAAGCTTTAAATCAAGATACAATAATGTAGTTAAAAAAATTAACCCGTAAAAACAAAGTTTTCACTATAAATCCTGTATATGCGTGGCATCGGGGCGGCTAGAGTCCTCTCGTCCTCTGGCTTGAGATGGCTGCCACCTATGGGTCAGATGATTGTCTGGCAGCATTAAACAATTGGTAATTAAATATTTAAAAAAAATCCCTAAACAGTGTAAAATTTAGGATTTTTTTTCACGAAAATGCATTGTCACGTACAACGAGTCTGTGTGCAAAATGTCAGCTCGATTGGATCACGGGGAGTGGGTTAAAAAACGACCGAAAGATTTGCACGGTCCTAAGCAAGCAAGCGAACTTAATATAAAGGATTTAAAAAAGAGGGTCTAAATGATGAACAACCTCAACTAGTTAGTGGGCCACATGAGCGGCCCTCCTTCGCTGAGCTTGATGTCATGCTTGTGCACTAATAACGACCCCACGTATCACCCTTGACAATGATACCCAAGCCACCACGAGGGGTTCGCTCCACTGACCACTTGCAGCCCGCGGGTTGTCCACCACGTTCTTCTTGGTTCTTTCGGTAAAGTCACGTAGAAGGGAAATAATAAAATAATACAAATATTAAACATAATAAAATAATTATCTTTCCGACAGACCTGTTCTTCACCTGAGGACGGCTGCTTGCGTTGTGGCCGAAACGTCGTGAGAATTATTTTACTATGTTTTCTTTTTATTACTTTATTATTTCCCTTCTACGTGACTCTACCGAAAGCACCAAGAAGATGAATCCCTGCAGTCACGAAAGCCTTAAATCGAAAATTGCCCACCACTAGTTTAAACAAAGCAGAGCTGCGCATCAAGTTGCCACACAATGTATGGACAACGCATTGGGGGTAACGAAGCTCCTACTGAGCGGGCGCTCACACACACACACACACCTTGATATACAGGTAGAGGACGAAGCTGGGCCCGTTTCGGAGCAGTACGGGAGTGAGTCCGACGTACAGCTCGCGCAAGCCCAGCGTGCCGAGGTGCGAGAGGGCGGAGATGGAGTGCCGGAAAGCGTGTTGCCCGCGGGTCTGCGGATTGACCAGCAGAGTCTGCACCCTCTCGAGGGGTGTGAGCACGGCCTCCAGGGATCCGGAGAGCAGGGCGGCCAGGGAGCAGGCCAACCGGCTCCGGTCGGCCAGCCTGGGCCCCATGTGGGCCAGCTTGCCCAGGACGAACTCGTAGTTGCCGTACATTATCGAGCGGCAGAGCACACGCTTTTTGGTGGGGGACACACGGAAGACACGCGGGCCCAATTGGTGCATATGAGCAAGGATGGTATTCTATGCCTTTTTGTAATTACAGAATGTAATGTTGCTCTATATAAGAACGGGAGACACAGCAGAGCCTCACCATTCTGGCGAATTGCCCGATGATGCTGGATGCAATTACCAGCGAAACGTCGTACTCAAATTGTAAATGTTGTGGCTTCAACACACCGGTGGGCTAAAGCAGTGAACTATTTGTCTTTTGTCAACGTGACACTTTTTTACTGATTGGCCGTGTCGGGTGGTGGAGGGTTACGACACATTTATAAATAACGCGATCTAAACCCAAAAACGTTGATTATGAATGTAATGTTACTTAGTTTATGACAGTTAAGGTTGTGATGGCTATAATGGGAATTCATCTCAAAGTGTACATGCTATTGAATGTCCAACCTGGTGGAAATTGATATGCAGCTATAGCTATCGGAAACAACAAGATGAGGTTATTGAGATGAGGGTACATTTGTCTTAAGGTCGACATTATTATTTAAAAAATAATGCTGATTATGGTTTTGCGATATTTTGAAATATCAAAGGATGGACTGAAAGGTAAGTGATTATAATTTAGACTGAACACTATTGATTATAATGTACAACCATAATGTATAGCTTCTGAAAACTATAGTGTTTGTTCACGATACTTTTGACTACATCAATTTATGACCAATCAATGACGACTTATGTGTAAGGAAGACAAGCCAAAAACATATCTCTCATAGATACAAACCGCGGCTGTTTCCCAGTTTATCTGGCATAGGTATGTAAACAAGACTCAAGATGTATAAAAACGTATGGCATCGATACCACAGGGAAATTACTCCAGTGTGTTTTAAATCCCTTTAAATATTCTACTCTCATTAACAGAGGTTACATTTTATGCCGGACAGCTCTGAGAACAGGCCGAGAAACATAGCTGCTGAGTTTTGTTTTGTTTTAAGAGAGCAACTTCCTTCAACTGATCATGATATCTTCTCTCAAATGATGATGCTGCTGCTGGTGTTGGCAGTGATACCACAAAATCCACCTCTTTTCGATTAAAAGCTTTCGTGACTGCAGGGATTCATCTTCTTGGTTCTTTCGGTAAAGTCACGTAGAATGGAAATAATAAAATAAAACATAAACGTCGTGAGAATTATTTCATAACGTTTTATTTTATTATTTTATTATTTCCATTCTACGTGACTTTACCGAAAGAACCAAGCAGATCCACCTCTTTCTTACCTGCAAACTGGGAGCCAAGAGTCCACGCAGCAGCACTGACTTCAGTCCCTCGCGTAGCAGCTGCGCGAACACTGGCCGTGCCGAGAGACTCAGGGCCATCTGTTGCCGAGTGCTCGCCTTGAAGATGGGGAAGGTCAGGGCCGTGCTGACGAGAACGCTGGCCGAGCCGGCCAGAGCGCCGCTCTGATAGGAGCGGAGTGGTAGACTGGCCCACAACTTTGTCTTGGCGTTTGCCGGTGTGACGGAGTCCTCCATCACCTACAGAGCACGTTGAGATTTTTGATGCACGGGCATAATATGACTTTGAAACCCCCCTCCCACACCTCCTACGCATTCCACAAGTAGTGACTAATCCCATATCTGCATTTTCCATAAATATGCTAAATTCATCTTGATATGCAAATTGCTTTGTCAAGGCGCCCCTTCCCCCCTCCAACCCAGCTTAAATATACGCTGCCAAGCTTGGTGGTGCCCATTCAGACGCTGTCTTTCCGACAGACCTGTTCTTCACCTGAGGACGGCTGCTTGCGTTGTGGCCGAAACGTCGTGACAATTATTTTATTATGTTTTATTTTTATTATTTCCCTTCTACGTGACTTTACCGAAAGAACCAAGAACACGTTGATATTGTTTTTTTTTTAGAAACACGTGTTTTGGTTATACCTTCGCGGCTGTGTCACCACCACGGCAGCGGGTAGCAGGACGCAAGGCCGTAGCCATGGAGTCAACATTGGGGGAGACCAAATCTTATTTTTTATTAATTTTTACAATAATGTCTAATAGTGTGTTGTATTATATTGCTCTGGTTTTTTTCTTTTTTACCTTTTCTTGTTTCATTGTATGTAATGGCAGAGATTAGGGATTAATAAAGTACAACCATAACCACAATCATATAAACAGAAATCTATTTTATAGCAATATATTTGGGGGGATGTGTCCCCTCCAATATTCATGTGTCCCCCCCCCCCAATATATATTATAATTACGGCCTTGTTTTTTTTACCGCAGTAGAAGCTAGATATAAGCACACATGATACCAGCACAGTTCCGATATAAGCGACGCATGTTTTTGTCTCCCCCCCGCACCTCCGATTAGCACCGTTGGCTACGTACGGTGCGATAGAAGTTCAACATGCATTGTATTGCTCTCTGTGCCCTCCACCTGCTGTACGGACAACATCGAGACGATAGTTGAATTCGTCCCAAACGCATCTCTTCTCACGTTTTCCTCTGAGCTGCGTGGTCACCCTCTGCTCTTCCCCTTACATCAACAGCCTGTTTCCTCAAATTGTCGGTACCAACGACGAATGCTCTTTGACATGTGCCGATCAAAGCCAAAACGCCGTTGAAACGCACGCTGCACCGCAATTACGGATTCAGTCTTGCTGAACTGCTGAACGCAAAAGGCCCCTTGTGTTGCGGGGTTACCGTCTTGCGAATGACTGAGGCTAGAGGGCTGTTTGTGCGCTGGGAGAGGCATCTAGCGGTCATCATTTGAAACTCATTGCAGAGATATAGCAATTTCAAATCGGGTCTATATTTTTAAAACATCCTGTATAACCTTTACTGCAGCTTTGCATCCGTTAAAAAAATGATGTTAATGAATATGTAAAAGAAGCTCATTGGAGACATCCATTTTCAAGGAAGTTGAGCTTCATTTATCCGAACGCATATAAAATGTGAGCGTAACGACTGCTACGCTGATGATGGCGATCTTCAGCCCCGGTGGTTTCCACTCAGTCGAGTCTTGAACAGCCAACTCCCGATGGTTTCCACGATGTCGATCTCGAACATTCGACCCCGATGTCGTCCACCTCTCTGGTCGTCGATTAGTCCCCCGAGCACCGCGTGTGCCTCGCTCGCCCTTATATACTCGCCCGGACCCGGCCCTATCGGCCAGTGCCCCCCCACCCCCCCTACTTCCTTATAACGCGTGTCCGGCCACCTGTTTTCAACCATCTCAACTCCCCCTTCCAGAACCTTTTATTGTACACTCCCTTACACGTATATAGGGTTTGATGAAAGGTTTGATGAAAGCAAGTAGAACCTCGTCATTTCGGTATTTGATCGTTCGTAATTGTGGATAATTCGGCACGGCTGCGCTTTAGGCATATCTACAGGATAAATGTAGATATCATGTACAATGGGGAGTACCATTGTACATAATTCGAAATATTGAATACTTTGGCAAGGACAGAGGCCCATATGTGTCGCATTAACACGGTTTACTGTAGTTGTACTTACGTGCCAGTGCTTCATTTGTGTTTCGATGATTTACCTTCTAAAAATAATAAAAATCTGCCCGTGTTTCGCATCCCCCCCAGAAAGGGCATCTCGCACACCCAGGGGGGTGCGTGTGAAGAACCACCGCATCAGGTCGTGGCGAGTTCAAATCCCAGTCGACTTAAGTCACATCATCATCATCATCCAGAAGTTGGACTGATGAGACGGAAGTTCACTTGTTGGGAATGCGACAGTCGTGGTTGTGTTCTCTGGATAAATTGTCCGTTGTCGTGCGAATGAATAATTGCCACCGTTGGGTTTTCGGGCTGCCAACAGAGGCCCTCGTTGTCACTTCGAGGCTTTGCCATGACCGCGTTATTTGTGTGCAAGTCTCGAGAGAGAATTCGTCTTCTGCCCATGTTGGTGCACCTCGTGCCTTCTGTGGACCGAGAGCTCTGTTGTGCATTCTCCAAATCCCCAACTGGTGCCACGGAAGTCAATACACAAACTCTGCGCCGTTACTTAACACGGTCTACACACAGAGCAATGAATGCGCACTTCCACTCGTGTATCATCAGGATTAGGGGCCGTCCATAAATGACGTCACGCAATTTTGGACGATTTTTGACCCCCCCCCCCCTCCGGCACACGGCGTCACAAAAAGTCAGACGCCCTTTCAAATATGACGTCACAAAGCTCTGCCCCCCCCCCCCCCCCAAAATAAAACATGCTTCAAATCGCTTTCAACTATTGTCATTGTAGTGCGTATTTAATGTGCCGCTGCACTCTGATGTTGTAGGAGAAAACATTTATTAAAAAGTATATTTAATTAAGTAGAACGTGTTGTCTATGTTTATTTAAAGTTGCGCATTTTGATGTGACGTCACATTTGTCACATTTCGCAAGCCCCCCCCCCCTCGTCACACATCGTCACAAATGTCTGACCCCCCCCCCTAGGTGCGTGACGTCATTTATGGACGGCCCCTTACATATCTGAAAGAGATGCGGATTCATTATGCAAGCCCACTACGATAATTGAAGTATGGTCAAAACCAGCAGTGGCACGGATTAACACACGGGCTGCACATGCGTGCACACGTTGCATGCTATAGTGGCAGTGCTGTGTGTTACTGGGCAGGTGGAGCTATTCACGCATTGTGGCCATTCAGAGGTGATGACCTGTGGACAGGCTGCCATCAGATCAGAGATAATGGCATGCAATTATAGAGCAGCTTTGACACGTGGAGCAAGCAATAACATTAAAGCACGCACACACACAGCATCACACGAAACACATCTCAATTGTCTGCAAGACACATTCCTGCGGAGGGAGCTGGTAGGAACGTTGGGTTGCTCGGTCAATGGCCTGCAGGGTCAACGGCGGCGTGGTGTATTCCGCAAATATGCCCGACTGTGAGGGCGGGCACAAACCGGCGCGAGTAGGTTAAACGTTGAGTTTTATAAGGACACCACGGGGTGACCACCCCGCCCCACCCCTGCCACCCCCACCCTCGCCACCCAGCCCCCCCACACCCTCCCCTCTCCACCCAGCCCCACCCTCCCCTCCCCACCCAGCCCCACCCTCCCCACCCAGCCCCACCCTCCCCTCCCCACCCAGCCCTTCCCTGCACGACGGACGGACGGACACAATAATCCCCTGTGGGCTGGTGTAACCAGGAGGTTCCTATCAGTATGATGTATGTATGTTGAATTTACATTTCTGTCAACCCCTTATCAGTGCCCGACCTTATTACAGACCAATTCAGACTTTATTGGTCACCCCGTGCCCTTCTAAATCTCAACGTTCATCCTATAAAGTCCCATCACAAGGAGAGAAACACAAACAAATAGACACAAACTGTTGTTTTGCCCGTATTAAAACGGCTGTGCACCGTATGGACCTGAAAACTCAATTTCCCTATACAAGAATACGGGGTAAACCGTGTGAGTTCACAGCTGTGAACTTCTTTCACACCGTACGTACCCAATCGTGCTAATCGGATGTGTGAGGAGATGGTCAACACGCTAAAACGATGTGTACTGTGTTCATTCGTACTGCCTCCAACACACACACACAGGACAGGGCAGACACAAACACACCCAGTGTGCATTGACAGACACGTGCACATTGCATGGGCCACAGATGCGCGCACACACACTGATACATAAATTATGCATAAAGCACAATTCACCAACTCCCACCACCCACCCCCACCACCCCACAATCGTCAATCAATAACATTTGAGGGCCCTTTTAAAGAAAAAAACACACTGGTCAACACACTTTTTAAATCCTTTATATTAAGTTCACTTGCTTGCTTGCGTGCTTGCGTGCTTGCTTGCTTGCTTACGACCGTGCAAAATTTCCGGTCGTTTTTTAATCCACTTTCCGTGATCCAATCGAGCTGACATTTTCCACACAGACTCGTTGTGCGTGACAATTAATTTTGGTGAAATTTTTTTTCCAAAATTTTACACTTTTTAGGGAAAAAAAATGATATTTAATTACCAATTGCTTAATGCTGCCAGGCAATCATCTGACCCATATGTGGCAGCCATCTCAAGCCAGAGGACGAGAGGACTCTAGCCACCACGCATATAAAGGATTTATAGTGAAAAACTTTGTTTTTACGGGTTAATTTTTTCTGGCATAAGGTATTCCAACGGTAATTTTGGGGTGCTGATTCCAAATCTGGCATCAGTTTTTGTCTACCACATCAGGTTTTTGAGATATTAAATATAGCATTTTCAATAAAAACTGCAGAAGAAAAAAATTAAATAAATGTGGATATCTACATAAAATTATATGATAAACACACTATCCTAAAAATACAGCACCATATTTTAACACTAAAGCAGTCACTGACTCGCAACAACTTGCAATCATAAGTGACAGTTTTAATTTCGGGTAAAATCAATGAAAATGGGGTATGCCGATAGCATAAAAATGAGATGTGATAGAGCAAATCTGAGATCAGAACAGATTTGGAATCAGCACCCTGAGATTAGTCTAAAACAGCTGCAAAAGTCCAGGCCAGAAAAAAATGTTTTGTTGTTGACCAGTGATATCTGATAACTATGAAATTGACTAAATTTCGATTTAAAGCTTTCGTGACTACAGGGATTCATCTTCTTGGTTCTTTCGGTAAAGTTACGTAAAATGGAAATAATAAAATAATAAAAATAAAAGATAATAAAATAATGAAATGGACGTTTCAGGAAATGGCCCATATCTCATAGCACATCGCTTTGCCCAATACATTGCTGCAGTGTAAATGACACCGCCGAATGGGAGTATCGATTTGTATTGTGTTGACTGCAAATGAGATCATCGCGTTTGCACTGGATAGAACAAACATACGTATCACATGTACACGCATGTGCATGCACACACATGTGCCGGTGCATGCACACACATGTGCCGATACATGCGTGGACACACGTGTAGTTACATGTACTTTACTGGATACATATACACGATATTTCCGCCGGTGCCGTGCAAGTGTGGATACACACACACACACACACGTGTATACATATGAACATGCGTTAAGGAATAGAGATGTATATGTCCTATGCGCGTATGTCTGCATGTACTCGTGTACATTCATACAGTTACATAACACATTTGCTGGATACACACACACGACTTTTCCTAAACAACTGATGCACGGGACACCCATATTAGATGTATTGTTGAATTTCTTTCGCACCGTACGTAGCCAACCGTGCTATAATTATATATTATAGTGCTCGCACGCAAGAGAGAGAAATGACATATACACTACGTGTTCATTGTGCGTGCTGTGTTAACATCGCTACCATTAATGTAGCTCTGTCACAAATAGCCACGCATTCCATACACACGATTTGCACGGCACCGGCGATTACAGTATATAGTGCATAGTACACACACACACATCGCTACAGTTCGTACACACACACACGCGTACGTTAAAGTGAGACGAGATTTGTAACGGCTTACAATACGTCGGTGTAAAAAATACGAACGTTAGTTGTCCTCTGCCTTTGTCTTTATGTGGATGAACGTCCCGGTGGTGGTGGTGGTGTGAGCAGGCAGCCGCTGGCTAGTGGTGGCGATGGCTATGGTCAGTGGGTGATGGTGGTGGGGGTCAGTGGGTGATGGTGGTGATGGTGGTGAGTGATTGTGGTGATGGTCAGTGAGTGATGGTGGTGATGGTCAGTGGGTGATGGTGGTGATGGTCAGTGAGTGATGGTGGTGATGGTCAGTGAGTGATGGTGGTGGGGGTCAGTGGGTGATGGTGGTGATGGTGGTGATGGTCAGTGGGTGATGGTGGTGATGGTCAGTGGATGATGGTGGTGATGGTCAGTGAGTGATGGTGGTGATGGTCAGTGGGTGATGGTGGTGATGGTCAGTGAGTGATGGTGGTGAGGGTCAGTGAGTGATGGTGGTGATGGTCAGTGGGTGATGGTGGTGATGGTCAGTGAGTGATGGTGGTGATGGTGGTGATGGTCAGTGGGTGATGGTGGTGATGGTCAGTGAGTGATGGTGGTGATGGTCAGTGAGTGATGGTGGTGGGGGTCAGTGGGTGATGGTGGTGATGGTGGTGATGGTCAGTGGGTGATGGTGGTGATGGTCAGTGGGTGATGGTGGTGATGGTCAGTGAGTGATGGTGGTGATGGTCAGTGAGTGATGGTGGTGATGGTCAGTGGGTGATGGTGGTGATGGTCAGTGGGTGATGGTGGTGATGGTCAGTGAGTGATGGTGGTGATGGTCAGTGGGTGATGGTGGTGATGGTCAGTGAGTGATGGTGGTGATGGTCAGTGAGTGATGGTGGTGATGGTCAGTGGGTGATGGTGGTGATGGTCAGTGAGTGATGGTGGTGAGGGTCAGTGAGTGATGGTGGATGCACGTGGTGTGTGTATGGACTGTGAGTGATGAGTGATGGTGGAGGCACGTGGTGTGTGTATGTAGACTGTGAGTGATGAGTGTGGTGGATGCACGTGGTGTGTGTGTGTATGGACTGTGAGTGATGAGTGATGGTGTATGCACGTGGTGTGTGTGTAGACTGAGTGATGAGTGATGGTGGATGCAGGTGGTGTGTATGGACTGTGAGTGATGAGTGTGGTGGATGCAGGTGGTGTGTATGGACTGTGAGTGATGAGTGTGGTGGATGCACGTGGTGTGTGTAGACTGTGAGTGATGGTGGATGCACGTGGTGTGTGTGTATGGACTGTGAGTGAGAGATGAGTGACTATCACTGGACAGCGTCACGGAGTGACAGGGCACGCGGGAGAGACACACAGGGAATGACTTAATCTCCACACACAGAGATGATGATGCTGCTGCAACACTCACCACTGATGGCTGTTGTTATTTCACTGCCCTTCGTTGGGAAGTCAAGTAGCTGTACAGTCAGCGTGTGGCTGTGAGGAAATGAACGAGAAACCAATCAGATTAAATTAGCTCTGTCGGGGTAGCTCTGGTACGGAAGGTCGTGCTGCTCCCCTTATAAAAACTCAACTTTTAAAAATTCCAGGTAACGGCTGCTGAGCTATATATGATAGTAAATTTAGCTGTGACGGTCCCACCTGATGACGGAGACTTGTGTTGCCTCCGAAACGTCGTGATTTATTATTTTATTTCTATTATTATTTCTATTATTTTAATTTTTTACCTACGTGACTTTACCGAAAAAACCTAAGAGTATGAATCCTTGCAGTCACGAAAGCTTAAAATCCAGAATTATATATGATAGTCCAATGAAGTGGCTTATCATGTTGACATTTGTAGCATCCAAATACTCATAACGCATGTTTCTAAATGTGGAGGGAAAAACCTGAGGGCCCCGAGGAAAATCTACGCGACCACGGAGAGAGAGAGAGACATGGCAACTCCAAATCTACAGCAGCAGCAGGCGTCAGGGTCTGGATCGAACCCACGACCTCCTGTAAACCAGGCGAGGGAGTTAACATCTCCTAGCCACCGTGATGATGATGATGATGATGAGAGAGAGACACACGCAAACTACAAATATACAGCAGCAGGCGTCAGTGTCTGGATCGAACCCACGACCTCCTGTATACCAGGCGAGGTAATTAACATCTCCTCGCCACCGTGATGATGATGATGAGAGAGAGAGACACGCAAACTACAAATATACAGCAGCAGGCGACAGGGTCTGGATCGAACCCACGACCTCCTGTATACCAGGCGAGGTAATTAACATCTAGCCACCGTGATGATGATGATGAGAAAGAGAGACACGCAAACTACAAATATACAGCAGCAGGCGTCATGGTCTGGATCGAACCCACAACCACCTGTATACCAGGCGAGGTAATTAACATCTCCTAGCCACCGTGATGATGATGAGAGAGAGAGAGACACGCAAACTACAAATATACAGCAGTAGGCGTCAGGGTCGGGATCGAACCCACGACCACCTGTTTACCAGGCGAGGTAATTAACATCTCCGAGCCACCGTGATGATGACGATGAGAGAGAGAGAGAGACACGCAAACTACAAATATACAGCAGCAGGCGTCATGGTCTGGATCGAACCCACGACCTCCTGTATACCAGGCGAGGTAGTTAACATCTCACCCTCGATCCAGGACCAGCGCTGTGCCTGGGCAGCGCCCATTTTTTTGGTTTGCAAATAGGATCAATTCAAATGTAATATTGTTTCCATTTTAAAATATGTGTTTATTAGTTCACGACCGGCAAGACCAGATCTCGTTTTCCGAAACCCGCTCAGGGCCGACACCAGGGTGATGTATAAATATACATCGCCTCTAGGGAGACAAAGGCAGCTGGACGTGGTGTTGACCACCCACCCCCTCGTGTGCCGTGCTGACCTTCATAGGTGCTACTCGCTAACAGCACTTGTCCCAACAGTCTGTTCAATGCTACACAAGGGTGTCCGTGGTTCCAATCTCATTATCCGGCCAAAAAAGTGTGAATGCTGCGATAACCATGTGAAATGGGTAGAGTAGTCAAACAATTCACTCTTATTAGCTCTGTAAATACATCGGTACGATTAGAGTTGTAAGTGGTATCTAGTTCTGCCCTGGTCCATGGACTGTATGTGACTTGTCACTGAAGTAGTGAATGAATATGTAATTAAATGCTGCCTAGTAGTGCGTATTGCTGGGAATAGTATGAAATGAGTGTTGTGTATATACTGTGTGTACAGTAAGATCTAGTTCTAGATACACCTCTAAAAGCCTCCACACATTTCTCACCAGTATGAATGCGCATTCAATGTTTGAACACTCCTGCTGATACACGACGTGCCCAACGTAGCCTGTTCTTCTTACAACATTCGATGATGCCGAAGCTGAGGTCTTTAGAAAATCAGTGGGGTATCTATAAATGGGTCCCCCTGCCATGATGGTGTTGTGTACTCATATCTGTCAACCCCTTGTCAGTGCCCTCCCTTATCACAGACCAATTCAGACCTTATTGGTCACCCCGTGCCACTTATAAATCTCAACGTTCATCCTACAAAGTCCAATCACAAGGGAGAAACACAAACAAATAGACACAATTATATATTTTTTGCCCGTATTGAAACGGCTGTACTCCGTATGGACCTGAAAACTCAATTTCCCTGTACAAAAATACGGGTAAATTGTATGGGTGGACAGGTATGTGAACTGCACTGTGTATCTTGATTTTAAGATTTCGTGACTGCAGGAATCCATACTATTT
Organism: Lethenteron reissneri; assembly: GCF_015708825.2. Taxonomy (NCBI): domain Eukaryota; kingdom Metazoa; phylum Chordata; class Hyperoartia; order Petromyzontiformes; family Petromyzontidae; genus Lethenteron; species Lethenteron reissneri. The sequence continues at coordinate 7,718,518 of NC_083790.1, read as the reverse complement.
GGTTCTTTCGGTAAAGTCACGTAGGTAGAAAAATAACAGATCACGACGTTTCGATCGCAACACAAGCAATCGTCATCAGGTGGGACAACCACAGCAATTTTAAAACTGCTGAAGTAGGCGAGAGAACTGCCGTGGCACGAGGTTATATAGGCCTCGGCAGTAGGGGGGGGGGGGGAGAGAAGGGGGGTGGGGGGGGAGAGATGGGGGGTGGGGAGCAGGGCAGCATAGAGAGAGAGAAATACACACAGAGAGTCGGAAATAACAGCTGACATGGGCAGGTAGGATGGAGACATCACAGTCAATTAAGACTTTACCTGGTTCAGACTTTACTGTGTATGTTATATGGCCGATGGGACTCACAGTCACCCCCACAATGTTGTAACATTTCAAGATTAATTTATTTCCCTTTTTTTTACCAACAGGCGAAATTGTTGTATACGTGTCACCACGGCCAATGCAAGTAATACCATCATCACCGCTACAACCACCACCATACAAATGACCACCACCATCAATCACCACCCAAATTGACCAAAGAACGTCATATGCTACTTTGCACAGCTTAATTCGCAAGTCAGCAATATTTCCGTCACGGTGGTTCATCTTTAAAATTAATATTTTACTGCGAGGTAACCTATCCAGGTTACTCGATTATCATATTTGATAGGCGTTCGTGGATGGAAACAAATCTAGAGGTCCCTTTTCTGAGAGGTGAAAAGCACACGTGTATTTATTTTTTTATTAAACACCACCCTCCAATTGTAAACGATATGCATAACATTAATACATCTCCAGAAATGAATAACACAGCCCTTTGAATGGAATAACGCAGGCTTTAAATACATGAAGCACTACTTTCAATTAAATATTTTAGAACACCCTGGACTTAAATGAAACAATGCTCACTTTAAATTGAATAACTAAATGAAAACACAATTTTCCCCTAGGTTATTCACTGCAAATTGATCTTTGGCAATATCAGCTTTCGTCAATAACACTTGTGGCCTTAAAATGAACCTTCTTCAGAGCACATAAATAGAAAGGTCAGAGATATAAGGGTTTATAGGAGTTGGAGACGACACTGAACACGGCGGTACCAGATGAAAATTAAATACAATACATTTTATGATTTTAAAAATAAATTAATATAGCCAATTTAAAAACTGGTCATCAGAAAACCTTTATAAAATTTAAACAACATAATGCCCTATATATATATATTTTAAGTGCAGTCTCCAGCCTTAAATAACTTTGTATCTGTGTGCTATGAAGAAGATTCATTACCAGAAACTTCACCCATTACGGTATATATGTTTTCTTTTAAGGCAGTGTTATAGACGAATGTGGAGTTATGTATTGTTCGTTGTGCTTATGCACCACTGCCAATGCTGCATGCTTGTGCAAACACTGAAATAGTTGACTTGCGAGTATATTTAACTTTACATCACTTTTAGTTTCCTTGTCATATGTTGGTTGTTAGGTTTATAAAGCGACCACTTTACCCCGCTCTTCCTCCTACTTTCCCCTCCTCTCTCCCGTTCCATCCTTCTTTTTTGTAGTTTTTTTTGTGTATTGTTATTCGCAGCGTTCTGCACGATGATGCATACGCATTGAAATCATTTATCTGTGTCTGCTGTTGTTTTGTTGTGGTAATTGGAAGGTTTCTTTTAAACAAAATTCAACCGTATAGGTCAAGGATGGCCAAGCCATAGCTAGCGAGTCACATGCAGATTCCTTGCAGGTAGTTCATGTGCGTCTCGGCATAACGATATGAACACAGCTCATGTTTAACTTTTCACAATGACCTTGTTGGAAAAAGGAGAAAACCTGCAATAACAAGAGCAGCCTGCGGGGAAACTTGTCCCTGGCAGCGAGCCAGACAAATTCCACAGCCAACCAGATGCATGTCCACTCGACATGCGCACTCATGAGGTCAGAAGTTTGACACCCTCCCAAATGTACAGTATCTAGGGTAAATTTCTGGCCACAGACGATGTTCTCATGAGTTAATTAGTTTAATGCATCGCTTAATTATTATCCCGACTCTATGAACATTATGGGATGTCAACAAATCACTTAGTGGGGAAATTGACGGCACAGACGCGCATAATTTCGCATTTAGTCTCCACGGCCACACCACAATGCACGGTGGGAGAAAGTTCCCCTAAATCACAATTAAAATGCTGTCCTAAGCTGCTTTGCTCCAACAAAAAAGCCTTCATTACACCTCGTAATGCGCTGGGTCACGCGGCGTTTTGTCATTTTGAGCTGACCACTTGTTCGCAACAGGACAATTTGTGGAGGGGTATAAAGTGAGGAGGCCATTCGAGCCAGCCCCAGTGTGTGCGGCGTGTGTGCCCTCACATTCAATCAACCACATCGCACATCCGGCAGCGTTTTCTCCAACTGCCTCCTACGTGATACACACTCGCTGACACTCTCGCTTCTGCGCTGTGCCGATAACAAAAAGTTACTCGGGGGGAGGGGGCTCTGTAAGCCGTCGAGACTCTTCGACTCGAGCTGGTATCACGGTGGACATCATGCCTGGAGACAGGTCACTGTGTCACCCTCCGGATGGGAGAACCATCTACGACTTCTCCTGCAAGACCCTGGAGGGCAGCCGCGTGTCCCTGGGGAAGTATCGTGGGCAGCTGGCGTTGATCACGAACGTGGCATCCTTCTGAAGCCAGACGCCAAAGCAGGTGCAGGCCACGGCAGGCCCTCTCGTGTACACGCTCGGTGGTCTTGGGTCGGAAGAAGTTGATTTGTGCACTTTTCAAATCGAGATTGTCAACTCGTTTCTGTAGAAGAGTATTGTTTTTTTTGCGTGTGTTTCATTTATTGTTCTTGCCCCCCCCCCTCCCGAAATCTCCAATTATAATAATAATAAAATTTGTAACGCGCAAATTTGCGGACGTAACGGCCGCAACTCAGAGGCGCGGAGCCAAGCTCAGAGTCGCTCGAAATCGTGGTTATAGAGGTAAGTTTTTAAGTGTCTCTTGAAGGAGGCGATTAAGGTGATGCTGCGAATGTGCAGAGGGGTGACGGCGTTCCAGACTGTTGGGGCTGCCACCGAGAAGTGGCGCATAGACATGACCATCCTGGATCTTGGTATCAAGAGGAGGTCGTGAGTCGCGCTGCGCAGGCATCTGCCGTGTGTTGGCTACGTAGGGCGCGAAAGAAGTTTTCAACATACATACATAAGCACACACAATGTAGACAGTTCTCACGTAAGCAACCACGTGTTGACACTGCACCGGTGAGGGTAGAAGGTGATGGGCAACTTCTGGTGCAAGGGCACTTGGGACTCAGTGGCGGCTGGTGGCTCACATTGTTTGTTAGAGGGCTTGTCCGGTTCAATTAAATAATTAATTGCCATTAATTAATCTCGCAGTAATGTGCCCACAGTTAATACGTTGTAGGGTAGAGTACTGTGCAACACCATAACACTATTAGCGTCACCATCATCACCATCACCATCTTCACCACAATCAGAATCTTTATTTAGACTGCAGGGGGAATCCGATGAGCTATGAAGCTCTTTTCACAGGTGTCCAGTATGGGGCTGGTCAGCCTCACCACTTCCATCATAATCGATATCGCTATCCTGTCCACCACTGTCATCGTCGTCGTCGTTAGCCAATGTCTGTAATCATTGCGATCATACATAGCAATCATTGCCGTCTCCTATTGCCAGACTAATGTTTCCAGGTCGCTCTTGCAGATGAGACCTCGTCCTGGTCTATTGTGTTCTCGCCTGGTGAAAGTAAAAAAGAGACTTGATCATCATCAGCCAAATGCCTCTCATCATTATTATCATCATCATCATCACTAATATCCTAACGACCACCACCACCACAGTCAATCATCATCGTCATCCAATGTCTGTCAATGTATACCAGTGTCTCGCATTATCAGTCAAATAACGTCAAGCAGGCACCCCTTGAAATACTGCTCCAGTAAATACTCGTGTTGTGTGTTGGAGAGGGATGTGAATGCAGTGGAGGAGGGATGTGAATTAGGTCAAACAGCTGTCAGTGGGGCAGCAGCCAAGCCACGGCCACTGAGGGGGGGGGGGGGAAGGCGAGCTGAGATGGCGTGCGTTGGCTGCCCAGGAGAGACACTGCGACTGTGGAGAGACACCGAGAGACACAGAGTCTGAAGAGAGACACAGAGTCAAGAGACGGCGTCTATGGCGAGACAGAGACACTGAGACTGGGGAGAGACACTGAGAATGTGGAGAGACACTGAGAGACACATAGTCTGAAGAGAGAGAGACAGATACACAGAGTCAAGAGACGGTGTCTATGGAGAGACAGAGACACTGAGTGTGTGGAGAGACACTGAGAATGTGGAGAGACACTGAGAGACAGAGTCTGAAGAGAGAGAGACAGAGACACAGAGTCAAGAGACAGCGTCTATGGAGAGACAGAGACACTGAGACAGGGGAGAGACACTGAGAATGTGGAGAGACACTGAGAGACACAGAGTCTGAAGAGAGAGAGAGACAGAGACACAGAGTCAAGAGACGGTGTCTATGGAGAGACAGAGACACTGAGTGTGTGGAGAGACACTGAGTGTGTGGAGAGACACAAAGAGTGTGGAGAGACACTGAGAGACACAGAGTCTAAAGAGAGAGACAGAGACACAGAGTGAAGACACAGCGTCTATGGAGAGACAGAGACACTGAGACTGGGGAGAGACACTGAGTGTGTGGAGAGACACAAAGAGTGTGGAGAGACGACGACACAGGTAATGTGGAGAGACACGTCTCTGCCTCCCGTGGTCGCGTGGATTTTTCTTTGGAGCTATCATTTGTCGCCAGGTCGCTTCTGAAAAAGAAAACTAGACATGGCTCAGCGGGCCCTTACCACGCGTGGTGTCTCGGTGTGGAGTGGTGGTGGTGGTGTTGTGGCATCGACTACACCGCACGGAATATGATTACAACAACCAGAGGTGTGGACTCGAGTCATGTGACTTGGACTCGAGTCAGACTCGAGTCATGAATTTGATGACTTCAGACTCGACTTGGACTTGCATAACAATGACTTTGTCCCACCTCTGACAACAACCCCACTCATCTTCTTGGTTCTTTCGGTAAAGTCACGTAGAATGGAAATAATAAAATAATAAAAATAAAACATAATACAATTTTATTATAATAAGAAAAATAAAACATAATAAAATTGTATAATGTTTTATTTTATTATTTTATTATTTCCATTCTACGTGACTTTACCGAAAGAACCAAGAAGATGAATCGATGCAGTCACGAAAGCTTTAAATGGAAAAACAACCCCACTTGCATTCCTGGTCATGACGCGCAACATATGGTGTTAGAACTGCCCCGGGCCTCACCGAGGGCGACACGGCATGAAATAAAAAGTCACGATTACGCCCGTGAATTTGCCGTGGAAGGTCTACCCTGAGTAGCTACACTCGTCTTTCAAGAGGTTCCTTGATGAGGGCGTTCGGCCTCATGGCATCTACTGAGTGGCCGTGTCAGATGTAAGATGAGAACCTGGAGAAACCCCGCAAAGAATACTCTTGCACGGGTCAGGCAGAGTAAAGAGTCCGCTGTTGTACCACCATCTCCTGACCACCTCTGCAGCTCAAGCCTACAACACCCGGCATTTGCAGGCAGAATTTCTCATGGCAAGTACTAAGCAGGCTGAACACCGCTGAGCTTCGAAGATCTGATGAGATCGGGTGATTTGGTCATAAGTACCGGATGCGATGTGTTAGCTACGGTGCTGGGGAGATACAGGCAGGTGAGGAAAGGACATCACCACCCTTGAAGTTTCAAGTTGAGTTTGTTTAAAACCGGGCGAGAACTCAAGAGCCCAGGATGTGTCTCGATTAGCGAGAGTGACTCGGGTCTGTGCTTGTGTCCCTGTGTGTGCGTGCGTGCAGTATCCATTGCTGAATGCACTCATGAGCGACTTTGCTCGCTTCGGATTCACTGTCCTGGCCTTCCCCTCCAATCAATTCGGCTTGCAGGAGCCAGTCAAGTTTGTGTGTGTGTGTGTGCCAGTGTGTGCGTGCACTCAGCCTTAAAATGAGTACCTGGTGCGGTGTGTAAACAAGTTATTGGTAAGAGCACTCCATATAAAATATCTGACTCTGCTCTGTTAATCGTTGAGCATGATGGGCACAAGCGAATATGGCGGAACTCTATTCTGTGTCTCCGCATATTAAAATTAATTTCCTGTTTGGTTTCAAGGCCAATGTTGTCAAGCAGCATTTAATGCAATGACTGTGTGTGTTTTGGCGAGCAGGAAATAACAATGAGATCCTGAACTGCATCAAACACGTGAGGCCTGGAGGTGGATTCGTGCCCAACTTCCCCATTTTCTCCAAGGTGGATGTGAATGGAGATGAAGCAGACCCTCTCTTCAAGTATCTCAAGGTGGGTGGGGAGTGGTGGGATGGTTCAGGGTCACAGTGCTGAGCCAGCACTCCAGAGGTCCTGAATCTTGTGAAGACGGAGAAACTCGCTTGTAACACTCCGATCGTAACATAGTATGTGGGTATACTTGGGCTGTTTTTATATATAGTATAAATTGATTATCTTTCATTTAATTTTATTTTTATTTTCTTGTTTTATTTAATTTAAATTTATGAATGATGCCCTGACTGGTGAGCATTTTAAATTTCGTTGTACTGGTGACAATGACAATAAACGATCTATCTATCTATCTGAAGACCTAGGTTCGAATCTGGGTTTCAGCCACCCATCCGTCATTTCACCGGGTTGTTGAAGTGTCACGAGTTGTTGGTGTCAGCCCGGTCACCAATGACTGCACGAATAATTCCATCACACCACATTGGTTTTGTCACTTTATTAGGTACATTTTCAGCTCTGACTGAGAATAATTGTTTGACTGCCCGACAGAAATTAATACATTTGACGAAGCTTTTTTAAATTCTTGGTTCTTTCGGTAAAGTCACGTAGAAGGGAAATAATAAAAAAATAAAAATAAAACATACAATACAATTCTCACAACGTTTCGACCACAACACAAGCAGCCGTCCTCAGGTGAAGAACAGAGCTGTCGGAAAGACCTCTTGTCTACATTTCTTGTCTACATTTCATTTATCTGCATTTCCACTGAACTGCGCGTGAAATGACCTTCTTGGATGTGGGAAAATCAGGCTGACCAACTACGCAGGGCATTAGATGCGATTGGACGCTGTGCAAAGCCGACCCGTCACTCGGTGGCACACCGCCTCGTGCGTTTGTGTTCCCATCAGGGGCCATCCATTCTGTACGTACGCATGGAGGGGGGAGGGGTTAACCCAAATACGTACACTTGCGTATGGGGGGTCTACTGACAATGTACGCATAGGAAACGGGGGGGGGGGGGGGTTAAACCTTGATAATAATTCGTCTACGTTGGCCTTCAAATTAGTTAGATAGTCCGGCGGTGGACTGTCTGTTTGCTTAAACACGTTAATATTGTAGTGGGCTCAACTGATTCGCAGACGTGCTTCTTAGAGGCAACACATTTATCACACCAAGACAAATACACAAAGCGGTAGCTGCCCCTTTACCAGATAACAGCCAAGAGTGGTGGACCACCCGGCTAAACTACACTAACACACTGGGAGTTGGCTACAACGGACCGGACCCTGACTCGGGTTCCGGATTACGTGTTTGGAGACTCTTCTGGACGTAGAACGTAGATCTTCAGATGACGGCAGCAACAACCAACCCCAGTCCCTGTGGGGACCCCGCTTATATGCTCCGGGGTCGGGGCTGGCTCCGCCCTTGGCCCCGCCCACCTTTGAGAGAGCTCTGCCTCTCTCTCGACTCTTCTTGAGACAACTTTCACAGACACGTGACCACCCCTTAGCCCCCACCTAGGGCCCCATGTAGACTTTACCGGTCACGTGTCTACGGGGTCAACCAGAGTGCCATGGCCCAGGGTCACCCTGCCCCTGGGCTGACACTCTCCCACTCCCTGCGGTAGGAGTCGGCACTGCACGCCACGCGTGGTGCCACTGAGCGCTATCCCAGCGCTCGCCAAGCCCCCTCTAGGGCTGGTACTACACTCACCTACGGGGTGTCCGTGATGACGGTGCATGGCACGCCGTGCCCCTCTGGGGCCGGCACCATACAGCGACATCCATGATGTCACTACAATATTATTAATCCTTGATCGTTTCTGCGTGGATTAAATATCGGCCGTTCCATAGGATTCGGGGGTGGGGGGGGGATGCGTCAAGCGTACGGACGCAGGTGGGGGGGGGGGGTGTAAAAAGTACGCGTGCGTCAGAGGTCGCAAACGGGTTTTGATTCCTTACCCATACCCGGCCGCACCAGAGGTCGCAATCGGGTACCCGTACCCTACCCGATACCCGGCTACCCGTACCCGGCCGGGTATCGGGTAGGGTACGGGTATCCGGTACCCGATTGCGACCTCTGGCGTGCGTACAGAGAGGGGAGAGGGGTGAAGTTTTGACAGATTTTTTGCATACCTACTAAATGGATGGCCCCTTCGCCTGCGACTTTTCCCACACGACGCCCACATGCTGCTGCTGCTGTTGTTAGTTCAATCCTCACGCAACCCTAAATAATCCGAGTGGCGCAAGTACGCGAGCGTGTTTGTCTGTTGGGGACGCTTGCGTAACTCGTTCATTAACGAAACGAAACATTTGTACTTCCTCCTGAGTGTTTCTCAAGCTTAACATCCTTGACACGTACGACCTACAGCTGTGTTTCCGCTGCAGTCCATCACCTAACGAGCTGAAACAACTTTTCTACATCACACCACATAGTGTTTACTTCCCCAGCCAACCGTTGGTCACTTTTGGAATGAAAATGTTCATTATAACGCAGACACTGGCAGTGCTGAATGACTCATTGTGAACATTCCATGAGAGTTTTTTTTTTTTATTGAACTCATGGTAGTAACTCTGCACAGTTAATAATTGCTTTTCCATTTATTTTGGGAGATTTTTTTTTACATTGAAGCAAAGATGTAAAAATCACATTTGCACGGTTTAAAATGTGAGTAAAGATCACACGACTCATCGTAGTTCATCGCAACAATAACTTTTATTTAATCACATCCCCTTCACGCATCCACTTTGTGTAATCTGCAGACACCCCTTTTATATTATTTTGGTATGGGATGTCGTCTGTAAAATCTGTGGGCCACATCCGTTCAATTTGGAACAGTAGCATTTTGTTTAGCTCCAGGTTGAGGAGGTAAGAAAGTCTGCCTTAGGTTTTCCAGTCTCGGGTAATAACGTGTGCGAGTGGATTCATCGAAAGTCAGAAATGCGCTGGTAGTGGCTTCATCATCATCAATGCTTTCTCCAACAGACGGACACACGTTTCCCACCTCGCCTCCCAGGGGATCTGGTCTGGTGGGAGTCCAGAACTCAGTGCCGGATGAAGCTAGTGCGAGGCCTGTAGCATATGTTATAAAGGGGCCCTAAAAAAAAGACGTAGATATGAAAACACAATTTTTTACTTGCATAGTAAAGTAATTGTATTTTTTCATTTGCTATACAGCCAGATAATACGACAAATTGCTAACCTAAAACACCCAGTCGTTCATAAAAGTTTAAGGCAGTATAGTACTATAGTATCGATTTAAAGCTTTCGTGACTGCAGGGATTCATCTTCTTGGTTCTTTCAGTAAAGTCACGTAGAAGGGAAATAATAAAATAATAAAAATAAAACATTATAACGCAAGCAGCCGTCCACTGAGGACGGCTGCTTGCGTTGTGGCCGAAACGTCGTGAGAATAATTTTATTATTTTTATTATTGTATTATTTCCCTTCCACGTGACTTTATCGAAATAACCAAGAAGAGTACTATAGCAATCGAGCAAGTGCAGAATCACTGAACCGGAATTGATAGCTTGAAAGCATTTAGTGCGGGGCCCTTAAAAGTGCGGGGCCCGTAGCCTTTGCTACTAGGATAATCCGGCACTGCCAGATCTGGTGCAGCATGATCATTATCACCATTACCGCACACTGCATTTGTGTCTCAATTATGAATTCGTTCACCTGCACATATCGCCAGAGACTGGAAGATCTGCCGCAGATTTTCTTGCCTTCTGAATCTGGAACCACGAACAGCCATATTAAGACACACCACTCTTAAGAAATGTTGTTTAAATTTCGATTTAAAGCTTTCGTGACTACAGGGATTCATCGTCTTGGTTCTTTCGGTAAAGTCACGTAGAAGGGAAATAATAAAATAATAAAAATAAAACAGACCTGGTCTTCACCTGAGGACGGCTGCTTGCATTGTGGCCGAAACGTCGTGAGAATTATTTTATTATGTTTTATTTTTATTCTTTTATTACTTCCCTTCTACGTGACTTGCGCATCAAGAGCCCCGTGCATGGCTTGTGCTCATTGGAGGTCGGTAGCGGCTCAGTCTTGCGTCTCACGAATTCCTCAGGACTCCACCACGGAGGTGGTGAACAAAATTGAGGATGTCTCCAATATCTTCTGGAAGCCACTGCGGGCCAATGACCTCCGTTGGAACTTTGACAAGTTCCTGGTGAACCATCTGGGGCGCCCCATCATCAGGTACGAACTTTTCGAAGACAGATGTATACAGGAAATGCCTACTGTACAGTATATAACAAACTCAGTAGCGTACCATCTATACATCCATTATTACACGAGTGACCGTAATATGTTTTGACCAACGTTAATTTAATTCAACATCTACGATCATTGGAATTGCCAATGGCAACATCGCTCCCTGACTGAGGTTTCACGTGGGTCAATATTACTATGTGTCTCTCCTCTGTGTCTCTCTGTGTCTCTCTCTATATCTCTTTCCGTGTCTGTTTGTCTCTCTCTGTATGTGTCTCTCTCCGATCTTGCACCTGACGACGGTTGATTGTGTTGCAATCGAAACGTCGTGATATTTATTTTTTCTCCGTGACTTTACCGAAAGAACCAAAGAGTAATTCCTGCAGTCACGAAAGCTTCAAATCAAGATTGTCAGAATCATTTTTTGCAGGATTATGTATTCCTTTCTCACATGGTGGTACGTGATTAGTGTTGTGCAATTGTGAATCGTTGTTGTTGTTGCTGCTAAATGCGATGCCAGCACATTGCGATCGTGATGTCGGTGCAGTTTGCACTTTCGAAATCTGCCACGCTTTAATTGTTCCTCAGAGTACCATCGGTTGTCGCTGTTAAAATCAATAAACATCTGGCACATATACACAGTAACGAACTGTGGAGCATTTGCCAAGGACGAATATCGAATGCTACACTGCTATAGAACATCAATGTATGGCTGTATAGACTTACATTGGTTTTTTCCCCTTTGTTCTGACGTCAGATATGACAGGTTGACTTCGTTTGACGTCATTCGGAAGGACTTGGAGGAGATACTCAGCTGCAGTGGAAGTCATCCATACCACATTCACCGGAGCTAATACCGGTCCATTCAAGACATCTCGACGCAATGCGGGTCTTCCGTAGATGATCATCACCATCACGGAGGAAGCCCGTTTAAAATCCACGTGCAACACGCACTTTATCACGTTAACACAGTAAAACATGTAAACTTTTAAAAGGCTAGAAAAATATCACGTTTAAATTCCTCGGCCAATTATCATTAAAAAAAAAATTCGACCTTTTATTTATAGTGAAACTAAACGGGCTCAAACAGATAAATAATACCAGTGACACATAGTAACGTGTGCCCGGAAATCAACGAGTATTACTGCATTTAAATTGACACCAGTACGGGGGATGAGGGGTGGATTAAAAAAAAAGAACCTAAATAATTACGTGACTGAGCGCAGCAAGGAGGCCGTACATAAATGACGTCACGCATCTAGGGGGGTCAGACATTTGTGACGATGTGTGACGAGGGGGGGGGGGGTGAGAAATGTGACGTCACATCAAAATGCGCAACTTTAAATATAGACAACACGTTCTCCTTAATTAAATAGACTTTTTAATAAATGTTTTCTCCAACAACATCAGTGCAGCGCCACATTAATTACGCACTACAATGACAATAGTTTAAAGCGATTTGAAGCATGTTTTAGATTTTTTGGGGGGGGGGGCAGAGCTTTGTGACGTCATATTTGAGGGGAGTCTGACTTTTGTGACAAAGGGGGGGGGGGGGGGTCAAAAATCGTCCAAAATTGCGTGACGTCATTTATGGACGGCCCCAAGCTAGCTGCCCAGGCATTTAGCTGTCATGGGTTCATGTCATATTGCCTCATCACCAGCTCAGGTTCACATGCGCCGTAACCGTGCAGAACGATTGCCAGTGGTGTCCTTATTAACCAAAAAATAATAATCATGAAACCAAGGAGAGAGCTTTTAAACATTGGCCATGTCGCGGTTGTCTGGGTTGACATTTTTTTTGCTGTGCGCACCAGCGGATTGGCTTGGCTATTGATGAAGAGCTCTCGGCAAAAGGCAGATGATGCCCCTGGGAGTCTCCGATGGAAACGCGGGTGGACTATTGGGGGTGAAAGTATTCACTTGACATCAACAACTCGGTGTTAGATGGCAACAGGGGCTGGGGGCATCTCGCCCGATTTTAAAGATGAAGTGCATTCAGCCGGGCGAAATGTCGCTTCGCCTCTGTGCCTGGACCCCCATGATGTTCATCTTAAAAAGTCGGCCTCGCAGGAACGCACGCAAGACAAAATGAGACCCGGCACACGGAAGGTATCCGACCGTGTCTCTTCTTGAAAACGAAGCAACCGTGCAAAATAAAGGTTATAATTGGTTACTCATTGCGTTCTTGTGTTCATTCGCGTGGGCATCTTGGTGCTGCGTATATCTGCCAGGGTGGCTCGGCCGTTAAGATCAAAAAGAATTCCTTAAACACATTTATAATACTGTGAGCTCATAAGGAAAAACATTGGCCAATGACCCTTCATCAAAGTACATAGAGAGGCCAGGGAGATAGGAGTTATAAGGGTCAGTGTGCAATTAATACGTTAAAACCTGATTAGAAAAATGAATTTTTTATGGTTTAACAATGGGATCTTTAAAAATTAGACATTAGATCATGAGCGCAGTTCCTGCAACGTAATTTATAATAGCCGTGCATTCATATACATATGATATGCTTAACTTGTATGTTAAATACGTATATGTGTTGCACACTCGAAATGAAGGACGTGGGCAGGTGCTCCAAATCGAGGGCAGACACATTTATTGTGGTTAATATTAATCTTGTGAAGAACAGCACCGTCACCCTGTAAAATGCACCAGCACGTGTCACACACAGCAATTCTTCCGAGTCGCCATTAACCACGTGGCCGGTGTCCAAGTGCGGTTATTCAATAACCCTGCCAGCCACCTACAGGCCCAACTCAGTCATCGCATGCTGCTGTACACACATGCATTGATGCACTGCACAGCACATCAGGACTTTCACAGAACCACACTTTACTCCCTTGCTGCACAAGGATATAATTCAAAGAGTGGTCCCTTCCTAATGTGCCACATATGAACTGCAAATTAAGCTTTTAAATGAGACGTAGCAATGTCAATTGAGCAAAATGACAATCGGCGGTGCACGTGGAGCATGACCGCCACCTATTGGACTGCACGCCACATGGTTTAGCAACCAGCGAAAGCGACTCGCACAAAAACACAAACATCCACGCGTAGCGAACTTTACCAAAGTCCTTTATTTTGATACACGCCGATATTTTTTTTGTATTAAGTGCTTTGAGGATAATTCTTAAACACAAACCGTACATAACACAATGCCAAACCGCGAGAGGCAATAACAAACGAGCGCACGTGGAGACATGTAATGGCTTTGGAGTGCTTTTATCGTGGGGTTGAGGGGGCCATACCCAATGTAAAAATATCCATTGGTGTAAAAAAAACTATCGCACCTTCATTTTCAACTTAATACATCACCGTTCCTTAGGCAAATAAGTGCTAAGTGGGGACGACTCGTCCAGATGTTTACCCAGAACTCTCGACGGGGAAACATCTGGCCCTGGCAAGTGCAAGTGTTGGGACTTTTGGACAAGTCGAGTGGTTATTCTCGGTTGGACAAGACTTTGGCACACACAAGTGGTTTATAGATTCAGAATCTTGCAACGTCGTTGGACCTCTGACGTCTGCAGAGAACCTGCAAATTACAGAGTGCTTTTTTTACCTTGTCCCCCCCTCCAGCATATGATGATGGGGCTGAACTTTAAGAAAATATAAACAATGTTCTCTTTCCTGAGTTTTATCGCTTTATCCGAAGCTTGGGACAAAGTCTGGAAGGTTGCAAGGATGAGCAGTTTCAAAAGGTCCTCCCAGTCCCAGCATCAGGTGTTAATCAGTCAACTACTACGGTATGGATAAGCCACACGCCAACAATTGGCAATGAACTTCTTAGTTCTTTCGGTAAAGTCACGTAGAAGGGAAATAATAAAATTTAAACATAATAAAATACATTCGGACGCTGTCTTTCCGACAGCCCTGTTCTTCACCTGAGGACGGCTGCTTGCGTTGTGGCCGAAACGTCGTGAGAATTGTATTTTATTGTTTTATTTTTATCATTTTATTATTTCCCTTCTACGTCACTTTACCGAAAGAACCAAGAAGATGAATCCCTGCAGTCACGAAAGCTTTAAATCGAAAAATTGGCAATGACATTTCTCCTGTCATATCATTCACGTTTTTTTAAGAGGGCATAACGTGACAAGGCATTGGTTGGATTTGATTGCTTGCCAGCCACCCATTGACGGATGGCCAAATTACAATATTTTCAAATCATAATACAAGTACATTCAACAACAACAACAACGGAGGATGCATTGAAAGAGGTTTGTCCGCCATTCCATTTTAACTTAACGTCCTAGCGCGGTGCAAGGATTGAGCCCTCTGTGTACGGGATAGCCTTCCCTGCCTACACAGACGCGCTGGAAGAAAGTATATTCTCTCTCACGCTCAAAAGGGCATTTGGAGGAGTGTTAAAAAAAGCAAAAAACATGCGACTGTATTCTTTGTTCTACCTCATATGGCTTCGAGAATAAGCTAAACCATACATCTTGAAAACACGGTTGTGTTTTTGGGAAGCAACTTGAAAAAGTCATTACAAAACTGTAA
Organism: Lethenteron reissneri; assembly: GCF_015708825.2. Taxonomy (NCBI): domain Eukaryota; kingdom Metazoa; phylum Chordata; class Hyperoartia; order Petromyzontiformes; family Petromyzontidae; genus Lethenteron; species Lethenteron reissneri. The sequence continues at coordinate 7,703,445 of NC_083790.1, read as the reverse complement.
TAATTGTTACGCAACAAAAAACAACCTCTTAACACATTTTACTCCCACGCCTTTAGAAAATGTTAAAGCTTTAAGTCAGACAGACATTTAAAGCCTTTAAAAAAGGTGCACTTCTCACAAGTATTTTGGTCTTGGCCAAACAAAAGTAAATGCAGTAATGTATTTCACGGTTTACCATGGAGTATACAAGTTGTAGATGTATGTACTGTACTGCGCAGTATAACGCTTCCCATATGCTATCAGCATAATTTAAATTTGCTCAATGCTACTACGCATGAGGAACCATCGGCAAGTATTATGATGCATTGCCAACTTTACAGTCTCATATTGATGCAACGATTAAAGCAAATAATTGACTGTAGAATGTAAGGAAATTGTTTTAAAATAAGCTACATGTAAGGTTAGGCCAATTTTTATATATATACACACACACAACTGTGTTCCAAAAACCTTTTGACAATTCCTCAATACAGTACATGAAGTACAGTACACACGTGTGTACTGCAACTGGTTTGTGTGTGGTACTTCATTATTGCTGCGCATGTAACGCTCATGGCGTGTCTTGGTGGTTGTTGTATCAGCTCAAACCTGAGATCAAATCGGCCACGGACAAATTTTTTTCCACCACCAAAATTGCTCTACAACCACTGAACAACAAAGCTTTGCTTTCGAGCATTCCGACATTTATACTTTAACAAAAAATTAATACCACACCTGCAGCGATACAAGCAGCAGCGTAAAGAGCGATTACAAAAAAAAACCCGTCAAAAAATTATGGTAACAAAAATACATGACGGTATTATGCTGGCAAAGTCCTTTAAACATTGCTGTTATTTGAAATGTTTGCTTTCTTTACGGCTAACTTTCATCAGAACACATTCTAAAATATTGCATATTTTTTTGCATAAGACAAAGGCAGTCAGGCAGGCGGTTTACATGCAATACAAAGCAGTATTCACTGACAACTGAACGTAATCTACACGAAGGCATTTAAAAAAAATGAATCCTAAAAATATAAGTCAAGCAAAGCGCTATTTATCACTGCTTCAGGCCCCCCCCTCCCATCTGGCATGCGATGTGAAATAAGCATCTGGCGGTCCACTGGTGCCTGTGATTATTATGCGTTTGCGACGTTTCCTTACGAATTATTATTACGGGAAACTGCTTGGGCGTGGAAACGGGAAGAGTCAAAAGGCCGCCGTTTTGGGCAACCCGACGTTTGGCTGTTGTCCAAACGCCACTGGCGCTGACGAGACTTGATGACGATTGTCACCAGACCCAAGTTAAAATAAAACATTAATAGTAAATCCTAGACCAGTTACTATTCAGCAGTCCACCTCTACCTCTGACATGGGTCAATTTCTTAACCCCCCCCACCAAGCCAGACCATGTTACTTTCTCAACACGAAGTGGGCAGCAATGGTGCCAGAGTAAATAGTTGACTGGCACAGTCGAAGTAAAAACCACCCTTACGCTCCCCCATCTGTGCCCCACAAGTCCGATGATTTGCATCCCCAAATCTTGTGGGGTCCCAACATCCATTTCAGACGAATTCCCATATTCACAGTTTCATTTCCCCCTATTCCTCACGACGCCGCACTCGTGTCACGACTGCGGCGTATACTCGACAGGAGGCCGGGGACGTAATCCAACGTTCAAAAAAACATTAGCTAAATAAAGTCGATACATAGTGGTTACGATTCGCACACGAGAAACAGAGCTTGTAAAATGGGTAACCCTTACATGGCACAGCAAAACTAACGACGAGCAATGTTCCTATTAAAATTTGGCAACAACAAATCGTCATTTGCTTCAGGAACACTGAGCGCATGGAAGAGAGGGCTTGGGGCATTTCGTTTCATTGGCAACACTCCGTGTCCATGCAGGTGTGGGTGGTTCTACAAGATCAGTTTGTGATCATTGCCAATTACTTTGAAAACATTGGGGGGTGGGGGGGGTGGAGATCAACCACCCCCTCCCAGAGACCTCGAAAATAAGTATTTAATTGATATTTAAATCAGAAAAAAAACTTTTTTTATTCATATGTAAATGTATGGCTTGTTTTTTTTTACCACTTGGGCATTTGGGACAGATTCGCCTCTGTGCGTGGCATTGGGCCAAATCTGTGCGACTCTGATGAGAGCACGAGCTGTGTGTGCAGTTTGATCGATGTGCTGCGTGTGCCGAGTTTGCTCTGCCCGCGAGAGCTCGGCGTGGGAACAGTGGCGCGATGAGACCCTCCGTGTTGACAGGCTGCAAAGATGCACCCCAATGCATAAGTCAGCACTGCTGTGTACATTACAATAAGCCCTGTTTCAGATTAATTACTTTTGGTCCATTACGGAGAATGCCTTTATACTCATCTAACCGCATAGTCTATGAAATGAAAGTGGTATTGTTAGCGAACAAAAAAAGTTGAATGAGTGTTTGTTCTTGCTCTGTGGGTCTGGTGGCAAGCCTTGCCATGTCTTATTGCTTAAATGGGGCAGCTTTTACTTTATAAGGAATTTCTGCCAAATTCAAATCAATACGAGGATGACGATGATGATTATCACGAGTGCCGATGCCAACAGGCCAAACAAAAATACACTTCTGTACTTTCCCCATTTTAAAGTGTTATCCGTCGCCCTGTCATTACGCAGTGCAATTACGGCAGCCCTGGGGACGCGGCAAACGGCCTCGTCACAAAATTAAAACAGAACGATTTCCCAAACCACCTGCGTTTTCTCTCCACCACCAATCTCCGTGAGCTGCCTCGCCACTCAGGAGGCGTCCATCATGCCCAGGCTGTAGAGCTCATCCTCGGGGCTCGCGTGCCTCCGGCGCGGACGCAGCCGCACCAGGGCCACGATGAGCGCCGCCAGCACCACGAAGGCGCCGATGATGGCCACCAGGCCGACGAGCGGGTCGTGGAAGGCCGCGGATTGGGCCGCCCCGTCCGGTCGGCCCACGGCCGCCTCCCTCGGGAAGCCGGTGTCGTTGAGCGGCGTCGCCGTCGTCTCGACCACCGCCAGGATGGCGTTCACGGTGCTGTTGACCGCTTTCGAGAGGGCCATGGCGCGCAGGCGTCACTGCTGCCGTCTGTCCGCGAGTTCGGTGGAGAGCGCGACGAGATCGCCTTCGACTCTGTCCGAGCGCTTCCTCCTCTCGCTCCCGATGCGAACGCTTCTCTCCTGCGCTGCTCCCGCGGACAGAAGTACTCCCGTTTCTCTCCTTCTCCGTGCGTACTGGTGCCAAGCCTGCGGCGAAGAGACGCGAGACGTTACGTGTTAATGTCTCTCTGGTCGTACGCAGTGACAAAGAGTACCGCGACGCTGGTTGACTCAAACTCTTTATCAACTTCGATTTAAAGCTTTCGTGACTGCAGGGATTCATCTTCTTGGTTCTTTCGGTAAAGTCACGTAGAATGGAAATAATAAAATAATAAAAATAAAACATTCTAAAATAATTATTATGTTTTATTTTTATTATTTCCATTCTACGTGACTTTACCGAAAGAACCAAGAAGATCTTTATAACTTATCACCCCGACCACCTTTGATCACATCAACCGACTGAGTGCAATGCAATGTGGCGTTTCAGCGCGTAATATTTTACTCCCATGTGTATTCTTTAATGCCATATATTTTGATAAATATTATATCATAAAGGAACCGTTGCGTTCCCACTTAACGATACAACTATAATACACCATCGATATATAAACTAGTGATTTCAACATACCAGCCGCCCCACCTATTCCATGATAGAGAAGTTCAGACATACAAGGTCACGCGAAACCTGACACATTATCTTTTATATACCTTGAAAAGAACACTCTAGTTTAGAATGATTCCTTTATTGCCAATAAACTGTAATACGTGTTGGAGTTGTTACCAAATGCCTGCGTCACGTACGTCAAAACAACATTGTTACAATCTACTATGCAGACAGAGTTCATTGGGGCATATATTGCCTTGTTTACACTTTTTATTTCTAGATTATTACATAAGGCTGCGTCACTTGGCAGAACGACTTTCAAACGTTAAGTTTCCGTGGGATCGTTGGCCATTTTATTTACAAGAATGCGGTTCCTTTCTGGACACAGTTAAAACAGCTAGAGGAGGATGACGTGGCCTGGATATTTTTGACTTGGAATCTGTGGCTGCTTTGTTTTTACACGAAAAAAAAATCTGACTTTCTGTGGCTGGGCTGAGAGAGGGGGGACGTTTAAAACACCGTTTGGTGCCGCTGTTGGGTGGCTGCCATGGAAGAGATTTGGCCCTTTTGCGCCACACTTTGTACCAGGTTTTCGGGCGTTATGGTGTGCTCACGGAAACCAGGCTACGGTAGTCGTGGAGAAGACAACGTTCTAATGATAGAGCAAGCTCTAATGTGGTAATGTTCTCACACCGCCTTATCACGTTGTGTTGCGATACTAATTTTGGAGGACAAAACCTTGGACCGCGGGTGTAATTGCTAGACTTTGCTCGTTTGGGTTCAATAGGAAAGAGCCAAAAATATAACGGTGCAAATATAAAATTGCGTTATTGTTTTACTTAACTTTGCGGTTTGGGTAATACATTAAAAAAACGCAAATATGATTTGTAATAAAACATTGTATAATTGAATGATCATTAATTTCACAATACATGCATTAAATTCAGAAATGCGTTCGACCAAATGATGTCTTGGATTTCTTGCATGAAGTACTCTGCAATACTGTCGTTTCAAAATGTTTACTTTTCAAGTTTTGGGAGTAGGTGGGAGTAGGTGGGGTAGGTGGGCCTTCTCAGAAGCGAACTGTGACATCTCATGTTTTCTCCACTCGCCTTTTTGTTGGCAAATACTTAAGACAATCGTGTGCCATTTGGAATGTTTGAAAGTATTTTTATAAACCATTTATTTTTAAACATATTTTAAAGACCGTTTCAGTATCGTTAGATTACTTAAAATGTGTGCATATATATGGCTTCAAAAGGTTGGTGGAAAAGGAATTTTTAATTACCCTCATTTGAAAACCACAGCATTGAAATGCCCCCAAATTGTTATTGTATGGTCTAAAAAACTACTTCTTGAAGGTCAACTGGCACAGTCAGTAGGTTTGTGTCATTCCATGGTGAAGCAACATGAGAATGCTGGATTACTGTTGTATGTTTTGGAATACGAACCAAACTATCAATAAACTGGTCTATAAATGAAGTTCAGAATTTGAATTTCAAATCTCTTGTGCCATCACTGAGGACACAGTAATGGGTCGACCCACCCCATGGATGTCTATGAAATTAGTAACCAGATGTGTCTGTAAATACTATCAATTTAGTATCTTTCAAATAAGCATCCTTGCTAAAAGAACACAATTGGTGGACCACAGTGTAATTGGTGCTACGGTGGCGAGATGTTAACTACCTCGCCTGGTATATAGGTCGTGGGTTCGATCCAGACCCTGGCACCTGTATATTAGGAATCTGCATGTTCTCCCCGTGGTCAAGTGGATTCTACGGGTCCTCTGGTTTTTCCCTCCGTATTTATAAAGATGCGTTTACAGTATGTCGCCGCTATAAATTTCAACGTGCCAAGCTACTTCTTTGGCCTATCATTTGTGGCCAGGTCGCTTCTGTTAAAGAGCTAGATAGCCCATTGGTGCCTTACCTGGTAAAATAAAAACAGTTTGTAGTTTTATAGTAATTGCTTACCAACACTCCGGTTAAAGGCAAGTGGTAGTATACCGAGTGAACAAAAATCGCCACGTCGATAAAATAATGCATGCGGCTTGGAGAGACGGGCATATGTACAACATACGGATTACGAAATATTAATCAACTCCTTGCCAATAATGCCACCACAAACTTCCACATTCGGGTGTGGGTCGCTTGCAAAATCGTTGTTTTTCCACAGAGCCTGGGTGGAGGAGCCAGAGGCCATTGATTCGGGCAACACCTTATGTATTCAATCGCAGATATATCAGAGTTGGTGCAATCATGCGCACAAAGTGTGCGACCGGAACTCAGGTGACATGTACGGATTGGCATTTATAATAATTACTACGATGAAGTAATTTATTATCCAGGAAAACCATCACCGAGTCTCTCAACTCTTTTTTCGAAGAGGCCTTCATCGTCACGACCTTCCCAAGAAGCGCCTTGCATTGTGGGAGGAAGAAGCCAGAGTACATTGCGTGGAAAGAACGTGCAAGTACGCAAGGATAGCAATGAACCGCACAGATGGGTTCATGAACCCAATTGCTGTACTGCTGTATCCTGGGGGCACCTTGGTAGCTCTGAGAAATTAATTTTCACAAAATTACGTGAACCAATAACCCTAGCCTTCTAAGCTCTAGATAACCAGTGTAAAGCTACTATTCCTGGCTAGAGTTCAGTTTTTAGAACAGGCTTAAAGAGTCGAGCTGGAATCAAGGCGTAGACACGCATTAGGATTTGAACCCTTAGGGATAAAGGTAGTGCTTGTGTTGAGGATTAAGTTAATGTTGAGTAACTATGTGATGGACATCTTGATTGACTATCTACGGGCACTCATCCCTTTAACAACCTGGATAAAAAGAGTCCTACACGACACATTATCCCACACTCATGACTCACTCTTCTGCAAGTTATATATTTTTGAGATAAAGCATTTTATATGTTTTGAGCTTTGACCATGTTTTAATTTAATCTGAAATTAGTTGTGCCAGTAATTATTGCTCATACCAGCTTTACCATACGTGTGCTGACACGACAGACATAAAACACCAGACAAGTGCCATTCTCTGCATTCACGTCAACCTCATTAGGGCAATTATATCACATTCGTTTGGAGGTCAAAAAACTAACTATCTTTAAGCGGGCGCTTTTTTGCTTAAAATGTTTCAAAGACAACATACGTGTACCATTGCGTGATACAGCATTTGGACGTGCCTGGCCTGTGGGCATTGAGAGCAAGAGGCGTAGATTTTGCCGAAGGCAAATTTAAGTTAAACTAAAATGCGTACACTCATGGCGAAGTGAAAAGGCAACGCGTGAAGGGGTGTAAAGACACGAGGAAATGCTTGGTCCGAATTCGGTGTTTACTTGGGACTGCATAGGAAACGGGCCAGACTCATGGAGAGGATGCACATGTTAGCGTGTGGTTTCATATGTATGAGGCCATCCACCCCCTCTCCACCCATTGCCCCCTTGTGCTTCCTTGATGATAAATCCAACTCGGGTGTTCTGCCGGACTTCCCCAGTTTCGCAAAGCACAATAAGTCACGTTCGCACACGCTGCCAAGCTCCGCACGCACACAACACACACCGCTTCATAAATTGCACGTCGTGCACCAAAACTGGCCAGACAAACCGTCACGTGAGCAATCAGCCTTGACTTTGTTGACATTGCCCGTGGGTGGGAGGTCAAGGCTCGTACCGAGTGTGAGTTAAGGAGCGTGTGGAAGAGAGAGCAAATAGGGGAAAAGTTAATGCTGGGTAATATATAGTAGCCCCCTATTAAAAAGGCAGCCAAACATTTGCAGAATCCATCATACGTCTTAAGCAACTCATGGCCTCAAACGGAGCAGAGTTGCTGTCAAACAAACAGTTCATGGGAATGAGGAAAGTGTGTTTGCTTGGCAGTATGTTGTCTTTTCGTAGTGATCCTCAATAACCGCTTCTTGTGTTTAGTTTATTGTCCTTCCGCCGCACCTCCGATTGGCACAGTTGGCTATGTACGGTCCGCGAAAGTTCAACAAATATACAACATGGTCCACCTGGACCTCTACCACGACTCTCTACCAAGCATGTGATGAGAGATGTTGCTGAAGATATGGTATGGTTGCTGAGCGAGCCTCTGAAAGGAGAGACTCCTGTTTTTTTCCAAGGTTAACAGTGGCACACAAACAAGCGACCTGCGTATCGTACTGTAATGGACTTGGGAAAATGGAATGTTACGAGGTCACCGAGTGAAGGTGGATGGCGTGGAGCGGTAGGGTGTTTATGCTGCTGCTGGCCACATTTTATTGAGGGGCTGTGTCATCTTGATGTGGTCTGGGACTGTTTTTGTTTTTTTATGCCATGCCCAAGCTTGTTAAATCCGACTTGTACAAATAGATAATTTACTAGTTATTTATATTTAGTGACTTGCTTACCATTTTCTCTATTTTGCACTTCTATCGTGTCTCTGTATTGTTTGCTGTTGTAACAGGTGGACCCGTCCACACTGGGCATCTGTGTAAAATAGCTTCACTAGCTCATCAAATTCCCTCCTGCAGTCTTAACAAAAATTCTGATTCTGAATGTGTTCCACTGCCTGCGCATGGCCAGACTTGGTCTCAAATTGAGATGCTATTGCTTTAAAATATAGTATTACAAGCAGATGGAACTACTGCTGTACCATACGATGCTCATGGCATGTAGTCGTGGGAATTGTGAATTTATTCTGAATAAAGTCTATCATTGGGGAGGGGGAGAGGGGGGATGCCCTTTCACCGAATTTTTTTTTGCACGCACCATAGCTGTGGATTTTAGGAAGATTTCTGTGTCAAAATTGTGACTTTATTCATGCACGACACTTTTAAACTTGAGGCAGCAAGTCTCAAACTCGGTTTCTCACCACGCATCACGATGGCACGGCTGCTGTGTTACCAGGCAGGCATGGTGGCACATGCTTGTGATTCAGCACTTTGGAGGCAAAGGTTGGTGGGCTCACAGATTTGTAAAACTCCCAAACCTGTTGGGCTGTGCGGGGGGGGGGGGCAAGGATATGGCAGCAGTACAGAGCAACAACTGCTCTATTGCCTCCATCTACACGGACCTTTAGAGTGTTTCCCCTCGAAATGTGCGAGTTTTCTCCAGGGTACTCCGTTTTTCTCTCAATCTAATAACTCCAATTGCAGGGACCCTCATGAAAAAAGGTCTTGAACTTCAGTGAGGCTTTTCTCGATCAAATAAAGGGCATCATGTGTGTACAACCTGTGTCCATTTTCACCCAAGTGCAGACAAAATAGGAAACGTGGAGAGAGGTGGACTGTGGTGGAAAATGTTGATGGAATGACGTTGGACAAATCACGTCTTTAAGCGGTCTCCTTTGGCAATCAAATCGTTTACAAATGTGCAATCGTTCTGCACAAGGAATGGAGGCTTTGTGAACGTATGGATGTTGAACTTCTTTCACACCATACATAGCCAACCGTGCTCATCGGCGGTGCAGGGGAATGACAAACTCAACACAAAAAGCCATTCGAAAGAAAAGTGGATTAAGCCTTGCATCATCACCAATCAACAGGCAACCCTTGAAGCATCATGTTCTGCTGAATCCATGTCACCAAGGGGAGGTTGTGGAGTGTTAAGCTGGAGTTGGTGTTTTTCCACCTCGTGTACATTCCCGACGTGTGCACCCACGCCCAAACAAACGAGATGCCTGTCAGTAATCGCCCTCAACTCACCTGACCTTGTCACATCTGGGAAGCTAAGCATGTATTTAGCCTGGTTAGTACAGCACATGGATGGGAGGCTGAATTGGAATACATAGCCGGTGTTGTAGATGGCGGCAACTCACAGATGTGGGTGTTGCTCCTTGGTATCCGTGAGTTTATTTCCCCGGTACTAAATTGCGGTTTCCACGCACACACCACACACTTTCATGGCATAGACTGTGACCACGGTGGGACATTAAGCAGTTACAAAGATGCATTGTGACCTCTATACCGTAGGTTTTGTTGCTTCTGGTTTTTTAATTAAAACAAACATGAATAATAGTCGTAGACTGTGTGCAGAAATATAAATATGTTAGAAGAGTAAAAATAATGAATGTATACAACCGATTTTATATAACATGGTATGTGGCCATGGCGTAATGTGTGTTTTCATAAGATAAGAACAGTTGTTCTTATCAAAGAGGAACCCCACGCGAAATAATTAAACATTTAATTTTCTTTAACTACTGGTGTGTAAATAAACCGTATTTAAACCCTTTAAATAGCCTGAAGGGAATGGCCAACTACAAAGCGAAACATTGGCATTTGGCTCTCTATAATTTACCGAAATCCAAACGGGTAAACAAGATTAATAACAATTTCAAATCCAGCTCTAAAGTCTGTTCACAAAAGGCAACGGGACCTAATTTAACAGTTATTATTGGGGCTTCTTGGGCACGCATGTCAGCATTGTGGGCCACATTTAGTCGAAGACATTCGCGTGGAATGGGTTTTCATTTTCTCAACATAGGCATGTTTTTTTAAACACTATAACTATTCAAACACGAGCTGTTTTGACAATCCACAACACACGTTTTGGCGTACTCTCGTAACGACTGTATTCCCAGAGATGTAAATGTACAGCCCCCCTTTGAGGGCCTGCCCTTGCCGCATGGGTGACAGGGGTTATTTGACCATACTTCACCACGCTGCTGAAAGCGTGGTGACTGTCACAGCATAGGGCAAGTACATACATGGCTTTTGCTGCCCAGTACTTGCCATCTCATAATGCCCACCACAAGCACGATGACAACTTGTGTGCGCATGGATTATTGGCTATCCCAAGCTCTATCCAGACTCGACCCTGCTTGGTAGCTTCAGGAGATCGGACGAGACGGGGAGTGCATTCCGGCTGATTTAGTCAAAAGCACCCCGCAAAAAAAAAGCTAAACAAACATCTCACCAAACAGTGATTTAGAATGCTCCACTGCTGCACGTTTGAAAACTCACGCTACCGCACATTTTGTTCAACGCAATCCTGTTGAACCACACACTGCAGCATGGACAAATGGACGTCAGTAGGCTTTCACGACCAATATCATTCATAATAGAGGTGTTTTTTGGGTTAGATCGCGTAAATATTTAAATGTGTCGTTAAACGAGGATTTATCCACAAATCTAGCTGTCACCTGATGAAGCTAGTTGTAATTACTGGCGAAACGTCGTACTCGGATTGTAGATGTTGTGGCTTGGCTCAACACACCGGTTAGTGCTATACTAGTGACGAATTGACACGTTCTGTTTACGTGACAAAGCTTACACTAAATTGGCTGTGTCGGGTGGTGGCGGGTTTAACGACACATTTATATATTTACGAGATCCAACAACAAAAAAACGTTCATTATTCACGAGTGACTATGTATTTTTGGGGCTTTTTCACAGAACTCCACTCCTTTACGGTGAGATGTGGAATTCGAAGTGGGGGACGGGGGTGGTCACAGGACCACGAGGCAGTCACCACCCTCTCCCGTTCCGCACGAACGCTTTACACCCTCGTTGAAGCAGCCCTGAATGTTGAAAACAAATCTGGAACGCGTGCGTGCCTACGAGACCAAAACTTTTTTTTTTATTGCTCGAGGAGTTTATGTCCCGTGTAAAAAGAAAAAAAACTATCTTGAATCACCCCCTTCAGAATCTGAATCTTTTATATTAAGTTCGCTTGCTTGCTTGCGTGCTTGCTTGCTTATGACCGTGCAAATCTTTCGGTCGTTTTTTAACCCACGTTCCCGTGATCCAATCGAGCTGACATTTTTCACACAGACTCGTTGTGCGAGACAATTGATGTTCGTGAAAATTTTTGTTCCAAAATTTTACACTGTTTAGGGAAAACAAATTAAATATTTAATTACCAATTGCTTAATACTGGCAGACAATCATCTGACCCATAGGTGGCAGCCATCTCAAGCCAGAGGACGAGAGGACTCTAGCCGCCACGCATATAAAGGATTTATAGTGAAAAACTTTGTTTTTACGGGTTATACTTATTACTGATGTCGAGTAGGAGCACGTCAGAAAGTTCCAACAATAAGCAAATACAAAAAAAAACTATCGGTGTGCACAGTATGCTCCCGTACCAACACGGAGTCGAGCGCTAATACTGGCAACTATTCAGAATGTACATTTTCCTGCTCTATAAATAAGTTGTTAAGGCAAAGTACCGTACACTCTCAAACGGGGAGAAGTCTAACAACGATGCATCAATTAATCAGATTGCACAGTGCACACACACTGCGTGCAATGCCTGTATACAATACATTACAAATACGTTGTGTAAAACTTGAATTTCACGATTCTGAGTGCTAACCAAGAAGACATCCTTTTCGCTCAAGTTTCTCGGCAATGACTCACACAATGGCGAACGCTGCCATTCGCAAGGAGACTTTTTACACCAAGCACAATTGTGGGTGCCAGTTTAACATGCCCCCTTTACACGAGGGTGCACTTCTTGACAGTCCAACTAATAACAGAGTTAGACTGATGGCCTAATCTAAGTTGTCTTGTGGTTGTTGTTGTTGTTTGACTTGCATCCCACCTGGGATTTTTGCAGTGTTGGTGTACCGTGATTTTTCTGCAATATTTTGCTGTCTTTTCTTGACTTTTCTGTTTGCATATAGTCACTATAAGATGTTTTCTTGTTCATGTTTTTTGTTTGTTGCGGTTGCACCCGATGCAAGAGCCGAATGGCTCACAGGGGCTATACCAAATAAATGAACTTTGAATACCATAATCCTAACGAGCCTCGTCTTCAGATAGTATCGTCTGCGGAAGGCCCTCCTCACCCAGCAGTGTGGCACGACTAATGCTGATGCCTGTGCCACTGCTTTTGACGGGCGAGGTGGCATGAGCCCGCAATCCATGCAAGGGCTCTGGAGGTGGGGGATGGTGGATCACGTAAAGATTACCGCGCGTGTCCTTACACACACCTGCACGGTGGGTCAAGAGATTCGCCGATAGGGGCAGTGCTACAAGATGTGCAGCTGCCACGAGCTTTATAGATTTTATTTTGGGGAGGGTGGAGGGTGTTAAATGCGTGCGGGGTTTCTCAAGGCACACGTATTTCCTCCCACGTACAAATTAAAAAAACAAGATGTTTTGTGTAACATCCCACGCTGGGTCCTCTTGAATGTTTTGTATTATTCAACTTAAATACGGAATCGATTCAAATCTGTAAATGACGATAAACCACACCGCAACTTAAGGCCATGGCCACAATTGCAGTTCTTTTGAGCTGGTGGTCTGCACAAGGCCGATAGATTTTGCACACGTGCATTGCACATCGTTGTGCGAGTGTTGTTTTAGCTATAACACACGATTACAAATTTCCACGATTAAAGGAAATGTGCATAACTGCACATTATATATCGACTACAATTATCAGTGTTGCAGCAATGTGTCGTATGCAGAACAATACAGTACTGTACACAAGTGAGTAATTAGCAAACACATTTGCACAGTAAAAAAAGTGCATTGTGTACTATATAATACTGTAACTCATTTAATTTCGTGTTTCATTATTCGTAGATAATGGGGGGGGGACCCCTCTAATGATCTTAATCATAATAAACCAGTAATCGTTATACATTCGTGCAATTTTCAATTAATGGCTGGTGTCTAATATATACCGCATACATTTCTGTAGACTTGTATAACGCTCTCGTTAGGATAATAGCATTGGATATTAGCGCTCATAATTAGCGCATACTGTCTATGCAGTGATTTACCAACTTAAGTCCAGGTATTCATGAACTAGTGGTTGCAATCACATAATCTACTGTTGAATAGCATTCTGCAAAATCACCTCTTCTTGGAGGTGTTAAACATTTGCACGGCACAATGCACGGATTAAGGCACTTGCAGTCAACACGTGACTACTCAAGCAAATAACATCAGTTGCGTGTTAACAAGACGAAATGGAGTGGAACACAACATGCAGGGCAAAATAGCACCACCACCACCACCCCCACCTTACCTGCTATAGGGCAGTCTTCCGAACAGCAAGTCCGGGCTTGACTCAATGATTCAAACTTGCCTTTATCTCTTCGACCAAAGCAAACAGAACAGAACAGCCTATTGCCCTATCGCAGCCAAGCTTACCGTGTGTACGTACAATATTATCCTCGTAAGTATACACCACGCGTTTAATTGGCAACGACTATCAAGTAGCCAAAAGTTAAAACAACAACGTGGCTTTCTTTTGCAGCTGCTGCTGATAAGCGGCTGACAGGGGCAGCGAATGAAGCAACGGGCAGCAGCAGGGCAGGCAGGCAAACGGATGAAATCTCTCGGAGAATCGTCGCGGAGGGGGCAATCCAGTTCGCTTTTGTGCGACGCCGACGACGGTGCTGAGGATGCCACTGGTGCCACTCGTGCCACGTGCGTGGGCTACCAGCTGTGACGGCGCGAGGCGGCGCGTGGGGGCATTTAAAGGGCGGTTGTCCACGTGCCCCGCACGAGGGCCCCCCCCCCCCCGCGCGCACCTCCACCCCGATTGGCCCCCACCGCACTCGCGGCGGCGACCAATCGCGAGGAAGTTAGCACGCGTCAACAGCGTGCTGGGGTGGGTGGGTGGGGGTTGCTGGGTGCAGCCCGGGCAGTAGCAGCAGCAACAGCAGCCGGGGTGGAGGGTGAGGTGGGGGTGGGGGGGCAGGAGTGAGGTGGGGGGTCAGGAGTGAGGTGGTGGGGGGTGGTGGGGGGTGAGGTGGGGGTGAGGTGAGGTGGGGTGGCAGGAGTGAGGTGGTGGGGGGTGGTGGGGGGTGAGGTGGGGGTGAGGTGGGGGGGGGCAGGAGCCAGGGTGGAGGGTCAGGTGGGGGGGCAGGAGTGAGGTGGGGGGTGGTGGGGGGTGAGGTGGGGGGGGGGGGCAGGAGCCAGGGTGGAGGATGAGGTGGGGGGGGGGCAGGAGTGAGGTGGGGGGTGGTGGGGGGTGAGGTGGGGGGTGAGGTGGGGGGTCAGGAGCCAGGGTGGAGGGTGAGGTGGGGGTGAGGTGGGGAGGTGGGGGTGAGGTGGGGGGGCAGGAGTGAGATTGTGGGGGTGGTGGGGGGTGAGGTGGGGGGGCAGGAGTGAGGTGGGGGTGAGGTGGGGGTGAGGTGGGGGGTGGTGGGGGGTGAGGTGGGGGGGCAGCAGCCAGGGTGGAGGGTGAAGTGGGGGTGAGGTGGGGGGGGCAGGAGTGAGGTGGGGGGTGGTGGGGGGTGAGGTGGGGGGTCAGGAGCCAGGGTGGAGGGTGAGGTGGGGGTGAGGTGGGGGGGCAGGAGTGAGATTGTGGGGGTGGTGGGGGGTGAGGTGGGGGGGCAGGAGTGAGGTGGGGGTGAGGTGGGGGGTGGTGGGGGGTGAGGTGGGGGGGCAGCAGCCAGGGTGGAGGGTGAAGTGGGGGTGAGGTGGGGGGGGGGGGCAGGAGTGAGGTGGGGGGTGGTGGGGGGTGAGGTGGTGTGGGGTGGCAGGAGCCAGGGTGGAGGATGAGGTGGGGGGGGCAGGAGTGAGGTGGGGGGTGGTGGGGGGGACAGCATCCAGCATGGTGGGGAGGGCAGCAGACAGTATGAGGGGGGGGGGGGCAATGAGGGGGGATTCTAACTCATGCCCCACTTGCTCTGGTAGCAAGTATAATTGGGGACATCGACACGGGGCGGGAAGAGGGCGGGGGGGTGGGAATGGAGGCTGCCCCCCCCCCACCCTCGTACATGAGTTGAAGCCTCGGTGTTGTTGGTGGGCTTTGCTGTAAGCATCACCGATTATTTTGGGCCACGAGTACTTTTTAACTCGGGTGAGAGATTACACGACTCGCGTGAGATGTGCTGAGAGAGAATGGCTAATTAGGAGCGTGAACACTTCTAAGAAGTCAAGATGAGGAGGAAGGCGGCGACAATTCCGCGTGACATGTCCCAACAGCTGGAGATGCACTTTGTATGACAGTGTTCTTCATTGCAAGGCTCGCGTGCCATTGGCGGCCCCCCAACAATACACAACACGTGAAAACACCACCCCAAGCATCATGCCGTCAAACCCACAATGCTTTCAAATGCCCCCCATCTGAAAATTAGTGAACAACGCTGCTGTATGATGGTGATCTTTGCAAAACAGGAAGTGTGAGCAACATGGTCGGGACTTTCCAAGCGAGACGCTGAATATTGCGAAAGATGGAAAGCACCTCCCATAGGCATAAACTCTCAGTTATTAGGATGGCACTGAATATAATGTTGAAGCTATTGTTGTTGTGATTATTATTGTTGTGTATGGGTGGTTGTGAGGGTAAATGCGTCCCTAGGCGGTGGTGTGTTGCTAGTAAATAATCAAGCGTTGGGCCAACATGCCAACGATGGGCCAACACATTTGCCCAACGTTCCATGTTTACTCTGTCGGTTTTTCCCTTCTTAACTGGGGATTGTTTAAATAAACATACCGGGCGCATGAGTGATGATGCAACTCGAATTTGTCGGGCTTTGTTTGCTACGTGAGGCTTTGAGATGGTTTCGTTCATTTTATTTCATGTAATTCCTGTGTGTGGTTGTGGAAAACTCGTTTTGGTGGAATTGTATCCATATTGAATCACTTTTTTTAAAGAAACCTTATTTCGGTTCAGGTCGGAATGGTTCTGAAAAAAAAAATTTGTGGTGTAACAAAAAAAAATCGCAAATGATTATTGAAATGTATCCCTTCCAATTTACTTACACCTCCAATAGTTCTGATATCTGCTTCAAAATAACTAAGGAGATTGATTCAAGAGTGACGAAAACCTGTTTGACCACAAGTATATTTTGGCCTGGACAACTCAATTACCACCACACCTGTTGGGCTGATAATTGGTTCAACATAACACAATGCACTTTCGAACATCAATCAATGAATTTTTATTTTCTGTACCCTCAATAAATTATGCATCAGTACGCATTTTAAACGGGGTTTGTTTGACATATGTGATTGAAGTTGCTGGTGTTGTCGCAATATGAACAATATTGTACTTGTGTAGTGTCAGTGATTCGGAGACAATGGTTTCCAGGAGGCACCTTCTGTATTAACACCTTCACACTTCACAGGTCCGCACTCTCCCTAGTCTAGCCTGGCCTAAACACAACCCTGACCGTGCAACACCGATGGCGATGACCGACACAGCCAACGAACTATCCGGTCGCGCAATATCTCGTGAAGACGGCAGCGACAACGGGAAGAGTTCACTTCCAGAACCGGCAGCCCTTAGCTCCCGCTCTCAACTCCTTTTATGCTCCCTCCCTTCTCGAACCCACTAGCAGGTTCCAGTGGCTTCCAGATGGGGTCTTCCATGACCCTTGCCCCAGTTCCTCCACCCTGCCGACACACCCGTGTATACGCTCACCGCGTGTGTAATGTTTCGTCCACCGCAGTTGCCGCTGCTGAACAGCAGTCGCCGCTATTACACTATACTTGTATGTCGACTACTGAATGATCATAAATGATAATACAGTCCAATTCAATTAATTTTACGAGTTTATTGAGTGCATTCCAGTGTGGATTGCAGTGACAGAACAGCTATAATAACACTTAACTCAGATCAGACGATGCTAGTGAAATTAACATAGTGTAGTTGATACTCTTAGGTTTTTCGGTAAAGTCACGTAGGTAAAAAATAAATAATAAGCATATAATTTAAATAAAATAAAATAATAAATCACGACGTTTCGGAGGCAACACAAGTTTCTGTCATGTTGTCTCCGAAACGTCGTGATTTATTGTTATTTCTATTATTATTTCAATTATATTTTTATTATTTATTTTTTACCTACGTGACTTTACCGAAAAACCTAAGAGTATGAATCCTTGCAGTCACGAAAGCTTCAAATTTAGAATAGTGTAATTGCTTTCAATGATGTGACCTTCATAACCAACTCTGAACCTATTTAGATTAAAAGTGTATTTTTCCAGGGGTAGAATGGATTAAAATAAGCATGGTAAATGTAATTCTCGGGCTGCTTGGTGGACAGCAGATGGCAAGCAGTGAAGCAACGTCCAATACGTCTATGGCCCCATGTCTATGATCCATGCCTTCACTTGACCTGGACTGACCAGCGTAGTGAAATACCGTCAAATAACCCCCATGTCTCGCACGACATCGGGAGGTTCCTCTTCCTGCAATTCCCAACACTCCAAACATATCCTCGGCTCTGGATACAATAATGTTTTTTGCCAGCCCGCTGTGCTTAAAGCTCAGCCTTATACAGCTTTTGCCGTGTAAACAGAACACTAAACATCACTGTGTGACGACGCCAACTGCCAATGTGCCCCCTCCCTCCATATACAGGCAAGGTATGTGTAAGCACTACATCTGACTATATATATTGAACCAGACATTTCACCAATTTACTAGTAAACTATGCGGTTGGTTGTTGTGGAACACAACTGCTTATATTAAGGAGAGGAGCATATGTATTTTAAATGGCCCTCCATTGATCAAAGTTATAGCACGAGACTCACAGAAGTTATACGGGGTAAGGGTCAACACTCTTAGGAATTAGCTGTCAAGGACATTTGAGTGATGACCTGGAAAATACCGATGAATATCCCACGCCATAATACCTTGTTTTTTTGACAATGAAAAGTGCATTTTACCCAGTCAAAATCGATGCAGTCTTCCAAGAAAGGTTTCAATTGGCGCACATTCCCATCTTTGACATAAATCGCACATGGATAAAATTCGAAAATATTGCTTCTGTGCCACTAATATAACTCGCCTTTCATCAATTAATTTGTCCACTGAGCAGAAACCTGTTCACTTAATGTTTCATTAAAGAGCACCAAAGGTAGGCGTTATTGGGCGGATGGAAAGTGTTCACAGTGATGAAATATATTACTGTGCAGTGAAAAAGAAAAAATTATGGCCAGCAGCCTGCCAAGCGTGACACACCTGGCAGGGCAGGTAGGACGTGAAAAGCATCACGTAGCAAGCCTTGGCTAGCCAAGCCCACACCAGAGGAAGACTCAGCAGGTAACAACAGCATTGCAGGTATTGACGCCACAGGGGGCGGGAACAGAAGCCAGGCAATCACAGGTGAGAGCTTCTGACCTGAGCAAAACGGTAGGAAGTGCCTCACCTATTTGGCCAGGTGAATAGCTGTGCGCGAGCCGTAGGTGTCACAGTAAATTGTGTTTTTTTTATTGTTCTACTTTCGCACACACACACGGATACGGACACGTACACTGACACATACACAGAGAGAGATACACAAGAGGGGTGCAACACACACACTGAACACAAACGCCAGATACACAAAGACACACAATGGAGGCCCTGGGCGGTAAGGTCCCATTCTGGCTTGACGTCTGGGTCATGGTGGGTCTGGAGGTGATGGCGCTGCTCGTGACCTTCTACCTTCTGCCGGAAGGAGTCACAAAGTAGATCAACTTGTACTCAACCCCGTTGGTGAGTTTGTGTGTATGTATGTAGTAGAGCGGTTAACGCGCTGAGCTACGAACCTGGCGACCTAGGTAGACTCAGCCTCAAATCACTTCCTGGTTTGGTTTGTGAACATCACCACCGGGGAGACAAAGGCGGCCGGGCGTTGGTTTTGTGCCGTTCTGGCCTTAATATGCGCTCGCTAACAGCACTTGCCCTAACAGTCTGTTACGGGCTACACGGGGGATCTTTGTCTTTGTGTCTATGTGTGTCCATGCTGTGTGTGTAGCGTAGCACATTGTCGCGAGAAGTGTGGGGCTTTATTTACCTGCAGAATTATGCAATTGTAAATTATTTAATTGTTCAAACACTTGCGGAATGTGTGTACATACCTATGCATTGAGTGAAGTGATAATTGTGAATTCAACGTTTAGTTAACTTACTGTGTAAATAAACTATGGGACAACCCTCGTTGTTGGGGGGGGGGGGGGTATCAAGTGTATCAGTTTATGTTCGTAGAAATCTTTGTGTTATCTTCTACCGATACAGGCGGTGGCTATCACGCACTTAATTGTTCCATTATCAGCATCCCTATATGATAACGCCTGCAGAGATAACATTGACTCACGATAGTGAAAGGACATTTGATCAATTTGCTGTATATTTAATATAACGCATCACACACAAGCCTTAATTGTTCATATCTTGTGCAACAATTCCAGCCGGCACGTGTGCTCTCATTCCTCCAAAATAAGCAAAATGTTATTTTCGTGTCGGTAAAAAAAACTAAATTTGTCACAATGCGTGTGAATACGAGACGGTGGGTCCTTAATATATAAATAAAGTCGCGAAGCAATCCCTTAAAAAACCGCATGCGAGTCTGGAGCTGCATGCTGCCAACTCCTGCTCCTGTTGAAATAAATATGATGATTTTATGCTCGCATACACATAGGCAGTTTGCAATATTTGTTAAATAAATATTCAATTATTTGTTTGAACATTTTTTTAAAAAAGTAATTGGCCGTTATTCAGTCTTTTGAGTTAAATGGATGTTAGTTGGTCCGGATTTCCTGAACATGACTTTAATTTATAGCAAAAAAAAAATCAGGGCATATGTGCAGTATATAGTCCTGTAGGGCGGTATTGTCGTAAAGTCACCGCCAGAGGGCAACATCGCACAACGCAAACCACCAACAAAGAGCATCGACATGTGTCAATGTGACATCCATCCACCAGGGCCCCCTAATTCAATCTTTTGTTTTAAACAACTGCAACTTCCATATTGTACGGATTTTTATTGGAAAAAAGCATTTTCCAAGAGATAATTATGAACATAAAACTATGCTGCTTTAAAATATGGAGAGATAACTTCTGGAAGTTTATTCTAAACAATTGGATAATTATATTCTTGGTTCTTTCGGTAAAGTGACGTAGAAGGGAAATAATAAAATAATAATTTTAATATTATATAAAATAATAATATTATATAAAATAATAATATTTTATATTATATCAATATTTTATATAAAATAATAATTTTATTGTATATTATATTAATATTTTTATTATTATTTCCCTTCTACGTGACTTTACCGAAAGAACCAAGAATATGAATCCCTGCAGTCACGAAAGCTTTAAATCAAGATTTAATTGGATAATTGTCTTACAGAAGATAACAGATTACTGGAGTTATTTGATAGGTCATAATGAATATGCTGCTTTACAATGGGTAGAGATGTCTTCCCAAAGATTATTGGGAACGACTGCTGGTTTCTTGTTATATCGACATACATGTCAACCCCTTATCAGTGCCCTCCCTTCTTACAGACCAATTCAGACCTCATTGTTCACCCCGTGGCCTTCTAAATCTCAACGTTCATCCTTCAAAGTCCCATCACAGGGGAGAAACACAAACAAATAGACAAAAACATTTTTTTCCCGTATTGAAAAGGCTGCACGCTGTATGGTCCTGAAAACTAAATTTCCCTGAACAAGAATACGGGTAAAAGTATTGGTTGACAGGTATGGTGTAGTAGTGTCGTGTAGTGTATTACATACCTTTCAACCCCTTATCAGTGCCCTACCTTATTAGACCGATTCAGACACTTATTTGGTCACCACGTGTTCCTTATAAATCTCAACGTTCATCATACAAAGTTCCATCACAAGGGAGACACACAAACAAATACACAAACACATAATACAATACAAATGTATTTTATTTGTATTTATATTTTATTTTTATTATTTTATTTCCCTTCTACGTGACTTTACCGAAAGAACAAAGAAGACGAATCCCTGCAGTCACGAAAGCTTTAAATCGAAAAATAAAATATTTGTCTTTGCCGAGATGATTGACGTTTGCGTTCGTCTGGCAGGCATCGCGCTGGGCACCCCCTCCGCCCCGCCCCCGATCCCCAGGCGGGGTCCTTGCAGCAGCAATGGCCGCGCCCATCTCGCTCAACGTGGAGTTCGGGTGAGTTCGCGGCGGGGAGGTGGTGGTTGGTTTGTATCGCCTGAAATGTTTCGTGATGTATGCCGCAGAATAAAACGTTTCGACTTTGCTAATGTGAGAATAATTTTACATGTAGTGATTAGGCTGAACGCCCCCTCCCTAGGCTTTGTTTACTTTAAATTCAAACCAGGCCTCGCCACGGTTTCAATGAAATCAAATGAGAGCCGAGATTAGTCATCAACTCAAATATAAAAGCACAGTCATATGAGCTGTGATATGTTCAGAGCCTGGAGCTTAGCGCAGTCTACACCACGCCAATCCGCTGCTGGGTATAGGTTGGTCTGCGCGCGTCGTGTTGACCATAGGGGCCGTCCATAAATGACGTCACGCGTTTTTTGACTCAAATATGACGTCACAAAGTTCTACCCGCCCCCCCCCCCAAACCATATTTCTATTTTGAAAATAAAACATGCTTCAAATCACTTTAAACTACTGTATTGTTATTGTAGTGCGTATTTAATGTGGCGCTGCACTCTGATGTTGTAGGAGAAAACATTAAAAAGGAGGCGTTGGAAAGCTTAAATTTAGCATAAAATTCACTTGGAAATATTCAACGTCTAACTAAAACTGCAGATGTTCAGAATATTATATTGAAATTCTCTTACAATTATAGAATATTAAAAGTAATTATAACTATAAAAATACTTAACTTTGTAGTAGAACGAAGCAAAATGGAGAGTACAATTATAACAATCACATATTCATTCCACAGAATGAAAAGCCCTGGTAGAATCATTAGAATCAAAATGTTTATTAACAATCATTCAAATTTAAAAAAAAGTATGCTTCTACATTCTCCCATGGAGAAGCAAAATGCTACTTCGTTGAATAAATAAAAAGTGACCTTAGTCAATTTAAATAATCAAATAGTTAATAGTGAAAAATAATCAAAATTAGTGTTATAACAATTCTATTTGGTTAATATTTATTTAAAGTTGCGAATTTTTACGTGACGTCACATTTCTCAACCCCTCCCCCTCGTCACACATCGTCACAAATGTCTGACCTCCCCCCCCCTCGGTGCGTGACGTCATTTATGGACGGCCCCATACTTAACCACGCTGGTCGATGCGGATTGGTGAGGGCGAGCGGCGTAGACGTGGGAGCATAGAACGACAGTACAGTACTGTGCAACAATGCATGTTGCGCCACTGCCCTCTGCTGCCCACCACGTATCCCCGCAGCCTATACCAACCTGGTGTGCATGGGAAAGTTGTCAATATCAAGCCTGCTTAGCTTGGAGATGTGATGAGACCGGCCGAATTAAAGAGGGATAGTGACGTAGTGATTTTATTTTTATTTTACTTTTATTAATTTACATTTTTTACCTACGTGACTTTACCGAAAAAACCTAAGAATAGGGATAGTGACTCCATACTCTTTGGTTCTTTCGGTAAAGTCACGTAGGTATAAAAATAAAATAAAATACGACGTTTCTGGCCCAACAAGCGTCCGTCATCAGGTGGGACGCTTGTGTTGCGCCCGAAACGTCGTGATTTATTTTATTGTTATACCAACGTGACTTTACCGAAAGATTCCTACAGTCACGAAAGCTTCAAATCAAGGCATAGTGACTGTGATGGCTAAAACAACAGAAGGGATTTAAACAGCAGTTAAAAGTCAATACTATAATCTTGTCGCCATACGTGGCAATCTTGTAGGGTTGGTGGATGGTTAATTACAAGGAGTTGGGCATACATCTGCTCAGTGGCCTAACCCAAAAACAAATATGGATCATTGATTATATTGCTGATGGAAACTTATGTATTAGGTTAACGGTAAGCGTGGTATGGTAATAATTATCTATTGATGGTAAGAATGATATATTAATGTTAATCGCGTTGTAATGACGGTAAAGATTATTGGAATGATGGTTAAGGTGCTGTGATGATGGCTCAGTTTTATAATTATGGTGAGAGTATTGTAATTATGGAAACCGTGATGTATGGTAGCATTGCTGCAGTGATGGCAAGAGTGAAGTGACAGTAGCAGGCCTTGCTGAATGTCTGTTTACAGCGGTGGTGCCGAGCTGCTGTTTGGTGGCGTAAAGTCCCACAAGGTGGAGCTAAGTCAACAAGAAAAGCCTTGTGAGTCAACGTGGGTCTTTTACAAAGGCACTCCTATCATTTTACATGTCGGACAGTGTAAAACAAATGTGTGCCTAACAACACAAAGAATTTTACATGCTTGCACATGCAAATATGTGCCAGTTAACTGCACATGTCTGTGTGCTAAAACATTCATGTGTCAAGACATTTTGCGTGTGGTAGTGTAAACAAATTCTTTTTTGAAGTTGTAATATATTGTGAAATCACTTAGTAAACTGATTGAAACCGATATATGCAATATTGTCATGAGAGTATGTTATCACAAGAATGAAGCATATGTCTGCATCACTTGTTAAATATGACTGACTTGTTGGGAGTTTGAAAAGCCAATGTTGCTTGTCCAAAACTACTGTTCATAGAAAATATATATATAAAATATGTACAGGTCTTACACCTGGCATGAATAAATAATCAAACCTGTGTCTGAAATTGCAATTCTTTGTAATATATAATAGTAATTCTTTAGAGCCCTTTGGCTATCCACTGGCCAGGACCGGCTCAGATGGTACATGTCACTGATGTTAGTCGTGGCTGGGAATTCAACTCTGGTGGCCAGGTTTATGACTTCGTCTCAACCCCAGTAAATAGTCAGGTAAGAGACCACTAACGCCATGTCCATGGAATACTTTACGACACGACACACTATACATGTTAAATACAGTAAAAATCTATAATCTACGTCCCTCTTTCCCACGGATACTAAAATTCACGGGACCGCCGTGGTCCACAACAACTCATGCAATTTGATGCAAGTTTGCAAATGTTGGGAATTGTGCAGCGAAGAACTACTCTGAAAATTTTCTTCATGGAGGAGATGAGTTTTTATCACGATTAGAGGATCCACGAATAGCATCCCCAACGTCAATGCCAATTAGACAATTTTACCGTAATAATTTTTAAAGTTCGTAGGACAAATAAGGGGACAATTCTCTGCCGGTGTGTTTGCAGGGGATGTGCGACAGCTGTTGGTGTGGATCCGGACAAACCTCCTTAAGGAGCGGCCAGAGCTCTTCATCCAAGGCGATAACGTGTGAGTGGGGTGTGGGGTTTGGGTTGTGGGTTCTGGTACTCAATACATTACATAAATTTGGTGTAATGGACAGCCCACAGTGATTTTTTTTTGTATTAGTTCTACTGATCATATCTGGATTCGAATTAATGACGTCCATTTCGCCAAGATGGTGGTATTAGGTGCGTTTAAGGTGACACGAAAACTCGTTATAGATGGGCACCGAGAAGGGTACTGTCTCCCACATCATTGCATTACATGGGTATTACATGTACATGCAAAAAAGAACATCTTTTGAACAAAATAAAGTTTCACCTTATGTCAGAGAGCCTGGGACACAGTATAGGTGTGTGTATCTGCAAAATAAGCACTCTTTGTTTTGTTGGGGTTGCATCTTCCTTTAATAATGGCCCTGTCGGAGATGCTGAGGTTGAATTTGAATTAATAATGCCAGCAGAGACACATGTGAGCAAGCTGACCACTAGGACCAGAAGGCTGTGCCCATGCATTTGTTAGTGCATTGTGCTCTAAGTTAGTGCTTGTGCTGACATTGCTGTGTGGATTTATGGTGGTGCTTGCTGCTGACTGCTCGCTGGTCTGTATTGCACAGGCGGCCAGGGATTCTCGTGCTGATTAATGATGCCGACTGGGAACTGCTGGTGAGTGCTCTTATGTAACCATGAAAAAAGGGGCAAGGCAAGTGATAACCGCGAGTATAAACGTCATCACTTATGTTCAAATGGGGCCATTCACAAAAAGAAATTCCCAAAGTGTCTGGCACATAAATGCGCTGTACGGTTTGCAATAATACCATCCACACACAGCTTAAAACTGCAATGGTTCTGAAACGGCAAAGAAAATGCACACTCGCTTAGAAGTGTTTGCAGGCGCCTAGGCTGGTGTGTTTTTTACATGGAACTTTTACTTTAGTGACAAGAGTTAATGCATTGTTTGTCAAGAAATGTTGAATTATGTCTTGTCAGTTTTATCACTACAGTCTCGTCCCATTACATATTTTTAAGACGTCATCTTCAGAACGCATCAGTGCTTGGAATGCTTTATCGAATGCCAATATCTGGTGCAGTCGGCGGGCAATTTTCGTGATGCTTATGTGAATGCAATTTCAGGGCACAATAGAATATTGAACACTATAATACTCGGTCAATATCATTGACTTGAATGAAGATAATTCCATACATTTGAATTTTTCATTTAGTCTTCATAGATTGGGTTGTTATGAAAACTGCCCAAATGGCACTATTGGAGTATTCACTTAATTTGGCTGCCAGCCTGTGTTTCTGTCATGTAAACATAAATAATTGTCCTTTTAACCCATGAGAACCTGTGGATTTTTCCCTTCACAAAAAAGGCATAAAATGTGTGTATTTTTTACCCATAGTGATACATTTATCTTGTAATTTCCCCCCAATTCCATCCCGATTGTGCTATACATGCCATGTTATGAGATTAAGGATCCGTTCATACTTCTTGCAGAGTTGTACAAACCTTTGTGTTAGGGAATGGTCCACAGATGCTGATGTCACAGAGAATTCCTGGTCCATACAGTTGAGGCCAGAATTGTCCCCCTTGTTCTGCATATGAGAGAGTATTGCTTGTCGTATGACAGACTACGATATTTTAATTCTCAGAGCTGGAATTTAGTGAAAATAAGTGCAGCACCAAATTTGTATTTGTGCATTCATTGGTGACCAGGCTGAGATAATCAACTCGCTACGCTTGAGGGGACCCAGTTTAATTACAGGTGGCTGCCTGGAATTAAACCCAGGTCCTCAGTGGTGCCAGCTCAGCACTCTGCCTGTTGAGCCACTTAGCCACCTCAGAAGTGCATGTTTATATCTTCACGTTTCACTGCATTCTCAGCCTTTGTCATGGTTGTACCGAGGCGAGGTGTGTGTGTGTGTGCGCGCATATGTTACAGGGGGAGTT
The DNA here is from genome assembly GCF_015708825.2 of Lethenteron reissneri. NCBI lineage: Eukaryota > Metazoa > Chordata > Hyperoartia > Petromyzontiformes > Petromyzontidae > Lethenteron > Lethenteron reissneri. Next base: position 7,676,808 of record NC_083790.1, on the reverse strand, counting down.
GGACTATAAGCTGGTGGACCAGGATACGGTCGTGTTCATCTCCACACTGCACGGGGGTTGAGTCGCCTACACCAGGAGCACAGCAGTAAAAATCACGGAGGAGCTTGCTTCACATCAGATTCGCGTTTTGTCCAGTCATCCAGAATGCATCGACAAGTTTTAGGGAAAAAAGAAAAAGCTGAAATCAACAAAAAACTAAACCTGAGATGATGCAGCAAAGACGCTGTCACGAACAATTGCACAACAGAAATTCCAAAACACTTTTCACGCACGTGATTCGTATACTTGTGTTTGTACATTGTCAGTCGGCTAGTGAAACATTTTGACAAACGTGCCCATTTCATTTCAGCCCCACTGAGCATTCAAGCACGCAGTCGAGGTCTGACCACCCTCTGCGCTTCAGCTATTGGAATTTGTGTTGCTGAAACAAGAGCATTATTTCACAATGTATTAATATCAACCAAAGGGTTGTGTGACAAGCCACACCACCATCATGTCTATAAAGTACTGGTGGGCTAATTTATGAAGATAGAAAACAAAGCTTTGGGAATTTGGTTATAAAGTTCCCATGCATGATATGGCCTTGACATGGCTGGCTCAATTTGTTTATTTTATGTCGAGCCGAATTAAATTCCGACAGTTACGAATAAAACTTTCCCTTGCTGATGTTTACGTAATGTGTGTGGTTCGCTAGCTGGCTTTGCATGGTTTATTTCTGGATAAAAAAAACAATCACTGAAGCCTGAATTATCTGTATTTTGTTGAAACTCGTCTGGACAGCCAACCACTGGAGTGCCTTGAGTAATGGTGCAGTGTGGTGCTTGTTTTGGTGTGTAATTTGGGCAGCTGTGGTGATTGGGGAACAATTACGTTGAGTTTAAGTTAATATAAATGCAGCATATTTAAACGAAATAAAAAATCAACATTTATGTGGTGTTTGAATTTTTTTATCATGAAAATGTAAACAAAACCGTATTATGATTACACTGAAAATATTAAGAAATACAGTTTTGAATGTCACGAACCTCATGGCAATACATCCTCCCGACAGGCACTTTAACAGATTTTAGTTTAAAGTTTGTGCCTTTTTAAAAGTGAGGAATCCATAAAAGAATGTCTGAACTCTAAAGAATGTTCAAGACCGTCCCAGCCTCCGGATAAATCGGCAAGACAAACATTTCTTGACCTTGGTAAACAACACGCCCCACAAAACCGCTGCAGGACATTAAAGAAACTGCTTTGTATTTTGATGAAATACAACACTTATCACCAAATAATGTTTTAGTATCGATTTAAAGCTTTCGTGACTGCAGGGATTCATCTTCTTGGTTCTTTCGGTAAAGTCACGTAGAATGGAAATAATAAAAATAAAACAAATAAATATTTCTCACGACGTGAGAATTATTTTATTGTTTTCTCACGACGTGAGAATTATTTTATGAATGATTCAGACTGTTTCCTCGACAGACCTGTTCTCCACCTGAGGACGGCTACTTGCGTTGTGGCCGAAATGTGAGAATTATTTTATTATGTTTTATTTTTATTATTTCCATTCTACGCGACTTTACCGAAAGAACCAAGAAGAAAAAATAATGTTTTAGTATTTTGGCAGTGCAGTTTTTTTCTATTGAATTGCAGTCAAAACAACTGTTGGGGTCAGTTTTGAAAACATTGGAACATTATACCCTGGAATAAGCACTGGAATTTATGTGTATGTCCATTAAAAATGGGTTGCCTCTACATGTAAATACATTTCTATTTTAATGTATCACCCTTTGTCAATATACCGCTTGATGAAGCCCCCCCCCCCCCCCCCCCATTGTCTTGGAAGTTATGAGGCTTATTCGATCATACTTCACGCTGGTTGGAGTGGGTTGTGACCCCTGACCCGCTCTTGACAGCGCTCGTCACGGCCAGGAATCGAACCCGGCTCACCAGGTTTATAACATTGTAACTGGTCTCTCACGGTATGATTATACAATTTTGCCGATATTGGCACGCCACTTTCTCGATAGGCATTTGTGTTGAATTGGCTGAGGATTTAAATGCATTTTATAGAGGTGAAATCACTTGCATCGCTCTCCATGTTGTCGGATCTTGGAAGCTAATCAGTCTGGCGCCTCGTGCTTGTATGGGACCATCGCTCTTTGCATGCCGCGTTGTCATGTGCATCTGCCTTGCTCTGCTACGTTGTGTGGACAGCAGAGTAGAGTGCATCAAAATCGTTGTTTAAACTGTACAGCGATTCTCTGCTTCCACGTCTATGAAACATGCTGTTGGATTATTTGGCTGCTATACGTTTCGACATGATAAGCCACTTCGTTGAGCTAGAATTTGTGGCTAGGTAAAGAAAAACATTATTTTCTTAACCCGCCCCTACTGGGCATCTGTGTAAATGGGCATTATAGCTAATCGGATTCCTCCAGTATAAACACGTTCCTGCGGAGGGAGCTGGTAGGAACGTTGGGTTGCTCGGTCAATGGCCAGGGTCAACGGCGGCGTGGTGTATTCCGCAAATATGCCCGACTGAGGGCGGGCACAAGCCGGCGTGAGTAGGTTAAACGTTGAGTTGTATAAGGGCACCACGGGGTGACCAACCCCTCCCCACCCAGCCCCACCCAGCCCCTCCACACGCAGCCCCACCCTCCCCACTCAGCCCCTCCCTGCACGACGGACGGACACAATAATCCCCTGTGGGCTGGTGTAACCAGGAGGTTCCTACCAGTAAGAGTCCGGTTCTATGCTTCACACCTTCACGAACCCGCACCGACGAGTATGAGACATAGGTAAATAACTCCCACGGACTGAATGGCACGGAGAAGCCTTCATCCAGCGGTTGATTGACAAAGGGGCTGCACGTGTTTATTCAGGGTGACACGGTGGCGAGATGTTAACTACCTCGCCTGGTTTACATGAGGTTATGGGTTCGACCCCGACCCTGGCGCCTGCTGTATATTTGGAGTTTGCATGTTCTCCCCGTGGTTGTGTGGCTTTTCCCGGGTCCTCCGGTTTTCCCTCCACATTTATAGAAACATGCGTTTTAGAGCATTTAGTTGCTCTACAATTCCACGTGATAAGCCACTTTATTTGAGCTATCATTTGTGGCCAGGTCGTTTTGAAAATGAGCTACGTAGTTCAGTGGGCTTTGGTAAAACAATTAACCCGTAAAAACAAAGTTTTTCCCTATAAATCCTTTATATGCGTGGCGGCTAGAGTCATCTCCTCTGGCTTGAGATGGCTGCCACCTATGGGTCAGATGATTGCCTGCCACCATTAAGCAATTGGTAATTAAATATAATTTATTTTTTCCTAAAAGTGTAACATTTTGGATTTTTTTTCACGAAAATAAATTGTCACGCACAACGAGTCTGTGTGCAAAATGTCAGCTCGATTGGATCACGGGAAGTGGGTTAAAAAACGACCGAAATATTTGCACGGTCGTAAGCAAGCAAGTGAACTTAATATAAAGGATTTAATAAGTATAACCCGTAAAAACAAAGTTTTTCACTATAAATCCTTTATATGCGTGGCGGCTAGAGTCCTCTCGTCCTCTGGCTTGAGATGGCTGCCACCTATGGGTCAGATGATTGTCTGCAGTATTAAACAATTGGTAATTAAATATTTAATTTGTTTTCCCTAAACAGTGTAAAATTTTGCAAATTTTTCTTCACGAACATTAATTGTCTCGCACAACGAGTCTGTGTGCAAAATGTCAGCTCGATTGGATCACGGGAAGTGGGTTAAAAAACGACCGAAAGATTTGCACGGTCCTAAGCAAGCAAGCGAACTTAATATTAAGGATTTAATAAGTATAACCCGTAAAAACAAAGTTTTTCACTATAAATCCTTTATATGCGTGGCAGCGAACTTAATATAAAGGATTTAAACATATATTCGCCTGTGGAGGACGCGGGGATCGATCCCGCGACCTTTGGCATGGGAAGCAAGGGCACTACCAACTGCGCTACTCCGCCACGGCCTGTGGAGGGGTTACGCTCTGGGCTCTTACACTCTGACGTTCAGCCAAAGCCAAGAATGAGTTATATTTGAATATATGTAAAATAATTTTTGTTTTGCCTAAAAAGTGTAAAATTTTGGGAATTTTTTTTCACGAACATTAATTGTCTGGCACAACGAGTCTGTGTGGAAAATGTCAGCTCGATTGGATCACGGGAAGTGGGTTAAAAAACGACCGAAAGATTTGCACGGTCGTAAGCAAGCAAGCAAGCACGCAAGCGAACTTAATATAAAGGATTTAAAAATAGTTAAAAATATCGACCTCTGACGAGCACGTCTGGCGACGTACGGCGATTAACAAATTCTAAATGCATATATAGCGACCTTTAAAACGAGCTGATGGCCCGTTGACAGCAAGAGTATCTTTTACGTGAGACATTCAACGTCTAAATGACTTTAAATAAACGTAAGCGTGGGCATTATTTTACCAGGGGAAATCTCAATGAAACACAATACTCTCTGAGGAGTCATGTATTGCGTGGTGTTTGAACAATCGGTTTGATGACGAGGCTTTATGTGGGAGGAAACCGGAGTAAGCTGTGGAAATAAAAACCCAAACACCACGGGGTGTAACACTCAGCCCTGCCAGCTCATGGCCAAGCTCACATCCAACGCCTACAATACCTGCCAAGTCTCCTATTTGCCCACCTATCTAAAATACTAGTCCGGGCTCAACCCAGCTTAGAGGTCGCATTTAGGGTACATGATTTAAAACAATGTCCACACCTAAATGCTAAACAGCCGAGGCTGTCGCCACAGTTTTCTTTATCGCTTGTCCAGTAAACGTATTTTTAAGTCGACGTGTGGTTTTTCTTTGGTCGAGATCCACCATTCTCAAAGCCTCTGCGTTGCACGCGCGTTTGATGAGGATCTGCCCTCGCGAAGCGCTGATTGGCTGAGGCGGGCAGGTAAGGCGAGGCCAGGTGAGAAACTTGAGAGAGAGAGGCTGTGTGGTAGAGAGGGGAGGGGAGAAGAGACGAACCGCGGAGATCATCGCCACGGACCCAGGTCGGCTCGTCGGGCACACGAACGCGACTGTGGCCAAGGGCTTCCTCCCATCAACAACGAGCCCGAAGTCCTGCAGACATGGGAGACGCGCTCTCCACTCAGCTGCTGGACGAGGGCACGCGTAGACTCGTGAGCGGTGAGGGAGCGAGACACACCTGGCTACCAGCTTAGCCACGCTGCTTACCTGGCTACCTGTGTACCTGCTTAGCTACACTACCTGCCAGGCTCGCTGCTTAGCCACACTGCCTACCTGTGTACCTGCTTAGCCACATTGGCTACCTGTTTACCTGCTGAGCCACTGCCTACCTGTTTACCTGCCTAGCCACTGCCTACCTGTTTACCTGCTTAGCCACACTGCCTACCTGTGTATCTGTTTATCCACATTGGCTACCTGTTTAACTGCTTAGCCACTCTTTGCTTACCTGGATACCAGCTTAGCCACTGCCTACCTGGATACCTGCTTAGCCACACTGCCTACCTGTGTACCTGCTTAGCCACATTGGCTACCTGTTTAACTGCTTAGCCACTCTTGCTTATTTGGATACCTGCTTAGCCACTGCCCACCTGTTTACCTGCTTAGCCACACTGCCTACCTGTGTACCTGCTTAGCCACATTGGCTACCTGTTTAACTGCTTAGCCACTCTTGCTTACCTGTTTACCTGCTTAGCCACACTGCTTACCTGTGTACCCTGGTTACCCGCTCTTTCCTACCGGACTATCTCGCTTCTAGCTTATCTGACATCTACATATATGGCTGCCATGTACCTGCCTACCGTGAGGTTGAGCTTAAGCACATATTCTTGCATCCTTGCTAAGCTGTGAAAGGTGAGCATTTACTTGCCGACTTAATCCATCTCCCTCCTGTCTACCCGGCTACCCTCCAGCAGTCGATGTGGTTAGTTTACCCGGGTGCTCTACCGAAACCGGTCTGATTGGTTATTATGCACTCGCCTTGCTACCCAAATCCCTCTGTACGCGTACCCTGTTTTGACGTGTCCCTGCTGCTCTGTTGATATGGCGCAGTGGCACAATGCTCCAGCCACTATGTACAACGTGCGCTGTGCAGGAGCAATACACGTGTTGACGCAGCGCGTTTATAAATTGTTAGAAACTGCACAATGGATGGTATTTCACCTGATATTTAATTCGACGAGTGAAATGGCGTTTGCTTTAAATAAAATAATCGTCGCACGTAAAAGATTTAATACATTGCATGTATATCTATCATAAGGCAATATACAGCTAAGCTGTAATTCAATAAGCCCATATTTGTGCAGTTATGCAATGAGCTGCAGGCGTATTGCGGGGTAGACTGTGCGCGGGCAGCACAGGGTGGAGTTCAGCAACATCTATTGTTATACTTTACTTCTACGCTCCCCGCCTTCACCAACCCGCACCGACCAGCGCGGTGAAGTATGGTCATATCACCCCCAAAATCCGCAGTGCGTACGTTCAAATAACCCTCAGAATCCAACAGTGAATTAATTGACACGTCTATATAATTTTTCGGATTACGTTAGCGGACCTTTAAACTGTAATCGGTGCCTGTACAATTGGTGATACCGCTACCGTCGTGAAGTCTGTGTATTGTATTCGTCGTAATGATGACGATAATACTCATAATATACAGCGCGTTGTCAAATCCACTGCTGGAGGGGAAGACCTCCCAACACTGGGTGGTGTTGATGGTGTTGATGGTGAACCCATCGGATGAAACGCGGAGCTATGAGAACGTGGGGCACGTTGAGCAACGACGAGACACATTCGTAGCGGTGCTCTCCGCCTGGCTGGGGGGGGGGGGGGCACTGCCTAGCTGAAGGGGAGTTTGGCAATTGTATCGATTAGTTATAGAGACACTCAGGGCATAGAGCGGCTTTACATTCGGTGTCATTCCCGTGGGGAGCGGTGGCGCAGTGGTTCGCGCACTGCGATCCGAGTTCGAATCCCAGCCACGGTTGACATCAGTGACGAGTGTTATATGAACCGGTCCACGGACCGCACCAATACTCCCCGCCTTCATCAGCCAGCATTGACCGGCGTGATAAACTATTAGAACAACAGCAAACAAACTGCAGGAACGACGCGGTGTGGGGATGGGGTTCATCCAGCAGTGGGTTGACAGAGGGCTTATTTTCTAGTTTGAATTATGCTGGACTTGTTCTTTTTTAAAATCCAGCTATCCCTTGAACAAAACAACCCCCCCCCCCCCAGCACACTTCTTTAGTCTTAATTTAATCGTGGTTATCAAAGGAGGCCTTTCCCGAGCGTGCTAACGAGCAGCACTTTGCCCCGAAGGTCTGGGCAGTGTACATTCTCCATGGGCCGTGTGATTACGGCGCTTGATTGCAGAAGCAACATTGCGTCTCTAGTTGGTGTGTGTGTGTGTTTACCGCCGCAGCTTAATATTACAAAATAAACGTTAATTAACATCGTAATAACATTTTGGTAAGGACTGTATGGTAAATAGATGTTCTATTTCGATTTAAAGCTTTCGTGACTGCAGGGATTCATCTTCTTGGTTCTTTCGGTAAAGTCACGTAGAAGGGAAGTAATAAAATAATAAAAATAAAACATAATAAAATAATTTTCACGACGTTTCGGCCACAACGCAAGCAGCCGTCCTCAGGTGAAGACCAGGTCTGTCGGGGAGACAGCGTCTGAATGCAGACGCTGGTCTTCACCTGAGGACGGCTGCTTGCGTTGTGGCCGAAACGTCGTGAGAATTATTTATTATGTTTTATTTTTATTATTTTATTACTTCCCTTCTACGTGACTTTACCGAAAGAACTAAGAAGATGTTTTATTGTAAAAGTTGTCTTGTGTGATGGTCGCTTGTCTTGCTCCTGCATTATTATTTTATATTTATTGTGGAATTTCTTTGCCATGTTAAAGGTGAGCTCTAAATCCTCAGGGTGTGCTTAATACTTTTTCCCAAATGAACACACACAGCGCGCGTGTGTGTACTTGGACCAGAAACTTCCCGAGTTATTTTAATGGCATGGTTCACTGCTCTGTTTGTTACTCACCATCAAAGGGCATTGCTCAACATTCGCAGAGGAAAATGAAAACATGACTCAAATGTGCCACTCGTGCTGTTTCTTTGAATTATCACACGAAAAAAAACAGCCTACGTTTTCCAACATTAGAATGACCTAACTAGCACTACATTCCAAACTATGAAAACAACTTTTATGGAGACGTTCAGTACGTAGGTTACGCGACAACCCGGTTAAATTACACTCATCCACATTATTGGCGCAAGCACAAAAACACAACTTAGAAATATAGGATGTAACAATTATAGGCGTTAAACTGCAGTAGCTCATAGCACCCACGATTATTGGCCTTCTTTCTGTTTTATTGGGATCTATAAAATACCTCTGTCGGTATATTTGCATATACCCATCTCCCCAGCAGCAGGGAATAAAACAAACATTGTAAATGGCCCTTTATGGCCAGCTCTGTGAAGCGCCAGGGAATTTGTTTTTAAAGGCGTTTGTGCAGGGTTTGGCTGACCATCAAAGCGAGTTTCTAATCGCCCACATGACAAGTGTAATGTGGGCAGCAACAGGTTAAACAAAAACAACAAGATGCTGTAATGGCAGTGGTGAGCGCACACATAACAGCGCGTTCGTCATTAACACTGCATCTCAAGAGATATTGTTTTTTCAAATAACGTTTGAGGCAGTGGCCGTTCTTGAACTTATAGTTACTACTCGGCATCTGATCATAGAAAAGTGTCCATGTCTGTAACTTCAACATTCTTCATATCAACTACTCTCCCACTCCCCCCCAGACAAAAATTAAAACCTCAGAAAACGAAGGTGCTTCGTTATAACCGAGCGTGATCTCGAACTTTAAGTCCACATATCTGCCCCTATTTTCTCACGAATAAGAGCAGTCGCCTCTACTGTTCGCCTGTTATAGTGTAACCGCTTATTTGCATTGCGAGCGACGGGTGTTACGAGTTGTGCTTTGAACAATTGTTAATTTGCTTTTCATCAAAATGTAACGACGGACAAATCAATGGCACCCAGAGGAATCTCAAACGGCCAGGGGAGAGTCTCTATTGCCTCTCGTATTGTACTTGTCATGATGATGTCAATAGGCTGTGATCGTTTCCCATGCAATCGTTGGGCAGCGTGACTGACCAAACAGGTTGGCCATGGAATGCGCCCTCCTGCAACCATTTCAGACGGCAACTCGCACGGACGAATGGAGTTTTCACCTCGGTGGTGACGTTAATAGGGCATTGAGTCCGTGTGCCTCTCTGGTGCTATTGTGTGGCCATGAAATCACATGATTGTACGGGACTTCATTGTCACAAACTCGGGCGTTCTAGTATACGCTGGAATTAGTTTCAAATCTGTTGCACAAATGTGAGCGCACAGTAGTTTCAGGTTTAAGCACATTGGCACTCTAGAGACGAAGTGACAGCCACCTATACTCTATGTTCTTAAGTGGTGTCTTAATTTAGACATTGGAGTGCTCCCGTTTGGATGCATTAATGACGTTTTACTTTTGTCACTGTAAAAAAAACGTCCTAATACTTCACAGGCCAATGCCATGTTTTGTTAACATATTTAACAACTGCATTTTGAAATCGGTTGCGTGTGCAATAGAAACAGTCAAAATAACTTTTGACTTGGTAAATACACTGTAATACATTAACACAGCAGACATTGCATTTTTAAACATAATAACCACTTACATCTGCTAAAGATTGGAAGGCTTTGCGTTCTTATGTAAAGTCCCCAAAGTGGTGTTATTTGCACTTAGACAAATGTGATGCTCATTAGGCATGGCCCTTCCAGTGGCTTCTGAGTGGCGGTCATCACGCAGCTTTGTATCTCTCGGGCACTTGCCTGGAGCAGGAGCAAAGATCCCCTGTAGCCTTAACAGTATTTTTGGGGCAGTGCTGTTCACGAATAGCACCTATGAAGGACGTAACGGCACACGAAGGGTGGGGTGTGGCCAGTATCCACGCTTTGTCTCCCCAGTTACGTTGTTAAAATACCTCGCCTGGTATACAGGAGGTCGTCGGTTCGATCCCGACCCTGACGCCTGCATATTTGGAGTTTGCGTGTTCTCCCCCGTGTTTGCGTGGATTTTTCCGGGTTCTCCCTCCACATTTAGAAACGTGCTATTGAGAGTATTTGGCTGATACAAATTTACACGGGATGGGCCACTTCGTTGAGATATCATTGGTGGCCAGGTGGCTTTTGAAAAAAAACACATCTATATAGTTCAGTGGGCCTTACCTGGTAAAATAAAACAAGTTGTATATTTTGTAATAGTTTCGATTTACACACCGCACCAGGTACTCATTTGATTCCGAGCCGACCTAGGGGACGGCCCAGGAATCGTTGCAGATAATCGCCAGTGATTATATTGGTGGCCGTGAGCAGACACCGAACTCCGATCCGTCGGGGGCGGTCTGGTTCGTAGCGCACGGCCGCTCGAAGCCACAACGCTCAACTCCCCCGCGGTTTACCGAATTGCAACTTTGCTCGCCCTCTCTGCCTTTGCTACGGCAGCGTGGTGGTGGTGGTGGAGGAGGAGGAATCGAAGCGCCGTGTGAACGCGTCGCCACGGACGATGTTGGCAGCTAACCGTCGTCAAGGGGGGGGGGGGGGGGGGTGGTGGCTTCTCTCTTTGACTGCGCGCAGGCAAAACGAAGCCAGCCGGTGTCCGTTTACGGGCACTGTAGAATTGTGCTGCGTGTCCGGCAAACGACGCTGGCCTGCCTCGTCCCCCGCAGTCGTCGTAGTTGGATGGAAGCTGCTGGCGCGATTGTGGGGACGAGAGAGTGGCGTTGGGGGGGGGAGTGAGAGCCAGGGTCTCGATGGGGGGTGGTGGTGGAAGTTCAAAACGTGGCGATGTCCATTGGGCCCCTCGTGTGCACCACGGGCGCTGGTTTAGAGCGGTGAAATTTCGGCCATGGGAATCGAATTGGGGTCGCTGGGTTTGGAGCGCAGCGCGCTAACCACTGCACCACCGCTCTCCAGCACACACACAGCGCGCTAACCACTGTACCACCACTCTCCAGCACACACACAGCGCGCTAACCACTGCACCACCACTCCCCAGCACACACACAGCACGCTAACCACTGCACCACCACTCCCCAGCACACGCACAGCGCGCTAACCACTGCACCACCGCTCCCCCAACACACACAGCGCGCTAATCACTACACCACCACTCCCCAGCACACACACAGTGCGCTAACCACTGCACCACCGCTCCCCACACACACACAGCGCGCTAACCACTGCACCACCACTCCCCAACACACACACAGCGCACTAACCACTGCGCCACCGCTCCCCACACACACACAGCGCGCTAACCACTACACCACTACTTACCACACACACACAGCGCGCTAACCACTGCACCACCACTCACCACACACAGCGTGCTAACCACTGCGCCACCACTCCCCAGCACACAGCGCACTAACCACTGCACCACCACTCCCCAACACACACACAGCGCACTAACCACTACACCACCGCTCCCCAACACACACACAGCGCGCTAACCACTGCACCACCACTTCCCACATACACACACAGTGCCCTAACCACTGCACCACCACTCCCCACTCACACACACACACACAGTGCGCTAACCACTACACCACCGCTCCCCAACACACACACAGTGCGCTAACCACTACACCACCGCTCCCCAGCACACACACAGCATGCTAACCACTACACCACCGCTCCCCAACACACACACAGTGCGCTAACCACTACACCACCGCTCCCCAACACACACACACACAGCGCGCTAACCACTACACCACCACTCCCCAACACACACACAGCACGCTAACCACTACACCACCGCTCCCCAGCACATAGCGCACTAACCACTGCACCACCACTCCCCAACACACACACAGCGGGCTAACCACTGCACCACCGCTCCCCAACACACACACGCAGCGCGCTAACCACTGCACCACCGCTCCTCAGCACACACATACTTCACGGGCTATATTGCCTCCTTACCTGTGACTGTTTCCGTCGAGCCAAATATGTTGCTCAAAACTGCAATCATATTCCGCAGCATCGCTGCTCACACCATACCATTCCCACTTTTCATCTCGTTATTGTCAAGTTCTTGTGCATGGCCACATTTTGTTGCATTTTAAAATACGGTATTTAAAACCACCCGTCTTAAACGTAAAGTTCATATTTGTTATTACCGGCTATTGTCCGTGTGGAGGCTTCTCCTACTCAAAATATAACCAACTGGTTAGTACTGAAGCAAATGCCGTATTATGATCAACACAATTTCACATGCACTTTTAATTTGCCATATTTCATGTCATGAATGTAGCCTTCGTGACGCGGCTGAATGTGTGCGCTAATTCAAATACAGTACTTGCCAAATGACGTCTCAGGTTCACTGAGCAGGTGCATTTTCACTGGGTCTCGATGTGGTCACTGTTTGCCTGCAATGTTCCCAGTTTAACGTTGCAGCAATGAAGGGAACTGTATTTGTCTAAGACAAAAACATGGAAACCAATATATTATACACTCGTTCTGTTTACACGTCAAACAATATTTTATATTTATTGGAAACGAATAAAAAAAACATGAATAATGGTAACAACAGAAGTACAGCAGCAGTTGTAGGTGATGTTGGATTAAGAATTCACTTTTATTAAGATGGGTCAGGATGGTGATCAGGATTTGATTAAGTGATGAAATTAAATTAGTATATGGCCCTTTGCAAATCCCCTGCTGTAAGAAGACCTCACCCCATTATGGTGGCTGCTTGACCATTATTTGCCATGCTCCTTAGGGCAGGTTAAAGGGCAGGGGTGGAGAACCGGTTCGGCTATCACCGCTGATGTGAGCCGTGATCGGGAATCGAACTCGGGTTTCCGAGTTTACAGTGCAGTGCACTCAGCGCCTTCCTGCGATGTAAGATCATGATGGTAATTTTGGATGGGGGCGAGAGTTTTCTGGAGAGCCAGTAGATTAATGTTGGTAGACACAAGCACAACGTGTTATAATAAATGTAAATTCGCATTTGCAAACCCGCCACCCCCTTCCATTTTGCCACTTAAACCACCCCATACATCCCCAAGGGTTGTCTAACCAAGTAGGAGGCAAACAGACAAAGCTGACTAATATGTTCAGCGGTACGAAAAGTCGGGTGATATGTCAGGGCATGCAAAGAATGAAGCCGCAGGCCTCTTCTGGACACCAGCTGAAGGCGGTCACTGTGTGTGGTGGTGGCGATGCTCATCGCTGGTGGGGGGCGGGGGTCCCTGATGACCTTTGACCACGGGACCCTGTCACTTCTACTTTCATATACGGAGCATGACAATCATCGCGTGTAGCGGCAGGATGGAGCCAGTTTTTGCCAATCCGTGAAATATGAGCGATGGGTGAGTTTGTCGCTTTTTTTACACGAAAGCCGCGGCACAGGTTGAATAGAGTAAAGTCATTGGCAAGGGCAGACTCGAGATTCGGGGAGTGACGTTCAAGCTGATGTGTGCACGCTGCCTTGCCAGAGTCAGAAGTGACGTCGCTCATCGGATAGTTTAATATCATGTGTCATCCTTGACAGTACCGGATATGATAGTTTAGTTTTTTTTCACATGGTGAGAGATAACATGAACAAAAGGTAATGGCTTTTAGATGAAAGAAAAACTCACTTGGTCTCCAGTGCAATATTACATTGTAAGGATGAAAAATACATTCATTTTTTCAAAAGCATTGTTTTGAAAGAATTTTGTTTGGCACACACAAAAAAGCCTAAATGTGACACGCATGTCATCAGATGACATTTACATCGCTGATGGTAGCTCAAGATGTTTTTTTTACACAACTATGCAGCTGGTATTTTCCTGTAAGGCACAAGAAGAACATGCGTGGTGAGATAACATTCGCATACTAAAGACATAACTCAAACTGTTAAGAAAAGTAAGTGGGCTTGGGCAGCACGTGTCGCTGGAAGGGGTGATGGCCAAAGGTCAAAAATCGTGACGGAGTGGCAGCCGAGGAACGGGGAGTGGCAGCCGAGGAACGGGATGCGTCCGAGGGAAGATCCAGCGATGAGATGGGAGCCATGAAATTGGCTCCTGTGCAGGTGCCCAAATGGATTCGTCACATCGTGGAACCGCGAGAGAAGGGTGACCGACGACTTGGGGGGGCCCTCATCCAGGATTGGGTTGACGCGTCGTGACGGTGAAGCTGACGAGTGGGCAGAGGCCAGAAAATAATCCGGTTTTTCTTACGATTTGGTGACACTTCTTTTGGATGTCGTCTTTTTGAAGGCTCTGGCTCTGCAAACCCGCATCATTCCACGTGTGCACGAGCAGTTCCTTGCCCCGCGCGATTGAGAGTTCGCGTGATGGCTGGGTGTGCAAGAGCTGACAAACACACCGACGTCACTTGCAGGGGAGGAACAAAAACAACAACCCTAGACTTAATAGAGAAAAAAACACCCTCGGCTATTTTGTAAGCAAATTAATGTAATTAAAATGTAGACGTGCAAAAGCAAATGTCATGAAACCCCTGGACAAATATTTGCGTGTTGCCTTGTGCTGTGCCCACAGGTGTTTTTTGAGATAGAGTAGAAGAAACGTCATGTAATACTGTATGTGTGCAATCTTGTATACGGCCCCAACAAAACCATTTTTGTCAATCCACTGCTGGATGACGGCTGCCTCACTATGCAGGTCGTGGTGGATATATCGAACATGCTTCACACGTTGGTTGGTGTGGGTCGGTGAAGGCAGGGTGCATAGACGTGGAAACATAGAATCACTGTACAACAATGGATTGTTCTGCACTGACAGCCGCTGACCACCAAACAACGTAGCCCCGCAACCACGTGCAACGAACCGACCTTGCATGTGTATGGCTGGTCATCCATCTAAGCACCATCTAGGCTCAACCTTGCTGAGCTTCTTGAGAACTTATGAGATCCCGTGTACATTTCAGAATGTTTGATCATAGATGCATAGTCATATACAGCACAGTCGTTAGTCAATTGCTGTATAATAAAATGTTTCTGCACGAGTTATTTTCAATCTCCCCTTCAATGATCTCACTGCAGCTCTTTAACTCCACTGGCTTTCCGTTTTCTATCGCTGTCTTTTCAAATACCTGACGCTCATCTCTTCCTCTCTTCATGGCCTTGCCCCACATTATCTTGCCCCTCGCATCTCCTTCCATGTCCCCTCTCGTCATCTTCATTCCAAATCTTCTCTGTCTCTCTCCTCCCTGTGCCCAATCCTGTGTTCGGTCCTTCTCCCTCCTTGCACCCCTCCACTGGAATCAACTTCCCCTGTACATTGAGCAGGCCCCCTCCTTGACATCATCTCATCCCTCTCTTAAAGCCTCACCTCTATTGCCCAATATCTTCCCTCCCCTCGTCCCTCCACTCCTTCACGTCTCTCCCCCTCGCCTTGTGTGATTCCTAATTTCCCTCTTATCGCTGTTACTCATTCTTCAATCCATGTACGGCCCTATCAACTACGGCATTCCATTATGTCATCAACTTGTAAGCTATGTCAAGCGCATTGGGTGAAGGTGATCCTTAACTATGGGGCCGTCCATAAATGACGTCACGCGATTTTGGACGATTTTTTACCCCCCCCCCTTCATCACACGACGTCACAAAAAGTCAGACCCCCCCCTCAAATATGACGTCACAAAGCTCTGCCCCCCCCCCAAAAAAAAAACATGCTTCAAATCGCTTTAAACTATTGTCATTGTAGTGCGTATTTTATGTGGCGCTGCACTCTGATGTTGTAGGAGAAAACATTTATTAAAAAGTCTATTTAATTAAGTATGTTGTAGGAGAAAACATTTATAAAAAAAAGTCTATTTAATTAAGTAGAACGTGTTGTTTATATTTATTTAAAGTTGCGCATTTTGATGTGACGTCACATTTCTCAACCCCCCCCCCTCGTCACACATCGTCACAAATGTCTGACCCCCCCCCCCAGGTGCGTGACGTCATTTATGGACGGCCCCTATGAATTATATTATATTAAGCTTTTGCTCAATGGATGAAGGTCTTCCGACGCCTTGTTGGTCAAGGGGGTCGTGTGTCTGTTCATCACTATGTGTCAGTGTGGGCTTGCACTCGCTTTTGATGTTAGCCGTGGCCAATAAATCAGCTGTGGGGAGTGGCTTCGGTTTACAGCAAAGTGTGCTAACTACTGTGCCACAGCTCCTTCCCATATATATTATCTTTTACTGATTGTGTAGCAAGAGTTGTATTTTAATGGCTATGATGGGTTTTTTTTGCAGAATTTAGGTTTTGGCCTACAAATATGCATTCGTGTCAGATTATGCTATGCAGGACAATTTCGTATCGTTTTGGGATTTTCGGATTATTTACATGATGTACCGATCCAAGATGTATTTGTGTAGACAAGAGTGACATCACCCGATGCCACGTGAAACAACAGTAGTCTTTGTGGGAAAGAAGACAGACGTGACGTGACTTGCAGCGTTCGATCAATCTGAAACAAGATATTTTCGGATCATCCAAAATTTCGCATCTGGGGCTGACTTTCAGGATTTTCAAGTTCATCCAAAAATTGAGAGCACATCTACGTGTAATATATATAGTAAATATTTATGCACCAACAACGTATCGCTGCATCTGAACACCGTATGCTGTCCACGTATTGCCACAATTCCTTGCAGCAGGAGGCTAATCATGGTAATTGTTGTTACTGCGTGTAGTATTGCTCCACATGAGGTGTAATGTGGACGGATTGTTTGAAATTGGCTGTCTCGCACAAATTCGGAGCGTCCATTGCCAGTGGGAATTTACTCAATCTGGCAGTCACAGGTAGTGATGAAACAAGAAAGGCCACTGCTATATATTTCTTACAGATCCCCCAGTCTATTGCAGGTGGAAATGGACTGGCCAGGTGTGCAAACCGGGATTATAAAACAGAGTTCATAATTGCGTTGCACAGGAAAGTCACCAATGGGGCAAGCCAGCTATTGGCATGTGTCAATATTCAATTGCTTTCTGTAAAGTTCTATGCCATAGAATTGCATGGGGACCATGACCCTTGGGGGGGGGAGGGGGGGAATTGATAGCCGTATAATTTACCCGCTGCAATCTTGTTGCGTTGCAGCAACAATCGTCATCATTCTCTCTGACTGCGAAGTGAAATGGAGCAATAAAACACGAGCGCGGGATTACTGGCTTCGACACATCGCTTTTGAGTAATTATAAGGCAGTTGTGCATGCTTGGGAACATTCGCAGCATTCTAACAGCATGATCACGAAACAGGTAAAATTGCACGTTGTTATAAATAGTCCACGAAATGTGTGTGAGATGATATCAGAAAACAGAATTACAGTCCTACGTGTTGTGTTTGTTGTACAACTTTAGCCTAAAATGTTGCATTGGTTGATAAAGTAATGTGTATTGAATTCCTCGAGTAAATCAAACAACTGATTTATGAGCTAAGGCCTATTATGAGATACTTTTTGTCTTCTGGTTTTCAGTAAAATTTTTGTTTGATCAAATTGGAATTATTTTTCAATGCGCTCTGACCCAAGAAAGAGACTAACACAACGTCATACTATAGTACTTTACATGCAGGCTTATAAACCGGGAATAAAGAGCTCAGACACTGAACTCCCAGTTTTACTCGGGGCACACAGAAAATGAGACATTTCCAAAATTAGAAAGTCACTGCACACCTGGCAAAAAGGAAGCGATTTTGCATGTCTGACAGTGTACCGGGCGTGGGTTTTTTCCAATATCGAGCTTTGAACGTTTTTATTGGGACCTCGTAAAGACTTAATCTCACTTAAACTGCGCTGCCTGTATTACGTGGCCTTTGCTGAGATGCATGGATCAAAGGTTACGGTGAAGTTCAAAGTGTACCTGTCACTATCACCTACGTCGCGAACCTCCCGTGCAACTTCCCGAAAAGCCGTGCGAGTCCTACAAGTCGTTCGTGAACTCCGCCTTGTGTGTTTTTGTTGCAGAGAGGACCCAACGGTGCCTGGATAAGCTGGGCCGGCTGTACAAGCAGCAGTATGCCGTGGCGCTCTTCAACTCCGTGCGGAGCCAGATGGCCGAGCGGTCTGAACCTCAGCCACAGCTCGTGCCACGCAAGGTGAGCCAGCACGCGCAGCCACACCTGAGGTCACGCTCGGGGTCACCCCCAGAGGTTGTGAACAATGGCGCACCAATTGGTCGTGAGTGGTTTCAACGACATCTGTGGCACCTTTTTTTCCCAATATCAAAATGAAAGAAATAGGTTTAATCTTTCGATTTAAAGCTTTCGTGACTGCAGGGATTCATCTTCTTGGTTCTTTCCGTAAAGTCACGTAGAGGGGAAATAATGAAATAATAAAAATGAAACGTAATAAAATAATTCTCATGACGTTTCGGCCACAACGCGAGCAGCCGTCCTCAGGTGAAGAACAGGTCTGTCGGATGCTGTCTTTCCGTCGGACGCTGTCTTTCCGACACACCTGTTCTTCACCTGAGGACGGCTGCTTACGTTGTGGCCGAAACATCGTGAGAATTATTTTATTATGTTTTATTTTTATTATTTTATTATTTCCCTTCTACGTGACTTTACCGAAAGAACCAAGAAGATAGGTTTTATCTGTTTCGGCAATACAACCTTTGGCAAGACATCAGGTCTGCATTAACTACACGTACAAATGAAACGTGCTCGGATAATAGATGCATTGCCTTTGAAACTGATTGGCCTACACCAGAGACAGCCTTCTTTATGGCCTCGTCTTACCACCAGTGTGAGACCAGAGAACGCCAAAAGGCGCACAGTAAAAATGCAATGCGAGTATTAGAGCATTTATAGCTCGGGTTGAGCAATTATATTTTCCGGATTTCCACTACGCTGGTCTTCACGAGATGGGATTGTGGGTGATGGTAATGGATCACACACTGAGCCATCCATCCGTTTTAATTGTGACCCAGGAGGAGGCCACCGAATAAGGTGAATTACAAACGCAGTTTTGCGATACGATGCGTCTACTTCGTGAAGAACCACAACTTCTCCTGCATTGGAACACCAGTATGCAATGCAATGTGAGCTCTGAACCCGGCGATCTGAGTTTAGTCATTGGCCACGGCTAACAACATCAGTGGGCAGTGGTTTCTGAAACGGTGCTAAGCAACCCCCCCCCCCATCTTTCATCAACCCACACTGACCAGCGTGGTGAAGTATGACCAAATAACCTCTGTGAGTGACACAGCCTGGGGACGCCTTCATCTAGCAGTGGATCGACAAAGGGCTGTGAATTCTAGATTTGAAGCTTTCGTGACTGCAAGGATTCATACTCTTAGTTCTTTCGGTAAAGTCACGTAGGTAAAAATTTTAATTAAAATTAATAAAAAATAAAATAGTAAAAATCACGACGTTTCGGAGGCAACACAAGTCTCCGTCATCAGGTGGGACCGTCACAGCACGATTTGCTGCATCAAGGCTGTGAATTATCACTCTTATGAGAGCTGACGACCAGTGGTTGTCTGTGTACAGATCCGGTGTCTATGGCATTGCAAAACATTCAACTAAGTTTGTGTGTGTGATCTCATGGCAATAACCTTGAACTATAAAACATAACAATCATAGTGACGATGCTGTACAATGAGTCTTCCAGGATTGACGTGACGGGCAGCAGCGTATGCAATCACAGACCACACCTAACACACCCAGACCTCAAAACAATAAAAAAATGACCGTACTTGGTTATGCGCAAGTGGCTCTGACACTGCGATGTATGCGAATGAATCACTCTTAATAGTTTGTTCCCATAAAAAAAAACTGCCTGCTATAGTGCAAGAGTCTGATGGGAACGTCGTGCTGATGTCGTATGACGAAGATGACGAAAATAGAATATTTCACATCCATCAGACACACCCTGAGGCCCGCATGTGTCTCCATGATACCGGAATGTCATCGGACCTGTCCGTGTTGTACTGGGGGGCCACACGATGGCCGTGAATGATGCATTGTGTGTGCAAACAGGGCTATGGAGAGGGGTAATGTCATCCTCCCCTTTGCGGGCCCAATTCTGGATAATGTGGGTTAACTATGCAGGGCATACAATTTAAGTTGAATGGGATTTGTTATTTCTCATAAATGTTTGAGGCTAAATGGTTCTAGTGCAGCAGTGAGTCTCGGCCGTTGTCCCGATTGTAAATGGTTTCTTGCATCTCTCTGTAAAACCTATAGTATTCTTACACATACGATGGGTATGTATTTACGTGTATGTGTGTGTATATATATTTTTGTGGGGAGTGGGAGTGCAGCGGTTAGCATGCTGTGTTACAAACCTCGTGGCTCGTTTGATTCCCGCTCACGGCCAACGCCAGTGACGCTTATTTGAACCGGTCCTCAGCCTCCCCTCAGCCTCATGAGTAGCTGGCGCGGTGTGTAAAAACATCGCCACTGGGGAGACCAAGGCGATCGGCGTGGTGCTGGCCACCAACCCCCTCGTGCGCCGTGCCGGCCTTCGTAGGTGCTCGCTATCAGCAAATTTCCCCAAAAGTCTGTTAAGGCTATATGGGGGATCTTTGTCTTTGTTTTCGTGTGTATATATTTTCCTCCAACACGTCCGATCAACGTGGTTAAACCAAATACCGCTCTCGTGGAGGAGGCCCTCGTGGCGATCTGAGCAAACACGCACCGCGCCACACCTTCACCTGCGTTGACGTAATATTTATTGTTTGTACCGCATTATGGCAAGTGGCGGCGCATTGGTTACCATTGATTCTAAATACGCTCGATGGATGCATAGAATTGTGAATGCGAGAGAAAGGATGACTTTCCAGTCGCGTATTTTGTGAGACGCAGTGGTTGACGCGGTGGTTAGCGGCGCTGCAGTCTGAACCCGGCGGCCCGAGTTCGATTCCCGGCCATGGCTAATGTCAGCGGCTAATGACATCTGAACCAACTCGCACTGAGCAGCACGGTGAGGTGTGGTCAACAACCCCCACAACTCGCTCAAGCATGGGAGGCCTTTATCCAGCAGTGGTTTGATGAAGCGCTGTAAGTTATTATCACAAGTCTCATGTGTAATTGATTCACGTACACTCTTCAACAACTGCAGACACTGCATGCACTCCAAAGGCAATTGAATTGTGACCCCCCCCCCCCCCCAAATGACATTTTTTCGCAACTGCCAGGAGGGTGGTGACTGGTGAGTTTAAATAGTTCGACCTTTATTTTGTCTCATTTGCAAGAGTGATCTGGGGCATTAGTGTGCCTGTAAGGGGTGATGATTGGCATGTAAGTCCCACTTGAGTACTTTCGTATGTATGCATTTGTTTTCTTTATATTTTACCGTCTATATAGAAGCGACCTAGCCACAAATGATAGCTCAATGAAGTTTGCATTGACCACAATACCTGTGGTCGGAATGCAAACAAAAAACACAACTCTGATAATGCATGCACTGTCCTTGAAATTGATTGGTCCACACCCGAGAGTGCTTTTCTTAGAGCCTAGTCTCACATGGTGTTGGACCAGATGACGCCAAAAGGCGCCTTTTCGCGTTCTGACCGCAGGTATTGTGGTCAATGCAAACATGACTCTTTGTAAAAAAAGGTGTCAGTTTTGTTGTCAGATAAAAGGGTAAAAAAAACAATTATCATATTTTGCTCCTGGCAAAGGAGGTTCCAATGATTCTAAACACATGTTTCTAAACCTGGAGGGAAAAGTGGGAGGTCCCGGAAAAAAATCCACGCGACCACAGGGAGAACATGCAGACTCCAAATATACAGACGTCGGGGTTGAACCGACGACTTACTGTATTATAGGCGAGGTAGTTAATGTCTCGCCGGCGCGCGATGTACGCGCGTGCTAAGATGTTGTAAATGTATTAGGAAATAGATTTTGTGTGTTTCATGAGACATCAGGTATAAACCATGCAAACTATTGGATTTTCTTGACCTTATCTAAGCCACAGGGCCGTGCGGCATATGTCACGACTATGGTGCGTCGATGCCCTCGGGGAGGAGATGTCATGAGGGAAATCCCTTTGATGCCGCATAGGTGTGAGAATTGGGTGATGGCCTGCGATGGCATCGACTGTTTCGCCGACTCAAATCACTCTTCGCAGTCAACTCACGGCAGTGGATTGCGATCGCTGGAGTCACGTGCAAGTGGGGTCGGTGGAGTTGTTCAACGATGATAACAAAATAAATGTCCTGTAATAATGCTGTTTTTAAATTGTGCACTCTCTTTTAAACACGTTGTTGGCAGCCTGTAACTTACCACAACTGTTGGGCAAAGGCATCCCAATTTTGCATCAATCCCTACCGTAGTTGCCCCTGTCAAGTAGCGACCTCTGAACTCTGTGGTGCAAAACTATAAACTATTTTTTTTTATTTGACCAGGCAAGGCCAGCTAAGCTATTTATCTCTTTTTCAGAGGCGACCTAGCCGCAAATGATAGCTCAACGAAGTGACTTATGTGGAAAGCAGCCAAATACTCGAAACGTACATTGATTCCAAATGTGCAGGGGAAAACCAGAGGACCCAGAGAAAAATCCACGCAACCACGGGGCGAACATGCAAACTCCAAATGTACAACAGGTGTCAAGAATCGGGATCGAACCAACGATCCCCTGTATACCAGGCGAGGTAGTTAACATCTCACCACAGTGTTGTCTCACTGCTGCCATGTCTTCGGCCGAAGACGTGTACTCGTAAACACGATGCACATGCAGCGTATACACAGTGATCGTAGCAGTCCTGTAGGTGTGGTGGCACAGTTGTTACCCCACTATATTGTTATGAACCCAGCTATTTTAGTTTAATTCCCAGTCACGGTTAACATCGTTGGCGACTAATATCCCAACCGGTGCTGCCGGGGGGGGGGGGGGGGGGGCTACCTCTTTGCTAACCAACACTCACCAGCATGGTTCAATTGTGGAACCTTTGACGAGATCGCCCCGAATGCGTGCAATCTGGTCAGATCTCGGAGGCTAAGGAGGGTGGAGTCTGGGTCGTGTTTGCATGGGTGACCACCGCCGTGCACAAACCGGTTGCCATGGTGCTCGCGGGGCTACGTGTTGGGCAGCAGAGGGCAGTGCAGTAAAATAGATTCCTTTACTGTGCTATGCCGTCACCGACTCGCACTGGCCTGCATGGTGAAGTTTGACCAAACGAGACTCCCCGCGACTGATGCAACTTAGGGGGGAGGTCTTCAGCAGCGGTGGATGTCCAAAGGACTGGAGATAATGAATTAGACGGTTACACCAGTGTGTCAAAATTAGGCTGCAGCCGTATATTTAAAAAAAATTACGTCTAAAATCCCCCAAAATCACTCCAGCATGAACATAGATGCAAAGGTGAGAAGGTCTTATGAAAGGTCGTTGTTGCATTGGGACGCGACTTTCATACCGGACTGGTTTTTCAAGGGAAAGGCTGTTTTCTTTTTTTTAACAACAACAATACATTAGTAAAGGCCTTGCCAAGATTGTCGGAGTGATTTATGACGATGCTAATGCATTACTTATGAAACCATGCTTTATCTGTGGCCTTGTCTATTGTGGAGTGTTCGTCTGTTGACTCGGAGTGTGCTGCATATGAGTTGGACTTGATTTATGGGTAAGGTGGCTGACAATAAACCCTTGGCTCGAGGTTCGTAACACGACGTCAAATGCTGAAATAACAATCGTGTGAAATAAAAAAAAGGTGTATCAATCGGGCGTTATTGCAAAGTGGTGACACAGCATTCAAACTCGGACCGTGTGACCTCTCTGTTCAGGACCAACACCCTCGGCCTGTCGATAGATGCCCCACGGCACTAACGTGCACCGTACCGGGCGAGGACAACAATTCGCCTGGTTCTCACTCGTTCTCTCTTCATGCCCCCCCACACACACACACCTCGACGTCACTTCGCTCCTCACACTTGCGCCCTTGGTTACCCCCCCCCCCCACCTAAAACGCAATTTGATGCGGAGCTGGCATTTCTTTCAATACGTTTCGATTTACTCTTAGTTTTTTCGGTGAAGTCAAGTGATACAGCAAATCTGGCTGTGACGGGTCCCACCTGATGACGGAGACTTGTGTTGCCTCTGAAACGTCGTGATTTTTTATTTTATTATTATTATTTTATTTTGATAAATTTTTATTTATTTTAATTTCATTTTTTACCTACGTGACTTTACCGAAAAAACTAAGAGCATGAATCCTTGCAGTCACGAAAGCTTCAAATCTAGAATTAACGTTTCGATTTCTTACGTGACAAAGTAGTTTATTGCCCTCATTTCGATTTGCTTAATTGTCGTGCTTTTGTTATTTTACCTTTTGACATTCTGATGACCTGGGTCACTGTCGAAATTGAGATTGATCCTGGTCTCCAGGTGAGTCATCACGCGTTATCACCTGGTTCAACAAAAATGAACTTGACCAACTGAACTTGCGCGTCGCTGTGTGCCACCCACAGACCCCGCTGAAGCTGCAAGCCTCTTGGGAGGGCTATGTGTTCCAATACCTGCCCAGCAAGAAGAAGTGGAAGGAGCAGTATTTTGTGGTCCAAACTGACTACCAAGTGGCCTACTATGAGACCAAGCAGGTAACATTTGGTTAACCCGAACGCAACGCCGATTTGTGTTTCTCTTCATAGTGCGCTTGTGTGCGAGTTCTATTCACCCTCACGGCCAACACCGCTGACGAATAACTGAACTGGTCCTGGGCCTCTCCTAGGTTGAGCGAGCCTCTAATGCAGTGGTTCTTAAGCTTGCACCTCTTTGGTTCTCAATTGTAAAAAAAAATGTATATTGTTAATGAATACATAGGTTTGATGAAACAAAGTAGTTGCACTTACGCGCCCATGCTTAATTTGTGTTTTCGATGATTTACCTTCTAAAAAAAATCTGGCCATGTCTCGCGCCCCGAGAAAGGGCATCTTGCACCCCCAGGAAGTGCGTGCACCCCAGGTTAAGAATCACTGCTCTAATGGATACCTGGTGTGGTGTGTAAATATCACCACTGGAGAAACAAAGATGGTTAGCGTGGTGCTGGCCACCCACTCCCTCACGTACCGTGCTGTCCTTCATAGCTGCTCGCTAACAGCACAAACACCAACAGTCTGTTAAGGCTGTACAGGGGAATTTTGTCTTAGTTATAGTTCAATATTTGTGTGAGTAGTGGATAGCACGCTACACTACAAATCCGGTGATCCAAGTTGGATTCCCGGTCACGGTATCCAACACCGGTGACGATAATCTGAACCGGCCTTGGGCCACCCCTAGGCCGACTCGGCCTCAAATAAGTACCTGGTGTGGTGTATAATCATCGTCACTTGGGAGACAATGACAACCGGGCGTGGTGTTAGCCACCCATGTCCTCGAGCCATGCCGGCTATCGTAGCTGGTTTTAACAGCACTTGCCCCGATAGTCTACGCAGGCTATACCGGAGATCTTTGTATTTGTCCTTCAGAATCTGAAGATTTATTTATAACTGGAGGAATTCCATGAGCTATGAAGGTATTTTTCACAGATGTCAAGTACTTGCACTCGGCAGAGATTATCTCACAGGTGAACTTCTGAGGGAGGGTGAGGATGTTGTAGGGAATTGTAGGGAATTTCTGCTTTACTGACCTGGTCAAGGCTTGTGATAACATCAATAGGTCAGGGCTCTGGGTTATTATTCGTGCTTTTGGGGTCGTTGGCCCTCTGCTCACGATCATATTCCATATGAAGCTCCAGGTCATCTCAGCCACAGTCATTCCCTCCCTTCTCTATGCTTGCGAAACCTGGACCCCTCTTGAAGGAACATCTGCACTGGTTTGAAACATTCAGGCAGGCCTGCCTACGATCAATCCTTGGTTTAACCAGGTTAAAATGTGTGAGGAGCTCAAAGATCTTTGTAAGATCTGGACACGACTTTGTGTGCTGTGTGAGCATAAGCATTGGGTGTGGTGGCGGCTACACCACTCCCTCCTGTACCGTGTCAACCTCAATAGGTTTCTGCAAGCAACACTTTCCCTCGTGACCGAAAAAGTCAAATTGAAGAGTGTTTTTGTCTGAGAATAGGGTTTCCCCTTTTTTCTGGCAACAAAACAGGTGTTAAGATGTTAAAACACCGAACTGAAAGAAAGCTGTCTCTTGTGTGAACCAATCAGTTTCAAAGACAATGCACTTACTGTCAGAGTATGTGTTTTATTTGCATTCTGACCACAAGTATTGTGGTTAATGCAGACATGATTCCTTGTAAAAGGCTTCAGTTTGGTGTTTTAACATCTTAACACCTGTTTTGTTGCCAGAAAAAAGGGAAAAACCTATTCTCATATTTTGGTACTGGCAAAGGAGGTCCCGTAAAGTTTTTTGTTTATGCGTGTATTCTTGGACATGCACGGTTTGATTCAATCACGTGTTCAGGCAAAGCACAGTTGCAGCACCGTGTTTTCTGCTCCGGCCCATCAAACACAATGTCTGTTGTGGTGAATGTCACACACGCGTGGAGGAGGTAATGGGAGGAGGTCTGTGTGCTGTGTTTTCTCTGCGTGTGTTCACAACAAATGCAATACCGAGTGTTGCTTTACAAACCGGTCTGTCATGTTAGGACAAAGTATGGTTTGTGTGCTAGGAGGAGGGAGCATATGAGGTGGACGCCATTTAATAAAATGGAATGGTTATTGTTCAATTGAGCTCGTTTTGCACAATTGAGGCAAGCACGCCGCGTGAGACAATTTGGTTCCGTAAAGTGCTTTGCAGTTACAGAAATTTTTTACAATCTGCCATTCCGCACTGAAACACAATGGCCCGGTGCTGCGTACGATGACACGAGTTTGTTTACACCGCCGCGTGTTACCAGATGGTGCGCTCATTGGCAATCTGGGCAATATTCCCACAGCACGGTGGAGGTTGGATCTAAGCTGATGCTGGTGGGGTGAGAGTGATGGCTCCCTTCTAGACCACCCAGCCCCCACCATCCAGGAGGTGACGAGTGAGTGAACATGCTTTGTCGTCGTCGTCGCCGCTGGTGCAATTTTCCCCATAGTTATTTCCCGATCGTGCTTTTGGCGTCACGTCATTTGACAAAGAATCCCGTTGGGATTTCTCAAAAAGCAGTGTAACCCTTGGTGTCATGAGAAGGGTACACAGAAGCGGATATCACAGAACTGCCTCCGATATCCCTTCGAGTGACCTTTGGTCCACAAAGTAGGCTGCGGTACTCGTATGCCACGTGAGAGTAATGTTCGTGGCATGATAGTCAAGCTGACATCTTAATCCTCGGTGCTGTATATTATTTATGTGACGTACAGTGCCGAGAATTAATGTGCGATGGTTTTGTGCATTCATTGGCGACTGGGTTGAGACCATCACCTCACGAGCAATTGAGCGCAGTGCTGTAGCGAGGGGAGGGGAGGGCGGCCATCCTGGGTGCCCCTCCAATAATGGCGCAGCCCAAATTGCTGCCACTGAATTGTCAGGAACGAATGAAGCGGTGGCGGCTGGGGTCTCAAATGTTCGAGGAGGGTAGGGGGGCAGGAGTGGGCAGGCACGCAATGGATGGCACCTAAACTAACACTAATTTTATTTTACCAGGTAAGGCCCACTGAGCTACATAGCTCTTTTTCAGAAGCAACCTGCCTGGCCACGGATGATAGCTCAACGAAGTGCCTTATAACATACTCTACACGCAGGTTTCTGAATGTGGAGGGAAAAACCAGAGGACCCGGAGAAAAATCCACGTTACCACGGGGAGACCATGCAAACTCCAAATATACAGCAGGCGTCAGGGTCGGGATTGAACCCACGACCTCCTGCACGCCAGGAGAGGTAGTTAACATCTCGCCACCGTAGAACCGTACCCCGGGGGCCAAAATGTCTAGCTACAGACCTGCTCGGAAAACGCGGGGTTTGATCGCAGGCGTGTTGCTGGATTCGAACCCAGGCTCGCGGAGGAGGCGGGCCTCGCTTGGGTGGTGACCGGTGCCGTTGGCCACTGTCCCCCCCCCCCCCCTTGCCGTACCGTTGGCAGAGGTCGCAACCGGGTACCCGATACCCGTACCCTACCCGATACCCGGCTATCCGTACCCGGCCGGGTACGGGTACCCGTTTGCGACCCTGGTGCGGCCGGGTACGGGTAAGGAATCAAAACCCGTTTGCGACCTCTGACCGTTGGCTACTGTCCCCCCACCCCTGCCGTGCCGTGCCGGCGTGCAGGCCTACAAGGACGGCGCGGAGCCCAGCGGGGTGCTCTGGTGCGCCGGCTTCCAGGTGCTGCCGTCCCTGCAGAAGTACCAGTCCCTGGTGGCCGTCTCCCCCAATGCAGGTGGGTGCGGTGGGTGAGCAAGTCGCCCAGAACCACTTCGGAGGCTCGGCAGGCGTTTGAGACGGGTTATTACTTGGATGGGTGATTTGCCTGGGGAATGCTACGTGTTGCAGCTTTGGGAATGCGTAGCGGCCAGGAGATGCCAGGATGGATATGTATTGAATTCATCTGTGCGGCTGCTCTGAGGGTTATTCCCTCGCGTGTGTAGGTTTTTCACGCCGTTGCAGAACCCTGCGAGCGAGGCTTTCCTTGGGTAAATAAAGGGCACTGCTATTCGTGCCGATTACCTCGCTCAACCCCCACGTCTTCAAAGCAATACGGACGCGTTCTCCGGTCGTGTAATCGCCTCATCTCCCCTTGTCCCCACGTCACCTGTTATCTCGGCCCAGCTTCTGAATACCGGACACATACGTGTCACTTTTTTTTTGTTTCATTTCCATCAGGAACTTGAGCGTACGTTGTATTATGTATTGGCCGTAGTGACTCGCAGATTAATCTCGTTCTTCTATTTATTTTTTAGGGAAGAAACAATTCACTCAGCCCGCTTCCCTCCCCCCCCCCCCCCCGCCTCCTGTCAATCTGATGTCTTGGAACGATCCAGGGCCCCAACATTGATCCACAAATCAATAATTATTTTGTTACTTTGTGTGGGGGGAATGGTAGCATCTTTTGTGGCTGCAGAGGTGGCTTGAACCCATAATGTACAGCGTGTATGTATCTCTGCACCAATCGATGTGTGTATTATGCTCTTACAATAAGATTTTGATCTGCAGAGTTCTGTAACGTACGATTCTTGTAGTGTTGAAGCACACGGTATCAACTGGGGATATTGTACAAACAACATTTCAGTGTTGACCAATTCCTGTTTGCTTCACGGATCTAATATCGTGAAATAATCGCCTTTCGACAACAACTGTTGCCATTCACCACCAAGTGGTGGCGGCGACGTCGCCGCAGCCCTTGCGCCAGGCTAGGTACACTTTGAGGCCACATTGCAGTGTAGAACACTCCACTGGCAAGAGGTCACGGGGTATACCCGGGTGTAATGGGTTAACTGATTGAACTGGGCAGAAGCACCACCTGTGCTCGCCCACCTTGCCAGAGATTGCACCCTCCAAACACTCGCACACAGACACATATTTTTTCTTTTTTACTCTGATACCCCGTGCGTGGATTGCAGAACCCAAGGGCAAGGTGAGTGGCTCCCCACTGTTGCACTGCCCGACCCCGTACGCCGTCTACCTGCTCCACCCGTACCGTGAGCATGTCTACCTGTGCACCCAGACGGCCGAGCGGCACTCCGAGTGCCACGCCGCCCTCAAAGACTCCATCCGGCACGTCAACGCAGGTGCGCCCCGCCGTCTTCCGCTCGTCTGCCACCTCACTCTCCCGCTCTCAATCTCTATGTTGCACACTCGAAATGAAGGACGTGGGCAAAGTGCTCCAAATCGAGGGCAAGCACATTTATTTATTGTGGTTAATATTAATCTTGTGAAGAACCGCACCGTCACTCTGTAAAATGCACCAGCGCGTGTTACACGCAGCAATTCTTCCGAGACGCCATTAACCACGTGGCTGGTTTACACGTGCGGTTATTCATTAACCCTGCCAGCCACCTACAGGCCCGACTCGGTCATCACATGCTGCTGTACACACATGCTGCTGTACACACATGCTGCTGTACACACATGCTGCTGTACACACGTGCATTGATGCACTGCACAGCACATCAGGACTTTCACAGAACCACATTTTACTCCTTTGCTGCACAAGGACATAATTAAAAGAGTGGTCCATTCCTAATGTGCCACATCTCACTCTCCTTCTCTCAATCTCTCTCTCTTTCTCGCTCTCAGTCTCTCGCTCTCCCTTTCTCACTTTCTTGCTCTCTCACACTCACTCTCGCTTTCTCACACACTCTGTCTCGCTCTCACTCTGTTATTTAATGGCTTAATTACAGCCAGAATAGTGCTGAACGCTGGAATTACTTTGGCACGCCACATTCATCTCGCCTTATTTTGTCCCACACCTGCCTATAGTGGTGTAGGAATATTGGGTGCAATAACACGGTGATTTTAGAAAGGTGTACCCTTGTGCTCCAGTGGTAGTGCTTTACGCCAATAAACCCTACGCCAAGGCAGCGTGGGAAGATATTGAGTGAGAAATGAATTTCCGAGTGCAACCAATTAGTGTGTGTGTACGTGTGTACATGTGAGCATTTGTATGTGTGCACGCGTGTGCATTTGTAGGTGTCTGTGTGTGCGCGCGTAGTTGTTATGGGGAGCAGTTGTGTCGTGTTTAGTGCAGTAAGCAATGAACCCAGCGACCCGAGTTCGAGCCGAGTTCATCAAGTACAAATGTCTGAATATGTGAAACCAGTCCTGGGCCTTCCCTAGGTCGACGTAGCCTTTAATAAGTACCTGGTGCCATGTGTAAACAAACATCAGAACTTTGGAGACAAAGGCTGCCGAGTGTGGTGCTGCCAAACACCACCTCCTCGTGTGCCATGCCGGCCTGCACAGCTGCTCACTAACAATGCTTGCCCCAAAGCTCGCATTGTTGTACGAGCCAAATAAACTTAAATGGCCAAGACCCTTCTGTAAACAAAAAGTCTCTAAACTCGGTGTGGTTTTACCGAGTAAGTGATTATTATTATTATTTGTTCACGTCATAAATTTTATGTGCTGTTTGCTTTATAAGTATTTCTTAACCTATTTAGTGGGATCTCTGTCTTTGTCTTTGTGTGTGTGTGCGCGCCCTCGCTCTCCTGCATCCTCGTCGCGGCGCAGCGGGCGTTTCCGAAAAGGTGGAGGTGCAGGCGCTGCGCGAGAGCGTGCGTCTCTACCGGCAGGAGGGCGGCGAGTTCGGCACGTGGGCCATGTGTACCGGCACCGAGGTGGAGGTGAGACGTGAGGGGTGGCACGGCTGTCGTCCGGCACACGGGCGGGGTGGGGGGGGGTGCAGAGGAGAGTGTGGTAGCCAAGTCGTCGCGGTGCTCCCCGAGCCGAAGGCTGCAGCCTTAAATTAAACATGTAATTATAAAACTGAAATATTTAAATATTCTTGGTTCTTTCGGTAAAGTCACGTAGAAGGGAAATAATAAAATAATAGTAATATAAAAAAAAACTTTTTTTATTATTTCCCTTCTACGTGACTTTACCGAAAGAACCAAGAATATGAATCCCTGCAGTCACGAAAGCTTTAAATCAAGATGAAATATTTAATTTATGGCTGCAACATTTTTAGTTTCTATTGCGACTTCACGAACGAGCGCCCGCTGCAAAGCGGGACCAGGAACAGGAATTCCGCGAACGGTAACCCCGGACGTCGGGGCCCCGTGAAGGTGGACCACTGGGTTCACCACCCTACCCAGCTGTGGACCACGTGCGGGGAAGAGGGGGGGGGCATGCATATTTATATGGGAAGGGGAAAGGGGGTAAGGGGGAAGATAACTTGCATAGGGGGGGGAGGAAGGGGAGGGGGGCACGGCAGGGAGGGAGAAGGAAATGGAAAGTTGCAACATTTCTAAAAACCCTTCGGTGTGGCACCGTGTTCATCCAGAACAGACCACACCACGTATGAGGACGCAATGCCCGAGTCCACAGATACGAAGGAGACGTTACAGTAATACGTACGTATGTGTGAACGTCCTTCGTGCCGTACGTAGCCAACCGTGCTGCTCCTGCCGCGGTTGTCTGCTTTGACCACCTGAATGGGAAATTGTAGTTGTTGCTCTGCCATCTACATCAGCAGCCGTATGAAAGAAGAAGAACGCAGCCTTGACACAGTCTCGTTTGGCAACTCGTGAATCTCTGAACGCGTTGGAGGAGGAAAGCCTATGCGGGTGATAAAGAGCATCTGAGCTCATCGGATTCCTCCGGTCTAAATCAAGTTTCTGATTCTGAGGAGACTCCGTAATGATATTCTTAGGTTTTTATCGGTAAAGTCACGTATGTAAAACATTAAAATTAATAACAGTAAAATAAATATTTTACTTTTATTATTAAAATTAATGAAAGTAAAATAAATATTTTACTTTTATGAATTGTAATTTTTTTACCTACGTGACTTTACCGAAAAAAACCTAAGAATATTACTCCGTAATGACTTCACTTTTCCCCATGGTGGCTTTGACATTCGGCCTAAGACTGGTCCTGAGGGACTCCGAAGTTCTCTCCTGACTTTGCAAGGTGGCATTTATTATCCTGACTCCCCCGGGTGCAATCGCAGTTTTGATAAATGCTTTGGAGCTTCCGCGGCTTCTCGAGTTGCATACGTTGCTCTGTGCTCGGGCCCCCCGATTTTCTCCTACACAACTCGCATTGTTGTACGAGCCAAATAAACTGAAATGGCCAAGACCCTTGTGTAAACAAAGAGTCTCTAAACTCGGTGTGGTTTTACCGAGTAAGTAGTTTGTATTATTATTATTCGTGCTGTAATTTGTTAATTTAACATAATTAATCGTGAAATTAGCTTTTTAAGTATTTCTTAATCTTTTTTTTACTTTTAAATGTGTTTTTACCGGGTAAGGCCCACTGAGCTATATCGCTCTTTTTCAGAAGCGACCTGGCCACAAGAGATAGTTTAACGAAGTGGCTCATCACGGAGACATTTATAACATCAGCCAAACACTCTAAACGCACGTTGTTTCTAAATATGCAGGAGGAAATCCGGAGGACCCGGATCATTTTAAACTCGCAACTGAACTGAATCCTGGCTTGGGACTACCCAGTGTTGAACTGAAAGTGACATCTGGTGCGGTGTTTCTACGTCAATGCTGGCAAGCCCACCATGCAGGCGTGGTGGTGCTACCCCCACCCCACACACATACCAGGCCCTAAAGTGCAGTACAGTACCAGTTTAACAGGCGTTTGATCATATTTTGCAACTGTTTACCTGGTGGGTGGCACCGTGGTTAGCAATGCATTGCGTTAAGATGTGTGTTTGTGTCTTTTTTTTTGTGCGAGAGTGTGGGTGAGGTCTTTCACGTGGCCTCAACGTGCACATAGCCTGGCACAAGCGCCATGGTGATGTCGCCGCCGCCACTTAGCGGCGAATGGCGGTTATTGTTGAGGTCCTGAACACCTCTCCTAAGTCGACTCAGCCTCAAATGTGTGTGTGTGTGACAGAGAGAGAATGTGTGTATGGGTGTAGTCCAGGAAAAGCCTCCCTCCCTCTAGGTCGACTCGGCCTCAAATATATACACGTGTGTGTGTGTGCCTGGTGACCCGAGTTCAATTCCTGGCCACGGCTAATGCTAGTGCCGAGCAATATTGATATCAGTCCCTCCCCCCTTCACCAACCCGCACTGACCAGGGTGGTGAAGTATGATAAAAACAACAGCCCATGACTGACATGGTCTGGGGAGGGATTCTTCCAGCAATTAATTTCCACTGTCCTGTAAACAAAAATTTTACTTTCATTCACATGGTTAGTGGCAGCATCTTTATCTTCGTCCGTGCACTGTACCCACTCATCAGCAGAATTATAAATGGACACACCAGTTTAGTCGATCGGCAGGTTTGGTGGGGCAAAACGTGGGTACTCCCACCTCGAGGCAGCATGGAAGAGTAGGCCCGTATCTCTAGGACCTTTTTTGCCAGTGTTAAAGTATGAAAAATAAGAATAGGTTTTACCCATCCTGGCAATAAAACCTTGGAGTGGGCATCTCTTGAGTTTTAACGGAAGCCCCTTCCGCCAGCAGTGGAGTAATCAAGTAATTGCAGGGCCGCACCTTTCTAACTGTCGTGCATCCTCGCGTGCATTCCGCAGATCCTCAGTAACCTGGTGATGGAAGATGTCCTCCCCGCGGTGCAAACCAACTTGAAGTCCAAGCTGCGTGGTAAACCCAGCGACCAGCTCAAGGCGTGGATCCAGGTCTGTGGGGCCCGCAGGCACGACGAGCACCTGGTGCACCTGTGTCAAAAACTCGGCATCAGGTGTCCCAGTACATCCACAAACACACGCCGACCACGCCACCTCCCACCTCGTCTGTGGAAGCGCTTGGGTGCATTTGACATCTTTCGCTGAACTTCTTTCAAAAGAAAAGTCTTAAGTTATTTCCAGCTCAAATGAAGATCGAGATGATGCTCCGATATGCTTTTTTTTTTTATAATTCTGAGCCAGTGGTGGGAATTCCACATTCCTATTGTTGGCTTCTCCACAAAGTTGGACTGATTTTATCTACCACGGAGGGATAATGAGCCGTGTCTACCCCCAACCAGGATTTGATCTTACGACCGTCTGATTGCGAGCCGCTCGCTCTAGTGCTGAGTCGCCTATTTTCTGTGACTAAGTCACCTGGCATTTGCCCATTCTCACCAGATATTGAAAAGCTAAGCAGGTTTGAGTCTACACACTGCTTGGGCGAGCAGCCACCACGCAAAAAACTGGTTTTGTCCACTGCCCCCCGGTTGCAATGTTTGCAGAGGGCAGTGCAGAATAATCCACCGTTGTTACTGCACTATGCTCCAAGGTTATGCTTTCCACCTTGAATAACCCACACTCATGTGAGTCGTGAAGTACGGTCAAATATCCTCTATGACCCACACGGCATGGGGACACCCTCATTCAAGAGTGGATTGACAAAAGGGGCTGTACTCGGCACAATGATAGACTGTCATGGAGTACGAATTATTGGCGAGAGGCACTGCCCCTAGAGTACAGGGTACTAATTCTAGATTTGAAGCTTTCGT
This sequence comes from Lethenteron reissneri, assembly GCF_015708825.2. NCBI lineage: Eukaryota > Metazoa > Chordata > Hyperoartia > Petromyzontiformes > Petromyzontidae > Lethenteron > Lethenteron reissneri. The sequence continues at coordinate 7,641,799 of NC_083790.1, read as the reverse complement.
ACAGGGTACGCTTATCCATAATAAAAACCTCCTATTATTGTACCCTGTGCTCCTAAATTATCCCTTGAGCAGGATAATAACAATGATATGCATGGACTCAAAGTTGTTGCAGTATCATGCATCCGCACAAACCATGGCAGCAGATGGGAATACCGGAGGCACAAATGGAAAATTAAATCCTCTCCGGTGTTCGAATGTGGTCACTCGGGACACTCCGCTACTGCAATCAATCATCTGGCCCGACCACCTCAACGGAAAATTAGAGCCGTTGCTGTACCTCAACACCAGCCACACGAAGAAGAAAGTCGAGATGGATGTTGGCTGGGTGCCATAATAATTGTACGGTTGGCGTTCCGGATTGCTCTGGCTGAAATGAAGCACCGGCCGTACAGCCGCACGGGCTCATCGAACCAGATTATCCACTGTCCCCCCTGTGTCATCGTGCTGAACATAACCACTGGTCGGGGGGGCGGGGGAGGCGGGGGGCGGGGAGCAACAAAGACGATCGGCTGTGCGCGCTTCTGTGCCGCAGGTGAAGGACAGCATTTACGGGCAGGTGCGTAACCAGGTGAAGCCCAGGTACCAGGCGCTCGTCAAGGAGTGCGCCGAGGGCCGCCCGAGGGTCGAAGGGCTCGTCCGCTCCGACCTCAACGAGATCCTCGCCTGCAAGGAGCAGCTGCAGCGCAAGATCCGAGGTGCGGGGACGGATGCGCGTTCGACGCTGGGGGCCGGCGCGGTGGTAACGCTTGCGTCCCACGGCAGGGAGTGCCATGGTTAGATTGCCGACTCGGGCGCCTTCCTGTGTGGAGTATTGGATGTTCTCTCTCCCGCTGCTCTGCATGGGTTTCCTCCCGGATTCTCTGGTTTCTTCCCGTAGATAAAACAACTAATATTGCACACGGTCTAACTGGTATTAGCAAAATATCTCAATACTAACCAGCTAGCTGCAAATGACTCAATTGGGATTGCAAATAGCCACATTGTCCCATACTGAAAAAGTTGGCAGAATCCTCCTGAAAAAGAGTAAACAAGCTAAATTAAGTAAATGTGACGGCCGCTGCCTGTTCTATCACCTGTCCCACAGCATTGCCGTGGCGAAGATTCACGTCTCATTCCATGTTTTTTTTTTATAATATTTTAATTAACAGTGAATGCAGAAACGTACATAACCAGGATACGTGACATTCATATGCTACTAACAATTTTATTTTACTAGGTAAGGCCCACTGAGCTATGTAGCTCTTTTCAGAAGCGACGTGGCCACAAATAATGGCCCAATGAAGTGGCTAATCATGTCCGAAATGTGTAGCAGCCAAATACTCTCAATGCACGTTTCTAATTAACCGACACAGATATTCGGCATAGATATCAGGCACAACCCAGTGCAACGCCAATGGTCTCGCTCGTCGCGATCTAGGAAACAACAGGAGAAGCCATAACTCGGTACCAGTGAGAGCCCGGTTTAATCACAGATGGCGTCCTGGACTCAAACCCAGGGTTCTCAGCGGTGACGGCTCAGTGGCCTGACCTCCGCGCCACCTGACCACCACTTAGATTCGCATCTTGAAGAAACGGCCGGGATATTTCGCATCAGCTTAGCGCAGTGTTCTTCATTGCAAGGCCCGCGGGCCACTGGCGAATCCTGACGGCTCCTGACGTGCCCCCCCCCCCCCCCCGAGAATACACAACTTGTGAAAACACCCCCCATAATCATCATCGTGCTGCTGTCAAACCCCAATGGTTTCAACTGTGTAGCGGCCCTCGCACCGATGGTGTTTTATCGGCGAAAGTGGCCTCCCTTCTGAAATTAGTGAAGAATGCTGGTTTTAGTGAGTTGTTTCGTAATCGGGGTGGAGAAGTGAGTTATTGTGTCTCTGCAAGTCTGACTAGTGATGCAAATTTGGAACGAAAACTTTTCTCAATGTGAGAATCTGGCTGACAACGCAGGGATTATTACACGTCCACGTTGTGCGTAGAATCACTGTGGCTGATGAAAATACATAGCTCTCTCTTGAGATATATAGATATAGCAAATGCCTGCACACTTTAATGACCTTGTGAAAAATTAGTATTTCCTCGGTGTGCTGTCTGTCTCTTGTTTGTTCTGTCTGCAGCAATTATAATCAATATTCTGTTGATAGCATTTAATTACTTGGGGATGTAATCTGCATCATAATTGGTGTCCTTTCAGTGAACACATTTTTTGCATACTATCCTTCAGGGTACACGGTGTCTTCAGATGGGCATCTCTCTGTGACTTCCGCTTGGTTGATTGCACACGTATGTGATGATCATAACAATTACTTCGAGTAACTATTCAAGTGTAAGTATGATGCCTAATGTGCAATGCCTGTAAATGTTTTATATGCTTCCCCTGTTTTATTTATGTGTATGTGTGTGGGGAGTGGTGGCGCAGCGGTTAGCACGCTGCGCTATGAACCTGGCGGCCAGAGTTCAATTCCCGCTCGTGGCCAAGATCGGTGATGATTCTCTGAACCGGTCCTGGGCATCCCTTAGGTCGACTCAGCCACTAATGAGTACCTGGTGTAGTGTGTCAACATCAACACTGGGGAGACAAAGGCGGCCGGGCATTGTGCTGGCTACCCACTCCCTCGTGCACTGTGTCAGCATTCATAGGTGTTACTCGCTAACGGCAATTGCCCTTGACAGTCTATTAAAGGCTATATTGGGGATCTTTGTCTCTCTGTGTATGTATATTGAACTTCTTTCACACCGTGCGTAGCCAACCGTGCTTATTGTGCTGTCTATTGTGTCTCTGTGTACATCTAGCCGAGTGCACCTAGCCTGGTACAAGCACTGTGGTCCTGTCACTCCCACTTAGTGGCGAATGGCAGCTGTTGTTTTGTGTGTCCGTACGTGTAGTGATGATGCCGTCGTACAACTACACACTGCCTATAAACTCTGGCCACCCAGGTTCAATCCCAGAGTATACATATCGCCAGTGGCCATTCTCTTCTTGAGAAGCCTTTCACCTGCCCCAGGTCTTTCTTTCCCCCAATGTTTTTTTTTAATTCTGCGATCGTCATCGTGTAATTAGACAAAAAAGCCAGTTCAGAAATCTCACCGAGCAATGAATCCCATATTTCTGAGAACAGCCCCTGGTACATATAATTCACAAGACTTCCAAAAAAGTCCTTCAATAGATTTGTTGCATCACTGTCAAACCGATATTTGTAATTCTCTGAGCTAGACATTAGCCAAATAAAGTGCAAAAACCGAAATGTAATGTTTTTTTTTTGTGTGTGCAGCCATGCGGAGTCCATCAATCTCGGTGCACTTGAATGCTGCCGTTATGATTATTATTTATTACTGGCAAGACCCTGGCAACCCGGTGTGTTGCTGACACCCAGGTCTGATAAGAGGGGGGGGGGGGGGGAAATCGGGTCCAACTCCAAGCTCAAGGGGGCACCCAAATATTACAAGAATACATATTATTTATTTACATGGGAATGAATGTTGGCACCCAGCCAACATTTTGTACTAGGGCCCCAAATATCCGTCTCGCTGACGGCCACCACCACCTTGCTTGCCATATCGGCCAGCTGGCTCTGTGATGGAGTGACCGGCTCAGCAATCGGAGTTCAAATCCTGGTTGGGGGGGGGGGGTTGACTCAGCCATTTATCATGCCGGCGTCCATATGATCAGTTCCACTTTGTGGGGGAGTCAACGGTGATACACTGGCCCTCACATCGTCCCAGGGTCCTGAGATGGCTGGTCTTGGGTCTTGGGTCTTGAGCTACAACTGGCCCCGATCGTCCAGGGAGCTGCCCTTTTATGCCTCGTCCCCAACGAGGGGTGGGGTTGTGTGCACCCCCAGATATCCCACAGAGCACACACAGCCCCCCCCCCCCCCCCCCGTTGGTGGCGCCAAGGGGCTTAAGCGTTTGGGTTGCCTGGGAACCTAGCGCCTGGCGCCAAGGGGCTTAAGCGTCTGGGTTGCCTGGGAACCTAGCGCCTGGTGCCAAGAGGCTTAAGCGTCTGGGTTGCCTGGGAACCTAGCGCCTGGCGCCAAGAGGCTTAAGCGTCTGGGTTGCCTAGGGTCCCAGATCCCCCAGCAGCCCCTCCCCTCTTATGTCACTACATATGGAACGTCACGTGGAACTTCCAGCACTTGGCTCCGTGATTTAAATAGGCGGTGGGCGAGCGCCGTTGACTCTGGCAGCAGCCTTAGTAGGTGCTCGCACGCGGCACTTGCGCCCGACCGTGTGTTCGTGAGAGAGGCTGAGCCGGGGGGGGACCTCTGCACGTGCGTGTGTGAGCACTGGCGCAGCGTCTCGCGCATCTCGCTATGACCCTGGTAACTCGAGTTCGATTCCCGGCTCTCGGCCACCACCAACACCAGGTACGATTACCGTATTTCCCACATATAGCCCGCATACGCATTTATGCGGGAAAATACGGTATTTGAACGAGTCCTGGGTCTCCTCTAGGTTCGACTCGGCCTCAAATGAGTACCTGGTGTGATGTGAAAACATTGCCACTAGGGAGAAAAAGGCGGTGTGGCGTGGCATGGCGTGGCGTTGGCCACCCACCCCCCTCGTGTGCTGTGCCGATCTTCACAGGTGCTCGCGAACAGCACTTGCCCAATAGTCTGTTAAGTCTATACGGGGGATCTTTGTCTGTGTATTTACAGCTTGGGTCGCCCCCAGCGCCGAGCCGTTCTGGAGGAGCCAGGTGCAGCAGGATTTGCCAACTTTGCTCGAGAGCCTCGCGGACCCCGTGGGCGAGGGCTTCTCCCAGCTGCGCGTTCTCTTCATCGGCAAAACCTCCGAGATCATCGCCGAGGTCAAGAACGGCGCCAATAACGACCAGATCGGCAAGGTAAGGGCCTCTGCCGTCACCGCCGGATACCCTCCACTGGAATGTTGACCGCTACGGGATTCGACGGCGTTCTACGTAGAGCGAGCAGTTCACATTCGGTAGGTCGCGGGTTCTAATCCTGCTTCGGGTTGACTTGGTGGCCCCATCATCCCTCGGTGGTCTATGAAATGACCACCACTTTGTTGGGAAGTTGAGTTGGTTGTCCAATGTAGAGGTTTGCTCCTGCCACAGGGATGTATGAATTTCCACCACTGGTGGTCCTCATTTTATCAAAGGGGCAAAGTCAACCCCCAACCCGGCTTTGAACTCACAAATTTAGATCACCAGCCGTGGGCTCTACCGCTGAGCCAACGTTAATAGGCGCTCACTAACATCACCAACCCCTACAGTGTTTAAAGTGTCAAATGTGGGATCGTTGTGCCGTGAATGACCTTGGCTAGTTTCCAGGCAGGTTGCAGTGGGCTCCTAGTTGCTCAAAGCTGTTTGCACCTCCGATTGCACCCCCTGTCACACGGTTGGCTGCGTGCAGTGCGAAAGAAGTTCAACATGCTGACGTACAAAGCAGCACTCTCCGCTTAAGGACTGCCTGCGTGCGTGTGCGTGCGTGATCCCCTGTACGGCACAGCTGATGTCCAAGCTGAAAGTTCTTCCGTACAACGTGGTGGCCATGCAGCCCAGCTACAAGAATGTGGAGGGGCTGTGGGAGCACAAAGAGAGGCTGCGTCAGACGTTCAATTTCACGACACTCGACACGCTCATCGACCACGCTCAGCGACTCATGCAGCAGGTGAAGCATGTGCTCCCCCCACTCCCCCCGCTTCCCCCCCCCCCCATCTCACCCCCCCCCCCCCACATCCTATTAGCACGGTTGGCTACGTACGTTGCAAAAGAAGACATTAATACTTACGTTTCCCACGTGTGTGGCTGCTTGGGTGCTATCTAAAACACGTTTGCTATGCCCGTGAAAATAATTGCTCCTGCATGGGAATTTGAAAGACATTGCGCAAGAGGCGACTGTCCGACTCGTGTCCACGTGCAGATTGAAGTGGGGGGCCGTGGCGGGGAGGGGGGGTACCTCCCCCCTGCTTTGCCTTATGAGTGCTCGGTGTGGGTGCTTGGCCCCCACCGGAATGTCATCTCGACACCGCACTGCTCCGTGTGCTTTTATCGCCGGAGACATTTTTTACAAGGCCCTAAGGAGAACCAGGGGGGGACCCCTGTGTATTTGTCGAGATTATTCGCCGATATCCACAGCGACAGGCTCACTTAGTATCACACTGTGGGGGCCGTTGGCCCCCGGGGTCCCTCCCGCCTGCATCCCCTATTTCGTTTACGTTACCCCACCTCCCTATTGCCCGCTACGGTTTCGCCGGCATTCGAACGCGACGCCCCTACTGTTACAGCCTCGCGCCGCGCTCCCACGCTGCGAGCATACGTGCGCACATCATCGTCAATCAAACGCCGTGCTCGCAGTATAGCCCTGTGCGGCACGTTCCCAATGCGCATCCGTATCCGACACGTAACGAACGTACGCACACACACACCGCTTCGTGCACTCCAACTCCACACGGACTACTCAAGTTACGATCGCGCACCTGTATCACACACGGAGTGAGCACACACGACACCCACTCTCGCACCGCGCTGCGCAACGCTCCCCCGAGGCGAGCCGCAGCACTACAGGATCACTGCGTACACACGCGCACCCACACGCTCACACTGCACGACAAGATCACGCGAGACCACGCTTCGCTATTAATGATTTATTATATGTTACCTGCGACTTGATGTTGAATCAGTGAGTCGACGAGGCTGGCCTATTCCACCCAAACCTGTACCTATTCCCTATTTATCGGCTTACGCTACCCTACTTCACCTCTCCACTTACTGTTTGGTGCTCGCGGAGGTTCGCTGCTCTCTGCGCTAACAGCGCACCTCGATGCGTCGCACGGACGTCCGGGTCGCTGGCTGGAGCTGCTGCTGATCCGCTGGCCTGGAGAGAAGCCCCCTATTTCCCCTCTGCGCCCCTCTATTTATCCTCCCTACCTCAAAGGGGATGCTGCGCTAAACAATGGGCTCGCGATCCTCTAGCACGCGCACGGCGGTTCTGGGCGCTGTTGATATGCTAATCAGTGTGCTGCGTGCAAGGCGTAAATCCTAATTAATCCCTTACCCTCCCTAACAATGGGGCCTGCGCGCTCAAGCGCAATTATCCCAACCCTCCATGACTATGCGCAACAGCCCCTGTGATCCCGTTATTCATGCTGTCCCGTGCCTCCCCTGCTTGCCCCGTCGACTCGTGGGGGTGTGTGTGGGGGGAAATGCGCCTCAACCGCGGTGGCCGAATGCCCCACGCCGCGACCACACCATATTAAGGCCGGCCGCAGCGCCGCGGTGCCACGTAGCACGGGGGAGGTCATCCCATTCCCTGATCGCCGGAAACCGTGAGAATTAATCCCGATAAGGGTCTCTCGGATAAAAACCGGTCGGCCAGGCGACCTCCCCTCGGAGCTCTATGGGGGGGGGGGGGAAATGAGTGCGGGTGTGTTCATGTGAGGTGAGGTGAGGGGGACGCGGGGTCGGCTCCGTTGCTTGGTGGTGGCGAGGTCAGGGATTTGGTGCCTGCCGAACGGCTTCGCGGCGGCGGCATCACATAGCCCCCCGAGGTGCCAGTCCCCGTCCCGGGTTGACTGGAGCACCTCGCTTGGGCCGCGCCCACGAGGAAACGTTGCGGGGTCCGGGGGATCCGTCCGGACCTGGTAGCTGGCCTCGGGGCGGGTGGTTCCGTCCTCTGTAGCTCCTGCGGCGGTCTCCTCCTCCACTCCAGCGGCTCTCCCCGTCCTCCGGCACCTGTGGGCTGGGGCACAAACTCAGCAGCGGAAGGGTTTAGTGGCCGTCGTCCGCGCCGTCTCCGGACTGGATCGGGGCATCTCGGGGGCCCGGCGGGGCCCATGTAGTGTGCGAGGCCCCCCAAAACGAGGGGTGCGGGTACTCCGGGATTTCGGGGCTTTCGGGTGACGGAGTCCTCTCTCGCCGGGGCCGCTTTCCATGGTTTTAAGCGGCGGACATTGACCACCGTCTCTCGACCCCTCTCCCCGCCATAAATTAGTACCGTCCAGGGGGATATCTGCCGCACCACGGTCCAGGGTCCCTGCCAGTAGGTCGTCAGTTTCCCCACCTGCCCGGCCCCGACGCGAGGGGTGTGTAGCCACACCTTAGTGCCTGTCAGGAATAAGGGGGGTTCCATGCGGGGTCGGGTGCCCTGTTCCTGCCGCCGATGCGCGGCTTCCCCTTGCGGGTATGCTCGGCCTCGGGCTTCTCGCAGGGTCTCCAACAGGTGTTCCACGGGGCGGCTTCCCTCCTCCGGCTGGGGGGAAGGGACGCCGAATAGCAGATCTGCGGGTAAACGGGACTCACGGCCGAACATCATTAAAAACGGGGTTTGTCCCGTCGACGTGTGTACGGTGGTGGCGTAGGCGAAAAGGGCGTAGGGGAGGTGTTCGTCCCAATCCCGTTGATTTGCGGCCGCCATACGTTTGAGTTTCCCTGCTAGGGTCTGATTCATGCGCTTTACCATACCGTTCGCTTGGGGGTGGTACGCTGTGGTTCGGTCCTTCTGGATTCCGAATTCTCGGCACAGTGCCTGGAACAGCTCGGCCTCGAACTCGCTACCCTGGTCGGTGAGGACTCGTTCTGGGATCCCGTGCTTGAGTACGTAATGTTCCACGAATGCCCGGGCCACCACCAAGGCCGTTTTATCAGGGATGGCCACTGCCACGGGGTAGCGGGTGAAATACTCTACTGCGACTAGAATATACCGGTTGCCTCGATGGGATCGTGGGAATGGCCCCTGTAGATCGATCCCGACCAGCTGATTCGTGCGGCTGACGTGGAACGGCCTTAGGGGTACCTGGTATCGTGCCGGTTTCGGCCCGCACTGCTGACAGGCGCGGCAGCCCTGTACCCAGGCCGCTACGTCTTGTGCCAATTTGGGCCAGAGATACTGGCGACGCAGGGTCTCTCGAGTGCGTCGTTCCCCATCGTGGCCCCCGAGTGGGTGGTCATGCACCAGCCGTAGCAGCTGGGGTCGCACCTGGGCAGGAACACAGATGCACCCCGGCTGGCCGGCCTCGGTTAACTCCCGTACCACTCCGTTCTGCACACACAACCGGGCATACAAACCGCTCCAGGGTCCTGGTAGGGCGCTCTTTTCCTCCCGCAGTGCCGCCTCCACGGCCGCCAGATCCGGATCTCGCTGCTGGGTCTGTCTCAGCTGCTCGTCGTTCAGGCCCGGGAAGGCGCAGCCGACGTCCTCCTGGATCCGTCCGATCGGGTCCCGAGCCGCGGGTCCCGCGCTTGCCGGGCGGTCGACGGGATCCTCGGTGCCACCCGTGAGGGTCTCTGTGGCGCACACTGCACTCTCTCTCGCTGGGGGGGGGTCAGTGGCCGCGGCCTCTCGGGGGTCCGTTGCTTGCCGGCAGCGTCCCCCCGTGAAACAGGGGCAGGCCTCCTCCGCCCTTGTCTCGACGTACACCGTGGGCCGCCTCGACAAGGCGTCCGCGTTTGCATGCGTCCGGCCAGCCCGATACTCGATTTGCAGGTTGTACTCCTGCAACTGCGCCAACCAACGGGCCATCTGCCCCCGCGGCTCCTTGAATGTAAGAAGGAACTGAAGAGCATAATGGTCAGTGCGTACGCGACATCTCCTGCCGTACAAATACGGCCGGAACTGCTTACATGCGAAAATCACGGCGTACAACTCTTGGCGGGTCACGCAATAGTTCAGCTCGGCCCCACTCAGGGTCCGGCTGGCGTACGCGATGACTCGTTCCGTCCCATCCTGTACCTGTGACAACACCGCGCCCAGCCCGCTGCTGCAGGCGTCGGTGTCCAAAATAAAATCGGTGGTAAAATCGGGGAAAGCGAGGGTGGGGGCGTGGGTGAGGTGGTCTTTGAGAGTGGTGAAGGCCGTCTGGCAGGCCCCCGTCCACTGATAGGGGTGCTTAGGGGAGGTGAGTTGGGTGAGGGGGCGTGCAATCTCGCTGAATCCCTTTACAAATCGACGATAATAGGTGGCGAGCCCCAAAAATGATCTGATCTCCGTCAGGTTCCTCGGCCGCGGCCAATCCACTACGGCACGCACCTTCTCCGGATCGGTACGCACGCCTGCCTCGCTGACGCGATGCCCGAGGTACCCCACCTCACGTTGTGCGATGTAACACTTACGTGGCTTGAGCTTGAGATGAGCCGCTCGCAGTCGCTGGAACACCTCTCGTAGCCTGGACCAATGCTCAGACAAAGATCTACTGAACACGATCACATCGTCCAAGTAAATCAGGCACTGTTCCCATTGCAAACCCCGCATCACCAACTCCATCAGCCGCTGGAACGTCGCGGGCGCATTGGTGAGTCCGAACGGGAGTACTCGAAACTCGAATAGTCCCATCGGGGTGGTGAAGGCGGTTTTTGACCGATCCTCCTCCGCCATCTCCACCTGCCAGTACCCGGACGCGAGATCGAGGGTGGAAAAATATCGCGCTCCGGCGAGGCTGTCAAAAGTGTCGTCGATGCGGGGTCTGGGGAAGGCGTCGCCGAGCGTGACTGCGTTCAATTTACGGTAATCGACGCAGAACCGGGTTGACCCATCCTTTTTCGTTACTAGTACCACCGGGGCTGACCAGGGGCTCGCCGAGGGCTGAATTATGTTATCGCGAAGCATGTCCCCAACCGCCTCTTTGATTTGGGTTGGGGGGCCTCTTTCCCTTGGGGGTGCGGGGGATCGTCCCGCTTCTGACACCAATATGTGGGGGCCATTGGCCCCCGGGGTCCCTCCCGCCTGCATCCCCTATTTCGTTTACGTTACCCCACCTCCCTATTACCCGCTACGGTTTCGCCGGCATTCGAACGCGACGCCCCTACTGTTACAGCCTCGCGCCGCGCTCCCACGCTGCGAGCATACGTGCGCACATCATCGTCAATCAAACGCCGTGCTCGCAGTATAGCCCTGTGCGGCACGTTCCCAATGCGCATCCGTATCCGACACGTAACGAACGTACGCACACACACACCGCTTCGTGCACTCCAACTCCACACGGACTACTCAAGTTACGATCGCGCACCTGTATCACACACGGAGTGAGCACACACGACACCCACTCTCGCACCGCGCTGCGCAGCGCTCCCCCGAGGCGAGCCGCAGCACTACAGGATCACTGCGTACACACGCGCACCCACACGCTCACACTGCACGACAAGATCACGCGAGACCACGCTTCGCTATTAATGATTTATTATATGTTACCTGCGACTTGATGTTGAATCAGTGAGTCGACGAGGCTGGCCTATTCCACCCAAACCTGTACCTATTCCCTATTTATCGGCTTACGCTACCCTACTTCACCTCCCCACTTACTGTTTGGTGCTCGCGGAGGTTCGCTGCTCTCTGCGCTAACAGCGCACCTCGATGCGTCGCACGGACGTCCGGGTCGCTGGCTGGAGCTGCTGCTGATCCGCTGGCCTGGAGAGAAGCCCCCTATTTCCCCTCTGCGCCCCTCTATTTATCCTCCCTACCTCAAAGGGGATGCTGCGCTAAACAATGGGCTCGCGATCCTCTAGCACGCGCACGGCGGTTCTGGGCGCTGTTGATATGCTAATCAGTGTGCTGCGTGCAAGGCGTAAATCCTAATTAATCCCTTACCCTCCCTAACAATGGGGCCTGCGCGCTCAAGCGCAATTATCCCAACCCTCCATGACTATGCGCAACAGCCCCTGTGATCCCGTTATTCATGCTGTCCCGTGCCTCCCCTGCTTGCCCCGTCGACTCGTGGGGGTGTGTGTGGGGGGAAATGCGCCTCAACCGCGGTGGCCGAATGCCCCACGCCGCGACCACACCATATTAAGGCCGGCCGCAGCGCCGCGGTGCCACGTAGCACGGGGGAGGTCATCCAATTCCCTGATCGCCGGAAACCGTGAGAATTAATCCCGATAAGGGTCTCTCGGATAAAAACCGGTCGGCCAGGTGACCTCCCCTCGGAGCTCTATGGGGGGGGGGGGGGGGAAATGAGTGCGGGTGTGTTCATGTGAGGTGAGGTGAGGGGGACGCGGGGTCGGCTCCGTTGCTTGGTGGTGGCGAGGTCGGGGATTTGGTGCCTGCCGAACGGCTTCGCGGCGGCGGCATCACAACACCACTGCATGTAGTGTTGCCCCACCATTAACGTCACGAGATTATCAATGCTTGTATATTAATTGTGGTCTTTTAACTTTTGTTTGAGGTTTTTTCTTCTATTATTTGTTTTTTTAATGAATAGATTCTGCTTTTAAAATCATTGAACTAGTGTTTAATTAGTGGCCTTGTAAAATACTTTAGTGAAATTAAACTACCAATCCCTAGTTTTATAGAAAGACCTGTGCCCCACAGCTCGTAAGAAATTTGGCCCCGTAACAATCTTACACCTTGTCCCTGTCCCCCACCCTCCCCCGAACAAAAACATGACTTAGAACGTTAACTCGTGGTTTATTTGTCTTCAGGGCTCTACTTGCCACTGACAGCAAAGACGTTTTCTGTCGTCGTTTCTAAAAACGTGAGAGCAAAGCGCCGTCCCTGAGGCTGTCCCCAGAGTCGAAGATGCCAGCACGTTTGCGTCCATGCACAGCATCATCTGGCTTTAGCACCGTTCAGAGGCCTTGTCACGTGCAATCCACAATACCAAATGGACGCAAACCACAAAAGCATTCCCGATTCTCAGTGCGGGCTTGCTAGGATAAATTAAATGCTTTAAGCAGCAGCTCGGGCAAGAATATTCGTGCCTCGTTGTGAAAGCTTGCTAAGGATATTTGCGGCGAATTTAAGCAGCCCAAGGGGGGTGACATTTCCACAATTGCAACAGCGCAAATCCACGGAGCCGCACGGCCCCCAAATCTGCGGTCTACTGTCCTCTGAGGAGACGCCACAGCACCGTACGGCTCGTATGAGGCAGGCCCGCTGCTCACTGTGTAACGCAGGATGGTTTAACGCTTGCCACTGAAAATCCACGACTTCACTCCTGGGGAGTGGTGCGTGGGCAATGTGTGATTAATATCCCACGCGTTGCGCCGAGAACAGCTTCGTAAAGTCAGCGTTTTTTTGTGGCTGCGGTTTATGCCACACACTCGCTCACACGCGCAGTGAAAGTTTGGATTTATCGAGTGTCTTACAAGCAGCTGCGTCTCAATACGCTGCACAAAGAGTGGGGCCCATGTGCATGACTGGGAAGCACCGAAAACAGGGGAGCTCTAGATTTTTATATTTTAAACACTTTATATGTAGCAACGTGTCATTGTCAGAGGCGAAGAAGAAAGTATTTGGCCTAGGCTTATAATAGAAGCAGGGAATATGCATTACAGATGGCTGGAGAGAGGGAGTTGCAGATGCTGGGGTCCGTAGTAGAGAAGCGGTGATATCCTTCGGAGGAGAGAAGTAGGCCGGGGCAAGTCGACGTAGGATCTCGAGGCCTGCAAGTGAAGTCTTGTAGGGGAGTCCAGGATCGCATTGGGAGGCAGTGGAGGGATCAGAGTATCGGTGCGATGTCGCATTTATGGGCACGGCGGAAGAGTCTTGTGGCGGCATTCGTGGATTGTTTGTAGTTCTCAGAAGAGCGACTTGAGGAGGTCGTTGATAAGCGAGTTGTGGCTGTCAAGGCGGGGGGTGATGGTACGTGACGGCATTGATGCAAGAGGTGATCATTGAAAATCGTAACCGATGATGCGATGTCTCTCGCAGTTGCTGGACAGCGCTGTGCACACCTTTGAGCAGCTGACACATCACAACATGTCCAAGGGCTCCGGGAATGCACTGACATCCCTCCTGCAAAAGGCACAGGACCGTGTGCTCAAGGTACCACAGTTCTCAGAATTTTTTTTTTCACTTTTCACCCATTGCCTCCATGCATACATCATTTTCGTGCCACTGCTGGTTGAAGGCACCTCCTCTAGAGGGGGGGGGAGCTCTAAACAAGAGCCCCAGCCACCCCTTGAGGGTGCGTTGGCCTACTCTTCCCGTACTAACACCACGATGACTGGGGGCGTGGACACGTGATCTCCCTGTGTGTTGTGGCCTTCGTGACCTGGGGATATTTTGGGGCGGGGGGGCGTGTGGCGGTGGGAGGGCAGAGCGCACAGGGACGAGTGATATCAATTGGGGGGCAGCAATACCAAAGGCGGTTCGGAGACACTGGTTCAGGCAAACTAACTCGGCAGAGTGGGTGAGTCTTTAAGAATGCAGGTGGGAATTTCTCTTGAGTAGGCGTACGGTGATGCGAAAATCCGTGGCCCAAAGTGCGGATGAAACGGTCTGTCAGAGATCCTCCTGTCATTGAGAAACGACACATCCAAGGCGGCGTGCACTTAACCCTCACGACCCGGGGAAATATTTGAACACACGTCACACCACCGCCTGCCCCTTCACTGCAGAAAACAGGTGCCGTGCTTCGTGCTGTGGAAAGAATTTGTTCCACACCTAACATGAGGTGCACCCCAAGGTTAGATCTCCCCCACTCGCCACCATCCTCGGATCTTGTCATTTGATAAAGTCATACCTGACTTGCCTTTATCCCCCTTGCATCTATGCGTGCACCTCGGATTCATACCATGGAATGCACGTAGTAAAGCTTTTTTTATAGCTAAAAACGCCTCCGGTTGGAAATGCATTTCTTGTGGCATTGCTCGGTACGAGGCACTTGCCGCTGAGGCTTGCCTACCGACGTCACAGACGACCTGCCCACGCCGTGTTTGTCATCGTGGCGCTTGGTGAAGGGCGGCGAGGGGGGGAGCGGGGGGGGGGATAAAAAGTGGGTGGCCAAATTATCGATGCTTCCCAAGCGTGTGCTGTAGCATTAAATACAAATTTAAGGCTGCAACATTTTAAAAACTCTCCAGTGTGCAACTGTGGTCATTCAGAACTAAGTTTCCCCCCCCCGGTGGTGGTTTCCGATGAGTCACTGGAGCCACACCCGCCCCAAAAAATTACCCAAACCACTGAAGTGTTGAAGCGCCGGCAAATGTGCCACAGGCGTCTTAAGGTGGCCGGGACTCGGCAAAACAAGAAAACATTGGGGCCGTTCGGTACGTGTAAATATAAAAGCTTGCAAAAAAAACTAAATCGTCTTCAACGCAGCTTGTCTTATTTGATTTGCGTCCGGTTGTTGATGCAAGAACTTTTACAAAATGATTGCATTTACATTATAATGGTCAATACGTGGTCTCCTCTCTGTGCTGGAACCAGTGTGGTGTTCAATTCTATTCTCTCACCTTTTTTCTGAAAATTTTATTTGGATTACATTCCTGTTCCCCCTCCCAATTCTCCCCGTTGTAACCTTTATCTATCGAACATTTATATATATGGAGTGGTATCTCTTGTAATCTCTCATTTACTTGATACAGCTGTCGGGCTGTGACAGTTCCGCCTGAAGACGGAAGCTTGTGTTGCCTCCGAAACGTCGTGATTTTTATTTTATTTTACTTTTAATAATTTTAATTTTTTACCTACGTGACTTTACCGAAAAAAACCTAAGAATATGAACATTTCCGCTCCCTGCCTATTTCATATTTATCTCAAATATTTGTTGAATGTAGTAATTCTTCCCATTTTTCTATGCTACACCTTCCTGTCTCTCCCCGTGTCAATTCCCCCCCCCCCCCCCCAGAAATACGACTATGACAGCAGCACTGTGAGGAAGAAGTTCTTCCAAGAGGCTTTGCTACAAATCACCTTCCCTTGCGTTCTCAAGAAGCTGGCACCCACTTGTAAACAGGTAAGGTAGCAGCATTGCCGATGCCACATTTTTTACATTGCATAAAAAACATTCATCGGTTCCTAATGCAGAAGGGGATGTGTTTTTTTGTACACGTTTTTGTGGGTTTTTTTTTCAACTTGTGGTTTTCCGGCCTCTGCTGTTTTTCTCCTACTAATTGGTTTTCATAGCAGATGTTTCGTTATCTGAACGGCATTGACTATGAAATTGTGACTGCTTGTATCACAAAGGCAAGATTATGTCTCCATGTACTGACCCTGCATTTATCCACTGTTTAAATGCCTCGAACTCCAAGAGCCTAAAATGATACCTCTTCTCAACCGTTTAAAGGGAACCCCCTGTGGCAGCTGTGCATGTGTGACACGTGGTAAAAATGTGCATTCGTCTGAGATAGGGGGCGATGATTGCTATGCGTTATCCCAGGAGTTATTTGCAGGTAATTTTTCAAAATTTGGTAAATTTTGACTGGCACTAGTTCACAATGGCCTAATCTTCTCAAATGAGGCAATGGGGTTTTGAACGTCTAAAGTGAAGCAGACGGCTCTTATCTCATGGCTGATACACCCGCAGTATCAACTGTGTGCGCCGTGGTCTGTTTGTGGCAGTTTGAGTGGTACCACTCAATAGAGGGGGAATAAGAGATGGTCAGAAGCTTTTTTTACTTTTTCAAATGAAAGTGATCTTCGCAGGATAACAACGGTACCTTTACTTGGATGCTGACTTTGAAGGTTACTTTAAAGGGTTACATTTTCAGTTATCCAAATGTGTTGAAAGCCTTTGTACAGTCACAAGTAACGCTGCTGTCAAATGTGCCAACACCTTTGAGGAATTGTCAGACACCCATTTTGTTACGCGCGCGTGAACCTTGAAGGTCGTTGGCGGCGTGGTTAGAAAACTGCGCGATGAACCCCCGGAAACCTGAGTTTGATTCAACGGCCATGGCCGTTGCCGAGCAATATTTCAACGGGTCATGCCCATCTTCTTGGTACTTTCGGTAAAGTCACGTAGAAGAGAATGATTTTATTATGTTTTATTTTTATTATTTTATTATTTCCCTTCTACGTGACTTTACCGAAAGAACCAAGAAGATGAATCCCTGCAGTCACGAAAGCTTTAAATCGGGTCATGCCCACCCGCAATCCTTGCCTCACCAACACTTACTGATCTGCGTGGCGACGTATGGTCAAGCAACCAACATAACCTACGGGGCATCGAGAGGCTGTTGTCCAGTGGTGGATTGGCAAAGTGCTGTAAAGAAAAAGTGACTATTTACAAGCAAGTGGGAGACCGTTGGTATCTCTAACGTCTCTTTTGCTTGGCAGTTCTGGGTGCAAAACTTTACAGGAACTTTAGTGGCCAAACAGCAATATGCCAGCGATGACAATATGTGAGCACTTAGAAACTGGATGGAACATGCTAATTCCTACTACCTCTGTTTTCTGGGAAAACAACACATTCATGCATTTTTAAACAGAATAACATTGGTGGCGCACCATCCACGAGACGGCTGCTTTTAAATCCCATGGGCATAATGTTTGAACGTTCACTCCCAGAGCATCATATTTGAGCACTCGGCCGTATTCTTCTGCTGGCAATAAGAGCACAACAGCACTATAAACCGCTGCTGCGTAAACATAACCGTTACAAGGGCGTAAAGGAAACAAATGCCGTTGCTTTCATGTCAATTAATGCGAGGCACGATGCTAAAAACGAGCTGCTTGCACAGGCCCATTGGGCTGATGGGTTTATTTTTTTGCGATGCTTTACAAGCACACCGACATTCACAAAACTGCTCCCCAAACAGCATCAAGAACAGAAAGACGTGAACGGAAATGCACCTTCAGATGCTTTCTTTCGAGCAGAGAACTGGACCATTTGTATAAGTGTGCTGTTTGGATTGAGGACCATTGCCAGTGTGGCCTTGCGTCAGCGGTGGATCCAAGTGAGAGCAGGACTATAGGACCCCCCCCCCCGATCAACCTCCTTGGGAAGTTTCTAAATCTGTCTCCGACTTATATCCGGTTACATTTTGCCATACCTGTATGTTGTTTTGTGTTGGTTATTCTCCTCTGAATATTTCAGCTTTTGGGAAATGCCAATGGCAGTTTGACCGATGCTAAAACCTGCATAATCTCATTTCGAACCCCATCAAAAAGCAGAGCGATGGAGAGATACATTTACGACTTTTAACCATATACAGACGAAGAATTGCATTATTTCTAAACCGAAGACCTCCTGGCATGCACTCACGGGCCTGCTTGTTTTTTTTTTGCCCTCTGTGTCCCAGGGTCTCGGTAAATATGAAGAGGATGTCTACACAGAGTACGCGCGGGTCCTCTTCCTCCCAAACATCTATGAGGAGGCCCTTCTGCAGATCGTGGCACCCGACATCGCTAAGGGTAAGAAATAGGGCAGCTTCCTATTTATAGACCACTTTATTTTATATTTTTTTTCTCCAAGGCACTCCTGGTATCAATTGCAGGGCCAGTGGAACACCCACTGCGAGTAGAGCAATATATCCTGGCAGGGGACAGCATTCCAACTCGGACGCCAGAATGTCTCCCATTGTCTCATTCCGCAAGCCTCCCCTGTAGAGAACAATCTTCAGCTGCAGAATCAACACACTTTTTTTTTAATCCTCAGCTGCCAACACCATTATTTTGTACTGTCATAACCGGGTCGCGCATCCACCGAATTAAAGTTGCAGATACCAATTTAGGGACGGGGGTTTTTTTTTTCCGTGCAACTGTCTGCGGGGTGGGTTAAACCATCAACGTGAGAATCGTTTTGACGCGGCGGTCAGGCGACCTGCGGTTTGAATCACGGATCTCGGAGATGACGGCCGAGTGCCCCGACACCGGCATTAATCCTCCCGGCCATCCAGCCACATCAGATGACAGTTTTTTTGATTGCTTACAGCGGGGGGCACCTGACCTGCGTGTTCTGATCCAAAACGGGTCACCGGGGTTCACACGACAGACCAATGGGGTTGCGCACATCGCTCGCAAGAACACGACTGCAAATTGATATCGATGTACCTCATTACTCGTACACAAAAAAATGTATGTATCCATTAGGTTGTTCTATCTCGATCGCTCTCCGTCTTCTCCCATTTCCTTTCACGAAGCACTATTGTGCAACCTAGTTTCTGCGTTTCTCCCTGCCTGTTATGTGCACATATAAGTTTCGACCAAAAAATATATATTGCATTGCAATAACATTTTATAGGTTTTCCAAAATCACAATAATGACCACAACATGTTATATTTCCTGAGTACAGTATATGTGGCAGACATCATTACATTATCTGGTGTATATACTGAATATACAGTATATCAAATACGGTATATAAATACTGCGTCCAATCCAGTATAAACTTGTGTATGCATTCAACAAGCATAGCATGGGCACTCTGCACATTTATTGTGCAGCCCAAGATTGGGTTGTAAATTTACTGAGTAATGTTATGCAGGTGTGGATGCCAAATAGTGTGAGCTCATAGGTAACGTGCACGTCCTCATAGTTGTCCGGTGAATCTTCTGTTCAGCATTTTCGTGACATTTGAAACGTGACGTGCCTTGATGACACCATGCCTGGATACCACAAATATTTTCGTAGATGCATCTTTTTTTCTAAGCAACCTGTTTTGTCCAGATCTCAAGTGCAAACGAGATGCAGTGACTCAATTGGCTAGCAACTGGTATTTGAAAGCCATTCCAAAATTAGGACTTGTGTGCTGCAAGTGCTGTTTATGAACCAATTTTGTGTTCTCTGGTGGTGTAATGGAGGTTACTATTTGTGTCCTGTAGCGATTTAAATGCCACCAATTCTTACCACACGTGATACAGCCCCAAATTGTGAGAAAATGTAGAGTTGTACACAAAACTGAGCCGCAGTTTAAATCACCTTTGCACCAACCAATCATTTAGTCGTCACTCGGAAACACAGTGACCGTGAAAAGAACGATGACTTCGGTATGCTGTCGGAATTCTACAGAACATTTTCGTTTTCAGTTCGAGTATTATTCAAAGCAAACTTTAAAATTATACTTTTAAAAATGACAATTTAATTAGTAAGATCATCAAGGTTATAATTATTTTGCTGAAATAGGTAACAGGGGTCTGTTTATTTTACAGTCCATTCAGTGACTTGTGGTATGCAGTGATGTATCAGTTTATCGATTAACATGTACCGTCATCTTATGCTCATCGTACATGAATGTAATATTTTATTCAGAATTCATGCAATATACCACTATTACATGTTTATGCAGCGAACATAATCGTATATTTGGCAAGTTATTTTTTTGAAAGCAAAAAACATGATACAAACGAAATTAAAATTAATCAATGTTTTAATAGCATCTCACACACATTGACATTTCTATTACTGGCAGAGCGAATGGGGCTTTGGGTTTGCGTGGTGGTGGTGTACACAATTAGACTTTATATTAACGATTTACTGAAATGTTTAGTCCATGTTTGCATCTCAGACTTAAGCCTTCAACTTTTTAGTGTAAGAGATGGCTGGGTGGGTTAGGAAGTAAGAATGCTGAGCCTGCACATCTAGAATGTTTGGTTGAAATCTGGACAGCTGCCGTTATTAATTTGGTTCTCAAGTGTAGCGAATTGATGGTCTTAGTCCCGGTCTCCATTGACAACACAAAAAAGGACACATCATATAAAATGTAGTTTTGCTATTGATTTGGCAAAAATTCTCGAAAATAGAATTAAAAAATAACAAATTTCTATATGACAGTCAAACAATATCATAGCACAGTGTGTGGGAAAATGTACCACATACTGTGTAAATGATTAAAGAAAAAGGCTACTTGATTTCGGCAGGCATTCTCCTACATATGGGGTCTACTGCTCTGTGAGATTTGGAAAATGTCCATGACAAATGAGTCCGATACAATATTTGGAATAGGGGAAAAAATAAAAAAATCGAATCCAAATTTATTTATGACCACTTGTGTATATATGTATTAGTTGAATTTCTCTCTCACCATACATAGCCAACTTTGCTAATCGGAGGTGCGGGGGAAGGACAACAAAACACTTGTGCAAAAAATGATTCATATCTTTTTCCGTTTGGATGACGTTTCACGTTCGGATTGTTGTCGCAGCGATTCGAGCAGCCACGAACGAGAACAAGCACAAGCTCTTCCGTGACAGCGTGATGATACCGGCAGACAGTGAGCCAAACCTGCTGGCGCGTCTCGCCAATGAGCAGACACCCTGGAAGGCCGCTCGTTTCAGCGCCTTCAACCCACAGGCTCGCTCCTCCGACGACCTAGATAGGGAGCCAGGTGAGATCGCCATTGAGGAAGAAGAGGAGGAGGAGGAGAGCCCGGAAAATAGATCACCGGTCGCCGCAAGCAACACGCCCTCGGTCATGCAGAAGAAGGAAGCGGTCTCTGCTTCCGCGGGAGAATTTGAAAGTGAGCGAGAGAAGCATCGTAAAGTTGAAATCCCACAGGTGGTGCTGCACAAGGCGCCCTCTCGGGAGCAAGAAGGGTTTGACGTTTCGGAAGACAGCGTTTTCGACAGCGACCTTAAGAACGGCTTCGATGAATCTCCGGCCGTGGCACGTCGAGCCGCCTCCCCGAAACACCAGAGCCCGAGCAAAGACACCGGCACGGATGCGCCCACGCAGACGATGACCCTACTCGATCAGGCCGAACCAAAGTGGCACCGCAATTCGGACGGTGACGTCTCGGAGATTCTGGATGCCTTGACCGTGGTGCGCCTACCGGTCGAGGAGTTTTCAGACGTTGGTGGCCCGGCGGTGATGCGGGGGGGCAGCAGGAAGAAGTCATCTTACAGAGGTTCAACAGAGGATGCACACACCGAGGTCGAGGTGGAGTATAGGTCTCTGCAGGACAATGTGGATGGAAAAGGGGGGCGCGATGCACGCAGTCGTGATGAACAGCAGGAAAATGCGAATGTGTGCAATGGGTTTGCCAATGCGTCCCCAGCCCTTGAAAAAAAAGATGATGGTGATGATGATGAAGAAGAAGAGGCAAACGATTCTGTTTTTTAGCAACTGTGAAATCACAATTTTACAGCGGAGCACAAAACCTGACAACGGCCATTTTTGCTACTTTGTTACATGTTAGAGGAGCAACATAGGTATTATAAATATGCTTCATTTTTCCTAAGTGGAAAGAGGTGATTCATTATGGGGAATGTTCAACGTGTAAGCAAGTTTCAGACACTTTTGCCAGTTTCCACCACTCCATTTGCCACTTCTAAACTTGTAAATAGAAAGAATGACAAACAAATCATACAATTGCTATTACAAGGAAGGTCTTTTTTTTAGCTTTTTATTAAAATAACTTGGTATATTACTAAGGGGGGTTTATTGTTACAAGAGTGCGTATTAAAATGTCACCAAGTTTGATTCATTGCCACTCCACAGCTACAGAAAAAAAGGTATTTTTACATTGTGAACAGAAACACTCGTGTAAATTGTGGCAATTTTTTGTTATACATGCATTCCATACGAATAGTTTTTAGCACCAATATTTTCACAGGGATTATTTGTTTTCTGAAAAATGTTGCATGACGTGTTTTATTCCAGCGTAGGTATTCTTGGTATCCTTTAAAACATAATTATATTACAACACACCATCTTATGTGGCACCACACGAAGTAACCAATTTTCGTTTCGTTCATATTTCTACTTACATTGTAAATGTGGTTGTCAATTTTGTTCTATGCATGGAAAAGTATTTTAACCCTGCTGCAACACAAAGTAATGCTAATTCCCATAATTGCGTCTTCTTGCATGCTTCAGTGTTCATCATAGTGTGTGTGTAATATTTTATTCGCATTTAAGTACACAGGTACATTTGTATTTTGTCATGCTGTGATCTTAATGTATTTTAAGCTTTTCATTTTATCGCTTGAACATTTAAATCGGGCTTATTTATTAGCAAAAGTACAAGGGAAATATGACTGACGTACATTTGTTGGCATATGATGTTCTTACTCGTGGCCAGCAATGTATAAATGCCTTTTGACCAACATTTACATTATCATTACTGTACATATTACTTTTAATCTTCAACATTTAATTTAAATCCCCCCTCTATTTTTGCTAACTCTATTTAAATACTGTAATGCTCATTTAGCAATAAAGGGAACGTTGCTACGTAGTAAGTGAAATATGTGTTTAATATAGTTAGAATATTATTGTTACCATTGACTGACGTGATGTGATTGGATGGAGCCTCGAATTCACCCGCAATATGTGTCTATACACGAGACGGCCTTGCTAGAGACTACTTCTCACACAGATGGGATTCATGACATGGCCAAGTGATAATATGTATTCTTAGGTTTTTTCGTAAAGTCACGTAGGTAAAAAATTAAAATTAATAAAAGTCAAATAAAATAAAAATCACGACGTTTCGGAGGCAACACAAGCTTCCGTCTTCAGGTGGAACCGTCACAGCACGATAGCTGTATCAAGTAAGAGTATATGCTATGATGTGTCAACATTAGCCTCTTACTTGATACAGCTATCGTGCTGTGACTGTTCCACCTGAAGACGGAAGCTTGTGTTGCCTCCGAAACGTCGTGATTTTTTTTATTAATTAAAATTTACATTTTTTACCTACGTGACTTTACCGAAAAAACCTAAGAATATGAATCCTTGCAGTCACGAAAGCTTCAAATCTAGAATTAAGTGATAATATGGCTGAGTGGAAGTGCAGTTTACCACTTGTTGCAAAGGTTTGCGGTTCTAGCCCTGCTGTCACCCTGGTTAATAATGTGGCTATATTCATTGTTAATGTGCCGTCTCCTTCGCAGGGGATATTTATAAATAAATCCCGTGACATTCGAAATGGGCTAGGCCATTTGCTGGTGTCACTGTCCATATTTGAAAAATTTCCCACAAATTACTCAATTGGGAGGAAACGTAGCAATACCCCCACCCCACCTACTGCAGAATGTGTCTGTGAAACATGGCACCTTGAGAGCCTTGCGCACCTAAAAATGCCGCAAATACAAAATGCACCGATGATTTGGTTTGAAACAAAATAAAGAAGTCTCGGGCAATACTATTCCAAAGCATAACTGCTAACCGAAACTCAAACTCTACAAAAAGCTAAAGAAGCAGTGACCCTTTATATTTCATTTACTGAAAGCGAAAGAAAGGGCAATTGGAAACGACCACTAACAGCTAAAGTCTATTATTGAATGAGTAAATCCTATCTACGGTTGAATACAAATCTGAGTGAAACAGAGGTTTCCTTTGCCTGTATCTGTGGTGATAGTAGTTCCTCCCAAAGGGTTTTAAATATCTGCATTAAACAATGCTGGCGTACTTCAATAATGTGTCGAGTGTAATTTATTGTTCAAGGCACCATTTAAGAACGGTTATAAAGATACACTTTGGTTCTTTCGGTACAGACGCGTAGGTATAAAATAAAATAAATCACGACGTTTCGGGCGTAACACAAGCGTCCGTAATCAGGTGGGAAAGCTAAAGAAGCAGTGTCTTCCCACCTGATGACGGACGCTTGTGTTGCGCCCGAAACGTCGTGATTTATTTTATTTTCTACCTACGTGACTTTACCGAAAGAACCAAAGAGTATGGATTCCTGCAGTCACGAAAGCTTCAAATCAAGGTATAAAAATAACATCTGTGAACAGAAAATTTTAAAAGAGGAAACGCTGGTTTTTATTAAAAAAAAAATAATCCTTTGGTACAAGACATCTAAAAAGTAGTAGACAAATAGCTAAATATTATTGCCTGTAGTTTTATAAACATACGTACAATTTATTTAAATGAATGTGAACAAGCCACATCAGTCTGAAAGTAATTAACGTTTTCATAAATCAACCGGTTAACCAAAACCGTTAACATACCTGTCAACACCTTATCAGTGGCTACCTTATTACTGAACAATTCAGACCGTATTAGTCACCCCGTGCCCTTATAAATCTCAGCGTTCATCTTACAATCCCATCACAAGGGAGACACACAAATAAACAAAAAAAAAGGTTGCCTGTATTGAAACGGCTGTACGCCGTATGGACCTGAAAACCTGTACAAGAATACGGGGTAAACCGTATGGGTTTAGAGGTATGCGTTAAAATAGATTTGGGTTGAACCAAACTAAAAAGCAATCGGTTTCGATTCCCTCTATTTTTAACGGACCTCTCAATTTAGCTCATGGGCAGTTGACAATATCCAGTGGGTGGCGTGAGATTTCCCCATGGCAGAATGAGACCAGTGGAGAGTGTGGAATTACCGCGTGCCATTAAGTGCCTGTCAACCGCCTCAAATGTAAAATTAGTTGTAGCTCTACATCAGCATCAGCCATACGAGAATGAAGACCAAGTGCCGATTCTCAATCCTGTTAACTGCGTGAGTCGGCGTCGCAATGAGTGAATAATACGCAACTCTTCGCCGCGGGTACAATTGTTGTTAATACTCTGTCGGATTTGACGGCTTACCCCCTACTCGGGAGGTTTCATGTTGGTCAGTTGGGGTTGAAGCCACAGAGGATATGCATGAGAGCACAGTACAGTTCAACAATGAAATAGACTTTAATGCACTGCCCTCTGCTTGCCTACAACGTAGCTCTGCAGCCTAATAACATATTTTATGCATTGTAATGACGGCTTGACACACTTCTCTTGAGATGGCACTTTATTGAAGGCACGTTCACTTGACATCAGGCGGAGACCCCCACTGCAACAGCCCCGAGTCTCGCGCGCATCTCTCCCTTTTATACCGACACGAGGCCACGCCCCCCTTCTCGATCCTTCTCGCTGATTCTGGACGCTCGCTCCACCGGCAGACTCCACCGTCCTTTCCCGTCACCTGACCACGCCTCCTTCTCGAACATTCCCGTAGCCACCAGTCCCATCGCACTCACAACCGATACCCGTCATTACCTCCCGTGGCCACTAGTCCCCTCATACCGCATGCAGGCTCTATTGTCATTACACATCCAAGCACCATCCAGGCACTATCCTGCTTCGTGTCCGAAGCCTGGCGCATTCCGGTTTATTTCGTCAAAGACGATATGCCGCATACGTGAGGCTTCGTGGGTTAGGGTTACCACATTAATGGCTACAAGTGGTGAGCAGCCAACCCAACTCTTCATCATCTCCACCTGTTGTAACATCGGAGCCACGCCTGCTCAATCACTATAGCCTACATAAGAGGTTTTTTGGGTTAGACACACGTGGGCCACATTAACATTAGCTGCCCCGCCCATGCTGCTGACACACGTGGGCTACATTAACATTAGCTGCCCCGCCCATGCTGCTGACCCACGTGGGCTACATTAACATCAGCTGCCCCACCCATGCTGCTGACACACGTGGGCCACATTAACATCAGCTGCCCTGCCCATGCTGCTGACACGTGGCTACATTAACATCAGCTGCCCCGCCCATGCTGCTGACACACGTGGGCCACATTAACATCAGCTGCCCCTCCCACGCTGCTGACACACGTGGGCCACATTAACATCAGCTGCCCCTCCCATGCTGCTGACACACTTGGGCTACATTAACATTAGCTGCCCCGCCCATGCTGCTGACACGCGTGGGCTACATTAACATCAGCTGCCCCGCCCATGCTGCTGACACACGTGGGCTACATTAACATTAGCTGCCCTGCCCATGCTGCTGACACACGTGATCTACATTAACATCAGCTGCCCTGCCCATGCTGCTGACACACTTGGGCTACATTAACATTAGCTGCCCCTCCCACGCTGCTGACACACGTGGGCCACATTAACATCAGCTGCCCCTCCCATGCTGCTGACACACTTGGGCTACATTAACATTAGCTGCCCCGCCCATGCTGCTGACACACGTGGGCTACATTAACATTAGCTGCCCTGCCCATGCTGCTGACACACTTGGGCTACATTAACATTAGCTGCCCTGCCCATGCTGCTGACACACGTGATCTACATTAACATCAGCTGCCCTGCCCATGCTGCTGACACACTTGGGCTACATTAACATTAGCTGCCCCGCCCATGCTGCTGACACACTTGGGCTACATTAACATTAGCTGCCCCGCCCATGCTGCTGACACACTTGGGCTACATTAACATCAGCTGCCCCACCCATGCTGCTGACCCACGTGGGCTACATTAACATCAGCTGCCCCGCCCATGCTGCTGACACACGTGGGCTACATTAACATTAGCTGCCCCGCCCATGCTGCTGACCCACGTGGGCTACATTAACATCAGCTGCCCCACCCATGCTGCTGACACACGTAGGCCACATTAACATCAGCTGCCCCTCCCACGCTGCTGACACACGTGGGCTACATTAACATCAGCTGCCCCGCCCACGCTGCTGACACACGTGGGCCACATTAACATCAGCTGCCCCTCCCATGCTTCTGACACACTTGGGCTACATTAACATTAGATGCCCCGCCCATGCTGCTGACACACGTGGGCTACATTAACATTAGCTGCCCTGCCCATGCTGCTGACACACTTGGGCTACATTAACATTAGCTGCCCTGCCCATGCTGCTGACACACGTGATCTACATTAACATCAGCTGCCCTGCCCATGCTGCTGACACACTTGGGCTACATTAACATTAGCTGCCCCGCCCATGCTGCTGACACACTTGGGCTACATTAACATCAGCTGCCCCACCCATGCTGCTGACACACGTGGGCCACATTAACATCAGCTGCCCCACCC
This sequence comes from Lethenteron reissneri, assembly GCF_015708825.2. Classification (NCBI taxonomy): domain Eukaryota; kingdom Metazoa; phylum Chordata; class Hyperoartia; order Petromyzontiformes; family Petromyzontidae; genus Lethenteron; species Lethenteron reissneri. The sequence continues at coordinate 7,614,459 of NC_083790.1, read as the reverse complement.
ATGCTGTTGACACACGTGGGCCACATTAACATCAGCTGCCCTGCCCATGCTGCTGACACACGTGGGCCACATTAACATCAGCTGCCCTGCCCATGCTGCTGACACACGTGGGCCACATCAACATCAGCTGCCCCTCCCATGCTGCTGACACACGTGGGCTACATCAACATCAGCTGCCCCACCCATGCTGCTGACACACGTGGGCCACATTAACATCAGCTGCCCCGCCCATGCTGCTGACACACTTGGGCTACATTAACATTAGCTGCCCCGCCCATGCTGCTGACACACGTGGTCTACATTAACATCAGCTGCCCCGCCCATGCTGCTGACACACGTGGGCCACATTAACATTAGCTGCCCTGCCCATGCTGCTGACACACTTGGGCTACATTAACATCAGCTGCCCCGCCCATGCTGCTGACACACTTGGGCTACATTAACATTAGCTGCCCCGCCCATGCTGCTGACACACGTGGGCTACATTAACATCAGCTGCCCCGCCCACGCTGCTGACACACTTGGGCTACATTAACATCAGCTGCCCTGCCCATGCTGCTGACACACGTGGGCTACATTAACATCAGCTGCCCCGCCCATTCTGCTGACACACGTGGGCCACATTAACATTAGCTGCCCCGCCCATGCTGCTGACACACGTGGGCCACATTAACATTAGCTGCCCCGCCCATTCTGCTGACACACGTGGGCCACATTAACATTAGCTGCCCCGCCCATGCTGCTGACGCACGTGGGCCACATTAACATAAGCTACCCCGTCCATGCTGCTGACACACGTGGGCCACATTAACATTAGCTGCCCCGCACATGCTGCTGACACACGTGGGCCACATTAACATAAGCTGCCCCGCACATGCTGCTGACACACGTGGGCCACATTAACATTAGCTGCCCCGCCCATGCTGCTGACACACGTGGGCCACATTAACATTAGCTGCCCCGCCCATTCTGCTGACACACGTGGGCCACATTAACATTAGCTGCCCCGCCCATGCTGCTGACACACGTGGGCCACATTAACATAAGCTGCCCCGCCCATGCTGCTGACACACGTGGGCCACATTAACATTAGTTGCCCCGCACATGCTGCTGACACACGTGGGCCACATTAACATCAGCTGCCCCGCACATGCTGCTGACACACTTGGGCTACATTAACATTAGCTGCCCCGCACATGCTGCTGACACACGTGGGCCACATTAACATTAGTTGCCCCACCCATGCTGCTGACACACGTGGGCCACATTAACATCAGCTGCCCCACCCATTCTGCTGACACACGTGGGCCACATTAACATCAGCTGCCCCACCCATGCTGCTGACACACGTGGTCTACATTAACATCAGCTGCCCCACCCATGCTGCTGACACACGTGGTCTACATTAACATCAGCTGCCCCGCCCATGCTGCTGACACACGTGGGCCACATTAACATTAGCTGCCCCACCCATGCTGCTGACACACGTGGTCTATATTAACATCAGCTGCCCCGCCCATGCTGCTGACACACGTGGTCTACATTAACATCAGCTGCCCCGCCCATGCTGCTGACACACGTGGGCCACATTAACATTAGCTGCCCCGCCCATGCTGCTGACACACGTGGGCCACATTAACATTAGCTGCCCTGCTCATGCTGCTGACACACTTGGGCTACATTAACATCAGCTGCCCTGCCCACGCCGCTGAACACACGTGAGCTACATTAACATTAGCTGCCCATTCTGCTGACACACGTGGGCCACATTAACATTAGCTGCCCTGCCCATGCTGCTGACACACGTGGGCTACATTAACATCAGCTGCCCTGCCCATGCTGCTGACACACGTGGGCTACATTAACATCAGCTGCCCCGCACATGCTGCTGACACACGTGGGCTACGCCCATTTTAAACTTCATAAACAGTTTTCCTTTTACCCCATTTTCCTGATGACGACCGCTTGTGTTGCGATAGAAATATCGTAGTTTTTTTTGTTATTTTCTTTAAACCTATCTACGTGACTTTACCGAAAGACCCAAAGAATATGAATTCCTGCAGTCACGAAAGCTTTAAGTCAAGATTTAATACAAAAACAATTTCGAGTGCAACGTTTCAGAATGGTAAATCACAAAAATAGTGCGACTGAAAAGATGCACTCGCAAAAGGTGACGCGGCCCCATGGAGTTGTACGCGTAAAACACAAAGTCGTTTCATGCGGGAAAACGATACGTTCTAATATCCTAACAATTTTCTGTAAAAAAAAAATTACAAATTAGAATCGATTCCATGATTCCGGTCACCGACTCAATAGAATCGATGCCACGGGGGTTACGCTCCCGGGGCTCTGACGTCATCTCCGGCGCGCGCGCGTGCAGGTGGCGGCTGCCCCCCCGCCCCGCCCCTTAGCGCCCTCGCCCCGCCCCTTACCGCTAACGCCCCGCCCCTTAGCGCCGTCGCCCCGCCCCTTACCGCTAACGCCCCGCCCCTTAGCGCCAACGCCCCGCCCCTTAGCGCCCTCGCCCCGCCCCTTAGCGCCAACGCCCCGCCCCTTAGTGCCTTCGCCCCGCCCCTTAACGCCCCGCCCCTTAGCGCCAACGCCCCGCCCCTTAGCGCCCTCGCCCCGCCCCTTAGCGCCAACGCCCCGCCCCTTAGCGCCAACGCCCCGCCCCTTAGCGCCCTCGCCCCGCCCCTTAGCGCCAACGCCCCGCCCTTAGCGCCCTCGCCTCGCCCTTACCGCTAACGCCCCGCCCCTTAGCGCCAACGCCCCGCCCCTTAGCGCCTTCGCCCCGCCTCTTACCGCTAACGCCCGCCCTTACCGCTAACGCCCCGCCCCTTAGCTCCAACGCCCCGCCCCTTAGCTCCAACGCCCCGCCCCTTAGCGCCAACGCCCCGCCCCTTAGCGCCAACGCCCCGCCCCTTAACGCCCCTGCCCCGCCTCCCTTAGACCACCACTGGCCCCTCCCTCTCGCGGCGTGCGCGCGCGCGCTTCCGGGGGGCGCGTGGGTGCCGCGGCAGAGAGGTAAGCGACGCGCCGCGCGCGGGAGCCGCTCAAGCTGTGGCGAGCCCGCCGCGAATTGTCCACCACCTCCACCTCCAGCACCTCCACCACCGCATCCACCACCAGCGCCCCTTTACAGACGCTCACTCGCTCGCTCGCTCGCTCTTCCCGCTCTTTCTGCCGCCCGCTCGAGCTCGCCCCTCGTGAGACGGCGGCGCTTGCCCGCCCGCCCGCCTGCCCGGGTTGTGTGGTGGTGTAGGGGGGTGGTGGTGTAGGGAGGGTGGTGGTGTAGTAGGGGTGGTGTAGTAGGAGGGGTGGTGGTTGTAGGGGGGGCGGTGGTGTAGGGGGGGGGCAACCCTCAGCTGGGGGGGGGGGGGTGGGTCGCGCGCTTTCTCCGCCCCCACCCCCCATCGTCCTTCGTCATCGTCGCCGTGTCGCCGCGGCCTAGTTGACTCGTGCTTCACTTGGCACCACCACCAGCAGCACCAGCACCACTACTCCCAGCACCACTCCCAGCAGCACCACTAGCACCACCACTAGCACCAGCACTAGCACTAGCACCACTAGCAGTACCACCACTACCAGCACCGCCACTACCAGCACCACCAACACCAGCACCACCACCAGGACCACCACCACCACCACTCCCAGCACTACCACCAGCACCACCACTACCCACCACTACCACCACTACTACTACCACCACTACCACCACCAGCACTACCAGCACCACCACTACCCACCACCACTACCACCACTACCACCAGCACTCCCACCACCACCACTACCACCACCACTACCAGCACCACTACCACCACCACTACCCACCACCACTACCAGCACTACCACCACCAGCACTACCACCAGCACCACCACTACCACCACCACTACTACCACCACCACTACCAGCACTCACCACCACTACCACCACCACTACTACCATCACCAGCACCACCACCACTACCACCAGCAGCAAGCCTCTGCACCTTCACGCTGTACGAATTGGATGCATTGTTGACTATCAGCGGGCCACGCGTTACATTGCCACTACGACGTAGATCTGTGGGCATCTATTCACGACCCCGCGATGTACCACGATCTCGCTTCCCAACCTCGGCCTTCACGTAGCAGTGGATCGAGCAGGACTTATTCTGACGAGGTCCCCGTGGTGAGGACCAGGTTGTTGCGGACTTGCCGTCGTGAAGTGCTCCGTTAGCGATGATTTAAAACGTTTCCCACCGCTTTTAATTGTATTGAACCCATGATAAGGTCATGCAATTGAGTTTTCTTGGGCAGAACCGCGCTCATTTGTGCGCTTTAACGGCTCTTCCTTGTGAATGGGATCTAGGCAATTGCTGATAATAACTAGAGGTAATTTAACACTCGTGTAATTCGAAGCAATTTTAAGTTTAATAGTATTACTATTCGTTAACCCCACCATACAAATGAAACTGTACAAGTTGTACAGTATAGTATTATATAGCCACAGCTGTGTGAATGGTCTGTCACTCGTTGTATCCGTGATTGATTTAAATGACCCATCACCTGACACGTATTTAGCAAATAGTTATTATGCATCATATTCTCAGTCACCCTTCGATTCAAAAGGTTGACACAAGAACTGATGACGAGAATTACAGACCCGTTAGCCCCTGATGATTTACTACCCGGCATTGCCCAGGAGAAAAATATATTTCAAAACTTCTCTTAAAAACTTTTATTACATCTACAATCTTGATTTGAAGCTTTCGTGACTGCAGGAATCCTACGTGACTTTACCGAACGAACCAAGGATTATTACATACACATACGAAGCTATTGTGAAAGCCCGGTAGGCCGTTTGTCCATTTCTCCACCAACAAAGCCATCAGAGGCTTGGAGAAGCCCAAAAAGTAATAAAAAGTGGGGGGTAAATAGTTTGATGTAAAAGGTTTCCGAAAATTGTCGACCCCCCCCCTCAAAACATTTTTACCCCTGCGTAGGTATATATACCTACACACTCTACATACAACTACAGAGTAAGTAGTATCTATTTACTCTAGTTGTAGCTACTGACTGTACAGTAGTATTTACTGACTGTAGTAACTACTGACAGTAAGATCTACTGGCCCTACAGTACTATCTACTGACTATACCAATAGCTACTGACCGTAGTAGTATCTACTGACTAGCAGTATTTACTGACCGTCGTGGTATATACTGACTGTTTTAGTATCTACTATCACTACAGCAATGCATACCCACTGGTGGAACCTGCTATCACTACAGCAGTGCATACTGACTGTGGTGGTACCTGCTATCACTACAGCAGTGCATACTGACTGGTGGTACCTGCTATCACGACAGCAATGCATACCCACTGGTGGAACCTGCTATCACTACAGCAGTGCATACTGACTGTGGTGATTACAGCAGTGCATACTGTGGTGGTATCTACTTTCACTACGGCAGTGCATACTGACTGTGGTGGTATCCTATCACTACAGCAATGCATACTGACTGGTGGTACCTGCTATCACTACAGCAGTGCATACCGGCTGTGGTGGAACCTGCTATCACTACAGCAGTGCATACCGACTGTGGTGGTGCCTGCTTTCACTACAGCAGTGCATACCGACTGGTGGAACCTGCTATCACTACAGCAGTGCATACCGACTGTGGTGGTTCCTGCTTTCACTACAGCAGTGCTTACTGACTGTAGTGGTACCTGTTATCACTGCAGTAGTACATGCTGACTCTATAGCAGTATATATCGACTCTATAGCACAAACTACTAACTTGACAGAGTGTCGTCGTGAGGCCTAGTCCCTGCAGAGCCCCCGGCCTCGCCTAGATTGCCCAGCCGGCCGAGGTGGCACCTTGGCAGGCTGGCCGCTACCTACGCCCCCCCCACCATCCCCCTGCCCGCTCTACGATAATAGTATCTAAGTGCTATAATATTAGTATCTAACGACCCTATAGTAGTAAGTGCACACATTGGGGTTGGGGGGGGGGAGAAGAGGACATATTACTTTGAAGAATTTATCTCAGCGTTGTGTGTATTTTCTTTTTAATTTTTAACGTGTGCATTGCTAGGGGCAACCCCCGGTCAGCTTTGTCTCGCATGCGCAAATGCGTGCTTTGGCGCTCGCAGAGCGGCGTAAGGAAAGAAATAGTAAATATCACTAAATTGTTAATTTAGCTTACTTTAAAGTTGATGGATGGGAAAACGTAATATCGCTGGCTCACCACAGTGTTTATGGCGTGGTACTTGGCTACTTTTTTAAAAATGTAAAACCCACGGTTTGCGAGCCAAATCCTTCGCAAGTTTCATACACAGACAGACACACAGACACATAGAGACAGACAGACAAATAATGCCTATTATAGGTAAGATGAACATAATTGGGAACAATGGGACAATTAGTAGCCAACGAAATCACATTCTGGAAAAGATAAATACATTTTTAATTTTGTGCCTGAGTTTTGTAGAGTGTGTATGGAAGGGGATTTCAACCAATGTCTATTTTTGTAGCCATCCGCCATCCAAGCTGCTGCAAAACTGAGGCTTAAGTAAAATATATTTCGAAATTAAAACAGTTGACAAGGATGGAACACCACATGAAGAAAGTAATACAACATATGAGAAGCGGGAGTCGGAATAGGAAACAACTTTTATCAAATTGTTTCACAGCGACTTGAGAATTGACATTGGAATTTGGGCACAGGATAAATGTGCAAGTTCACAACACTATTGAAGATGTTTATTGGAGAAACACAACTGTTAAACAGATCAAAGTATGCTTACCAATGTCAGGTATCGCAGATGGACTGAGATTTGTAAAACATTAAATAAATAGACGGATGAGAGCAGGTTGGAGTACATACCAATGTGCCTAAATATGAAACATTTCGGTCGGTGTGTATGAACATGTGTGACATGGATCGGATACAAGGAATCTGGCAGAAAATTTTACAATTGGTGAAAGTGCGTAATTAAGCGTGGAGAGAAGCCTGCTTCGAATTATACTGAGACACAAAGAAGAACACATGGACCAGGGAACACACACATTAGAGACACATTGACTTTATGAAAGTGAGCTTGGTCATAGAAAGGATCATGGCTGGTGGCTGAGCTTTGATGACAGTGGCAGCCAAAGGAGAGAACATGCCCAAGAGCACATCCACCACGGAGATGGAGGAATGCGATCAGCTCAAGTGGAGGAGCTAGATGGATTCTTGCATTCCAAGTAGTAATGGCTTGGGGAGGCATTCATCTAGTAGTGGATAGATCACGACCGATGATGCGGCTACATCTATCTACATTTCTATCAACGACAGAAAGATAAATATTGACTGATTAAAACCCAAGTTATGTTCTAACTTCTACATTTCAAGCCATCCCAAAGCATATAATCTCACTGGATTATCACCTGTTTAAATATACGAGGTTTTGTTCAGTGGTGTGCATTTTACTGAACAAATCTTTGTCATTAATGATTTATCCCCAAAAGCCTCATACTAAATGTTTCACGTACTGAAGAACAAGATGCGGTACAGTCAGGAAACATGTAGGTTAGCTATACAGCAAAAACGTGGAAACCTACATCTAATCATTACACCGGTTAAGAAAGTTTGACATTTGACGTATGTATGTTTAACTTTTTTCGCACCCGTGCATAGCTAACCGTACTCATTTGGAGGTGCCACACGGCTGACTTATATTTCGTCGTGAGAGCCGGGAAATACATTGTGACTGCCACATGGTGTGTGTATCTTACAGTGATGTGGGCCGTGTTATGGAGGGGTGCGAGTTTGAGTCGTGGCTGCAGCAGGTGTCGCGGGGCTTCGTGTCGCTGTCGGACGGGCAGCGCAACGCTGTTCTGGACGTCCTCATTGCCAGCAGCGGCCCCACGCAACTGCGGCACCTGTCGACGCAGCTCGAGTCACTGCTGAAGCGTGACTTCCTGCGCCTGCTGCCGCTGGAGCTCAGCTTTCACCTGCTCAAATGGCTGGACCCCAGGAGCCTGCTCACGTGCTGCCTAGTGTGCCGCTCGTGGAATAAGGTCGCTGCGTAAGGCCCTCTGTAGGGGCGTTTATGCTGGGGTGGCCATCCCCGCTTTTGCCGTCGTTCTCGCTGAGCTCTGTGTTGCATGCTGTCATATATCCATATCTTTTTCTAGATTTGAAACTTTCGTGACTGCAAGGATTCATACTCTTAGTTTTTTCGGTAAAGTCACGTAGGTAAAAAATGAAATTAAAATTCATTTTAATTTCAAGTAGGTAAAAAATGAAATTAAAATAAATTTTAATTTCATTTTTTACCTACGTGACTTTACCGAAAAAACTAAGAGTATATATCCATATCCACACTGGTGCACGATTCACACCATACTTTGGTCCTTAACCCTTTGCCATTCCGAGAAGACTGCAAGCTGCAGGGTCCGTCCCATTCATCGCTGAATTTCGGAATGCACAAGTGGTTCAGCGTTAAATTTATTTCGAGAGGCATAGCTCCATTGTTTTTAAAGACGTTGTACTCACTGCAGAGAACTGTAGCGACACGACCGCACTATGATAGCTGGCGCTAAACTGTGCTACATGCCCTGCATGGCATTGCGTGAACCTCAGTACCGATAAAGTTATTTTATTTTTTCTTCTGGTTCTGTTTTGATGATGTACACATGTCATCACAACGGAATTTGAAGAAAAACTGATGATGTGATACTCCTAGGAGCTATCTTGCTCCATCAAAAATGTACTGCTATAAAATTATATTGCAAATCTTGTCGTTAATCTTTTGCCATTCATTACATGAACAAGCAGTGTTTAATATGATTTGCATGCCCTTCAGGTGTATGATGGTGTAGTGGCTTTGGAAAAAATATAATTGTTCCATTTGAATCAAATGGATGATTATTTAAAAAAATAATGAGCATGTAAAATATGCTAACAATCAGTATTGTATTTGGAAACAATTATCATTGCAATAGATATGCCAGATTTTTTTTATGGAACAGTTTTTGAATATGTCTGAGCTGGCATGTCTCTGTAGGTAGCGCCCTGTAGTTTTCGAAACAATGGACATGGTAGAAAGTAAAATAATCAAAAGGTAAAGTAATAAAAAGGAAAGGGATTTATGAATTGGACATTAGTGATGTAATAATTCACTGCCTTCTTGATCATATTTGAGTATACTAATTTGAAAGGCGCTGTATAAAACTTACTTTATTATATTTATTTTAATGATTCTAGGACAGGATTTGATTTACAAATCAGTTTTGTGTATAGAGAATCACATTAGCTGCATGTTTTTCGTGAACCAATAATCTACACTTCAGTATTGTAACAAAACACCTCTTTAATGCACAAAGGCATTGTGAGTGTAACAAATTCAGTCTAATTCATTACATCCCTGTTGGACATATGTGCTCTAAAGAATATTGCATATATACAGTACAGTATGTAAATGTAGAGCCTGTTTTATCAGTCCACTACCTCATGAGGGCCTCTTCACGCCGTGCGGGTTGTAAAAGTTATTTATATTTTGTATATTGGTTAATAATCATGGTGCTAAAAAAAGGTGACATGTTTATCCATTTTTGTTGTGCTCATAAAGTTTGTTATTCTCAGCCATCAGACGCATCACACTTATGACCCAGTGTGTGACACTCCAGTCACTATAAAAATAGGTTTTTCCCCCTTTTTCTGGCAACAAAACTGAAACCTTCTTACAAGGAATCATGTCTGCATTAACCACAATACTTGTGGTCAGAATGCAAACAAAACACATACTCTGATAATTTATGCATTGTCCTTGAAACTAAATGGTCCACACCAGAGACATCTTTCTTTTGAGCCTCGTCTCAAACGGTGTTAGACCAGAGGATACCAAAGGAGTACAACTCAAACACAATGCACGATCAGAGTAATGAGAGCTCGGGGGGAACATATACATCATGGAACCTCCTTTTTCAGTACCAAAATATAAGAATAAGTTTTCTCCTTTTCTCTGGCACCAAAACTCCAGTCACTCTCTTTAAGTCATGCCACCATATCTCTTACAGGTGGTGAACGGCTGTAGCGAAGTGTGGCTATCTGCATGTCGTGAGCTGGGCTGGCGAGTTCCGGATGAGTGCAGCACGCAGGATGGCCGCCACTGGAAGTGCGCCTACATCCAGGCCAACCGGCGGCTGCGTCAACTGCGAAAGCAGCAGGCCTTTGAGACCTCCTCGCTTCTGGGACACAGTGCCCGTGTCTATGCCCTCTACTACAAAGATGGTCTACTGTGCACAGGTAAACTAAACTAATGACTATAACCATGTTTTATTTTACCAGGTAAGGCCCACTGAGCTACATAGCGCTTTTTTAGAAGAGACGTGGCTATAAATCATAGACCAACGAAGTGGCTTATCATGTAGGAATTTTAGCAGCCAAATACTCTAAAAACAAGAGGACCTGGAGAAAAAAACCACATGACCACAGGAGAATATGAAAACTCAATATACAGGCATCGGGGTCAGGATCAAACTCTCGACCTGCATACCAGGCGAGGGAGTTAACATCTTGTGACCTTGGCACCACAAAAGTCACAGGGCCTTCATGAGGCGACCAGATGTATTGATTTGGCTGGGACAGACTTGCTTTAAGGAAGGCTCTCCCATTGTCTGGAAGCTTGTGAAAATCTTGATTTTCTTTCTCAGTTTAAGATTTTATTGCCTCGTGCTCAATTCACGGTATGTGTAAAGGGTGGGCCTACCTGAGTTGTGGGTGGGACTAGCAGAGTAGTTGGTGGGGCCTATGATCGGTAGGGTGGCCAACAGAATGGGTGAGGCCACTGTGGGCAGGGATAGTAATTGAGTGGGTGTGACCGGGTAAAATTGGGTGGGGCTGAACGAGGGAGGACTGTGAGCTCAACCATGTCTCCTGATTCACCCTCGTAAATTTGTTATCCTAAGGTCTTCATGCTTGGATATTTATGGTGCTCTTTTGGCAGGCTTGGGAGTTGTTGTGGGACCAGTTCCTTTAACAACTACTCAGCTGTGTTGCCATTAAAATATACGAACAATAACTAATTTGAATCAAACTTGCCATGAATGTTTAAGTTGAGAAACTTCCAATCGGAGTTGTCTCTTTCATCGTAGTTTCCTGACTAGAGCTTTATGAACGTTGTCACGTGTGCCTTATTCTTTTTATTCCCTGTATCTTAAATACATTAAATTAAAACAGTGTACTGGATCTGTATATTTTTTTACCAGGTTATGAGTGTGACATTTTTTTGAAGACCATATCAATAATTATAGATGCTGCGGTGTTATATTTAGCACCTGGTTAGACTTGGAATCGAGAGATTCCCTGTTTGATTGGACCTTCTCGTGCCGCAGTTGAAACCATGTGCATTTTTTTACTGGTAGGAACTTCCTGGTTACACCAGCCCACAGGGGATTATTTTGTCCGTCCGTCGTGCAGGGAGGGGCTGGGTGGGGTGGGCAGGGGCTGGGTGGGGGGTGGGAGGGGTGGGGCTGGGTGGGGAGGGGCTGGTCACCCCGTGGTGCCCTTATAAAACTCAACGCCGGCTTGTGCCCGCCCTCAAAGTCGGGCATTTTTGCGGAATACACCACGCCGCCGTTGACCCTGGCAATTGACTGAGCAACCCAACGTTCCTACCAGCTCCCTCCGCAGGAATGTGTTTCCACCTCTTCTCCTCTGTCCACCCAGCAGTATAAATGGGTATATCGCAGTTCGGTGATTGGCACGTTGCATGTGGTGGGATAGAGTATGGGTATTCCTACTTTTTCCAATGTTTCACCAGCATGGTAGATGAAGCAAATTACCCCCTCGTATGTATGTATGTATGTTGAACTTTTTTCACACCGTATGTAGCCAGTTGTGCTCATCGGATGTGTTGGTCTCTTGAGTTCCATAAAATGGAGGCCTTTTTTGCCAGCATTGCCATGAGCATACTGGCATGCAAGGCTATCTGCACATTTATCTTATAAATGATTTTCTCTGTCATGCTATTCTAGATGGTCAATCTGATATCCAGCATTGAGGTTGATATGCTGAATTATCAGGTAAAAACATGAATATAATAAAATCGACTTATACACATGAACTGCACTTCATAAGCTTCCAAATGACATGTTGTTCATTGGAGTTGTTAGAGCGGTCTCAGAGTTTTCTGGACAACCTGATGAGCAGTTTTTGTAGATTTATGAATGTAATTTACGCATGCAGTGTATGTATTTTTTATAACTGCTTACTCTGCGTCGGCGGTTCTCAAACTATTTCACTTATCCACCAGTAGTTCAGCCTTTCACGTTTACCAGTTTCTTCTGTGTACGTGTTAAATAACATGCATCGCTTGCCTCTACATTTATAAGACATTTTTAAGTTGTATTCTGGGACAGGATGTCAAAATCCAACCCTCGAAAATCTTTGCGACAGCAGTCAGATATTTATTTTGGACGTGATGAGTCATTCATATTTCAACATTAAAAGTGACAGGAGTGAGGTCGGATATATATTATCCTCTAAAAAAAAAAAATCGATGTTTATTCTTTAGTCCGCTTCGGCAGGGTTTTATCAGGTGGAACCATAAACCAGAAAACATAAGCACAGTATAATATAATCCGCTTGATGGCATTTGGAAGTAAATATTGACGTCACGTATATAGATTATCTTTTGGAAAAATGCATTTAAAAACATCTGCTACAGCTTTCACATTTGCCCTTGAGGTCAATGCTATTAAGTAGTGCTGCTGTTTATTACAATCCAGCATTGCATGCATGTTCAGTCCAATTTTAAATGCCTAAGTTACATATGGTGCAAACATTAAATGTCATTTCAATTTGCTCTGAGGCGGAATATCAAAGTTGTTTGTTTGGCCCTGTAGTCTTTTATTCATTTACTTTTGTTCATTTGCACTCGCTCAAAGAAATGTCAGATGTCAAAACATGTTGTTTTGTGATTAGCATTTTTATTGATACATGTTAAAACGTCGGCTTATTTCCATAAATACAGGTAGATCACTATTAGCAGAGTTAATCGTCAGACCAGCAGAGGGCAGTGTTTGATAACGAATTAGGCAATACACGTATTCCGATTTACAGAAAGGGATGCGTTCTTCAAAAAACACGTGATGGGAATGAATTTTCGAATTAATTTGGCACAAGAAATTAGGGATGTCTTTTGGACAGTCATTCCAACTCTACTGCTAATCTACAAATATATCACTTTTTTACAATACAAAAATAGTAAAGAACATAAACATTAAACTATAGAATAATATTTTGATTTAAAGCTTTCGTGACTGCAGGGATTTATATTCTTGGTTCTTTCGGTAAAGTCACGTAGAAGGAAAACAATAAAATAATAAATATAAAAAATAAAATTCTCACGACGTTTCGACTGCAACACAAGCAATTATCATCAGGTGTGAAATCCACAGCAAGAAAATTTGTGGATTTGTGGATTTCACACCTGATGATGATTGCTTGTGTTGCAGTCGAAACGTCGTGAGAATTTTATTGTTTTATATTTTTATTTTTTTATTGTTTCCCTTCTCCGTGACTTTACCGATAGAACGAAGAATATAGATTAATAATTATTTTTAAACAACAATAAATAACCCTGTCAGGGAACTCACGTCACAGGTGATGTGCAAGCATTACTGTTGCACTCTAGGGATGCCATGACACTGTCGTGGATAGATAACGCAGCCTCCCGGGTGGTCATTGTTTGATCTCATGGCGTGTGCTCTGTGTAATTTCGTTCATGCTGAAATTCGATTTTGTGAATCGACAAGTGTCCACAATTTGTCGATTGCATTTACACAAAAGTTTGTAAAACCGAACGTTTGTAAATCGAGGGATACCTGTACAGGTAGCCCTCGCCTTAAGTCAGTTTGACTTATGTCAATCCCCACTTAGGCAAGTCGCCAATTTCCACCCGTGGTATTACTTGTGTCGGTTAGAACTCACACTTAGGGCACGACGCTGATTCAGGCGCCGGTTCTGCACACAAACAAATATACAGTACGATTTAAAGCTTTCGTGACTGCAGGGATTCATTTTCTTGGTTCTTTCGGTAAAGTCATGTAGAAGGGAAGTAATAAAATAATACAAATAAAACACAATAAAAATAATTCTCACGACGTTTCGGCTACAACGCAAGCAGCCGTCTTGCGTTGTAGCCGAAACGTCGTGAGAATTATTTTATTGTGTTTTATTTTTATTATTTTATTACTTCCCTTCTACGTGACTTTACCGAAAGAACCAAGAAGATGAAATATACAGTACGTTGCCTACTTAGTGTGCCTCCCGATGTGCTCCGGTGTGAAACCTCTCTGCATCCTTAGTGACTTTTTTTCAGCATTTTTTTATTAATTTAATCCTTTAAAATTACTGATAAAAGGAAAGGTCAGTGCTCTAGCAATGGTGTTGAAAAGAAACGTAGCAGAAAGGCCACGACTGTAATCAGTCCAAATAAGCCAGAAATCAGCAAGAATCGGGTTAAGAACTTTATAAACACTATTATTGTAGCTTTAAATCGAAAAAAAACCTATTATTGTACTTTATATATTATTCATGGTTGTGTTCATATCTCGTTGCATATCGGACCCTTGGTCAGGAATGTAACCACCGAGTATGTAGTTTATCTCTGAAAATCGGTCTCGACTTACGGCACATTTTCTTGGAACGTAATCTGACCCAAAGGCTTGAGGAGCGCCCGTAGTAGTTAAATTCAGTAGACTAAAGAAAGCCATGCAAACACCCCGATTCTCCTGCACATATCCCATGACCGCACACAACAAAACTGTCTCCGACAGAGCCAACCGGTTTTATCTTACTCGTTGAAGTGTACAAGTAATAAATGACAAATTTTGCATCAAATTTCACATTTTTATCGGAGCAAACGATGCTTGTGACACGTTGGCTGTTACAGCATGTATGTACAGTAAAACCTTGGATTTCGAGTAACTTGGTCTGCGAGTGTTTTGCAAGATGAGCAATTTTTTATATAAATATTAATTTGGTAAATGAGCGAGGTCTTGCAATACGAGCAGTGCGTGTATATGCTTTGTCTGCCGAGCGTCACGTGATCACAACTGATGTACGAGTGCTTTGATATACGAGTGCTTTGGATTACAAGCACGTTTCCGAAACGAATTATGCTCGCAATCCAAGGTTTTACTGTATTTTTTTACTCCTGTGTCCATATGCGCGAACGTGTTTGTATGCATCACTGTAATGTATCTATTTATATTATTTTATTATTTCCCTTCTACGTGACTTTACCGAAAGAACAAAGAAGATGAATCCCTGCAGTCACGAACGCTTTAAATCGAAATGTATCTATTTATAATTCTGTGGTATCATTTGAACTTGCGGTCTGTACCAGATATTCACGTTTGTAACTTTATACAGAAGTCGTATGGCTATGGTTGTACATACTATATTTGTGACTGAATCGGATTATATTCTGATTAATGAGGTATAAAGTTGCAGGTATTGCCTTTGTAGAAACAGGACATTTTCTCAGAAGCCGGACTCATTTTTCAGGGGCAAGGGAGCCTTTCCATAAATAATTTAATCACTACAAAATTACTGCATGTAATTAACATCCAACACATTTAATTAACACGTAATGACATTAATAGTCACAATTTAATATATCAATTTTATAGCCATAAGAAAATCACTGCCATACAGTTTGCCATCATGATGAAGCGGAGGCAGACGGCTCAGAGGTTCACTGCTTGTGAAACGCTGAAGCGCTTTTCCATTTCACTGATGACTGTATCTGTTTATTTGTAAAATAGATGAAAAAACAAAGGCGTGCACTCACAGAGCATGTTTGTGACTGAGGTGCTCAACGGAATTGCTTAACCAATGTCTAATTTTGCCGCCATTGTAAGATGATGCTTTTAACATGAACAATTTAAATATACGTTTTTCATTAGATAAGCATTTTAAAACAACTTTCATGTTTTTCATTTATATTGAACTAGCGGGAAGTACCCGGCATTGCCCAGGTCAAAAAATATTTCAAACCTCCTCTTAAAATCTAACAGCAGTGCATCCTGACTGTGGTGGTACCTGCTATGATTACAGCAGTGCATACCGACTGTGGTGGTACGTGCTATCACTACAGTAGTACATGCTGACTCTATAGCAGTATTTATCGACTCTATAGCACAAAGTACTTGGCTGACTAGAGTGGCGTGGTGAGGCCTAGTCCCGTGCAGAGCCTCCGGCCTCGCCTAGATTGTCCAGCCGGCCGAGGTGGCACCTTGGCAGGCTGGGCTGCTACCGCTGACCCCCCCCCCCGCCACGATCTCCATGGCCGCTGTGCATTAATATCTACGGCCTATAGTGGTAGCATCTAGCGACTGTATCGTAGTAACTGCACGCATCGGGGTGGGGGGGACATCACACAGTGAAAAATTTACCTGAGCATTTAGTTTCTTTTTATAGCATTTTTAACGCGAATGAAAATGCCCCCCTCACTCCCGAAGGCGTGCGACTTGGCATGAGCCGTCGTCCCCGCCAAAGGCGCGTGAGTTGGCATGGTCATGCACGCGTCATAAATAATTAAATAGAAAGCGCACAAAAATCGCACTATACCGCTAATTAAACTAATTTAAAGTTGACGGATGTGAAAAAGGAATAGCACTTGCTCACGGTGTGGCTTATGGCGTGGTACCTGGCTATATTTATTTTACGTAAACAACACCGTTGGAGAGCCAAATTCTTTGCAAGCGCGCGAAAACACACAAACCCACACACAAACCCCGCCACAAATCCACAGATACATTTTGACTTTTTTATATATGTAGAAGATAATATAAGAAAATTGTGTAATGTCATCACAAGACAACCCTGAGATAGGCCGATGAATGCAGATTCATTACCACCCGAACAGTGTTCCTGTCAAATATTTTATATTTCTTTCATTTATTTTTATTTTCAGGTAGCTTTTTTGGCTAAGCCTGAATTCCAGCTTACTCAAATATATTTTCCAGAGGTATTACTGTATGTGGTGGTGACATAACCATTGCGCTTGCGCGAGGCTATTTGCAGTTTGAGGCCACCTGCAGTGTTGTAGATTAGCTCGCAGGAAGTCATGGGACAGACCCAGGTGCCACGGGTTGACTGACTGAGATGACTGGCAGATTCACTACTTGTGCTCCTTATTTTGCCAAATTGCTGTGTTTTAGCTGCCCAACGATCTGCTTGTTGTTCGCGTCACTCCACTGCCCTCTGTTGTTTGTTGGAGGCCAACTGCCTCCCAGCCGCCCAGTAGCATCCTTCACGAGCCTCCTCCATCGATGCCGATCTTGACATCACTGGTACTCATCATAGGCAAGTCGACTGAGCTCCACATCCTGTTCTACTTAGCCTATCTCTTCTTTAGTCCGTGCCACGCCCATTTTGTCCCCTCTATCCGGCCAAACAGAAGCTGCTTGGACATGCAGGCCTCATGTCCCAGCCAACGCAGCTTTGCCTGCCAGACGAGCTCACAGATGGAACTGTGTTCAGATCTTTCAAGGATTTGTGAAATCCTCGCACAATCCAGCCTCGTAACAACTCAGGATGGATTATAGGCAGGCCAACCTGAATATTTCAAACTGACACAGATGTTCTTTCAGAGAGTTCAACTTTTTGCAGGTGTAGAGAAGGGAGGGCAAAACTGTGGCCGAGAAGACCTGCAACTTCGTATAGAGTGACAGGCTGATGAAAAGATGATACCACTCGCCTGATTCAGAGTGAGACCTCTGCTGCCCAACCGCAGCACACATGTACATACAGGACATATTGTAGCACTGTATTATAACAATAGTTCATCGGTGGTGATGATACATTCCAATCGTTGTAATGTGATGCTGTTAGCTTTATACAGATTGGCAGCAGCTCCTGACTTCGATCACTGCCTGGCAGGAGATGTCACAAACGTGTGATGTGCATTATCGGCGACGATTGAAATGCAATTCCTCACAACTCTCTCTTGCTACAGTTTAAGTCTGCTGTGGTTTGGCAACATCTGCTCCCGACAGTTGTAGCCAAGGAAAAATGGTGTGGTGTGTGCCTAACTTAAATGTTACTTATGTTTATGTATTTTTTTAATTTAAAGCTTAAAATGTTCAATTATTAAAATTTCCGCACAATTACAATGTTAAATAAGAACATTTTCTTTGCGTTCCTTGTTTTTTTCCTGGATACTTAAAATGTGGGCTATTTGAGTCAGGCTTTTTGCTGTAATTTAAATGTTGCAACTTTGACAAATGTATAAGTGAATACATCTATTTGTAAATTAGCTATTGTACAGTGCTCTCTTCGAAATTTAAGTAGTGAAACTCTTTTGTGGTTTGTGATGCCTTAATTGAGCTCCATCCCAGTGATGCAGTCAATATATTTTTAAATAAAATCTGTCAAAGATCAGCAACATTACTTATTAACTCAATGAGCCAGCCTTCGACTTTCATACCACACTTAAATTGCAGCTAACTGTTTGAATTAGATGATTGATATTGTTTCAATGTGAATGTAATTACATTTATTGTCTATTCTTGATGTGGGCACCAAAGACAATACTAACTTATTCATTTCAATGCTCGTAAGTGGAATTATATCTGATGCAGAAACTCATGTTTACGTCACGAAACCTACGTTTTGCTCAGTGAGCACCCATGTTAAAGTGCTTGGATCCACACTTAAGAGGATGGGCATTCATAAGTATGGACGGTACAGCCAGGGGCCGCACTGCTCTGGCGGTGTGCTCCGTTACCGTATGGTATCTTGAGCTGTTTTATACACACAGGGCACCAGTGGTGTCCCGCAGCGTTGAGGCGAACTTGATGGGATCCACTGTGCTCGCACCGATGCGTCGACACCTGCGTCCATGGTGTGGGATTCACACGGTGTTAATGTGAATTTGAAACGTTTTTTGTTCGTGTAGGCAGGCCCATCTGCTTATGGGGAAATACTGGTGCAAGGGCTGGCTTACGGAATATTTAGCAATTACGGGGGTTAGAATTGTAAGGCCTTGAATGAGGTATCTTGCTGACAAAGGGGTTCCTTGCAGAGCTAAGCCTGTATCCATGTCTTGGCTTTGTAATTAAACTGAAGTGGGTGGGTTTTTCAATGCAAGCACATATTCTGGAGGAATACAAAATTATTACTGCTTTGAACTCCAATCTCAATGAATTTCTGATATATTTTGCTCACCAAAAGTTTATTTATTGTTTTGTCGAGGAGGCATTAACACTGCTGTATAAGTATAATTTTTCAGAGATTTTAAACCGAGCTCTTAAATCACTCTTCACTCTGGCAGCTTCCGAGCTGCATATTGACACTTTCAGTCATCCCATTATTGAAATGAGAATACTACATTTGTAATTTGATAATTTTCTATATTAAATATAAGTATGGAAAAAACCTACACTGAAAATATGAGTAGTGAAAGTATTTTATGTGCTCAGACAATTCTTTGATCCTGTTGAAGCTGTGTGAGTGAATCACCGAGTGTTAACTGCCATCACGGGCAACGTGTTGTGATAATTTCATTGATGTAGTTTCATGAAACTTCTCTTCAAAGGCTATCAAGTAAACAACAAAAGTGTTCATGGATCATGAGGCACTGAGCCTTGAATCAGGAGATGATAACTAAGAATGGGAGTGTGCGCATGTCACCAATTGGTTGGCTAGTGTGTGCAGATCATCAAGCTTGTAGGCAGTGTGTATGCACTAACAAGTTGACAAAAGAACATTACTTATTGGCCAGGGCACCCGTGCCAATGCAAGCCCGCAATGTATTTCATGTCATTCAGTCGCCATTGTACTCCATTTGATCAGGCTCACGAAAAGCTTTTTAAATTTCAGTTAGGCCACTCATTTTAACCGTTAAAACAGACAACACGT
Source organism: Lethenteron reissneri (assembly GCF_015708825.2). NCBI lineage: Eukaryota > Metazoa > Chordata > Hyperoartia > Petromyzontiformes > Petromyzontidae > Lethenteron > Lethenteron reissneri. The sequence continues at coordinate 7,594,554 of NC_083790.1, read as the reverse complement.
GACAGGCTTGGTAAGAGCTCAGCTTTTTGTAGAATGTTCCAAACATGTACCATGTCATGCAGTGGTCCCTTTGTGTGTTTTTCAAAATCCCTGGGGTTTTCAGAGTTGGCTGTTTGTTCACATGCTATGGCTTGTGCTTTGGAAGTGATTATTACTCATCAGTGAATATTAAACAAATAGTTTACAATGGAGACGGGCAAAGAGGAATACAACACATGTTTTTCCTACTGTTTGTCAGAATTACAATTTTGTTTATCTGTGGTTATGTCATGAGGAGATGGATGGCAAATAACAGCATGACCCCCTGTATTCTTGGAATAATGTTTTATCATTTTGGTAAATTTTGTCTGGACGTTTGCTGCTTGATTAGTAAGAATGTACTAAATCTAGATTAAAACTTCAAATCTAGATTAAGAATGTAATGATTCACCCTCCTCCCCCGCACCTATTTGGCAGTTTGATGAGTCATGATCCGAACAAATAATTTCAAGTTAATATTTTTTTCTCCCTTTTGTCCAGTCTTGATTGTATATTTTAATCACAAGAGTGATGTGCATACTTTGTAAATAATACAATCTTAACTCGAATGATTCAATGCGTTTATCATGTGCTTTAGACTGGATTTTTATCGACGAATCATTCCAAAATGATAAGAATTAGTTTCATAGTGGTAGTAACAACACCCTTATTTATTTTGTCTGCAGAGTTCGACTCGCAAGGCAAAACTCCAGCCCGTTCGTAGAGCAACGATTTAAACAGCTTTTAATTTCCACATTTCTGCTTTATTTGCGTTATTTGGAAATTAGATGGCAAGCAGAGATGAAACATGATTGAGGGTGACAATAAAGGGGACATGGAGAAATAAAAATACTTCACATGTAATGTAAACATGGGTTGCAGATGATATCCATTCAGCTCTGGGAAATCTTACTTTTCTATGAAATAGTGACTAAAGAATGGCTAATATCAGTGCTTTTCACTTTACAGCACTAGCTGTTAAAACACTTTTCAGGTATGTATGGAACATAATATTGCTGAAAAGAATCTGATATCAGGTAACTGATAACTATTGTAATCCATCTTCTTGGTTCTTTCGGTAAAGTCACGTAGAAGGGAAAAAAAAAATTTAAACATAATAAAATACAATTCTCACGACATTTCGGCCACAACGCAAGCAGCCGTCCTCAGGTGAAGAACAGGTCTGTCGGAAAGACAGTGTCTTATTATTTTATTATTTTCCTTCTACGTGACTTTACCAAAAGAACCAAGAAGATGAATCCCTGCAGTCACGAAAGCTTTAAATCGAAAAAAGTATTGTAATGTATTTGATTGCTTTAAAGAAGGTAAGCAATATTTACAAAGCCAGGTTGGATTGCAACTTCTACCATGCTGCTCAATAATACTACAGGTAGTCCGCTACTTACGATGGAGATGCGTTACGACGACCCCATCGTAAGTCAAAAATATCGTCAGTCGAAGATGGCCTAGCCTACCCAGGAGTCTTAAAAAATGGTGATAATTTAGCAAAACAGAGCAATTTACAGTACCGTACTGTATAAACTATATACTGTATTTATTAATTACAATACTGTATTGCACAGTAAAATTTAAAGTAAAAAACAAGGTAAATTCTTAGCCTACCAATATGAACTGCAATTTAAAAGAACGTTTTTTCAGGAAACAATCTTATCTGCTATAAAAAAAACTTTTAACATGCATTGAACGTATCGTATCGTGGTAACCTTAAAATCAAATCGCTGAAGCTACGTATCATACATGCATTGAACGTATCGTAACGTATCATATTGTACTGCAATCACCAAGATTCTGTCCGTCGTCTGCATACTTGAACGATGTTAGGTTGTTGATGGCAATTTTGTCGTATATGCCATCGTAAGATCGAAATATCGTAAGTCGGACCATCGTAACTCGGGGACTACCTGTACTTACTGAATAATAATTTACTGTCGTTTGTTAATTGACGACTGGATGCAGGTCTCCCCCCCACACCCTGTCAGTCATGAGGGGTATTTGACCATGTTGGTGAAGGCGTGGCTCAGATAACACTCGCCTATAAAGTCAGTCATGGCGAGGAATAACATTTGGATTGCTGGGTTTAAAATAGTCAGTGGAGCCCTGTGCCACTGCTCCACCTCGCCATTAAGTCAGTCAATTAATACTGGGAGGAACCACCTGGTTTCACCAGCCCACAGGGGATTGTTTTGTCTGTCCATCCGTCGTGCATCCAAAAATTGGAGGGGTGGGGCTGGGTGGAGAGGGGAGGGTGGGGAGAGGCTGGGTGGGGAGGAACTGGAAGGGTGGGGAGGGGCTGGGTGGGAGGGGTGGGGCTGGGTGGGGAGGGGCTGGTCACCCCGTGGTGCCCTTATAAAACTCAACATTTAACCTACTCACGCCGGCTTGTGCCCACCCTCACAGTCGGCCATATTTGCGGAATACACCACGCCGCCGTTGACCCTGGCCATTGACCGAGCAACCCAACGTTCCTACCAGCTCCCTCCGCAGGAATGTGTTTAATCTTAAGGTCTGAAATGCGCGATATGGCAGTAAAAGTCTGAAATAAGTGTTTAATGCGATGCATTCTAATCGAGTTGCATGCTTGTCATAATTCACTGGATGTACCCTTTTTTTTTAGTCCTGCCATTTTATGCTAACCACAGCCAAGTCTATAAATGGTGCTTAGTATGTCATACATGTTTATACGTTCTGTTGAGTAATTTGAGTAAATTTTCCCCAAACTCAAAATAATATATTAACACTGCGTCTGTCTTTAAACACACGTTTTCTTATTCAAATGATGACTCGTAAATACATGCCCGTGTTTTTCAGCAAACTCTTCCCACCATTGCACATTTTAGAGAAGTACATTGCATGAGAATTATTCAGTTGGCTCTGCTGCAGACAAGTCACATATCAAGTGTCTGTGTAACGCTGCCAAAGCTTCTGTGATTCTCTCTTGTTTTGCTATATGCTCTGGGCTATTTGGACAAAGCCGAATGCATGATTCTTACTCACAACAAAGCGCAGTTTTTTTTTTTATAAATATGCTTGTTAAACTTGGGCTTGATTAAGAGCATCAATTGTTTCCTCTCAACCCGTCTTATGTGGACTTTTTTTTTTTACAAACAAGAAGCTCATATATATTGGACATTTAAGCAATGCTCAAAAATGCTGTAAAATCACTTACACAGTTCTCATAAAATATTTATATTTTTTATAGGGCAATAGGTCATAATCCGTGGAAGACCATTCAAAGCATGGCTGCCTTTTGAATATAGAAATGTAAGCAAGCAAAAGGAAAGTGCATTTGTAACTGATAAGACAACTGTGTCAAGACATTTCAGTTTCCTCACCATGCCATCATCACTGTTGACCTCAACTAAAACACATGGACAGTGTCAGTCCACACACTAAGTCACATCTCAAGAATGAATCATTTAGAAATTCTTAACAATTATTTTAAACTTAATGTGTGTAAGGAACATTCCCAGGTGTGTGCGAGTGCAATGCGGCCCCATGATATCATCCATCTCTACACCATCTTTGCTGGCCATTGATGATGCACTCCAGACCTGTGAGGGTGTGTAATAGAAAGCAGGTCGCCTTTTTGAAAGTGCTATGCTTCTCTCTTCTCTCCAGCTCTCTAATCAAACTCCCATAAAGACAAGGCATGCACCTGTTGAAAGTAGTTGATAACTTTTCACCCCTAGTATGGGGGAGCATTCTCTCGTTATATCGTAGTCTGACATTTTCTAATCAGCCTGAATGGTTCCTGGTCTCCAGGCAATTCGGAACACTTGCCAGTTAGGTGGTGGGAATTCCTGGAGAAAGATGTGAAGAGCTGGAAGAAGCTCAATGAAGGAGCTTAATCTTAAGTCTGACCTCCAAGCCAGTTTTGTCAGGGAAGTGTGTACCCTGACCTTCACAAAACCATATAAGCTGCAGCATACATTTCCAAGCAGGGCTATTTTTACATTGGGGAAAATGGTGTCTCCGTTACCCTTTGGTAGGAAGCCTTCGGAGCCGAAATTTACCACCTTCTAGAGCTTTGCGTGATAGAGCTGGTTCCCAGACTCCAAATGGGCTGGGGATTCTACCCCCAATATTTTCTGATGCCAAATGTGTCATGAAGGCTTTTGAGCAATCATGGGACTTGTGGGTCTAAACAAATGTATCACATGTTGAAAATTCAAGACAAAAACCGTGGTCTTGATTCGGAAGGCAGTGGCCCCTGCGTGACTTACTTCAGTGGATCTGAAGGATGCCTACTTGCACGTCCCGATGTCGTCTGATCACTGGACGTTTCTCAGACTCGTGGATGGGTGGCAGGACTGCCAGTTCCATGTGTTGCCTTTCGGACTGTTGATGGTCTCGAGTGCATTTAGCAAGTTCCATTTACCAAGTTCCTGGTGGTCTCATGGCTTCACTCACAGAGAAAGGTTTGTTTATCCTTGGTTCAGTGACATAGCCGAATGGTAGCATGTTTCCAACTTGTTGCAGAGGTTCACGGTTTGAACTCGGCAGTCAGCCTGGTTAATAACATAACGTACCTATGCGTCCCCTATATATTTACCATAAATATCTGCCGTCTGCTTCAGAATTGATGTTATAGATTCCGTGACTTTATTAGAAAAAATAGTAGGCCGCATATACCGAGCGATGTTCCACATGACCTAGACAATTAATTGCTTGCAAATTACCTGATTGGTAAAGCCACAAGCAACATTGCCTCCTACTGGTAGACTATACTGATCCGGTAAACATAGCACCGTATGATAGCTTTTCACTATAATATGGGCACGAATATCACCTGTGCAAATTATTATATTTCATTTTGACTTGCGTTGACAACATCTTAGTGAGGGCCAGATCCCAGTGAGAGTCTCAGTGCTCTTGGAGCAAGTATGGGTCATCGGTATACTAAAATGTCAACTGAGCCTGATCAAGATTATTTTCGTTTGGGTAGAGATTCTTTTGGAGCAGGGGTAGGCCAAGCTGTACCCAGATAGGTGCCAGAGTCTGCAAAGAAACTCCAAGGCATTATTGTACTGCAGGTACTTGTCGGCCGGCGATGCTCGGAACTCTGATCACGACAGGCAACGTGGTATAGTTCCTGTTTAGAATGAGACGGACTTATTGGTCTCTGCTGGACCAGTGGAATTCACTCGAACTTGCTAAGTCTCATCAGCAGCTTCCGAAGTCTCATCAGTAGGGTGTGACCAGTTAAATAAATGCTGCCAGGTTGTAGAATGTTTATACGCACGAGCCATCTATTAAAAATGCGGCGCAATTTGGCGCAAAAGAACAGTGTTATACAAAACTTGTGCTGCCATGGGAAATTGTGGAGAATAAATTTAATTAAGTTCCGCATGAAAATATAACAACCACCTGAAGGCATTCTGTTCATGTTTGTCACCAGCACTTGTTTATAAAATAGATGCATCATAAAGTGTGCCAAACACTTTGTGATGGATGTATTTAATAGTGCTCTTTTTTTCTTCTGTTTTATGTTTTTTTGGGGTAGAAGCGATGGTATGCTTGTTTTGTGCACTGCTCTACGGACTCTGTGACCCACGTTTGATTCCCAACTACAGTGAACATGAGTGATAGCTGAACTGGTCCTGCGCGCGCCTCCTTCACCAACCTGCACTAATAATATAATCAGTGTGGTGAAGACCGACATGGCACGGGGAGACCCAGTAGTGGATTAGCAAATGACTACGCTTATGCAGTATAAGTTATAGTTTATAATTTGTAGAATTCTTAAGTTGCATATCTTAGATGTAAGAAAGTAGTTTATTGTGCTTTTATACTTAATGTTATGCATTTACATGTATAAATAGATAGCAAAAACAATATTTGGCATTAAAAGGGGATAAGTGGTAACTGGATAAGTCAATATTGGATCTTGCAGAGATATTTGTTTTCAGGCATTTCAATCACTTTACTGCATATTAATGTCATCTGCAGTGGGATCTATGCATATAAACCAGAAACAACCCTATCAATGTCTCTGGGGGAAAAACTAAAAAGGAGAAAATCCATCTGTTCCCCATTAAACGTTAATACAAAGCTTTTTGGTAAAAATACACGTGCTCAATACTTCAAATAACTTGAAAATGTTTTAAATCTGACAAGTCAGCCTTTGCTGCAAACAGTTGCAAGTGACATCCCATATTTCCCTAAAAAACATTTATAGAGTCAGAAACAGAATTTAATTGTTTTAATTGTATTTGGAGTCTAGCTTAGTTGATACCCCCAAGCATACAGTCATGATATAGTTTAAATGTTCTTTGTGGTTGACCTGACCTCTTATTTTGATTTAAAGCTTTCGTGACTGCAGGGATTCATATTTTGGTTCTTTCGGTAAAGTCACGTAGAAGGGAAACAATAAAATGATAAAAATATTGTTATTGTTGTATATTTGTATTATTTTATTGTTTCCTTTCTACGTGACTTTACCGAAATAACCAAGAATATTTGACCTATAATGCTAATTATGAATGGTAAACTTACTTTGTGGTGAATGCCATTTAGTACAATGTCATCACCACCCCTGGGCAGTTTTGGCGCAACGCTGGTTTAACCTAGCACTGGAGGTGAGGGTTGGTGAATTACACGACAGTTCTGAAACTCCATTCCTGGAGGTGTTGAGTTGCCATATCCTGATTTGCCAGGAGAAGGCAGTACAGCAAATGTGGACTCCACCTATTTCATCTGTATAGGATAGTGTTTGCCCCCCCCCCTTGCACTTGTGGGTTTTTTCCGGGTGGTCTGGTGTCCTCCCACATGGAAACACTAATTGTTGGCCAATAACAACTTAGACGACTGCAAAGCTTGGGCAATTGTTGGTGCTGGCTAACTGTCTGGTTGCCTTCCTGCTTGTCTGTGGTACATTGCGCCTCTGAGTCATCCTCTCTTCTAAGGCGAGCAATTACTGTGCGTTGTTACAAGTTGAAATTATTTTTATGGATTTGCTATTGGCTTAGGACTGCTAATGGAGATGATAACAACCTATCTCCTATGAAAGCATGTGGGACACTGGCTTTTAAAGTTTAATTGGTGTTTATATTCGTTGTATAAGTTGGGAAAATGAAATTATTAATTTAAACGTCTATGGCGACTTGCATGTATTCATGGGTCTCACAGTTTCCTTGTATCACATCTAATAATATTTAATTACCGTAATGTTTATTAAATGCATATTTTACCATTATTCAGTCTGGTTTTCTGAGGTTCAAAAACAGGGCACTGCATACACTATCATGACTGCACTGTATATGTAATGCCAATGCAAACATTTATTTCTTTCCTTTAGATTTTGTAGTAATTTTCACGTAAAACTTTTGCTGCAGGAATTGATATTATTTGGTTCTTTAGTAAAGTCACGTAGATATAATTTTTTTAAATAAAAGTAAATAAAGTAAAAACTTGTATTTTTGGTGATCCTTGCCATACATAGCAGGGGTCACCAACATGATTTCCAAAATCATGAACAAACACAAGATCCAGGTCTGATTTAACACTGCGTAAAATTAGTGATCTGATCCCATCTGTGAAGGACAAGATTCCTGACATGCAATATCCCGGCGTCTACAAACTAAGCTGTATCTGCGACAGCAGTTACATTGGGGAAACTAAGCGACATGTCTCGGACCGTGTTCGTGAGCATGAGGCAGATTTGAAGCACGGTAGGACCAACATTTCAGCCGTGGCTGATCATTATTTACATGCGGCTGGCTCACACGAAATTGATTTCTCTAAGACGATGGTACTTTGCAAGCCCACTGGCTATCATCAAAGATTCGTTCATGAAACCATCCATATTTACAGACACAATTTCAACCGAGAGGATGGGTACAAACTCAGAAATCATTGGAAGGCCGTCATCAACCACTTTAAGTCATAACTTGTATGTTTTATTGTCACCTTCTGTTCCTTTCTTGTCACCTTCCGTGCTTCACCTTGGTACTCTCTGACCCCAGGGCACATATGCCCCGCCCACTGTATTCTGTCACCAGAACGCTTGTGCCACGCCCATTTTTAAACCTTTAAAAACAGTTGCCTTCAGTGGCCTTACCCCTTTTTCTTCCTGATGACGATCGCTTGTGTTGTGATCAAGACGTCGTAGTTTTTATTTTTATTTTATTTACTTTAATTGTTATTTTTTCTATTTACATGACTTTACCGAAAGAACCAAATAATATATTATTTTCGCACGCAATAATAAGCTCCCTGTGCCATTTATTAATCCTAGGCTGTTGAAGTAACCTTTTAGTACTAACCATTTTGTGCCTTTGTCGTGGCAGGTTTAACTTTTTAAAAAACCACAGTATTTCAGATATATATTTTGGAATTCAAGCAATTGGTATAGTTAATGATTGACTACCCATAATCCACAAAGACAGGACATAATAATTGTGCTGTTTTGTTCGACTGCACTATGTTGTTCCTGCAGGGCTTTTGCCTTTACAATGGACAGCCCACCAGCATTAGTTTAACAGGGTACACTCGGTTGATGAGACTTATAAGGTGAAACGTGTCTCATTTTTGCTTGTTTAAACAAATGCTACTGAAAAAATATTAGTCGACAAATTCCAATGGCCCAAAATTGTATTTTATATTGTTGAGAGAGACCTTCATCATACCCAAAATCCACCAAGTACATAATGATTTGAACAGAGCAACTGGTCTGTTTTATTTTGACATGTGATGTGCCCTTCGTAGTTATTTACACATTATCACAAATACGTAATCTATTTATAAGCAGTTATTATGTGGAGATTAATTATTTTAATGAAAGATGATTGTAAATGTTAGTTACGTTTATATCATTAGCACGATATTGATGTATAACACACAGTAACAATGCTTGTAAAAGTACAAGAAAATAGTGTTTTTCAAATAAATACTGATCCACTTTCACTTGCCATTCTACAACTGCTATAAATATATGTACATGCATTGGAGCAGATATTTGAGCAGGTGTAGTGTGCCGTGTCCTAGGAATGCGAGCTACTTCTGGATGAGGGCATTGATTTTAGAACAGTTAGGCAAAGAGGGGTTAATCTGTCCCCAAGTTTCCCCAGAGCCTTCTATCCCCTGCAACCTTGGACTTGTGATATTGCACTTGTGAGCAGCCTGGGCGTGCTCTGTTTACTGATTGCTTTTAGTGTGGGAGTTATGACCAGGACGCACGCATGATTTATTGACTGCAGTGATAATGCACAGCATATAAAGGTGTAATTCCCACTTTTTTACCACCACTTCGCCTTCATGCTTGAGCTGTCAGGATCCTTGTAGTAGATTTTGTGGGGAAGAGATGGGCACGTTTGAGGGATATTAACACAATGGTTATTATTGTTGTAACTTTAAGCAGTATTGTTTTTAGTTTGCACAGACTACTTTTAAATCAGTCCTGTTTGATGCACTGTCTATGCATATTAAATCAGAGGTTGAGTTCAAGTTAACGTGCGTTTTGCCGAGCTCGATGACTGCATTATGTATGCGATTCCAACTATGAGCGCATCATTTTTGTATGAATATAGCCTGTCATGCAATGCACTGCAAAAAATTCAGGCTGCGAATCAGCAGGGAAGCAATTTGTTGTCTGCTTGCAATGCACATGAATGGTAATTTAGAAAGATTATTTTAAATTTTCCAGTAAATCCAATTAGAAATCTATATTCTTGGTTATTTCGGTAAAGCCACGTAGAAGGGAAATAATAAAATAATACAAATATAAAACAATAACAATTCTCACGACGTTTCGACTGCAACACAAGCAATCATCATCAGTCGAAACGTCGTGAGACTTTTTATTGTTTAATATTTGTATTATTTTATTATTTCCCTTCTACGTGACTTTACCGAAAGAACCAAGAATATGAATCCCTACAGTCACGAAAGCTTTAAATAGAAATATATATTTGGATTTTTTTTAGCAATTTGGAGTTTTTTTTTTTTATCAGGTCTTGATGTTTGTTTCTCAATTTGCAATAATGTAAATGGCTTAATACCATGTGCATTGTTAAATTAGCTCATAGATATTGAATTGCTCTATAAAGAAAGAATATAACAATCGTTTTAAAATACAGGGTGTTTCAAAAAGATGGACCTAATTTCAAAGCAGTATATTTAACGATGGCAACATGTTACAATTACATATAAGTTATACTACTCATTTTATAAATGCTCTGTGCCCTCCACCTGCTGTACGGACGACATAGAGACGATATTTTAATTAGTCACAAACGCCTCTCAAAGTGTCTTCTTCCACTGAAGTCACCGTTGCCGTGATTCATCCAGATTAGTCGCTAATGGTGGCACAAAAACACGGTCTTTGACGTATCCGCATAAGAAAAAGTGGCAGGGTGTTATGTCTGGGGATCTTGGGGGCCAAGAGTGTAGCGCCAAGTCTTGGGGTCCCGTGCGACCTATCCTGTGTTGAGGCAGTGTGTCTTGCGAATGACTGAGGCTAGGGGCTGTTTGTGCGTTGGGAGAGGCATCGAGCGGTAATCATTTGAAACTCTATGCCCTGCCCTTTCAAGTGGTAAGAGTTTCATTCATGGGCGGTTCGTGGTTGCAGAGATATCGCGATTTCAAATCGGGTCCATCTTTTTAAAACACCCTGTATAGTGTTTTGGTTCACTTGGGTTTTGGCCGCTCATAAGTTGCCTGTCTGATTGATTAAATCACTTGCGAGCCTCAACCATGTGAGTTTTAAAGAATAACAGCCAGATTTAAAGAATAAAAACAACAACAGTTATTTTGTTACAGGAAGTTATTCTAACGTTTGTATCAACAAAAAGTTATGCATTCAGTTTGCTCTGAGTAATTTTGTAATTGCAAATCATGACCATAGAAGGCCTCTGGTCGCACTACTTATCCAAACCAATCAAGAGTTTTAAATTAATAAGCATTTGACTACGTGAAAACTCGTATACGTCCACTAAACTAGACATTGCTGATTTTTAAAAAAACATTCTGCGGAATGTCTTATGTAAAGTACAGTTATGCACATTACAGATGTAGCAGTGATGGTTTTGTACTTGTAATGATTATCACTGCAAACATTAGTGAAAATATCAGGAATTGTGAACTGTGTGAACGGGCCATGGGGACACGTTTGTAGCAGTAAGGCTTTTTGCATCCACAGGTAAAATGAGCAATTCAACGCATTATTTGATTATTTAAAAGGCACTGAATATTATTTTTACCGATTTCCCACAAAATGTACTCTAAGTTTACATCCCATTAGAAAACTGGAAACCCACCCTATCTTGAAAATATCACGTAAATATTATTTGGGTCTTTCGGTAAAGCCACGTAAATAGAACATTATTAATGAAAAATAAAATACTATTTCTATCTACTGTACGTGGCTTTACCGAAAGACCCAAAGAATATGAATTCCTTCAGTCACGAAAGCTCTAAGTCAAGATTTATCACATTTAAATTGTAAGTTTAAATGGAATCTACATTTGTGCAAAAAAAATGTGCTGATAATAATTTACAGCCCAAGCCATGTACAGCCATTTGTAAATCCTTTGCTGGTTGAGGCTCCCCATGCCATGCGGGTCGTGGGGGTTATTTGACAATACTTCACACTCCTCAGTGCAGGTTCGTGAAGGTGGGAACATATATGAACATTAGATGTTTCTGTTCTGTCCTCTGTTGTCCATCAAGTAGCCCCGCAATCTATAGGCTATAACACCTGTCATGCATGGAGGTTGGCCATCCAAGTACTAGCTACGCTCAAATATGCTTTGCTTCAAAGATATGATGAGAAAGGGTGCATTCCGATGATTCGGTCATGGGCAACAGCCTTGCTTATATCATACCGTAGTAACCTATATTTGTCGTAATATTTCTTAAACACCCTCAAGAGGGGTTCTCTAAAGCTCCTCCCCTAGGGGAGTCCGTTCTACCAGCAGTGAAATGAGCACGTAATTGCATGGCTGCACCTTAACATTTTACATTAAACTCTTCCCCTTTTCGTTAAACCCTTTGCTAAGGCATTATAAATATATGATTGTAATTATGTATTTTTGGGTCACAATCATTTCACCCATGAAGATTATGCAATGATACACAATGTGTTTTTTTAAGGGTAGATCTCTGCATTAGACGCCTGCTTTAACGCATGTGAATTCATGTTTTCGAGCACATTAAGCTAATTCTAGTTGTTTCCTCCTGGAGTTAAGTATTGATTTTGTTCTGTAACGGTGATAAGTTCAATGTCAGGGGAAAAAAGTTTGCCAGACATTTATAAGTGCACATGCGTTGTTTATTGCCACATAAAATGTGAAAACATGGCATTAATACAGGGGCTCCTGTCGATTCTAAACATGTACGGCATGTACACTAAACACGGGAATTGCTTTAAAAGTTGTATAATCTCCTGTAGATGTAGATGCCACTGGTTCTTCATGTTCTGCAGATGTAGATGCCACTGGTTCTTCATGTTCTGCAGATGTGGATGCCACTGGATCTTAATGTTTTGCAAAATTAGATGCTGATTCCCTTTGGTGCTCGTGTTTCCTCTACTCTCTTGAACCACCAAGAGATGTCTGCACAGTTGCCCTCTTCTCTTCTTCAATTAACTTGTAACAGGCATCATCTGAGTGAAAAGCACAGAGAATGTCGTAGTGAACTGCACAGCAACAACAACACAACAACAGGCAACGGCGGCGGTCCAGGCAGAAATGCTAGGAATGCTGGGTAATGACACCGAACAACCATTACATCTATTGCGCAGGGTTGAACTGACGACCTTCAGTCCAAACAGGCAACTGAACATACAGACAGGTTTGTTCGTATTTCTGAAAGTTCGTGAGCCGAATGTTCGCAAGTAGAGGAGTCCCTGTAATGGGTATTTCATTCTTTATTAGACGTGTAAAGTTTTTTCCCCACGATTTTCAATGGTCATTATTCGGAGTATAGCTTCTGTTGAAGTTGATCCGTATGTATATTGTTTGTATTTTCAATTTCATATCAGGCATTGATGGTGTTTGTCCTATTCGTTCTATTGGCCTTAGATAATGTGTGCTTTTAATTTACAGAAATAATAATTAGTCTTCAACGTGCAATATGATGCATTTCGTCTAAGCGTAAGTATTTGAATCGCTTAATTATTACCTGCTTTTTCAAATAATAATAACAAGAATTCTCACAACCCTGACAATACAATACATGTTAATTCACTTCCCCCCTTTTTTAAGTATACATTTTTTGGAATGAACCCTGCATAGGAGATAACCCTTTTAGTTTGATATCCTCATTGGATAATGGAGAACTTGGAACTGCCATTCTTTAGATCCAGGAAGTGTGTGTGCATCTCCTCTAAGCCACTCGTGCACATAGTCAGGGTATATCTTTTGTCTATTATCGATAAATAAATGACAAAGAATAGGCGAGGCATATGAGGAGAAAAATGTGGAAAGATATCTATTTTGTATCTTTTTGTGGTGCACGTTTCAACAGTTATTTAGATAGATTTCAATACAGTAAAACCTTGGATTGCGAGTAACTTGGTCTGCGATTGTTTTGCAAGACGAGCACATTTTTTAAATGAATATTAATTTGATAAACGAGCGAGGTCTTGCAATACGAGTACTGTAGTACGTAGAGTATACGCTTTGTCTGCCCAGCGTCACGTGATCACAACTGAGCCAATGGTTCTTCTCTCTCTCGCTGCGGGATTGTGGATAATCGTCTCCCATGCTCGGTCTCGGTCGGCGTGCCTCACTCGTATAGTCAACATCCATGCGAGCGTACAGTACTGTTTACTATAGTGTTGTGACCACGTGTGTGTGCGTAAAGCATTTTTTTTATTTTGTGTCCAAGTGCAGTCACTTCTTTAGTAACTGTACTGCAAGTGTAAGTCGTCCTACACAATAACCCTCCTCTCCTCTCTCTCGTCTCCCTCACACCAGCCACGGTTAAATTTAATTAATTAATTTGATTACTTTTCATTAAATTTAAATAATAAAAATGTAAAAAAAAGGTATTTTGTATTAATCATTTTTATATGAATACAGTATTTTTGGGTTGTGGAACGAATCATCTGAGTTTCCATTATTTCTTCTGGGGAAATTCGCTTTGATATACGAGTGCTTTGGATTACAAGCACGTTTTCAGAACGAATTATGCTCGCAATCCAAGGTTTTAGTGTACTGCTATGTGCACTGCACAAACTGTAGGAGCCAGCTGCCCTGCAAGGTTATATTTACCAAGGGCGAGTGTTTGTGGCTGCCCTGCTCCCATTGAGCATATCTAGGTCAAACTTCACTTGTATTTGCCGCATTAAATTAAAATAAAGCGGGTTTACTCACTTATTAACCTGAAACCATTTTGTTTTAATTTGCTTGGTGAGCACACCGTAAGAGAAACAACTAATTGTAAGTGGATATTCACTGTTAATGTTTGTATATCTTCCTAGTATGTCACGATTTATTCAATGATTTCCATCTTCCTTGTGGTATAGATAAAATGCATTTGCCCTTAAGGCATGAAAGGAGATGGGTTCCCTTACTTTTTTACATTTAGTGGTCCCTATGCTGATCTCCCAAAATAATGGCTTGGTTGTTTTATGTAGCGACAGGTTTTATTCCAGGAAGTTTCCCCCCCCCCACCTTCCCCCAAATGGAAAGTACAGCTTCGAGCTAGTCCTTGATATTTTTAGTGTTTTGGCAGATTTACTCTTAATAAGCCATTTTTCATGCTCGTTTTTATTTTTGATGCAGTGACAATTTGTGGCTCATCATATTTCTGAACATATAACTGTTGAGTAACTCAACAATTGTATTTTATAGAAAACCAAAATGAAAGTAATTTTCACGTGAAATTTTACATTACAATTCTACAGATTGTCCATGGTAATTGCAGAAATTAACAATCACCATAAATACTGCAATCACCATGCTAATCTGTAAACATGCCTTCGCCAATTGAGAGCAGCTTTTTAATAGGATTTGCTGTGGAGACACAATCTGGAATGTTGTATTCGGGTGAGTGTGCTGTGTAACGCGTGTGTTCGACAGCTCTTCCAACCTAAATACCCCATTTGTAGTTATGGCCTTTATTTCTTTATAAAAAAATCCTAACCCCTTTAGCATTTACCACGAGTGGAATTTTTTCTGTTTCCATGTAACCACTTGCCCTTTAACCACAGATGAATCAAATGTGTCAATTCAGAGCAAACATATGCATTAATTTAAAAAAAAAACATTATTCTGTCCAAGATTTAGGGTGTACCAAATACAGATATGGCAGTGCTGGATGGTGCATAATGTAATAATTTTAGTAAGCAAATAGCAGTGAGATGGGGTCGTGCATTCTTGTAATCCACCAACTCGGAGGTTGGATTGTTGGATCATGTAAAGATAGGGCCTGCAGAAATTGTTCCACTTGCACGGTAATGAGATGCCATTAACAATGACATGAATATTGTATGTGTTAAGGTTTTAGGTGGTGCCAAAGACCTCTGCTGTTTTAGCATGTAATCATTTCCTTTGTATTTGGAAATTCCAGCCGTTGTAACAACTTGTACAACTGAGTGCTCCCCTAATAGGGTCAAAGGTGCATGTCTTAATCCCGTATTAATCTGACCTTTATATGTGGTCTTTTCATTTGAGCTTGCCTATTGAATTGCAGTCACTAGGAGGCCTGGTATTGCACAATATAGGATGATATTAATGTGTTGATTGCATTGCCCTTTCCAGCATGCAGCCACTGTTATTTGACATTTCCAGTCTGGTTTTTATGCAATAGTGTGTTGTGGTATTTAGTGGTCAGTTTTAGCATTTATTTTATATATAATGACTGATAATATATTCTTTGGGTCTTTCAGTAAAGTCATGTAGATAAAAAAAAGAATAACGATTGCTTGTGTTGCGATCGAAACGTGATATTTTTATTATTATTTTTATTCACTTTATTTTCATTTTTTTATTTTATTGTTATTTTTTATATCTACGTGACTTTACCGAAAGACCCAAAGAATAAGAATTCCTGCAGTCACGAAAGCTTTAAGTAAAGATTTGACTGATAAATGTTTTAGCAATTAAATTATAGGGTTAAAAAAGTACAGCCCATTCCCAATCCACTGCTGCATGAAGGTCTGTCCATGCCATGTCGGTCATGGAAGTTGTTTGACCATCGTTCACCGAGGCTTGTTATTGTGAGTTGGTGTGTGTGGGGGAGAGTGGATTGGCAAGAATGGATTGTATATACCAGGGGTCTCCAGGCTGGGGACCGCTGGTATATATACCATTTGTCTATGATGCTTTGGCTGGGAACAGAACTTAGGTCATTACAATCGTAATGCAATACACATGCAGACCTTGCCTCATGGTGCAGTGCGCTATACAATTGTGCCACAAATTCATCGCAAAAAAACCCCGGTAGTAATGCGACTGAGCAAATAATTTTGCCCAAAGTGGCAGATTTACCCACGTGTGGAATTTAAATGTATGCCACAGTAATGAGTAAATATTAATCTGTATTGACGAGCAATGCAATTATTCATTGTCTACATCGATTCTTGTACTCACGATATAGGCATCAAATTGTGCATGCGTAGTGAGTCCAACTAAGTCGCAGACGTTATCTTGGGAGCAACACTAATTAATAACACAACCACACGAACATAACACAACCTACGCTCGGGTCTCGAATGCCCATCTAACCACGCTACGGCAGAACTAGACACGGTTCGCTATCCCGGCCCGGACCACAAGGTGGATCCTGGACCGCGTTGCTCGAGGCTTCTTCTCCCCGACGTGGATCTTCGAACACCAACACTTTGAAGAACCCCGAGCTCCTCACGGAGCTCTCGTTATATGCTCCCGGGCTGGGGCTGGCTCCGCCCTTAGCCCCGCCCACCTTCCAGGCTCCTTTGGGCACCTTCTCGAATGTTCCCGAGAGCTCTCCGGGACCACGTGACCGCCCCTCCAGTATCGTCCGGTCACGTGACAACAGGTCACAGCCAGAGTGTCATGCCCCAGAGTAACGCTGGCTGGCAGATGCTCGCTCTCAGCTCCCTCACTGGGAGCTGGCACCCCACGCTGCTCGCGGTGCCTCCGCGCTAACCAGCGCTCACCCAACCACCGCTAGTGTTGGTACTGCAGCCCGCAACCCGGGCTGCCCACAATGACAACATTTTTCGATTTAAAGCTTTCGTGACTGCAGGGATTCATATTCTTGGTTCTTTCGGTAAAGTCATGTAGAAGGGAAATAATTAAATAATAAGAATAAACATTATAAAATACAATTCTCACGACGTTTCGGCCACAACGCAGGACGGCTGCTTGCGTTGTGGCCGAAACGTCGTGAGAATTTATTTTATTATGTTTTATTTTTATTATTTCCCTTCTACGTGACTTTACCCGAAAGAACCAAGAAAATGACAACATTACCGGCCGTGACTTCGCAAGTCCCGGCACCACACAGTGACAATTACAGTCACTACACATGTAAACTTACATTATGTACAATGTTGCATGCAATTGGTTCACGTAAACTTTGCAGCCACTTGAGGCACAATATTCACCAAAGTAGCAAAATATAACTGATTATTTAAATCAATTGCATTCAGAAATCGTAACGATTTAATTGAATCGCGAGGGGCCCAGATCGCTACACCTCTACTTTGATGATTTCTTTCTTTCGTATGGCATTTGAAAAGCAGCTTCTATTATTTTATAACTGTATGGTGAGTCTGGCAATCCATTCGATGGCATCAGGAGTTGTATGTATGTTGAACTTCTTTCGCACCGTTCATAACTACTTGCGCTAATTGGAGGTGTGGGGGAGGGACAACAGACTGTACACGAAAATCAGGAGTTGCTTGAATCATTGTATAGCATGCTTACCTCCTGTGTACTTGTATAATGGTTTTGACTACACTCTTTAAAAGTGATCAATTAAAAATAGCATTACCTGCAGAAATGCTGCTCAAATTCATTTAAATTAATTCAAAACGAACCTACGTTATTTAAGTTACAGGCATGCTCAAGGTGTTGTGCTTCTCTTTTCTGCAGCTCTTGCATCTGGTTTCTCAGAATACAGCTACACATTTCCGAACTATTCAATTGCTAATTGCTTCTTGGCCAGTTTAACACGTAGGCTTTCACGACCAATATCATCCATAATATAGGTTTTTTTGGGTTAATATAAATATAAATGTGTCGTTAAACCCGCCACCACCTGACACAGCCAACTAGTAAGGTTTGTCATGTTAACAGAATGTGCCAATTCGTTACTAGTACAGCACACCGGTGTGTTGGAGAGCAAATTCACAACATTTACGTTACAGACCTTACTAATTGGCTGTGTCGGGTGGTGGCGGGTTTAATGACACATTTATATTTACGCGATCTAACCCAAAAAAAACTCTATTATGCTTCTTTGCCATTTCCCACAAACAACCCTGTGAGAGTTTACTTTACACTAAACCCAATGCAGACAGATAGAGAGACTGCATGCTATGTTAATGGTGATGTCTTACCATTACATATGCATACGTTGCCACTGTTTGGCACAGGAGTGTGTAGCCATCTGCCTTGTCTGACCTTTCCATTGCTTGGCTATCAAGTTTAGGGTGCTGTCTATTAGCCCGTTGCACCATCTGGTTGTACTGGAGCAGTCGAGCGTAGCTGTGTGTGGATGAGATTACAACCGTGTCACTGCTCAGAGTTTATGGTTGGAAGTTGTATTGCTGTGTAAAAAAAAAAAAAGTGAGAGGCACATTAATCGTTTAAAATTGACTTAGTTTTGTGGGAAGGAGGACACTTCTTGTCAAGAGGTCTCTACCTAAATTACTTTGGAAGGACCAGAGAGTTGTGGCCTTTTTATTTTAGCATCGCTTTTCTCTTCAAAGCTGAGTGACACATTTCGTCACAAGCCTCTTATCTACTCATGACAACCTAGAATCGAAGAGTTTTTATTTATAAATTAACTTCAGTGTTTGAAAGGTGTACAGTGCTAATTGTCGGCTTTGCCTGCTTAGCAAGCCGACCCGTGTACCATTTTATTAGAATTCATGTTTTTTGTTATGTTGGGGCTCGTCATTTGCATTCTGCAGCCTCAGTTATTTATAGCCCTTTCTCAATCCCCTACTAGATGAAGATCTCTCCATGTCGTTTCACTCATGGGAGTTGTTTTACCATCCATCATGCTTGTGTAGTGTACTAATTCAGAGACACTAGTAGGAGGCGTTGTCCCTCTTGTTTATTTCGGCTCTCACAGCCACAGGGGATAACTCCATACCGGGTCGGGACAGCCAACATGCTTCCAGACCCACAGTTCGAAGAGGCGAAGATCACAACGACAGCAGCAGCATGACGAGCTCCACTCCCGATGGCAGCAGCCCCGACTGTGAGTCGGAGCTCGCCTTTTGTTCTCCCCAGCGTGGCCAGGCTCCGCCCTCGGCCATGCCCCCTTCTGGATCCCCCAGAAGGCTCCGGGCTTGGCCCACAGGTCCGACTGGTAGAACGGGCTGCTACCCCTAATACCAGTCCCTCCATAAAAACGCGGAGTTTTTTGGTGATTGTTGCGGGCAAAAATCGTTGATTATGCGGCACGTTTTCTTAAAAAATGCGATGCAATATGCGGGATATTTATGCAATTTTATGCGATTAAATTGCGGGAACTTGCAAAATTGCGGGAACTTGCAAAAACTGCGGTTTGATGAAAAAGAGAAAAAAAAGTGATTCCCCCAACACCCTATTCACTCGGCTACTACTTTAATGTAAAGAGTCATTTCTTATTACTTCCTATGATAAGCAAGCATACTACATCACAGAAAGTGCTGGGAATATTTAAGTTCTCATCTTGTTTTATTTCAGACCTTAACAAACAGATGGCTCAAACTTACAAAACATTGAGTCGAACAAGTTCTGTAGCTTTACAAAATGAATATGCTACAACTTCTGTAAAAATGAATAAATAAAATATTAAAAAATAAAATGTGTGCTTCCTGTTTTACAGAGGTAGCTATACAAAACAGACATCTTCTGTTAAAATAAGTGTTTTCAGTGCACAGTAACGTAAGCAATACAGTAACAGTACAGTCTTACAGTAATGTAAATTTACATACTACTAACAAAAAAGTGCATAAACTCCTGAATAAAACTAACTACGTAGCCTCTAACACTTCATAACGTTCCCATGGCAACAGGGGAAATGGCTGCGCTTGTGTGAAGTAAACGCAACATTTTTCAACTTTCTGCGAAGATATATGTGACTTTTTGCAACGAAAATGCGGGGATTATGAAATCATGCAAGCCCGCATATTTTGCGCGCGGAAATCTGCAATTTATGCGGCAAAAGTGCGGCGTATTTGAAAAAACGCGCCCCCCGCATAAATATGCGGACTTTGGCTGATTTTGCGTGGAATCTTGCGATCGCATAATCGCGTTCTTCTGGAGGGATTGTAATACCATTGTCTACCAATCTCCCAGCGCCACGCGCTACAGTGACTCATTCAATGTCTCTACACTTGTAAGTGCGGTTTGGTGAAGAGTTTGAGTAACCTGGACTGGTTAAGATATCACCTGCCACCGATGTTAGCCATGGCCAGGGATTGATTTATCCAGGTTTATAGCACAGTATTCTTACTGCTGCGCCACTGCTCCATCCTGCTGCCTCAATACCCGAGAGAAAATGGGTACCTAAGTAAGTGTACTTTTTACGCAAAAACAGATAGTGTGTGTATATGACACATTTCAAATGTGTCTCAATGTTTACGACACCTAAGTAAGTGTACTTTTTACGCAAAAACAGATAGTGTGTGTATATGACACATTTCAAATGTGTCTCAATGTTTACGATTGAATAGCGTAGTCGCAGGAGCAAAATCTCTCCATGGTGTCTGGGCTGGCTGTGCCTCAAATTTGTTTTTGGTAAGACATACTGTGCTGAAATAATAGGCATGCAATTTGATGTTTTTATTTATTGTAAAAAGGATTTGTCACTTTAATTGTGAAAATCTCATTGTTGATTATAATTATTTGAATGCAGCACTGTAGAATGTGTGTGCTTGTTGAACATCTGAACGTGTAAGTTAATCGGGATAGAGGATATAGATTCCACATGGGGAATGCTGAGCTGTCAAATGGCTGTTAACCTAGTTTTGTTTCTTTGGTGGTGTTAAAAATTGCATGGCCATGCGCTTAAGCAAAACAAACTATCTTGTGCCTGCATCATGGCCAATTTTTCCACGTACTCTAAAAGATAATTTCCTTCCATCAGTTTTCTTCAATCAGTTTGGATTGTTGTAAATAGTATGCTAAGTGAAATAGGCAAAACATTTTGATTTAAAGTTGATATTGGAGGTACTGAATAAACAGTATGTATTAATCTACACCTCACTGTGCATGTTCTGTGTATTTACCACATTACAAAACTGTGCTTGCTAGGTATGGCTAACCCGATGTAAGGTAGCACTAACCTGTAATCTAGCTGCTGAGAAGCTCAACATCAGTGGGGTGGATTTAGGATCATTCCATCTCAGTGATGTATTTGACTAGGCTTTTGCTTTTTCGATGTATAAATTTGTCTTCCCCTTAGCCACATCCCAGCTTTGTAGTGTGATGTGTCCAGTTATAGGTATGAGGCAAAAGTGCTAAAAGATCACTTTTTGAAAACGAGAGGCATATTGAGCGTGCTTATTTTCTTAATTTTATTATCCTTTGTAAACTTATTAATTTTAAAATAAAATTAGCATTTTCATTTCGAGTCTTTGAATGGACAACACGCTTGGAAAACAGACACATGAGTTACATTAATGATTATAAATGCTGTAGCTAGCCATCACCAAAAATGTCTTAACCGTCCTGTTTTGGTAAGCCGTATATCTAACCACTAACTGTGCTGCTAAATTGCCATTAAAATAATGATAGAATCTTGGGATAATGGAATTGGGGGCAGGGTCTCAAATGGGAAACGTGATTGAATTTCTGATTCATTACTGTAGAAGCAATGTTGAGCACTTGAAAGACGCCCTAAAATAAAACATGGAAAAAAATGTGTAATTCCATAACTCATTGTCATGTGAGTGGATTATATCATCACTCTCTTTGACCTGCCTTGACCTGTGCCACCAAGATATGGGTGCAATCAGGAGCTGGGACATTTACCATAGCTGGCCTCGTGTACTTCTCATAGAAGATTCTTCAATAAATACTTTGAGAGCTAAGGATATTTGGAAATGCAAACAAGCTGTGCAAGCCTATGCAATAAGTAAGCTTCCTCAGTCTCAATTATGATTGCATATGAAATACTGTGTGCCAAATTATTTTTACAGGTTTGTACAAATTTGTCATGTGGACTTATAGAAATAAGATGGCAAGGTTATCTTATAATGAGATTTATTCTTGGATTGCAAAGGAAAACTAAGAATTAAATAAGTATGTATATATTGCATTTAAAAAAAATTACTCGATTAAAACAGGAAAAAATAAAGCTATTTCCAACACAGTCAGCGGGCTACGAACAGCAGCTTTTGTGCCTTGCACTTGCCCTGACTCTTCACTTTTCCTCTAAATGATGTTCCCGAAACATTTCCTCTAGTTAGGCAGTCTGCGAGCTCGCTTGGTCCCTGAGTTGCTCTTGTGATGAAAGCTACAACTCAGAACAACTTGCAAGCCCAAATAGTTAATGTCCTGAATCTGAGTCACCTAGCCTAGTTTTTCCTGTGTCATACAATCACTCTGGTACAGTGGGATTAAGGTCAACCATTGCCATGGTGGTGTGCCAGGGGGCTGTCTGGTTGAGCCCAATGGTCCTTTTGGGAAGTCTCATGAAATCAATTCAATACTGGCAAATGAGCCATCTATGGCATAGCCACCGTGATTCCGTGACATAAGTTGTCACTGGGGACTCTTAAAGATCAAATTAAGATTGATTGATTTGTCAGTTAAAATAATACGTGACCTATACTTTTGTGTGAGTGTGGGCACGTGTGCGTGCATGTTTTTTTTTAAAAATACTAAGTTATATAAAATTGGTGTGATTAAGTGAGATTTTAAAAGTACATTTTGGAGCAATATTTTTTATTGTGATATGAGTAATACTGTAGTCATTTTAAACAGTGGATTGTTCTTTTGTGTTGAGATATGTCATAACATTTTTTATAATGAGGCACTCATTGTTTGAGATTGTAATATTAAAGTACACAGTTGGATATGCAGTACACTTTGTTTTTCATAATAACGTTCGTAATATACCACGTATTAAATTATTTGTGATAAAGATTGATCTAAAAAATAAACATAGCAGGTCAATGGTTCCTTGAGTATCCGTCTGTGCTTCATGAAGCAAACCGTTGTAGTCATGAGTGAAAGACTAAAAAAAAACCCTCCACTCCTAGGTCAGCCTGACTATTTTCACCCTGCCAATGCCAGTGTGTAGTCGGTATATATATATTTTTTAAATCAATTTGACATGAATACCTACTTGTAAATCATTTAGTGCCCTTGACAATTTACCAACAATTTGATTGGATGACCCAAACGATGAATTGTAGAATAACTTGGTCTGAAGCTCAGACAATATGTAATGCAGTGGATATCATAGTCCAGTGTTATTTAAATGCCTCTAACCCTACTAATTATTCTCCACCAAATAATTTTGTGCTGTGTTTTTGAATTCTGGTTGTCTATTGATATTAAGTATTATACGAGGCCACCCATCTCTGTAATACATTTAAGATGGTTCCATTGGCAAGCCGTGAGATGGGTTCTGCGTGCACGGTAGAACGAGTAACCCAAGACAATTTGGGCTGACGTTTGTGCAATGGAATTGAACAAAAAAGACCATTATTGCTATGTTCATCTGAAATGGGAAACATAGATAAGTCTGTTGCTGTTTTATAACATGGCATGTAATGGCCTTGGGGCCTAAAAACAACATTATGAGATGCTCATCTGCTGCTCCGGCTGGTCTGCAAAAAGACAGGCAATTACTGTTCATCAACTTTTATTGACCCTGACAGACCATGGCTCAATCTTAAGGGCGCAAGCACATATCTTCTTAGATTGAAGGAACTTTTGAACAAGAAGTGAACATTTTAATCCGATGCCTTTCAAACGAATATGATTAATTTATTCTGCTGTATTTAAAATAATGCATGTCAATTGTGATAGGTAGAGAATACAGACGTTGTCTTCTCGACAGGCCTGTTTCTTCACCTGAGGACGGCTGCTTGCGTTGTGGCCGAAACGTCGTGAGAATTATTTTATTATGTTTTATTTTTATTATTTTATTGCTTCCCTTCTACGTGACTTTACCGAAAGAACCAAGAAGATGAATCCCTGCAGTCACGAAAGCTTTAAATCGAAATATAGACGTACTCTGAAACATACTTGCATGTTCGATAAATTGTAATGCGCTCAGCATTAGCAATACTGTGAGCAGATGCTTAATTTTACACCAGTAACACCCATTGTCGACTTTAAATTGGCATCGTCATCAGCAACAGTCGTGATGAATCTATTGCTGGATGAAGGCCTCCCATGTGATGTTTTAATCTATCTTGGTCCTGCACATAAGCTAATCTCATCACTCCCTTCTCCACAGTTATAATTCTCTGGGTCATGTTACCTCTTTTGGCTGCCATTCCATCACTAGTCACTTGGATCAGTCATCATCTCTTCACTTGCCACGATGTCCTGCCCAATCTCATTACTTTTCTGAACAGTTGATATGATGCTTCTCCTTGGTGCTTGTTCTCTGATCCATATGTTCCTCTTTCATTATAATTCCCAGCATGCATCTCTCTGTACTTTTTGTGTAATGTTCAGTTTTGGTTACATTTTCTCTATTATTCTCCTATTTTCTGATATAGATATTTTATAATATGCTATGTAGTATATTCTCAATTTTTTTTTTATTAAGGCCTTAGTTTTTGAAAGCCTGGATGACTATCAGTTGTCACTGAATCTAATATTAGGCCTTGTCATAGTCATTTCAAAGGGAAGGGTCGTGTTGAGAGCATTGGCCCATTTCGTGCTGAAGGTGCTCTCTGATTTTCATGTGAACCCGGAAATTGTCCTCCGTTCCACCTCTCTTTCATTCAACGGCAAAAGCTCAGCGACACAGGTTGCATCAGGTAAGCGTACTGGTCTATAGATTTGCAAAGATCCAAGGCTTGGAAGAGGGTAGACAGTTATACAGGTAGGAGCAACAGTTCCACACTGCCCACCAGGGATTATTTGTCTGTCTGTCTGTCGTGCATAGCCACGCCCTCGATTTGTATTTCATAGAGTGCTTCGGGCGGGCTCAGCACCACGTGACGCGCTGCTCCACGCAGCTTGTGCCGCGTGACACGGATCGCACAAATGCGTTGTCCAACCAAGTTCCTACCTGCCCACTTCGAAGGAACGTGTTTTGTCTTATACACTCAACAGAAGAGAGGAGAGGCGGCGTCACGGCAGAGAGTCGCCTCCTGGGTGCGGGAATGCATCCTGGAAGCTTATAAGCAGGTGTAAATCGCATTAGATGAGGCCATGTCAGTGTCATGGGCCAGTAGGGTAGGAGTCATTTTGAAGGATATCTGTGGGGCGGCAGTGTGAAGTTCACCTCACACTTTTACCAGCCACTACATCTTTGTGTCCCAGGAAGGCAGCGTTGGGAAAGCGGCCCTCTGCGCTTCGATAACCCAATAAAGCCACTGGGTTGGGAAGAATTGTAATTTTTCTGCCTCCGACTAGGCTCTGGTATTGGTTCTAATATGTATTTCCAGAACATGTCAGTGACCACTGTGAATACATTAGATTTCAGTACTTAAATCTGATTTTCATAATTGTTCACCAACTTGCTACGCATCCCGACTACCATCCCCTCAAAAATGTGTTTCCTCAGAAAAGAGGGGTACGGTGGGGGTCTGTTAGTTACGTGGCATTGGCCCTCGTTGAGGTATGTTCTAGAATGTTTTAAACAATACATGAATCAATATTCGATTGAGAAAGTTCGATAATTTCAGAACCCCCTTTTGTAACACGTTGGTGTTAGCTTGCTCTTTTTGTGACCCCCCTTCTCCCGCAATAGGCCTGGTGGTTACATAGTCACTGAGGAAGATGGCCATGGGGAGGTCACAGGGTTGAGACTCGATCCCTGGAAGGGGAGCTCCTATGCTTAAGATAATTATAATGTTATGCATTTGCTAAGTTCCCTGAGTGCTGGGCACTGGAATTGTGTTTTAATGTATGTCTGAAGTGTGTCGGTGACCACTTATTAACCAGAGTGCAGTATTCATTCATCAATAAATATATTATGTTCTCATGATACGGCGTTGATATACAGTAATTTTTTTCTCATGACTTGCATTGAAAACGTATGTTGTTACACGTACAGTAATGTGAACAACAAAAAAAGACGTGAGAATAAAAAGCTGAGAAACTATGAGATGGTTTCAGCAATAACAAAAGGAGACTTATTGAATAAAATCGTAATCCCAAATATTTCCAAGTTATCAAAATCACCGGGAGGCGGGGGGAATAGGTACATGCAGTTTATTTACCAAGGGGCCTTGGCTAAATCCAATATTCGGGGTGTGGCCGTGTCAGTATTTTGAAGCTGGTGATGGAGTGGAAGACGATATCATTCTGGCGGGAGGAGAAGGCAAAAGAGAATGTGGAAAAACTTGATGGCAAGGAGCTGCAATGAGATCAACATGTCCCTGAAGCACGCAGAAGCGGCCTCGTGTACCGAGGGGATTGGTGGAGACAGGTTGCCATATTTTCCCCAGAGGCGAAATATATAGGCAGCAGTAAGATAGGACGAGCTAAGAATACTTTATAGCCTGTGCTTTAAAGTGGCATTGGCGATTTTTCATAAAATTACATACATTTTTTAATTCTATTTTCTTGTCTTTTAAAAGTGTGGGAGATTCAATAGACCTGGTGCGGTACAAATATGGGAAGTTCTGCCTCACATTCTGATTTAAAGCTGGATATTTTTTTTTTCTTTAACCACCTGAGTTTGAATCCTCGTGCTGAAAAACATCAGTGGCGAGTAATAGCTGAACCAATCGTGGGCCTTCTCCACTAACCCCCACTGACCAGTGTGGTGAAGTATTCTTATGCAAATGAACCGATTATGGGCCTATCTTTCTCCACTTAACCCCACTGACCAGTGTGGTGAAGTATGGTCATAACTTTGACTGACCATTGTATGAAGAGATGTTCATCCAGCAGTTGTTGACAAAGAGCTGTAAGTAATTATTAAAATAATGTTCTAATTTTAATACAAATATAATTCTACGATGTTTTAAATTAGATTCTGAGTAGAAATAAATTATACGGTAAAGTCACGTAGGTAAAACAATAAATAAAATAAAATAAATGAAAACAACTAAATTTAGTGTTTATTTTATTTATTGTTTTACCTACGTGACTTTACCAAAAAAAACCAAAGAGTATGAATCCTTGCAGTCACGAAAGCTTCAAATCTAGAATTAGAAATAAATTGTTTGACTGATTATTTGGCTTAAAAGAATTTATAAACTTGCAATAAATAATATAATATGTAGATATATAGAATAACCGAAACCACATTTCAGTACAGAGAAGGTTTGAGAGTGTAAAGGGTGTTTCTGGATTCGATTGTTGCCAGCATATGTCTCTCATGTTCTTCAGCTGTGCATCATAAAATTACTGTACGTGATATAAGAGGAATTGTGTCTTTCAATGCTGACAACACTGTAAATTACAGATAACATGCGTCTCGTTTGCTGTGCATTGTTAACCCCGCAAGAATTATAGATGGCATTTTGTGACTTTAGTCGAACATACTTTTTTTATGTTGCCTACTGGAAGCCACACTCTGTCAAAGCGATGGGGCTCTAAGTAAGAATTGTACTGCTGTGGTTGTGGGAATGACATTCACTAATTCACGAGGCACATTCAATAAATGCCTGGCTTGGGACTCCGCCAGTTGCTTCTGCACTTGCGCACCATATCTTGGAGTCCTGTGCATTCCTGATTGCAAAACTTGCTTAATATGCAGTGTCCTTTTACATATTTTCTACATTCATTCTTGAGCAGGGGTTGGCAACCTCCGGCTCCGGAGCCGAATGCGGCTTTTTAAGGACGAGTTTTTGACGTTGTCTATGAATGACCGTCTCGTATTCACAGGCATTGAGGCTCTTTAAATATTTATTTGTTAACCAAATTCGAAAATAAAAGCTGTGGTTATTATTTTTGTGGCCAACCTCTGTTCTAAAGTTTACCACTGGTTTTCTTGACTTAATAATGCAGTCATTCAGTAATTATGTTATTTTCTATAATTTAATCACATGAAGGTATTTTGAACAAAAATGCTAATATTTCACAGTTTTTCACATACAAATGAGGAGTTTTTAAATATTCTACCATTTAATTCTAGACTTGAAGCTTTCGTGACTGCAAGGAATCATATTCTTAGGTGTTTTCGGTAAAGTCACGTAGGTAAAACATCAAAATTAATAAAATAATAAAATAAAATAAAGATCACGACGTTTCGGAGGCAACACAAGTCTCCGTCATCAGGTGGGACAGTCACAGCCAGATTAGCTGCATCAAGTGAGCAGGGGTTGGCAACCTCACTTGATGCAGCTAATCTGGCTGTGACTGTCCCACCTGATGACGGAGACTTGTGTTGCCTCCGAAACGTCGTGATCTTTATTTTATTTTATTATTGTATTAATTTTGATGTTTTACCTACGTGACTTTACCGAAAACACCTAAGAATATTCTACCATTTGTGTGGTATCAATGCTGGCCAAATCCAGCAATGTGTGTGCAAATCTCCTTCTCCAACTCTCTTTCAAAAAAATGTCCCAGATTAAATTGACAATATGTGAAGAAAAAAAAAACATTTTACAACAGTGCAGATGTTAAAAGAACCGGGTACACATCCTCCCAAATACCGAAAGTGTCGGTAGTATTTCTTGCTTTTTGTGTTTAGTTTCTCTTTTTGTGAATTTACATTTCAGGCTCGGACGACCTTTCTGCCAAGCTGTGGGACGTAAAGACGGGGCAATGCGTGTACGGCATCCAGACGCACACATGCGCTGATGTCAAGTTTGACGAGCACAAGCTGGTGACGGCGTCCTTCGATAACACGCTGGCGTGCTGGGAGTGGAGCACGGGCAAGCGCACACGCCACTTCCGTGGGCACACTGCTGCAGGTGACAACTCAGCATTCACTGGCACAGCCCAGCGGCCTCAGCCTGGCTCTGGTCTACACCTGATAGCTGTCGCATCGATACAAAGTTAACTGCTAGGCGAGTTCAAAAATAAAGAAGAAAATTTAATGGGTTTGCATATGTTTCACAAGACCAATCTTGGCTGCACAGCTTTTGGCCCTACTTTGAGCCTATTCCTATTCTTGCCAGTTTCCAAAAGCTGCCACAGTTCGACCAATCTTGTCCCTATTTCACGTACCTTTACATCATCCGCACCTAGTTTACACAACAAAGGCTCATTCCTAACAGGGTGCTTCAGCCGCACCGAACCTCACAAAAATAATATTCAGGGCCTACCTTGGCTCCTCCCACCCTCAACCAGTATATATACAAGGACTGTTTTCTTTGAATCTCTCTCACTTGATACAGCTATCGTGCTGTGACGGTTCCACCTGAAGACGGAAGCTTGTGTTGCCTCCGAAACGTCGTGATTTTTATTTTATTTTTATTTTACTTTTATTAATTTTAATTTTTTACCTACGTGACTTTACCGAATAAACCTACGATTATTTGTCCCTATTTCTGTAAAGTGATGAAAATAAGTTAGATTATACACTCAGAAACCTCATGATGACACCTGCATTGTAATGTCCTTTGATGGTGTATGTGCTGGGAAAACATGATCATTAGATTTATGCAGTGGCACTCGTGTAAAATGAAGGTGCTGCACAATTGCGTGACCTCTCATGCCCTTTCGGGGTTGGCAAAGTCACGTGGATATGAAAGCAGAGCTATGGCTGATTGTATAATCAGCTGGCTTTGGAGCAGGAAGCGACCACTGTCAGTGGCTCTGGATGAGTTATAATTCTACAGGGACTTCACAGCCAATGTATAATGCTGGTGCAGACTAGAATTAGACCGCAAAAAATGTGATGCTCATGGAAATGAGGCTAATGCTGCCCAGCACTTCATGAATACACATCTAGGGTACACCTCAAACTGTTGATGTTATTGATAGCTTCATTTTAATCACATATAGTTTCACTATATGTGTAATCTTTTTTGTTCATAACAAAAGTTCCCAACATGTACATGCTCATCCAGTATATTTATTTGGATTAGAATCCATTCATACTCAAAACCGGGTCCAGGACAAAATAATGCCATGGGCTACTACTCTCTTACATTCCAACTATTGCCTAAAGACTTTTCTGGCTTCTTCAGACAACTATCATGACAGTCTCTGCCTTACCGTTGCCCTACTCAGATGCCTTAACACATCAGAGGTTGGAGGTAGGGTCCTGCTGTAGGATGTGACCACGAATCCCATTTATATTGCTATTGGGGATGTTAAATACATTTTAATGCAGGAGGATGACGCGAGAAAGCATTATACCAACATCTGTGTCACTTTTTTTTGTGCGCCAATAACTGGTGGGTGATGTACAGCAGTGTAATGCCAGGCATGTTTTACTGTTATCCAATACTTTTTGTTGAGTAGGTGGCTGTAAGCAATTTTCATTCAGCTAACGATAAAAAAACACCCTGGCTCAGCAGAGGACAGAGACTCTACTACAGTTCAAATGAAACCTAATTTTAGTTATTGCCTTCAAAGACAACTGTGTTAAGTGCTGCTTTGTCAGCAAAATAATGGATTGGCCGATATACAATATTGTGTCTGGCTGTAGACTATTCATGCACTCCTAACTTTCTAAAGCAATGGAGAGAGAACAAAATAAGGATGTACACCATTGGAACCTCCTTTGCCAGTAGCAAAATGTGATAATAAATGCTTATCCCGAGCTCTCATACTCTGATGGTGCATTGTCTTTGAGTTGTGCGCCTATTGGCGTCATCTCGTCCAACACCATGTGAGACTAGGCTCTAAGAAAAGCTGTCTCAGGTGTGGACCAATCCGTTTCAAGGACAGTGCAATCATTATCAGAGTGGTGTTTTTTGTTTGAATTCCGACCGCAGGTATTGTGGTCAGTGCAAACATGACTCCTTGTAAAAAAGGTGTCAGTTTTGTTGCCAGATAAAAGGGTAAAATCAATTACCAAAATAAGAATGTGTAAGCCTAAACAATTAGGAAGCCCTTATAAAAGACATTTGGCATTGGCTGTACAAGCAATTATAAAAAAAGATATGCACAGTTTTACGTTGAACATAGGCGATTATGGTTATTAAGCTATGCGAGACATACACTCTGCTTATTGAATTGTAATTTTTTATCAAGATGAAAAATTGTAGCTCAATGCAACATCCACAAGAATCTTATTTTAAGAATAGATTTAGCATAACATTTATTGTACTGCAAAAAACAATCGTGACTAAAGAAGACTCGCTATAGAGCGGCATAGTGGGCAGCAATGCAAATGGCTGTATCGAACAATAGCTGCATGATGTAGCAGTCTTGCTAATGAGCAGCGGAGGAAGTCAATAAAACCAAAATTCGCTTCACATTAAAGGCACTCTGATAGGTTCGCTGGGGAAATGCCACATGCAATTTGTGTGCACTCTCGCATACAGAGTAGATCATTATTGTGCAAGATATTTTTTTTAGTTCGTAATATTCTGAGAATACCTTTCTGTGGGACATTTATTCTACATTATTAAGAGCAGCATAGTGTACTGTATGTGTACCCCATGTCATTGTGTGCTAGTGTATGTTGCTCTTGTCCCGAATTGTCACAGCTTCCTGGAAGTCATGCAAATTTCACCTAAAACGAAGATATTCTTGGTTCTTTCGGTAAAGTCACGTAGAAGGGAAATAATAAAAGAATAAAAATAAAAGAATAAAATGCTCACGACGTTTAGATTGCAACACAAGCAATCATCATCAGGTGTGAAACCCACAGCTAGACATTTTTTGGAAAAAGTTAAGAAAAAAATGCCACTTTTTTTAAAATGTTCTTGCTGTGGTTTTCACACCTGATGATGATTGCTTGTGGTGCAATCGAAACGTCGTGAGAATAAAAAAAATATTATTTTATTACTTCCCTTCTACGTGACTTTACCGAAAGAACCAAGAATATGAATCCCTGCAGTCACGAAAGCTTTAAATCGAAATTTAAAGCGAAGATGTACCATTTCAGTGCGTTGTATATATAATGACGGTACAATAACAATATAAATCCCTCAGCGAGTGTCAGGACTTTTTTTTAAGGGTCCTGATTTGAGATGTTTTCCTCATTCCACGTGCAAGAATTTTGCATGTTGAAAGAGTACCCGGAGATAACCCACTCTGATGAGAGGATAACTCAAAGCTCTGCACAGATGTATTCAAGAATCCTTGCACTTTACAGTAAAACCTTGGATTGCGAGCATAATTCGTTCCGGAAACGTGTTTGTAATCCAAAGCACTCGTATATCAAAGAACTCGTATATCAGTTGTGATCACGTGACGCTCGGCAGACAAAGCGTATACACGTACTGCTCGTATTGCAAGACCTCGCTCGTTTATCAAATTAATATTTATTTAAAAATGTTTGCTCGTCTTGCAAAACACTCGCAGACCAAGTTACTCGCAATCCAAGGTTTTACTGTACTACCATCTCCTGGTTCCCTCGTAGTCCAGCAGGATTGCGAGTTTCACGAATTTGTATGGTCCACCAACCGTCACCTCCAAAGTACTAGATAATTATAGGTGTGTGCCACTGCGCTTGGCTCAAAAACAAAGATCCGTCCTTTGTTTTTTTTTATCTACTGTCATGTCTTCGAACCACAATTCTGGCAAATCGCCTGATGAAGCTGGTTGTAATCACCAGCGAAACATCATCGTACTCAAATTGTAAATGTTGAGGGTTTACTCTCAACACACTGGTGTGCTGAAGTAGTAACTCCCGCCATTGCTCGAGTTCCTCATGTTTGTAAAATGTTACTGTATTTGTGCAGTGATAAAGTGATTTTACTACCCACGTTGTCATCTAAACGACCATCTAGTGCTAGTTGCCTTACCTGGTAAGAAGTGCTGCGTAAATCATATATTGGGAAGCTAAAATGCAGATCATAAGGGAAGGTGGAAGAGATGAAAAGTGAACTGCAATATTTGTTCGGGGTTTACACAGTCCACCTTAACGATCATTTTTAAACCAAGCAGACAATGTGAAGGCTACTGTGCAGCAATGCTTTCCTATTGGTTCCCCTCCTCATCTCTAAAGTCCTGGAATGTATCCCTATGCCTCTCATGTTGTATGTACTTCTGGTAAGGAAATTTTTGATCACGAAGTGACTTCATAGAATGCATCTACATCATTAATGGAGGCATTACTGTACTCATGAGTTCCCAAGTTTTCAAACGTACATTTGATAAGTTTCCTTTTGTGAAGTTGTATTATAACCAATGCATTGACAGATAGCTCGGTGAAAAAAAAATCCCTTCGTATAAAAAAAAACATGTCATTTGATCATGCACAATGAAATAAAAAATGCACTGGTTCGGTCACCTTCATGGATAAGCAGCAAGAAATATGAGTAGATACTGTCAGCAGTATAAATATTCATACAGATGTGAACATCTTAAAACTTTGTCTCCATATACAATTGAGCAGATGGTACTTCTTTAACCTACTCCTTCAAAAAGTTTGGATTATGTTTAGAAGATGCTGCCGTTTGATCATTTTGCAAGAGAGAAATCTACTGCTGAGAAGTGCCCTCATTATTTCATACAATGCTAGCCTGTTATTTTTTATTGCTGCTATTTAATAATTTACCTTGCTGGTCGTATTGCATGCAGGAAACCAACACTATATATTTGTTTCCAAAAATTGTATATGTTCCTGTCTGCTTTACCACCCACTTGCCATTTCTCATCATCTCCCTGCCCAATTTTAGAAGCCTCAAAGAACTCATGCATAGAGTGATGTATGTAAAAGACATGGCAGCAATTTTCCATTCCTATTAGAGTATCCCACCCGTGTCTTGTTGTTTTGTTGAATTAAAATCAATTGACCTGTATGTATTTCCATTTACCTACTTTTAAAGTAAGGTTTCTTAAGCTTATGTACATTCTTTACAATAAGGTGATGCTGTAATATTTTCACCTTTTTTTTATTTAAAGACTTCCCAAATTCTGCGCTGTCTCTAAGCGATTTGTGATCTACAATTAACCAAACATACTTGTAGATTTCCAGCATTATGGCTAATTTTACTTCACTTTAACTCTTCAGTTAGCATGTTTCATAAAACATGTATGATATTTTCATGACGGATGGACACAGGCTCAGAAATACAGCAGCTTTACAAGATACTCTTGGCTTTGGAGTTAGCTAATAGCAATGACAATTTTTATGCAAACACATTCAATAATTAATTTTAAAAAAACCTTAATAATAAATGGGGTTGTATTAACATGCTGTGCAGACAAAATACACATCCTATAATCATGACCTAACAAGCATTTTAGTTCATGATTATAGGCTGTACTCTGATTAAAAACATCTCCTCAAAATCCTGTAATGATTAGTTAACATTTGCCCTGATAACACTTTAAAAATATTAACAACACAAGGGGAAAAAATAATTCATAAGCATGTCAATGCTTTCACCGTGTGTTAGCCGTCTTTTAGTTCGCAATAAAGATGGAATGTTTCAAGCCGCACAAGGATAAAATATGTCGCACCACGTGTGATGTGAAATTCTGTCAGTTGTAATGATGTCACCAGGAGGGGGCGTGGAGGTGAGGTGTGCACACCACCACCTCGTGGAGCATACAGATGCTTAAAATTATTTTAGCTTTGGTTTGGGCCTCCAAAGTTTTGGGCGACCCATTCATTGATCGTATTAATATTATGTTAATTTTGTATTATTTTATACTGGTAGGAACCTCCTGGTTACACCAGCCCATAGGGGATTATTGTGTCCATCCGTCGTGCAGGGTGGGGCTGGGTGGGGAGGAGCTGGGTGGGAGGGGCAGGGCTCGGTGGGGAGGGGCTGGGTGGGGAGGGGCTGGGTGGGGAGGGGCTGGTCACCCCGTGGTGCCCTTATAAAACTCAACGTTTAACCTACTCACGCCGGCTTGTGCCCATCCTTACAGTAGGGCATATTTGCGGAATACACCACGCCGCCGTTGACCCTGGCCATTGACCGAGCAACCCAACGTTCCTACCATTTCCTTCCGCAGGAATGTGTTTGCCCAGTTTGCTATAAAGCATAAATCTGTTTTACGCGAGCTTTGTTCATTTTGGATCACCTTTACTAGAACGTGTATTACGTACATACGGATAGACGGGCAGAGCTAACGTATTCGTACTTTCAACCTTGGAAAGCATAAAAAATAGTGATTACATTAAAAATATATATTTTTGAAAAACAATGAGTTAGTATATTATTACAAGTATTAATATTATTTGGTGCTTTCTTATTGATTTTACAGATCCTAGTTGGCTCAGGGTTGTAACATAATTATTATAAAAAAAACTGAACATTAAAAATCTGTTTCTTCGGTACCCAACGAATGCAAAATTATTAGATTTGGTCACATGTTATTTTTTCTTGGGTATGTTAAACTCAATGTATGTGGAATATAGTGTTGTACACAAATGACACAAGAACCTGCCTTGAAGAAGGATGACCTGGCCTCTATTAACATACTTTTCGGATAAAACATTGAAGAGTGACATTTCTATTTCACGATTACAGGCTTCACTTGGTGTTTATCATTTATTCATAGAGTGGTCAACGATACGCTCTGGGCAGGGGGCCAGGGGATCGAGCCCCCAACCACGTGACCAAGATTATATATTTAAAAAAAATATGCAAATGATAATTTTAAGTATTAGCTAAGTTCCCTGAGTGCTGGGCTCTGGTTTTCTAATGTCTGTGTCCAGAGCGTGTCGGTGATCACTAATGAAACCATATTTAAAGTAAGTACTAAGATCTTAGTTTGAACATTTACAAAAGTGTCTTTGTAAGATTCTTGTCAAGCATTAGTTGGTATCTCTGTGTTCGTTTGTTCTTTTCTCAATCCGCTTGTCCTGGAGAGGGTGTGTGTTAATTACGTTTATTATGGCATTGGACCACTTTTTATGACATTATTATGAGCAAACAGTAGTCGAGTAACAGGAAAATATTGAATAATATAAAATTCAGTCAATACAGATACCATTATGGTTGTATTTTCAAGACACTGTTATGAAATATCACCTCACTTCCCATCCCCATTATACACATACACAGACAAAACATCTTCTCCGGTAACTGCAGTGGCAAGCAATGGGAGAAAATGGCAACATCAAATAGCATGTGAAGGAGAGAGATGCTTTTATTACTTTCAATATACAGTATGGGCTGCATTCACATTTTGATGAAATGGCTGAAACACATCACCTTGCCGATTTTACCAATTGTTGGTATAGTTTTGCTAAAATTGTATGAAAAGAGAACATTTGCAAATTCTTGCGTCAGACTCTGTAAAATACATTTTGTTCTTGAGCCACTGTGTGATGGTACATTAAATAAGTAACAATTTTTGAATGTAAAATCGTTTTTTGTATCGTATGAATTACGATTTAGAAAAGAGTTGTACTCCAGTTAAATTATAAAAGCTGCTTTCACCTAAGAATCCACATTTTTTTTTACCATTTTTAGTGTCATGGATATACTGTCACAATCATTATGTTACCATATACCATAGCCCCCAATCCATTTTGCTGTGTTTGAATTGGTATCTATTTACAATCCTTTTCACCATGGCTCCATGCTTTCCAATCTATTAATGTGCACAGCTTGCCCACAGCAACATTGCAAGTCTCCAAGGTTCTTCCAGTAAAATCAATGAGTCGAAAATGTTCAATTTAATCAACATGTAATACACTGCTGACCACTTTCCACATCTCTGCAGTGCAGCCTGTGGTTGTAAGGGCAGTGCCTCTGAAAACATGCAGAAATATTAATTATATTTAAATAAATGTTTACTTGATTTATTTTGAATACTGGAATTGGACACAAAATAAGCACATCAATTGGTCCCAAAAAACATACAATATTTTCTCCATCTGATAATGTATTTCACTGAAACAGAAGAAATTTAGCCACTGTTTGATAACAATGCTTGTAAATAATGCTTTGACAATGTAGTTGCAATGTTGATCTGTATTCTTAGGTTTTTTTCGGTAAAGTCACGTAGGTAAAAAATGTAAATTAATAAAAGTAAAATAAAACAAAATAAAAAATCACGACGTTTCGGAAGCAACACAAGCCTCCGTCTTCAGGTGGAACCGTCACAGCCACGACAGCTGTATCAAGTAAATGAGAGATCACAAGAAATACCACCCCGTATATTGTGATCTCTTATTTACTTGATACAGCTGTCGTGGCTGTGACGGTTCCACCTGAAGACGGAGGCTTGTGTTGCTTCCGAAACGTCGTGATTTTTTATTTAGTTTTATTTTACTTTTATTAATTTAAATTTTTTACCTACGTGACTTTACCGAAAAAACCTAAGAATATGAATCCTTGCAGTCACGAAAGCTTCAAATCTAGAATGTTGATCTGCATTGCAGATTTGAGCAATTCACCTTAAAAAAAAAAATCCTGAAATCGTGCTGGAATTTGACGCGAGGACTTGCCTGCCACTTCAGCAAACATTGTGATCTTGCATTATTTCAAGGTTACAGCTCGCGCGTGTAGTTGGGTTTGCAATTTTTATCGCTTACATGAACTATTTTACATCTATCAGCATTTAATATAATTTGTTCAGAACCTCAGGCCTTTAATCCCTTTATATATCCTGCAACTAATATGCACACATTCTCAATGTACAAGGATCAGCTTATACATTCATGGTTGTTGGCAAATATAAATATTTTACAAAGGTTTTCTTTTTTAAGGTTATATGAATTAATCAGTGTATGTTGAGTTTGTCCTTGCATGTGTGTGAATTTTAATTACATTTCCACATTAAAGGATAGTATATACTAACCCATACCTTGCTATTAAAAATTTAGATACAACCTTATTTAAAAAAATATTTTCTTTAACATATTGTATGGTTTGTAAATGTTGCTTAGTTAATTGTTTATTTAAAATGTATAAAAAACAATATTCAGTGTTTACCTATCTTTATTTTTACATACATTCATAAGCTATCATTATCTTTGATGGCATTTTAAATCACATGCACAGAAGGGTTTTTGTTGAAATAACTAATTTGTCTCTTAAAAATTGGCTTGCCCAGCTTGCTTGCCCCATATTAAGAATTAGAAAAAAAAACCGAGAGAATAGATCTCTGTGGTATAACTAGCTACTGTCACCCATATAGAACAAGCCCATTTACACCTGTCACCAATTACTGTCAGTGTCTTTAAAAATATACCTTGCCTTGGTGGCTTTGTGCGCTTAACCCTGAATCGGCCGGCTTCTCATGGCACCACTACATTTGATGTGGTCTGGGTAAGGACGGATTGCAACACATTCAACGTGGGTGTCTTGTGAAGGATTCACGGTGCATTTTGCCCACGGGCATGAGGCCATAGCACAAAAAAGTTTGCCAAACTATAGGCTTCACACCTCTTGACAGACAAGCACTTGAGATCCGATCGGAGCATAGCGCATGACAGTAGTTTGGTGGGATTTGCTCTTTAAAGCCATGAAAACGGTGCACCCTGGAGTTGGATTAAGGTGCATTGGTTGGGCAGTTCGATGTTTCTAAGTTAGCATAGTGCATTGGTCTAGTAGTGGAAAAACAACAGCTTTGAAAAGCGTTTGCTTATTTAACCTTGGACAATACAAATGTAATGATTGATGGATCGATGGAGAAATGGATAGCATAATCGCTTTTATAAATGTGGATAAGTGTATGTCAAAATTCCCCGAGTTGATTTAATAAGCGGACCGCATGGTGCTTTTAATCACAATCTATCAATTGCCAGAGTTTTCATCCCAATTGCAGTGGTAATTTGTTTAATATATTCGGGATATTTTTTTAAGCAGAAGGGTTCCGTAGAGAGTGATCATATTTTTCCTCCTTTGTGCTGAAATTGTCCGTTATAATGCATGTCAGTCCACATTGGCACATTATCGAAGAGGATCCACTGCACGTGTTCATGATGGCCTAAATTAAACATTCAGTGTATGATCATTATACATTTTAACAAAAAGTACACATTCATAGAAATAATACATCTCACTGTCCTATTATTTTGATGCATTGAAACTAAATCTCTAAGGCAGTGACGTGTCTCGGCTGTGGAAAGATACGAGCACATTTGTGGAGCGCAGTGCTTTGCACAGTAAATTCCCCACCCCATTTGTCTGTCTGATGTGAGAGCATGTTTCCACCTGGTGCATCTGTAATTGCTTGTAACCCAAGTTGCTTCATTAACTTTCACCCACTAAAAATTGGCAGACCGTTGCACCAGGACAGTTTAATGTGCATCACTGTGCATTACACTGTCTAGTGGAAGTAGCAGTGTTGTAAATCCGATAAGTGTCTACAGTATACAGACAGATGATGTGTACATATACGAGTTATAACATTTAGCATGCAGGACGATGCAGATTTTATACAAATACATTTTAAAATGTAGTAATTTGACTATTTCTGGGTTAAAATCTGAGCATTCTAGAAGACCTTCACATCAAACTTAAATATTCCTTGGGTCTTTCGGTAAAGCCACGTAGATAGAAAAATAATACAATTTATAAAACAATAACTATCACGACGTTTCGATCGCAACACAAGCAATCGTCATCTGGTGAAAAATATAGCGGGAGTGCTGCTGAAGCAGGAAAACTATATGGAGGGAGCGCTGCTAAGGCAGGGACTCATAAAGGTTTGAGATGGGTGTAGCCCCAGGGTTAGTGGGTGGGACTAGAGATGAAAGAATATGAATTCCTGCAGTCACGAAAGCTTTAAGTGAAGATCAAACTTTAATTGACATTGTCACGTCTCGATATCATTAGTGTATATCAAGCCTTCTGGAAATGCACAGTTCACAGGTAAATATCACTGCACAAGCAAGTGACATTAGATGTGAATATTGTAGTCTCTTTGTTTGACTGATATGGCTTATACCATTGAGCTATTTGTCTGATGGCAGAGCACATTGTTCGACTCTATTTTTTGTGTCTATAATGTCATTGGATCTTTCATGTCCATGAGCTACTGGGCAGGATGTACCCTCCAAAGGGCAGCATGCTGGTTTCATGCATCCACAGCAAATCACTCTCAAGGTCGACTCAGGTCACAGTGTCACAGATTACTGAATCCTCGATTATGGACGCCATAAATGTTCATCTTAACTCGTCTGAAATGAGGCATAGTGTTTTGTCAATTAACTACTGAAAAGCCTCTGTTTAACAAAAATCCAATGTAAAATATGCAAATATGCTTTAATATGCCCTGGATGAAAACCAGTTCATAAAAAAAACACAATTTCCTTGAGAAACTTATAATTGAAGAACTGCCCTCCAGGGCTGAAGCAAACTTGCTCGTTCTACATGTGCTGCTGTTCAAATAAATGTCATCAATGAATGTGACATGTGGACAATTTCCATATGGTAATCGGTTGAGGAGAGTGGAGGGTAACCAAAGATGTAGCATTTGCTTCATCCTTTCTCAAGTCCTTAAAAGTAAAATAAGCGCAGCTCTGATAACACATTGCTGCGGAGGGAGCTGGTGGGAACGTTGGGTTGCTCGGTCATTGGCCAGGGTCAACGGCGGCGTGGTGTTTTTCGCAAATAT
This sequence comes from Lethenteron reissneri, assembly GCF_015708825.2. NCBI lineage: Eukaryota > Metazoa > Chordata > Hyperoartia > Petromyzontiformes > Petromyzontidae > Lethenteron > Lethenteron reissneri. The sequence goes on along the minus strand of NC_083790.1, from coordinate 7,553,683 downwards.
GCCCGAATGTGAGGGCGGGCACAAGCCGGCGTGAGTAGGTTAAACGTTGAGTTTTATAAGGGCACCACGGGGTGACCAGCCCCTCCCCACCCCTCCCACCCAGCCCCACCCTCCCCAACCAGCCCCTCCCCACCCAGCCCCTCCCCACCCTCCCCTCCCCACCCAGCCCCACCCTCCCCACCCAGCCCCTCCCCACCCTCCCCACCCAGCCCCTCCTCACCCAGCCCCTTCCCACCCTCCCCACCCAGCCCCTCCCTCCCCACCCAGCCCCTCCCTGCACGACGGACGGACGGACACAATAATCCCCTGTGGGCTGGTGTAACCAGGAGGTTTCTATCAGTATAAGCAACCCCTGCTTACATTACACTGGTGTGGGGAAGATGAAGGGCAGATTCTGATACGAGGACTATTTCAGATACAAACACCCCTTATATATCCAGCATATATCGTAAAGACTGATGGATAGAAACAAGCGCATTCACATTGCCACAGCCCTGTTGGTGTATGTATCATTAAAATGATGTGTATTGCCAATACATGAATGGGAATACTTGATTCATGCATACAGCAATATAAGCAACACATCTTCTTGGTTCTTTCGGTAAAGTCACGTAGAAGGGAAATAATAAAATAATAAAAATAAAACATAATAAAATAATTCTCACGACGTTTCGGCCACAACGCAAGCAGCCGTCCTCAGGTGAAGAACATGTGACTTTACCGAAAGAACCAAGAAGATGAATCCCTGCAGTCACGAAAGCTTTAAATCGAAATTTATAAGCAACTCAATTACAGTAATTATAGGTTGTCATAGCCTAGATTAATACATAATTGAATCAATAAATGTAGTCAAAACATGCGTACAGATGATCATGGTACTTTCTTGCCCCTGGAGGAAGGCAAAAACTTATTAAGTATTTTAGAAATTTCATATACTGCTTTCCATCTCTAAAATTATGCCCACAGTATCCAACCGTAGCTTTATGGCGTTGGCTTTGGTGAAATTGGAGCTTTAATGATAAGTATTGCACGCAATACTTTTGGCTGTGATGTTTTTATATGCTGCCTGGTGTGTGACTCCACGAGTTACAGAATGCTGAGCTTTGTGACACCCTCTAGGTCAAGGTTTCAAGCTGTAATTCATGCAAGAGCTATTAATGGTAATGAGCTCAGTCAATTAGGCATGCAGGCGATGCTCGGCTATGCACAGGGAATACCAGCGCTTGGCCGAGTTAAATATTAATGGCACATGTTTGCTTAGCAATTCCCACATTTTATAAGGTCTGTAGTGCCCTCAATGATAGACGGTTTGAGGTACAATGAGCTCTTGACCAAAATATGCCCATTGTGTGATCCTTGGATAATTAATGAGTGCTTACAGTTACATTTCTAAATAACTCGTTGCAAACATGATATGAAGTTGACCTCCATGAACTAAAAATGTATTGACTTTGAAGGATACAATGGTTTGGACATGTATTGTTGTAATTAGAATGTATACTTTTGTCTTCTTGGTTCTTTCGGTAGACAGACGCTGTCTTTCCGACAGCCCTGTTCTTCAACCTGAGGACGGCTGCTTGCGTTGTGGCCGAAACGTCGTGAGAATTGTATTTTATTCTGTTTCATTTTTATTATTTTATTATTTCCCTTCTACGTGACTTTACCGAAAGAACCAAGAAGATGAATCCCTGCAGTCACGAAAGCTTTAAATCGAAATGTATACTTTTGGTTTATATATACGTGCTTTAAATAGTGGCTTTAGTATTGTGGTCAATGTAGATATGGATTCACGTACTACTTATGGCAGCACTTGACAGGATGGCCTAGGAGCAACCCTGGCCTTTCAGGCCAAGTGGAATTGTTCGATAGCTACTGTTATCAGAAGACATATGTATGCATTGCAAGAGATCAGAATGTGGGTGTGTATGACGTTATACAACATTAACTGACGTAGAATTGTAATGTATTACTTACTGTTAGTAACTCAGCTTATTGTAGAGTATAGTAAGTATACTGATGATGCTATGTAGTTTATACTTTAGTTTTTTACGTGAAGATTAACTGAGTGGTTGTGCGCCTTTTGGCGTCATCTGGTCCAACCCATGTGAGACTAAGCTCTAAGGAAAGCTGTCTCGGGTGTGGACCAATCAACTTCAAGGACAGTGCATACATTATCAGAGTTATGTTTTTTGTTTGCATTATGACTGCAGGTATTGTGGTCTATGCAAACATGACTCCTCGTAAAAAAGGTGTCAGTTTTGTTGTCAGATAGAAGGGTAAAAAAAACAATTATCAGTAAATATACAATTTAATGAGTGTTTTCATGAATGGCTGATATGCATTACTATACGAGCAAAAAAATGTTGAAGGTAAAACAAAAATTAACATGGGGCACTGGGTAGTTGGCATGTAAAATTATGCAATCCCTCCGTATACTCAATAAATTCCCATATTCAAATTCTGAAAGGATAACAAGACAGCTCATGAATTTCAACCAGTTCTATGAGGGTTTTGTTCGTTACATGTAAACGCACACTAGAAGACATTTAATTGAGAATATGCAACAAAACATTTTAATTGGTGCTAATTATTTGCATACCTTTGTTTATTTTATGATTATCTTATTTTTAGCATTATTTCATGATAAAAAAAGCTTAGGTTTTGTTGTATACATACAAAATGTAAGTAAATATATTTATCCCTTTCAATAAATATGTAAATAATAATTGTGCATTTGACATGTTCATTATTGAATTTTTTTCTAAATATGTACATTTTTATATGTTTAGATTTCCTCCATTCATACAAATGTATGCATTAATAGATTATGCATAATACCTATTTCTTTATCAATCCATCTATTTGAGCATCTTTTAAAGAAAAGTAGCAAAAAAAACACTCCTCGTTGGCATATATCAGTATTTCCAGTTGAATTGTGGGACTGATCAATTGACTTGTACACCTAATAGGTCAACTTTGCCTGAAATGACAAATTACTACCTGGCCTACAGGGTAGAGGTTGTGTGAAATTGTGCAGACCTCAATCAATTTCTGGCGAACAACACTTGCCCAATCAACCTGGCCCATAAGAAGTTTACAAGCTGAAATGTCCTTTGAAGGTTTATGCCAATGGCAAATACACAAACTCATTATTTAAAAATTTGGCTCTATTATATTCGCCATTGATTATTTCATAAACTATGTTATTGCAAAAGACAATTAATACACGTTTTTATCATTATTAGGCAATGTAATTGCGTGTCCTTTACAAGAGACACGTTTAAAGCATTGCTGGAGTTTTAAATGCCTGGTTGGGCGGTCTCAGATGACCTCAGGACCTCTCTTTGTGAATCTCGCCTAGTTTCACCATTCATTTAGCAGCAGCAGCATGCGTATGTCACAGGTAAGGTTCGTTTGAAGTCTTTTAGGGCTCATGTTTAATTCTGATGACCCTTTTTTAACGAAGAAAAAAAAAGCAGTACAGTTACGGAATTATAAGCAGAAGCCGGTAAAATTAAGTTTTTTTTATCTTCGCTTATTTGCCACTGTGCATTGATGCAACACATATCTATGTTTACGAAGCGTAGGATACCACCGTATTTGATTAAAATAATATAAATATCACAATTTAGATTCCTATGTAAACCTCTGCTTTAAGAAAGGCTCCTCAAACTGTGTGACCATGGGGTTTGTTTTACCCGCACTTCACTACGCTGGTCAGTGCAGGTTGGTGAAGTGGATGGGGGGAGGTGGTACAGGACAATTTCAGTTGTCACACATCGCTGATATTGCCCAGGTAATTGTACAGTGTCCTAACCATTACAACTAGCCCCCTGCAATTATATGAAAATTGTATTGTATTATAAGCAACAATAATTTAAATTTATTTAAATCTTGACTTAAATAAAATGTCTAATCTCTTCTGTCGGAATGACTGAAAATAGATGCTCTCTTACATTGACCTAAATGAAAGTACACATTTCTGAGTTAATTCTCAGATAATTTGATGGTGTGTATCATTCATTCGTGTTTTTTTTTATATTTCACATTATTATATTCCATGATCCCCATTGCTCTTTGTGTTTACTATTTAGTGCTATGGGAATAATTTTCATACTTCTAGATTTGAAGTTGCAAGGGTCCATACCCTTTGGTTTTTTCGGTAAAGTCACGTAGGTAAAAAAGGAAAATAAATTAAATCACGACGTTTCGGAGGCAACACAAGCTTCCGTCTTCAGGTGGAACCGTCAGAGCAAATACATCTTGATACAGTAATTTTGTATAGTTTTCATACTGTTTGAGTTTTTATTCCACCAACGTTTCGACATGCGAAATTTAAACCGACAGATATTGCTTGCCCCCCTATACCGAGCATCACAACTCACCCGTCTCCCTGTGATGGTTCATTATTAAAAAAAAATTGGCTCAGAGGTCTGCTAAATCTTGCCACAGTGCAGGCTATACAGGCTTTAATCTTTCCTATAAGTTTCACATTGTTTAAGCCATAGTTATTACCAATTTGTTATGGTTGCCAGTTATGAGAAAACTTGCTTTTCGATCGGAACTGTTAGCAGAGGCTATCTGGCCAGAAAAAAGCACTGAATAAGACACGCAGGCTTATCAGTCAGTCTTATGTTAAACAGATTTTTGAACCAATGTTAACTCTGGGAAGTTTTTATTTGTGAAAATAAACACGGCAGTTGTTCTATACAGCTGGTTCTCTCTGTTGTAGTCTCATGGCTGTTTAGTGCTTAGGAAATTAACACAAGTCTGAGGTGGGTTATTTTTGTGCAGTCTTGATCCTAAAAGACAAGAATGAAGCCATCAATCTCACATCATGTTTATAAGCTTTAGAAACTGGGGGATACGTTTATTTAGTTACCTGCACTTTGGAATACACCCAGGATCTCATTTGCATTGCGATACTGCTACGAAGCCCTCTGAGCCATTCCAGTTATTTTTAAATAATATAATCTCAAGTCACCTGTTTTTTTCCTTGCCCATTAAATCAGAAACGTATCTGATGTAATAAGAGTACACTCTCCCAATTAGCGTTTGCCTTTTAATGTGTTCAGGTATGTCCTAACACAAAGCACCGTGTTTTAAACGAACCGCAACATCCAAGGTGCGGTTTATAATGAAGGGCAGACTTTCCATTCCTGACATTTCGTTATAAGTTATTAATTATATGCATCCATTCCGCTACATTTTTAAAACATTCATGGTATGCAATTGGCAAATGCTTGAATTATTTCTATAAAATGAGTAGTAGAAAAATGCTTTTTGTATATTTGTTAGAAAATTAATAGCCAGTGCCTGACACAACCATTTGTCTTGAAGCACCGTTGCACGTAACATGCCTTTGCGGCATAGTTGAATTTCTTGTTTTAATAACCTCGAAATACAAACAACTCCATACCTGCCTCAGGCCCACTCGTAAGCCCGTTGTTGTTCAGGGAATTACTCCCTCGAGAATTATGTGATGGTTCTTTGTCTTTTCATCAAATTCTATTCCCTTTTTTTAAACGTGCCTCAGCCGTTTTTGAATGGTGGTCAAAACCAATCATCAAGATTAATTTTAGACTATATTCATAATACACAGTGTGACCCATTTTTTGCTATTTTTGTTTTCACGTACAGCAATCCCTCAACTGTGAGGGTTAGGTTCCTGGAAAAGGCCACGGTAGGCAAATCTGCGGTTGGTAAAGTACAGTGCAGGGCCTATGGGAAATAATATAGTGGGTTAGGGGGGCCACGGTCAGACTCGTCATAGCTTAGCTAGGTGTCACTCCTTGTAAAAAAGGTGTCAGTTTTGTTGCCAGATAGAAGGGTAAAAAACCAATTATCAGCTTAGCTAACTAGCCTGTTTATTAATTGAACACCGAAAAAAATACAGTACATTACACAAGAACATAAAGCATTAATAAAAAATACATTAGCTTCATATACCTTAAATATTAACGATGATGACGATAGATGATGGGGGAAGAAGTGTATAGAAGGAGGAGGGGCTCGGCCCAGCCACGCCCTCTTACGTAATCGGAATGGAATCGGAAGAATAACTGAAATAAAATAACTTTATCGGCACGTCTTCAGGTTGGAAGACGTACTGAGGCTCCCACAAGGCCATGTGGGAGGGCGTGGCACAGTTTTGCACCAGCTATCATAGAGTGGCGGTCGTGTCGCTACAGTTCTCTGCGGTGAGGACAATGTCTTTAAAAACAATAAAATTAAAGCTTTCGTGACTGCAGGGATTCATTTTCTTGGTTCTTTCGGTAAAGTCATGTAGGACGGAAATAATAAAATAATAAAAATAAAACATAATACAATACAATTCTCACGACGTTTCGACCACAACGCAAGCAGCCGTCCTCAGGCGAAGAACAGGTCTGTCGGAAAGACAGCGTCTGAATGAGCACCACCATGCTTGGCAGCGTATATTTTAGCTGGGTTAAAGGAGGAAGGCCGCCTTGACAAAGGAATTTGCATATCAACAGAGGAATTTAGCATATTTATGGAAAATGCAGATATGGGATTAGTCACTAACACTAACCGCTTGTGCGTTCCGAGATACAGTGGTGAACGGGATCCACCCTACAACTTGCAGATGTCTCATAACCGAAAAGGGTTAATGTGAATGCGGTTTTGATGCAACGCGGTCTATGCGCTGCGATATTACAACACGGACAAGACAGCTGATCAGCGATGCAGCACCACAGGTGGCCACAGATGGTGCTGTGGCACAGAGGTGAACCACGGCCCCGCGAAATTTGTAAATTGGTGTTGTGAACCCGTGCTTACCCGCGAGTACTCAAATTTCCAGTCCGCAGTTGGTAAATTGGTATACAAATAATACATGAATCTGCGGTTAGCAAGTCCGCAGTTGGTGAGGGATTGCTGTAATTTGCTTTAGAATCGTGCATTCTTGTTTACTGTTTTACCCTTTTGTATTTTGTGAGCCGTTTTGTATTATAAGAGCCGTTTATACTATAATGTAATTACTTTGGTCAAATTATGACCAACACTTGCCTTGTCTCCAGGAATAACCCCGTCGGTTTCATTTCAGCAACATCAGCGATGTTTATTGTGTTCACGATGTTCCAGGAATGCCATTTCTGCTCTGGATTTTGGAATAAAATGGCTGATACTAAACACGATGGCCCACTGCACAATAATGGGGTTACTAACTGTCTTAGCCAACAGCAGGGTGCTACGTTCTCATTTATATTTTTGGAAATGTAGTTATTTGCTAACATTGATATTGATGGGCAGTTCACATAAATGTCTGAGAACTCGGTCAATATTTTGTGCGATTGGTTGAGCTTTTCTTCACAAACAATACTCCACATACCAGTTCCCAGGATTGTGGTGGGAACCTGTAAATGTGTTTGCTTGCAGACAAACACTGAATCTTCATCTGTGCTGCCTGTGCTGTGCATTTATGAATTGCCTGGGAGTGGGGAAACTGGCCTGCTGGGAATAAATGTCCTTGCTCTGGGGAATTATGCTATAGCTGAAAACAACATGATTAACAGTGGTAGCCCTTCAATTTACATCGCATGCACATTGGCTTCAAAACACCGAGGGCATGAACAGGAATTATAATGCAGTGTTGTGGCACAGTACTGAGGATATAATACGCATTGTTGTATTGGTTATAGTATGTCAATGTACTTCAAGGATAAACATTCAGTGCTTAAATAATTAATAAGGCTGCTATTAACCGGTGTATATTTTGACATGTTGAAATGTATAGCATGCTTGATAATACAACAGTATATTGAGTTCAGAGATTAGGTGGTTTTATATTCGCAAATGGATCAACTCTTCCCCCCCCCCAGTTTGTCATCTTGAAAACCAAAATGAAGCATTTTTTATTTTACAAAATTAATATTTCCTAATATGTTTCAGGCTTCCATCAATACCAATAATGTTCTACAGTTTTTTACCATCGTGCACCTTATATATTTATATTTTTATAACTACAGCTCTCATTTTATGGAACACAGTACCAAGTCATATTTACGGGAGAGCTATTTTATGATTTGTTCCTTTATAACACAGCTATAGAGCTACTTCTGCCAAGCATTCTTGTACAATATATGGTGAAAATATTGGCTGCAATGCCACACTACAATCAAAACATTCATGCCTGCTCCCAAAGTTCATATGTGTGTATATATACAAAGAGTACATATCAACGGAACGGCTTTGTTTTGCAACACAAGGTACACACGTGTTGGATAAAATTCAAGCAGCGTGGCTGAAGAAGCTGATTTAGTGCACTCTGCCGTACATCATAAAACACACTTTCCTTTGCTATGTCAGCCTCCCTACACATCTGTTGGATTTAGTGCTCTGGGATGAATTAACATTTCTGAAACTGTACCGACAGCCTTGGTGTATAAAACAGGGGAGGGGGGGTCTTTTGACTCCAGAATTGATTTAATAGGCATACTTGCAAGTGTTGCTTAATGCAGTAATTAAAATATGCTTGAATTATGGGTCACAACACATTTAGTTTTGGCTCATAGTAAATAAGACTGCCGTACCACTCTCAATAATAAAAATCACAATGCAAAATAGCAACATCTCCTGCTTAAAAATCAGACGTATTTTAAACAATTAAATGATGCATGGGAAACAATTAATTACAAGCACATGTTAAACGTTTTGTTCACAAAATGGAATTGTACAACTGTCACTGTTTAAACATATTTACTTTATCTTCTTGGTTATTTCGGTAAAGTCACGTAGAAGGGAAATAATAAAATAGTATAAGTTAAACTAATAAAATACAATTCTCACGACGTTTCGGCCACAACGCAAGCAGAGGACGGCTGCTTGCGTTGTGGCCGAAAGGTCGTGAGAATTGTATTTTATTAAGTTTAGATTTATTATTTTATTATTTCCCTTCTACGTGACTTTACCGAAAGAACCAAAAAGATGAATCCCTGCAGTCACGAAAGCTTTAAATCGAAATATTTACTTTAACCAATCATTTATTTAGCTTTTTTTACATTTCTTTCTGCTCGTTTATCTGACCATATACCACGTTTACACTATGAGATCTCTTTTACCAGTGGCAAAATATAGTAGTAGGTTTTTACCCTTTTAAACTGGTACAAAACTGACACCTTTAAGGTGTGTATTACGTTATGTGTATGACTTTGTGAAGTCATCATTGTAAATTCAGATGGGTGGTATGAGTGTGTCTCAGGGCAGGCATTATTACTTCTCTCATTAAGCTCGTCCTTGCTCTTGATTCCATTAAATGGGAGAATTAAAGGCCCATTTGGCACACACGAAGGTGCATGTAACAGAACATTTTGGCTAGGAGATTCCAATGGGACAACACATACACTATAAGCAGGTTTAGTCATTGTTAATTGATCTTGCACTGTTGAAAAAAGTACAACATTTTTAATAAGTACACATTTTCAAGTATAGCTGTTAAAGGATTTGCAGCAGGCACTGTGAACAATTTTAATTAATGCTGAATTGTTATGCTAGATGAGTGTTGCAGCGTGTTTCCTGGTATTATGGGTGTCGCTGATTGAGTTATGGGTGAGTGGAGCAGCGCTCATTGTACCTGGCGTAGCAATTCACTGTTGAATTCACAATCTTGCCGAGCATCACACAATGTCACTACTGAGTGGGAGCAAAGATTGTGCCCCTCTTTGTTAATCATTCGCACGAGGAAGGGGATACAAAAAAAATTCGAGGAAATGTGAACAATGGTAGCCATCTTCTTGGTTCTTTTGGTAAAGGGAAATAATAAAATAATAAAAATTAAACATAATAAAATAATTTTCACGACGTTTCGGCCACAACGCAAGCAGCCGTCCTAAGGTGAAGAACAGGTCTGTCGGAAAGACAGCGTCTGAACCATTCAGACGCTGTCTTTCCGACAGACCTGTTCTTCTGAACCATTCAGACGCTGTCTTTCCGACAGACCTGTTCTTCTGAACCATTCAGACGCTGTCTTTCCGACAGACCTGTTCTTCTGAACCATTCAGACAGGTCTGTGGGAAAGACAGCGTCAGAATGGTTCAGACGCTGTCTTTCCGACAGACCTGTTCTTCACCTGAGGACGGCTGCTTGCGTTGTGGCCGAAACGTCATGAGAATTATTTTATTATGTTTTGTAATTTTTATTACTTCATTATTTACCTTCTACGTGACTTTACCGAAAGAACCAAGAAGATGAATCCCTGCAGTCACGAAAGCTTTAAATCGAAATGGGAGCCAATCAAATTTCTGCAACTGTGCCAACATCAAACTTAATAGAAATGTAATAATTGCATAGCAGTACATATAATATTGCTAATGATCAAGTAACGTTCTATTGCTTATATGGAAAATTAAATCTTTCAATCAATAATTTTTTTCTGGATATATTTCTTTAAAACTAATTCTGGATTTGGTTTTAATCGTTCAGTCGTCCTCGGTTTTAAATCGGCGCCCTGTAAACACAGGAAACGTGATGAAGAATGATGACATCATCATTTCCTTGGGTCTGGTTTCATGATTTGTATATTATGTAATCATAATTTTTAAATGTTACTAATCAAAGCAATAGTTAAGATATTAGTTGATTATTTCAGTAGTCGATAGTTGCAGCTCTAGGATATATGACCTGTTTGCTTGCGAACACCCACCTCAGAGCAATCATTTATTCACTTTGGATAACCTCACTGAAGCTCAATTTATTTAAACAAGGTCTTGGTTAAGATGTTTGACTAGGGTATTTTTGGAATTATAATGGAGAAAGTTCACACATGTTAACACATGCTGGCAGGAATACTGTGTGTGTACTCCTTTCACCCCCACCCTTCAGTAAATCAGAGCATGGAAAAGAAAGCATTATTTTGTATGCATTAACTGTTGGTGAGGTCTTTCCACTGCATAGAAAATGCCATCAAATATGCAAAGCACATATGTCTACAATCCTGGTGAAAATGCATAATGTGGCACCATAATGCTGCCACATTAATAAAACAGCATTGAAAAAAATATCCGTGTGGGTAGAAGGCAGCACAAATGATTATTTTATGGAGCAGCGTTATAAAACGAAAGAATTGTGTTTTCCTTAAATATTTTTGTTTAATTCAAAGAACAGAATTCCAAAACAACGCATGCTGTCATGTGGGAATGAGTTGTGGGATTTGTTGTTGTCGCTGGGATTTATGTGCTGTTGATGGTTGTGTTTGCAGGCGTAGTGGATGTGCTCTGCCTACAAAGCAACCTACAGTGCACGTCAATTCACATTGGTGTCCAACATCGCCCTCATTTACCGTGCGTTATTTAGCCTCAGTCATTGCCTGCAAGGAGTCTCTTTTATCGCATTCTATATAGTACACGTAGGTTACATGCTTTTCTGCTATTACATGCTTTGCTGTTATTTGCTTAGGGTTACCATTTTTTTAAATAAAGAAAAATGTATAATCCTTTGTCAATTCACAGTTGGGCGAAGGCCTTCCCAAATCGTGTCGGTGATAGGGGTTGTTGACCATACTTTACCGCACTAGGGTTGGTAAGGGGGTGCCAAGGACAGGTTGAGATATCAATTGACAATAAAGTCTGAGAATAGACCTCATATCGCAGTACACTAAGCACTGCACTTGCTGCTATGCCCCATCTTTTTTCGACAACTTAAATTTAAAAGAATTAGTGCTTATAAAGGTGAATATTTATCTTCAGCCCATATTGCAGCTTTCTTTATTAATACCAATTTCTTAAAAATAATTTCTGTTCGTTGTTATAATGATTGTGATTTGCACGTTTTATATATTCTATATGTGGACATAAAATGTGTAATATAAGTCCATGTGTTCATGTGTGGATCGGTGAGGTATATGGAAGTACATGCCCCTGTAATTTATTATCATGTAACAATGCCTGAAGTGCACAGCAACATTTTTTCATATTATGTTAATTCGTAATGCAATGCTCGTATGCCTATGCCATGGAGGCAACAATTTTGTCACAATTCCCGCTGGTTTGTAACACCCTCGAGTGGTCTCAGTGAGGCTGATATGCATCCTGGCACTTGTTCATGAAAGCACATCTGATTAATATGTGTGCATTGAGGTGCCCGTGATTGCGTGCATGCTTGGACTCGCTTGTGCGCTGTATTGCAAGCCGCCTCGCTTGTTTTTTCCCCTGCGCAACAGCGTTTAGTGTGTGTGGCTTCGCATTCCAGAGGTTGAGCTCTCGAGTCCATGTGTGTGGACTCCCCTGCCATTCATTAAATGTCTAATGATCTTTACTTGTTAAATTAAAAGTCAGTGAGTGGTTCTTGTTCAAATGAGCTTTGCAGCAGTTCTTCTCATCTCCTGTTTATAACCCTAAGTCAGTGGGGTTAAGTCCACATTCCTGTTGACTTTAGTGATGTTAATTTAAATAAAAAGTTAAAAAAGGTATGCAAAACTGATGGACTGGATGAGAAAATATTTATCTATAACAATCTATCGCTCAAGACCATGATGCATTTGCAATTTGGGAAACTGAATCAAGAATTTTAAAAGGTGTAATCATTTGATCATTTTTCTAATTTCTTATCAGCAATCCAGTGAGTATTGTCATTTATTTTACTGGACATTGCACATAATTGGCTTACCATACCCTTGTGGATGAATATCACATGCTTGTATGCATTTTCAATCTCCTGTTTATTTACATGTGTGGTGAAATGAGTAATATTAAAAACAATGTAATTTATTTACCCAGCAAAGTCTAACTGAAGATTTTTACAGAGAGGCTGCTAAATAATTTGACCAAATTTTGCATATCTTTGCACGTGGGAACAATTTTACAATGGCACATTCTCTAAGAATTCAACTGATAAGTTTGGAGTTATCAGTCCTTGATTGTGAAGGTGCCTAACTGATGTGAGAGTAAAGTGCATTCTCTGCATAGGTTTAACATCGTGCATAGGTTTAACATCGTGCATAGGTTTAACATCCTGCATAGATTTAACATCGTGCATAGATTTAACATCGTGCATAGGTTTAACATCGTGCATAGGTTTAAAATCGTGCATAGATTTAACATCGTGCATAGGTTTAACATCGTGCATAGGTTTAAAATCGTGCATAGATTTAACATCGTGCATAGGTTTAACATCGTGCATAGGTTTAACATCCTGCATAGGTTTAACATCCTGCATAGATTTAACATCGTGCATAGATTTAACATCGTGCATAGATTTAACATCGTGCATAGGTTTAAAATCGTGCATAGATTTAACATCGTGCATAGGTTTAACATCGTGCATAGGTTTAACATCCTGCATAGGTTTAACATCCTGCATAGATTTAACATCGTACATAGGTTTAAAATCGTGCATAGGCTTTGCTTGTACGGAATACTGTAAATGCATTAGAAAGATTGCTAAAACAACATAATGTTTGTATACCATGGATACAAAAATACACTATACCCATTTCCTTGGCTACAACATAACATGCCACATACTAAGTTGGCACCATTGAGCCCAGCCTCACTGTGCAAGCACTACTTAGACGAGGGACAAAGGTACGCCCTTAGAGGTATTCACAGAGGCCAATCAAGCCACCAACACACGAAACATTTTGTGTTTTGAGCTTGATTCAGAAGTACGTAGTTATGAGAGCTCAAATTTGGTATAATGGCTTGGGACCAAAATGGATTGGGGCAGGAGGCAGTAGTAACATCAGTATGTTCTGTTCTATACCTCGCCACGCTAGATGTATCTACAGCAATGACTTCAAAAGAGAAATATAGTGTATCAAAAGCTGTCTAACTGTTGGGTTGCATGTCATATATTATGTTAGAAATGGATACAAGCATCAAAAGGTCACTAGGCCAGTGTTCTTCACAAACTTTCAGAGGGATTTCGATTCAAAGCTTTCGTGACTGCAGGGATTCATCTTCTTGGTTCTTTCGGTAAAGTCACGTAGAAGGGAAGTAATAAAATTATAAAAATAAAACATAATAAAATAATTATCACGACGTTTCGGCCACAACGCAAGCAGCCGTCCTCAGGTGAAGAATGAAACACCACCAAGCTTGGAGCGTATATTTAAGCTGGGTTGGAGGGGGGAAGAGCGCCTTAAATATACGCTCCAAGCTTGGTGGTTTCATTCTTCACCTGAGGACGGCTGCTTGCGTTGTGGCCGAAACGTCGTGATAATTATTTTATTATGTTTTATTTTTATAATTTTATTACTTCCCTTCTACGTGACTTTACCGAAAGAACCAAGAAGATTTCAGAGGGATGTCACTTTTGTCAATAAGATCTCGGTGTGAGGGAGGCCACCACACCGACTGCAAGGGGTGTTTTCACATTTTTGTATTGTAAGAGGCTGCGAGTGGCCCGCGGGCCTTACAATGAAGAACACTTCTGTAGACCATTAGACTGATAGACTAGCAACAATGTATAAATAAACACTGTAGGACCTTTTAAAATAACTATACATATCTATGTTGAACTTCTTTCGCACTGTGTAGCCAACCGTGCTAATAATATGTATAAAATATTAATGTTCATAATCAACCTGATTTGTTTTACATATTTTTACACAGCTCTAATATCTACAATAATTTAAATGAGTTTTGGAAAATGTGTAATCATTAATTTCTAGAATGTTCACAGGTTTTTTTGTGATAATGTGCGCTCTACTCGGATGTCCTGACATGCTGTGGCACAGGAATTGATCACTTCATACTGCGCATACATTTACATGCGATAGACACATTGTGCATATATTGCTTAGGATTTGTGGATATTATTTAATACAAATTTCCCCTATAGGTTTTCAAAAATGGTTGCCCATCCATTAATCTAGGAGCCACAGTTTTTCTTTTTTAAGTGGCTTTGGAGCGAAATAGTATTTTTCGTATGCATATGTAGCTGTGATGTAACTTGGTTAAAGTAACTTTGTGTCTTCAAATTATTAATTGTAGACTGACGAATTGTGGCATTGTTAGTACATACAGCAATTCCATAAACAAACATTTCATTAGATTTTTTTTTTATCATGGGCTTGTCAGTGAATTATAAGAGTTCTCTGGAGACTGCATGTGGCCTTCAGGCTATGGTCTACAAAAAAAGCTCGTGATTATATCTTTAAGCAAGTGCTGCAGTTGTCTTATGCATGTGTAATGGGTTCCGGAGACACTTGTAGAGGTAACTTCTTTATTACAATCCAACACTCCAACAGTCCTTTTACTCTGTTACAGCCTAGGTACACAGCCTAGGTACACAGCCTAGATCCACTACTCTGGCTACGCTCTGGAACTCGCCCTCACAAGGACGTAGAGCCGGGAGTTCCAGAGTCCCACCACTGGCTCTCACAGCATCCCAGGGTCCTGAGATGGCTGGTCTTGGGTCTTGGGTCTTGAGCTACAACTGGCCTCGATCGTCCAGGGAGCTGCCCTTTTATACCTCGTCCCCACGAGGGGTGGGGCCGTGTGCGCCCCCTGATATCCCACAGAGCACACACAGCCCCCCCCCCCTGGTGGCGCCAAGGGGCTTAAACGTCTGGGTTGCCTGGGAATCTAGCGCCTGGTGCCAAGAGGCTTAAGCGTCTGGGTTACCTGGGAACCTAGCGCCTGGCGCCAAGGGGCTTAAGCGTCTGGGTTGCCTGGGAACCTAGCGCCTGGCGCCAAGGGGCTTAAGCGTCTGGGTTGCCTGGGAACCTAGCGCCTGGTGCCAAGAGGCTTAAGCGTCTGGGTTACCTGGGAACCTAGCGCCTGGCGCCAAGAGGCTTAAGCGTCTGGGTTGCCTGGGAACCTAGCGCCTGGTGCCAAGAGGCTTAAGCGTCTGGGTTGCCTGGGAACCTAGCGCCTGGCGCCAAGAGGCTTAAGCGTCTGGGTTACCTGGGAACCTAGCGCCTGGCGCCAAGGGGCTTAAGCGTCTGGGTTGCCTGGGAACCTAGCGCCTGGCGCCAAGAGGCTTAAGCGTCTGGGTTGCCTGGGAACCTAGCGCCTGGCGCCAAGGGGCTTAAGCGTCTGGGTTGCCTGGGAATCTAGCGCCTGGTGCCAAGAGGCTTAAGCGTCTGGGTTACCTGGGAACCTAGCGCCTGGCGCCAAGGGGCTTAAGCGTCTGGGTTGCCTGGGAACCTAGCGCCTGGCGCCAAGGGGCTTAAGCGTCTGGGTTACCTGGGAACCTAGCGCCTGGCGCCAAGGGGCTTAAGCGTCTGGGTTGCCTGGGAACCTAGCGCCTGGCGCCAAGGGGCTTAAGCGTCTGGGTTGCCTGGGAATCTAGCGCCTGGCGCCAAGAGGCTTAAGCGTCTGGGTTGCCTGGGAACCTAGCGCCTGGCGCCAAGAGGCTTAAGCGTCTGGGTTGCCTGGGAACCTAGCGCCTGGCGCCAAGAGGCTTAAGCGTCTGGGTTACCTGGGAACCTAGCGCCTGGCGCCAAGGGGCTTAAGCGTCTGGGTTGCCTGGGAACCTAGCGCCTGGCGCCAAGAGGCTTAAGCGTCTGGGTTGCCTGGGAACCTAGCGCCTGGCGCCAAGCGGCTTAAGCGTCTGGGTTGCCTGGGAACCTAGCGCCTGGCGCCAAGGGGCTTAAGCGTCTGGGTTGCCTGGGAACCTAGCGCCTGGCGCCAAGAGGCTTAAGCGTCTGGGTTACCTGGGAACCTAGCGCCTGGCGCCAAGAGGCTTAAGCGTCTGGGTTGCCTGGGAACCTAGCGCCTGGCGCCAAGAGGCTTAAGCGTCTGGGTTGCCTGGGAACCTAGCGCCTGGCGCCAAGGGGCTTAAGCGTCTGGGTTGCCTGGGAACCTAGCGCCTGGTGCCAAGAGGCTTAAGCGTCTGGGTTGCCTGGGAACCTAGCGCCTGGTGCCAAGAGGCTTAAGCGTATGGGTTGCCTGGGAACCTAGCGCCTGGTGCCAAGAGGCTTAAGCGTCTGGGTTGCCTGGGAACCTAGCGCCTGGCGCCAAGAGGCTTAAGCGTCTGGGTTACCTGGGAACCTAGCGCCTGGTGCCAAGAGGCTTAAGCGTCTGGGTTGCCTGGGAACCTAGCGCCTGGCGCCAAGAGGCTTAAGCGTCTGGGTTGCCTGGGAACCTAGCGCCTGGCGCCAAGGGGCTTAAGCGTCTGGGTTGCCTGGGAACCTAGCGCCTGGCGCCAAGAGGCTTAAGCGTCTGGGTTGCCTGGGAACCTAGCGCCTGGCGCCAAGGGGCTTAAGCGTCTGGGTTGCCTGGGAACCTAGCGCCTGGCGCCAAGGGGCTTAAGCGTCTGGGTTACCTGGGAACCTAGCGCCTGGCGCCAAGGGGCTTAAGCGTCTGGGTTACCTGGGAACCTAGCGCCTGGTGCCAAGAGGCTTAAGCGTCTGGGTTACCTGGGAACCTAGCGCCTGGCGCCAAGAGGCTTAAGCGTCTGGGTTACCTGGGAACCTAGCGCCTGGTGCCAAGAGGCTTAAGCGTCTGGGTTACCTGGGAACCTAGCGCCTGGCGCCAAGGGGCTTAAGCGTCTGGGTTGCCTGGGAACCCAGTGCCTGGCGCCAAGGGGCTTAAGCGTCTGGGTTGCCTAGGGTCCCAGAGCCCCCAGTAGCCCCTCCCCTCTTATGTCACTACACATGCAAAAAAAGACTCATTTCTACAATTTAACATACTGGAAAGTATCTTGTTATGTCATTGTGAATAGCCTTGGTGATGGATTATCACCTTGGAGATATGCATGCTGGGATTTATATTGAGGGACTGAAATAGAATACATGGATCAAAGAAGAAACACAACTTAGCATGATTACTGCATAAAAAATAGACTTGCAAAGGACACATCGCGAGAAGAGAAGATTGCCGATTGACGGGACTGAGACTGGTAACACGCCTGAGAGCCTGAGATGTATTATGGCAGGGAGGCCTTCATGCAGGAGTTAATTGACTACAGCTGGTGCTAATATGATCACGATGAAACACTTTCATTTATTGTCCTTCAATACAGTTGGTGAGGCAAAATAATTGATAACATGTTATTACATTTGGTTGTACCAGTATTTGTTCTTGGGGTCTTAAATCTCACGGATAGATACAATCTATATATATAAAAGGGAAATGTGTGAATGTGTGTCTGTTCAAAATGTTTAGCATACTTCCCAACATGCAAAAAACTTGAAATTTGCCATGTGGGTACTTTCCAGACTGTACACCATGCAAAAATTATAAAAATAGACTTTTGTATTGCTTTTGGGGGGGGCGCAATAATGCATATATTTTGCACGGCAAGTGAGCTGTGACGTCACATCTGTCATGTGACCCGTATGCGGAAGCGTAACGGAGTGTGCCTGCTCACCCCCCCCCAACCCTCCGAGGGGAAAGTGCCATACAAATGTGTTGCAGGTCTAAGGCGTTCTTCGCGCAGCACTGCTTTATTATTTCAGTCGTTTACTGCCATACTCACCCTGAAAGTTGTGTGTCTGCAGCAAGCGCGTGTATGTGTACCTTTGGACGCACGCGCGCGTGTGTGTGGGGGGAGCGGTAGTGTAGTGGTTAGCGCGCTGCGCTACAAACCCGGTGACCCGAGTTCGATTCCCGCTCACGGCCACCACCGGTGACAATTATTTGAACCGGTCCTAGGCCTCCCCTTGGTCGACTCAGCCTCAAACGAGTAACTGGTGCGGTGTGTGAACATCGCCACTGGGGGGACAAAGGCAGCCGGGCGTGGTGAATCCAAGTCCCGGGCGAAGCCGGGTAGTTAAGCTAGTCATGTATATTACTTTGGTCAATTTCTCCATATTCAAATTGATGTCTTTTAAGTCCTCGCAAAGGGTTAACATTACAAAACATTCCTAGATGCATGTTAAACTGGCCTTCGAAATATATCACCCTCAATACGTACTATACTGGACCAGAAAATTACTTTTCTGCTCATTAGGACAAAGTGAGAACTCTGAAACATACTGCCCTTGAACCCAGAACATGCTGTGTTTATTCTTTATTTCCTTGGCTCCAGAGTGTGTATTGCCACCTTTCAAATATGCTTACTCAATGTTTATGGATTTTATCAATGGTGATGGGTGGAACGGGTAATGCACTCTTGACCAATAACTTACTCATACAAATGGATTTTAGGCAATAAAGCATATTCTAAACATCCAAGCTCTAGCCACTTGACATAATAAAGTACCCAGATTGTTTCTATGTAGCTAAGCCGCCCAACCCCAGCTTGCATGGACACCCACTCCCAATTGTTACAAATAATTTGGACACCAACTTCCAATTGTTACAAATAATTTAAATTTTGCATAGTTATTCAATGCATGTAATTGGGAGTAAAGGCACAAAGGAAACTTAAATCTACATCTAAATTTCTAAAGCGCGCTCGCTGTGTTTGCGCTTGTGTGCCGCGGTTGTTCCGTACGCAGTGTTCAGCGTGGATTACCGAGATGAGCTGGACATCTTGGTGAGCGGCTCGGCCGACTTCGCCGTCAAGATCTGGTCGCTCTCGTCCGCCGCCTGTCTCAACACGCTCACCGGACACTCGGAGTGGGTCACCAAGGTAACAATGGTGAGGGAGCTGGGTCCCGACGCTGTGCGTCGCTACCGTTTAGCCTGCCATCGGTGAAGAAAGCCCCTTTCTGTATTCTCGCAGTGAAAAGTCAGCAGCTCCCGGCTCATCTATATTGGGCAACACTGAGAAAATAGTTGATATTTCATATTCCCATGTTTGGAGGCATATCAGTAAGATGAACGCTTTCGTCTTCCCACAAAGTGATGAAAAAAATTTGTCTCGGAAAAATGATGGGCAGAATTGACCTCCACCTGTATTTGAAGTTGAGCTCTCTAATCACTGCCAACGAGGCAGATAATTCACCCAATTCACTGGAGGCATACAAATATAGACTGACCTAAGATGATTGTGATATTCAATTAGAAATAGACTCATGTTACGATAATCGAGTGTGTCAAATGTATTCGTCACTTTCAGATGTGGCAGTTTGCTGTTGACAAATCAGCACTTTCAATGCTTAAAGGCACACAACTGATTTCCATATTTTAAGGTCGTCCTTCAATGATGATTTAAATTTGCCTTTTAGGATACAATTTGTTGCATTCCTATATTTGGGAATACATAAATATGCTAAATTAACGTTTTTTATTTTTAAATCAAATAAAGATCGGGATGCTCGTAAGAAACCTTACGGCAGAGAGATAATTTATCACTACAACACTATTAATGTTGTCATTCTAGTTTAAATTCATCAGCAGTAACATTTTATCTCTAATCCCTATTATTAGAAAAATTAATATAATAATTCTAAAATATGTTTTTTAAAATACTGCTGTTCTAAAATAAAAGCTTTTGAGAGGTACATTTATGTCTGTGATGCTCAAGACATCAATCACTCAAATACAAAGTCATGTATTAGAGTGATCAAACATTTAAGTTTGGAATGTGTATCAGTCAGGTAAACTCCCAGTGGATGACAGAGACAAGATGGGTTTGAGATGGAACATGTTCAGTGGCCCTAGTACAGTGGTTCCAAACCTTTCTGGCCACTTTAAACCCTAAAACATGTTTTTACAGACCATGCACCAATAAATTGTTTTCAATATAAAACTATTTTAAATATAAAACTACTTCACAACTTTAGTGTCTACAACAGTTCGACAGACCACTTCCCATGGCCTTGGTGGATCATCAGTGGTCTGTGGGCTGCAGGATAGGAACCACTGACCTAGTGCTTGCATCGCAAGCTTCTACTGGCACATCCATTGTACCTGCATCCCACTGGGATGTTTGCACACGGCGTTGGTGTACAGTGTTTTTTCTGCAATATTTGCTGTCTCTTCTTGGATTTTCTGTTTGCACTTAGTCACATAGTCACTTTAAGATGTTTTCTTGTTCATGTTTTTGTTTTTTTGTTTGTTGCGGTTGCACCCGATTCAAGAGCCGAATGGCTCACATGGCTATACCTAATAAATGAACTTGAACGAGTAACTAGATATTCTTGTAAACAGGGCATTCGTGATGGAATTGTCCCATTGAATAAACTTGAGTTCATCAAGGGTCAAGTTGACTCCCTGGGTTCTGTTAAAATATACTTCCTTGTTTGGGATTGAACCAGATTTGTTGAGAGGTTGTTGTGATGCACTAGCCACTCAGGACTATTTATAATAATAAAAAAACATGTCTCAAAGTTTGGCTAGAGAGACAAAGCGAGCTGTGTGCTCAGCCACAGACATGGTTGTTCTGGGGTAAACTGTTTCAAACCTTACCCAATTTTAATCTCATTCCCAGTTGAGAGAATTGCAGGAAGGAGGGTTAATGCATGTCAGGAAGCGCTTAAAGGTAGGGACAGGTGCATTGAAGAAAAGCCATTTCTCTTTTTATCAAGCCTGCTAATGCAAAGAGTGTGACACTCAGATAGGGCTGTTTGTTGGAATTGAGGAGGGGAAAGAAAACGGATCCGGCAAATTGGTTGCTTATGTTGGCTGGATCCTGTAAATTTCTTTGGTTGGATGTTATCTAATGGGCTCTCCGATAATAGAAATTGGTGAGTGGGAAACCATTTACCTGTGAAAGCAGCTGAGGGCATGTAAAGGATACTGTTTATTTCTAGCGTAGTCCAAGAAGCGATGCACATTAATAAACATTTTGTTTAAATATGCAAACCCAATGAATAATCTCCAATGCATATAGGACTCTAGAGATATTGGATAAAGAGAGGTGAGGATATTTTTCCTGAAAGATCAGCTTGTTGAATTCTATATTTCGAATGTATTTGTGATTTAACCAAGTAGAATATTTAAGATTGGAGGGAAGAGAGATAGTGCTTGACTTAAAGCTTTCGTGACTGCAGGAATTCATATTCTTTGGGTCTTTCTCACTAACACAGCCACACCGCTGCTCCTTTCCCTCGATGTGGCGGTGACTCGCGGTTTTTTAACAGGCTAAATGTCTCACTAACACAGCCACCATTGCGGTGGTTCTCTTACATTGACATGCTAATCTCTCACAATACAATGGCCACCTCCACAGCTTCGTAGTCGTGGAGGTACATCAGCTCTCCGATCTTACATTTACACGCAAATTCCATCTCTACCCTTGGGCTGCACCCATCTCAAACCTATATAACATCCTGCCTCAGCAGCTCTCCCACTATATTTTAAAATCCTTTATATTAAGTTCACTTGCTTGCTTGCTTGCGCGCTTACGACCGTGCAAATCTTTCGGTCGTTTTTTAACCCACTTCCCGTGATCCAATCGGGCTGATATTTTGCACACAGACTCGTTGTGCGTGACAATTTCTTTTCGTGAAAATTTTTTTCCTAAATTTTACACTTTTAGGTAAAAAAAAAGTATATTTAATTACCAATTGCTTAATGGTGGCAGGCAATCATCTGACCCATAGGTGGCAGCCATCTCAAGCCAGAGGACGAGAGGACTCTAGCCGCCCATTTCAAAGACCAATGTGGGCTGGGTTGTGGCCCATTGAACACGCATATAAAGGATTTATAGTGAAAAACTTTGTTTTTACGGGTTAATTTTTTTCTTGCCTCAGCATCTCTCCCGCTATATTTTTTCACCTGATGACGATTGCTTGTGTTGCGATCGAAACGTCATGATATTTTGATTTTTGTATAATTTTCCTATCTACGTGGCTTTACCGAAAGACCCAAAGTATAGAGATAGTGCTGTTTGTAACATTGCCACTTGGGCATGTGTGCGCTTGGTTACGAACCACCATCTCTCCCTGCTTGGCAGTGAACTACTATTTACAGTACCAAAGTCAGGTCTGCTTTCTTAGCACCCTGTAAATAATTTTCTTGCACTTACAAACTTCTACTTGTGTGATGAATAATTTATCCTGCCATATGTTGCAGTTTGCGAAGTTGTGCTATTTTCGTGTCCAACATCTGGCTTTGCTATTACAATCGTACCTCAGCAGGAACATGGTGTAAATTTCTTCTTTATTTACATTACACCATTTTATACTGGAAAAAAACGTACAAAATCAAGGAATAAATAAATAAAAACCCACACATGCTTAAATCAATCTAATATGCTCCGATATAATTGAAAAATCAAGAGGACAAAGCTCGTTTTGTGTGACATTAATGTTCTACACACATCACAAAAATTAACTGATGAATTTGGCTCAGCAGAGGCAATAAGAAGACAAGGTATTACGCTCAGTTGAATATCTTTAGGTGTACGTAACATGCTGGAAATCGAATCCAAAAGAATTGCCATTTGAAAGAAAGCATGCATTGTGCTTGGTGATGGACTTGTCAGGGTAGGTTTCAATCAAAACCTTTTATTCTCTCTTTGGATCTGACAATGGGCATGTTTGTTAGACTGATGTATGCATAATTATTGTCAGGCACAGGCAAATGAGAGCTTTGTGTTTCTCAGTGGTTCTGTGCTACGGAAAGAATATTTCTGCATATTCGGCCATCTCCC
Organism: Lethenteron reissneri; assembly: GCF_015708825.2. NCBI lineage: Eukaryota > Metazoa > Chordata > Hyperoartia > Petromyzontiformes > Petromyzontidae > Lethenteron > Lethenteron reissneri. The sequence continues at coordinate 7,530,295 of NC_083790.1, read as the reverse complement.
TGTGTTACATTGCTTTTTTCTTAATCGGTGCTCACATCGGTCCAATCGGTTACTATTAGCATACATTCCCCATGGGGTGCTGCAAACGCCTAATGGTTCTCATACCCAGGTTACAATTCAGAGGTTGCCGGTCTGATTTAATCTCCTGGCGCGGAACCTGAAACAGTTAGGAAAGTTTCTTCCATCTCCCAGCCCATGCCCACTTGGCAGTATTAATTGGTCCACCACAGTTAGTTGATTGCAGGTCACGTGCAAATGTCCGACATCTCTTCCGAGATGTCATGCCAGCGTGAAAGAGTAGGCCACACACCCTCCAAAGGGCCTCTCTCGAACTTGCCATGTCCGAGACCCTTCCACCAACAATGGCGTGAGCAAACAATTTCATGGCTGCACCTTTACCTTTGTAATCTTGTTGTATTATCCATAGCATTAACTACCATTGCAGGCAAGAGTTCACCAAAACACAAACTGGAAAAGTGAATTTCGTCACGTGGTTACCGCAGACCCTTCACTTTACTGCACTAGCCGGGCAGAAGCAGAACACCGCTGCTCCGTAGCTGTGGAGGATTTTGACGATTTTTAAAGGAAATAAATGAATATACACCCGAATGGTGTATTTTATATTTAAATGAATATAAAAAAATAAACCCGTTGACCCATATGCGTTGTCACCTCTTGTAAACCACATCTAATGGGTACAATCCATGAAGTCAATTGATTAATCATATGTGGTTCAAAACTGGTTGTAATTAAGAAATGAAATGACTGAAAAATAAGAGAACCGCCTACTACATTGTGGTGTGCTGCCCGCACCTTGATCTTCAATTTTTTTTTATCGCATTTTTAAGGTGCTTTCTTTGCAAAAGTGTTGGATAGTTTTGTTTGTCCCGTGGACAGTGATTCTCACTGATTGACAATGTAAAAACAACGTTGGTAGTTACTCTTCAAAAGCACCCCCGATTAGCACGGTTGGCTATGTACAGCACAAAATAAGTTCAACATGCATGCATACATACATACATAAAAGGCTGAGGACATTTAAGCCACTTGTGCTTCAGTCCACAATAGTGGGTGTACCCTTGTTTAAAATGCATTTACTTTTAAAGAACTAAGTTTTCTCACTTCCCATGGAATTATTGTAATATTGAGCTACATCTTGTGAATCCATATTATCTGATAGGCCCTTTTAAATATGAATTAATGTTCACATAATCAAGTGACTTTTATAAAAAAAAAATACATATTGCCTCTCTGGCAAATTATCTATTCATAAGAAGTCATGAAGTATATTAAATATAATTTCTCAAGTAAAAGATTTTTGTATTGCCCTAGTCATGGCTGGTATAGAACTTTTATTGTAAATTTTGCTTCACAGTTTTTCTCCCGGGGTTTAATCTAATCTTTTTCTTCTTGCTTCCTTTTCTCCTCCCGTGTCCTTGCGCTTACTCTAGGGAAATAACCCGTTTGCCATTGTGACAGCTGTCAGGGTTTCTCACCGTAACAGCCCCCAGCGAAAATCTACACATGCATGCACGCAAACACATTCCACGATTCCTTGGGAAGCGTTTGGGAATAGAGCGAGTGCAACGACTCGGCGCCGTCTAACAAAACGTGCAGGGCATATGTGGCGATGTGTGCACGGCAAGCTGTGTCGCAAGCGTTCACCTTGGTGTCAGAGGTCGCTAACGGGTTTTGATTCCTTACCCGTACCCGGCCGCACCAGGGTCGCAAACGGGTACTCGTACCTGGCCGTACCCGTACCCTACCCGTAGGGTACGGGTATCGGGTACCTGATTGCGACCTCTGGGATGAAGCCATGTTGCAGGCGCAGGTGGGTTGATTCTAGGAACTTGAATTGTGAGAAGAGACAAGACGTTGGGAAATGAGTGACAAACGGTTACTCACCAGTGACTCACGGTCTACCCGTACCCGTACCCGGCCGCACCAGGGTCGCAAACGGGTACCCGTACCCGACTGGGTACGGGTAGCCGGGTATCGGGTACCCGGTTGCGACCTCTGCTAGGTGTGCACTTTTGCACAAACACTCCAGGCAAGCAAGCCAACATACCACACCATACTTGTTCTTCTGAATTCCCCACGTACACAGCCGCGAACACTCTTAAACGGTACGTGCTCGGTGTACATCAGTGAGATGACCACAGAAAAAAAACTTTTTGTCAACTGTGTGGTCTTAAGCTTTGTCCACACGGAAACATTTAACTCAATAAACATGTGTTGAGCACTATCAGTGGAATAACTTTGCAATATTGCAGCTGTCGCCTTGTCACATATCCATCCATTGCATATACTTCGCGACTCAGCCAGAGTGATATATCGAAACCCGTAAAAAAGAACATCGCGTCACATGTGTACCATTAGGGCTCCCAGTTGAACACAACTTCGAAACTTGCATATGCTGTCTTGGCTCAGAAGCTGAGATGGCTTTATGGATAGCAACAGAGCTCTGGTTGTAGATGGTTGTTTTTTGATGCCAAATGTGGCATTTACGGATGGAATGTAGTGCACTTCTGATCCGTTTTGATGTAGAGCTACTATCATACCCGCAGACATGCCGCCTGATGGAGGTGATGGGAGCTTATTGACTGTATATGTAAGACTTTGTTGCATGTAGGCCATCTGTAATTTGTTCAATGTTTATTCCTTATCTATTTGCTTGTTTATTTATGTTTTCCTTACGGGATAACTTTAGATGCACTGAATAAAATCACAATAATATTTGTATGATATATAATTGGCTTTAGCAAAGCCCTCAATTTTTATTAATTGCTAATCTGTTGATGCATATAATTCAAAATGTGCACTTTGTGTCTCCAATTCATGAAGTGTTCTCACCGTTTTTAAATATACCCAATTTATCAGTTAACGTTTTTTCGGATGTAAATTCGATTTTTGCAATAATACTTACAAATGTTTTTAAATCGACCATATGCATTCCGTTATTAAGTCAATGCTTATACACATTATAGAATGTAGAATAGCATCCTATATTACAAGCAGCATACAAAATTGGGTAAATGTCCAAAATATTTGTGCATCAAAATGCATGCTGTCAGGCACCCATGGAGTACTGAATGAACATGATGTATAGTGGTTTGTACTGACAGGTCTAATTATACATAATAACCTTTACTAAATGATTCATCATCATAATCATTCATCATCAATATTATCATTGCCATAATCATAATTTTCTCCAACAGAAGCACAGCAATCAAGAGCATAGGTACAGCCTGAGACTGGGTATGTGTGTGCGAATTATTGCGTATATAAGTAAGTATGTATGCGAGCGAGCAAGTGTGTGTGTTAAAGACTGCATTCACAAGCGGCAACATCGTGGTTTGTGCACTGCGCTATGTACCTAGCGACCTGAATTTTATCGCCGACAATGGCTAGCATCAGCCTGAACCGATTGTGGGCCTCCACTCAGTCGACTATGCTTTAAGCAAATATCTTGTAATTTGTAAACATCAGCAGCTAGAGGTTGTGCTAGTCACAAACACCCCTTTGTGCCGTGCCAGCCTTAATAGGTGTTCGCGAACAAGCACTTGAACCAACAGCCTGAAATAGGCTGCACTGCTCTATTCAGGAGACCATACATGCATGCAAAAGAGCGAGCAAATGTTGTACAAGCAAACGAGTGCAAGGAAAAGCGAGAAATGCATGTGTGGGAGATCACGTGTTTCTCTTTCTGCTGCATTATTATTCAGTAAAACTCCTTTTAACTTGTTATAATCCACTGCACATGCTGCATCTATTTGAGAGCTATTCTTGTGCTTGCCAGAGAATGGCTATCAGTTGGAGATTACCATTAATCAGCCATGGACAAGGAGACCTATGATACATTGTGAGCTTTCGAAAGTTGTGGTAATTTTAATAATTATGTATTATTTTACTTGTAATCCACTGCTATTTAAAAACAGAAACTGGTACGTTTACTTACTGGACATCTGTGAAAACGAGCATGATAGCTCATAGGATTCCTCCAGGATAAATAAAGATTCTGCTTCTGATACTTGCTTAAAAACACAGGTCAGTCTTTCAGCTTACAGGCCATTCGGGAAGGCATGGAGCTATCTGCATTATATAATATGGATGGATAGGCATTGAACACCTTGAGTATTAAGGACTAGCCTTTTTGCCCGTCCAAAGGCCGGGTGTATATTGCAGTAAATCTGAAATATTCAAAATAAAAATTGTTCAGCTCATGATTATTAATGAGGGGGGTTGCTCCATGTGGAGTGCCGTCACCCGCTAATGGTTATTGGGGAGGGGTGCAGCATGTGGAGTGACGTCTTCCTCCCGGTGTGGTTATTGTGGAGGGGTGCGACATGTGGAGTGACGTCACCCGCAAATGGTTATTGGGGAGGGGTGCGGCATGTGGAGTGACGTCATCCTCCCGGTGTGGTTATTGTGGAGGGGTGCGGCATGTGGAGTGACGTCACCCTCATGGTTATTGTGGAGGGGTGCGACATGTGGAGTGACGTCACCCGCTCATGATTATTAATGAGGGGAGGGGTGCGGCATGTGGAGTGCGCGACCTTGTGCGTTCATGTAAATTTCCACGCGTGCATAAATATTAATGAAGGGGGGGAGGGGCTCTTCTGCAGTGACGTCACGCACGGATGTAGCACTGTGCTGCGTAGATTTATTTTTTACCGTCACTTTCTGTAAAGAGACGTCATATTTGAAGCGACTTTGCGTAATAAATTATTTAATTCAGCTCGACCTTCCTCTGCGTTAGTGTAAAAATCCACCCACTCATGAATATTAATGAGATGGGTGGGCCTCATGTGGGAGTGACGTCACGCGGGGGGGGTGGGCCTCGTGGAGTGACGTCACGCGGAGGGGTGGGCCTCATGTGGAGTGACGTCACACGCGGGACGGACACATTTCTGGGTGATTATAGTAGGTAATGAAGAGACTACAGGGCAGCTTTAGCATTTTGGGAAAACCACACTCGGGTAAAAAGTGGAAAAATATAATGTAAACATGCCAATTTTTCTGGACTTAACTACTTCTTTAATCCAAGTCATAAATAATAGAATAGCGCACGTTTTGTATGTATATTTGTAGAAGTTTTCTGACTTCTATTCTTCGAGGAGTCCTTGAGATCATATTTGACAAGCTAAGGCTGTCATTGTAGATTATCGTAACATCCTCTTTAATAGCCTACATTATGCATCTACGTTGAGCTGTGGTGCAGACGTGTATATTTTGCTCTCCAACATTGTTGTCGTTTGAGTCAGACGTAACTGCATTGGGCACATTTTGGTATGTTTTATGAGAGTGTTTCTTCTGTTCAAGAAGACGGCTGAAACTATAAAATGTGCTCTTTCAGACAAACCTTTCACCTTGGTGAAAAACAACCTCACAGTTTTAACTGAATCTCAGCAGTGCTTGCTAAATATTTTATTTTACGAGCCATTTTTGTGACCACCGAGCACACAATACTACTAATACTACAACTATACAACAACCTTGTCCATATTACCAATAGAACAATACAACAACAACACAATGCACACACCACTCGTATTGCAACTCCAAGTGGTAATCCTGCCACCTCATTCCCTTTGTTTATAGAAAGGTTATTAGATGAGGCATAATGATTGGCAAATTGCATTGTCAGCAGGATGGAGACTTTTTTTTTACGAGGCTGGCCAGGGTAGTTATTTTCAGCCGAGAAAACTATTTTATATGAGGGTATAACACACTCAGCACTCTAAACATATGGATTCAATAATCTTTTTCTACACTGCTAACTACTGGTTACCTCATAGCCCCAGCAGGTTTGGAAGCACAAAACATAAGGAGCATGACCAAACAGTGAATCTTCTTAGGTTGATCGGTATGCAAATAGCTTTTTTAATTATTTGTAAAGTCACGTAGAATGGAAATAATAAAATAATAAATAATAAAACATAATAAAATAATTCTCACGACGTTTCGGCCACAACGCAAGCAGCCGTCCTCAGGTGAAGAACAGATCTGTCGGAAAGACAGCGTCCTGTTCTTCACCTGAGGACGGCTGCTTGCGTTGTGGCCGAAACGTCGCGATAATTATTTTATTATGTTTTATTATTTATTATTTTATTATTTCCCTTCTACGTGACTTTACCGAAAGAACCAAGAAGATGAATCCCTGCAGTCACGAAAGCTTTAAATCGAAATTTAATTATTTGTACATGAATACTTACAAAAGCATATTGCATTTTATGGAAGGTGGCCTCCCAGATCACAACACCTGTAAACCATGCGTTTGTGTGACAGTATCACACACTGAATGTCTAATAGATGCCCTTCATAAATGTTATGAAAGCAGAAGGCATCATCATCACATGGTGGCCCTCACTCCTACTCCTCAACATGGCCAGAATATACACTGTTCCCTCTATATGGATTCCACTACCATTGCCCTATATGTAGCGATTGAATGTGGACAAGACCAACATGATACGGTCCAATATACTAAAATACAGTAATTGTCTTGAACCATTTAGTGTCCTCTGCTGAGTCAGCAGTGTTCAGCATGGAACAAGTAAACCCGTAAAAACAAAGTTTTTCACTATAAATCCTTTATATGCGTGGCATCGGGGCGGCTAGAGTCCTCTCGTCCTCTGGCAGCATTAAACAATTGGTAATTAAATATTTTAAAATTTTCTCTAAACAGTGTAAAATTTTGGAAAAAAAATTCACGAAAATGCATTGTCACGCACAACGAGTCTGTGTGCAAAATGTCAGCTCGATTGGATCACGGGAAGTGGGTTAAAAAAACGACCGAAAGATTTGCACGGTCCTAAGCAAGCAAGCAAGTGAACTTAATATAAAGGATTTAAAAAGCAGCAATTCAGCATGTGTGTAGCTTCCTGTGTCACATCACTCTAGTAGCACAGTTGGCTGCCCCAGATACCCCAGGAATGTTTGATTTTGGCACAGCGGACCACATGGCACCTGAAACTGTTTAAATGGGCTTGAAAACCCAGAGATAATGTGGGTGATTTTGATGGTGGAAGAGGCTTTCTCCCATTCCACAGTGGTGTTCACATCTGGATGAAGAGCACACGATATTGTCCAATTAAGACTCAGCGGCTGTGTTCCATAACATTTTCCTTCAACACATTATTATGCAGCCGGTGTTGAGAAGCCGGATTCAACACACGGTCTTCAACACCTTGGGTTGTGCAGTTCTTATCCCAGCTTCCTGGCATGTTTTACAGTAGTCCTGCTCGTATGTGTACACCATCCTCTCCCATCTTCACACGCCCTGTGGGCACGGGCCACGTGTTCCTCCCTATACTCGGTCACGCTGAACCCGCAGGCACCGACACTCGTGGTTGTGTTGCCTGAATCAGTCTTTACCCCACGCGGGCATTCCTGGTTATGATTACATGGAGCTTCTAAATAAAGCACAGGATTGCAATGTGCATCGCGGTGTCATTTAGTGAGTGTGGGCAGGCGAAATACCCCACCACCTTACTACCCTCACCATTGACACTGCCTTAGAGATATTTGTGTCAAAGTGTCTGTGCTCGGGTGAGCAAGAGACAACGCTCACATCTGTCGACATCGCCGAGTCAGTAGGTGGAAAGTCCATATTTTTTTATTGGAGTTTCTTCAAGTGCTTTCTGCTGTTCAATTCACACATGGTGGTACTAGGTTTGTCCAGAGTATAGGATTGTAGAATGTTGTTTCCTAGTGCGCATGCATGGATGTTTTCCGGACACTCTGGTTTCCTCCCTCTTTAACAAGGAAGTGACCAATGCATAACCCTTATGGAAAAAATAGTTTGACTACAAATACGGTATTATTGTATTGTTTCCTATTAGGTAGCCTGATATTTAAGACCTAAGAGTAAATGGTGGGACACTGTTAGGGCAGATATTATCTATACTCTTAGTTTTTTCGGTAAAGTCACGTAGGTAAAAAATGAAAAAAAATTAATAAAAATCACGACGTTTCGGAGACTTGTGTTGCCTCCGAAACGTCGTGATTTTTATTATTTTTTTTTTTATTTTTTTTTATTTTTTACCTACGTGACTTTACCGAAAAAACTAAGAGTATGAATCCTTGCAGTCACGAAAGCTTCAAATCCAGATCTTATCTGCTTTGCAGCACCTGCAGGATCTGGCAGAAGGTAGAAAGCATTGTCCTGGTGATGGTTGCATCAATGACTTTGGCCAAGATGACATCCTTATATTCAACTTGATATTTAAACCAAGTATAGGTCAACATTTGTAATAGCTGTACACTATCCCAGTATGATAAACTACAAGCCTCATGCGTGAAGATATCTATAATCATAGAGTTTAACAGAAGCAACTTTAATTTAAAAAAGTAAATGCTTCAAATAAAAATGCAGATATACCCCGGTAGCTCAAAAACTGTCCCCTACCTCCCAGCAGTCGATATTCTCCATTAACATAATTTATCTTTAAGTATATAAAAGCACATTTCCTTATAACAGAACAAAGCTAAACGTTTTCCTGGGAGAGAATTAATGTTTGAATGTTGTGTCGTTTATCACAGTCTGTTGCCTCGTTTGCCTCATAAGTTGTACTGTACCATTGTTAATGTATCACATGAGGGAACCATTCTTAGCTTTAGGCAATTCCGTCGAGTCTTAATAATCATGAGAACAATCTGACGGCTTCAAAATGCCTTGCTGTGTGAGAATTAAGTGCATTAAAAAAAATTGTAGTTTTTGTTATTAATGAGAAACTTAAAAAGTAATTAGTGGTATTAATCATGCCTTTGACACGGAACATTTACCATTGAAAAGTGCAAATAAATCTTAGTGTCTGTCCGCAATGCCATTTTGTTATATAGCCAGGAATTTAATAAAAATTGGTGACCCATTGGACAGGCAGATGTGGAGGATGTGTTTGGAAAATAGGTCTGGCCCTGATGCTCATTCTCTCCTATGGCAAATATTGCTAACATCTACAGATGGGATGTTAAATCATTTAAGTAATCTATTACTCTAGCAATTATTGGCTTGATCACTTGACTAATCGGATAGCACAAAACTATTTGGAAAAATTGTCATAGCTCTACCCACGTATGACATTGTACAGAAGGTGGTTATGTGGCTTTTGTGACAATTGGTATCATCAGCGGTGTCATGATGGGATAGGATTGTAGGGATTACCCATTTTTGGGAGGTAGGAATTTTGGGGCAGTTGACATTTTTAAAGTGGCCTGGTTAATCGAGTAGAAAAATAGTTTATTCATAAATGTTGTCAATAAATCGTCTTTGCTTCTACTATCAGCAATGGTGTATTGCTGTGGTTGTTCCAAAATAATGACGGGCACTTGTGTTGCGCCCGAAACGTCGTGATTTAATTTATTTTATACCTATATGACTTTACCGAAAGAACCAAAGAGTATGGATCCCTGCAGTCACGAAAACTTCTAATATAGATTTCTACTATCATATCTACTGCTGATTGGCTCACAGTCAGACAATTTAGAACTGAAATTATGGTTGGGGGTAACTCAGCCCATCATCTTTCCTTGGTTATTCAAGTGAGTACAACTGTACGCGAATTGAAAGTGTTGAATTTCTACTGGCTCAAGACTATAAACAGAAATGAGCATGCCAATGGGTTACCCGCAATCGTCATTTTGCCTACGAGCAACGTCTTTTTCTGGAGGACTGCTCTGTATCGACCGCTTACAACAATGAAATGATTAACGCTCACGGTTGAGCTTCACTCCATCATGGGGCTAACAGCTCCCTGGACTGGGGCACTGCAAAGCTTGGTGCTCGGAACAGGCAGAAGCCGGAGAGTACACTGGGTGATGTCCATCACGAAGCAGTGAGAGCTTCCGCACCAGCGGAGGCGGATGTGGCCTTGGAGGTAATGCAAGCCCTTCATGGTGTTCGCCGCATACACCACGTAGACAAGGACGTCCCCCGTGGATTTACAGGGCAGTCCTGCCTATGGCGGCCATAGAGGTCCTGATGGTCCCGGTGTTTGCCACAGAGCCGGTGTTTGCCACAGAGCCAGCGCTCTGCCGTGAAAGTCAACCCCCGAAGACGATGTCTACCAGGAGCCCTGGATGCAGCTAGACAAGTATCAGCTGCACACCTTCATGCAAGAGGCTGTAAGAGACGAGCTGCACACCGGAGAGCCAAGATGAAAGGGACTTAATAGAGGATGTTACTTATCTTCTGGGTTGTCCTCGGATAAGGATTCATCAAGAAATGAAAGGTCCAAGGAATTAATCTTTCCGCAGGATCTCCTGTGCTTTTTGACAACCAGAATCAGGTACTAACTCAATCTTACGAAACAGGTACAATCGCAGTTGACCGCGCTGGAGACATTTCGCTCGAGGAATCGGACATCACGGAATGCATCACTTCTGCTTCCAGAATATCTGAAAAAACTAGTTTGGCCCGAGTAGGCCAAACCAGCAGGGGTTCCGCGTACCCATTGCACACGGGATGTTGCAGACACCAAAACCTTTCATAATAACCTTTGCCACAGTCCCATATATGGATGCGGCAATGGTAGCAAAGGTGTTCCCAAGTCATCTTTCTCTATAGGAGGAAAGTTCCCAGACCTTGCTGGATGCAAGGTAGAGAGCTCTAGACAAGCAATTCAAGAAAGGCCACTGGGGCCATAGCATCTTCCATATGCATCGCAACTTATACGGGGTACGCGGGTTATCATGGAGTCATTAGAAACCCTCAAGCCCAACGAGGAGGAGGACTAGGAGTTCCACCAGGTCTACCTTGACATTCAGATATTGGCCGTATTTACCATTGATGCAGGAAAGGACATACTGGGCGTAAACTCCCATAGTGGGCCCAGAGGGTGATGTGGCAGAAAGGGGAAACAAGCTGACCGCCAAATCAATGGCAGTGTTGTGCGCTCTGCCATTCTAGTGTGAGATCCCATTTAACAAGAACCTGCCAGAACGACTCAAGAAGTTATTTCATCTCTATCGGACCCCAGATGTCAGTTCCAGTATTACAGCAGGAAGCTCAACACCAAGCCAGACTACAAGTCCCACTTCATCAGAAGCAAGGAGAAGAACAAACCCAGATGACCACAGCACCGGCATGACACAGCCACTTTGGTGGACAAGTGTTAGCAGCACTGACAGTGCTAAGGAAAGCAGCTGCAACCCCCCCTGTCACCTGCATGTTTGGGCAATGTAGCCATTTTGATACAGGCATGGGCGGGCATGACAACAGACGCATGGGTTTGATCATTCGTGGATCAAGGATATAAGCTTGACTTTCTAGGAGCTTCCATGCTTTAGTGGATTTCAACCTGCTCACCCAGAAAATGTCACAACTTCTGGACATCCAAGCCATTCAATATGTGGTTACCCACCAATAAGGGCTGTTTTACTCCAGAATTTTAATGATCAGAAAAAATCTCAGGGGGTTTCAGAGCAATCCTTGATCTAGAAAGCTCAGCCTTCCTTCAGAAGAAGCACTTCTTACAACGGGGGGAATTGGATGACATCAGTAGATCTTCATTGTGTACACGGTACTTTCAATTCCTGAGATTCTATGCCTTCGGCCAACACTACAAGTACTGAGCACTACCATTTGGCCTGGTCTCTGCTTCAAAATTGTTCACCAATATCCTCATGGCCTTCGTGGTGGCAATAAGGGAGAGCGGAAACCATATTTACCCCTATCTAGACGATTAGATCACACCATCATCACATCCCAAGCTTCAGCAGAAAAACAACACAGTCCTTTGGCTCCAACAAACTCAACTACTTTGCCACCATACCTTCTTTTTTAGGAATCATGCCTCCAGAGTGTGAGAATTCCACCTTGAAGGCATATTTGTTCAGGGCAACACCTATCCCTCAAAGATTGTCATCTGGCAGGGGCAGACTATGTGGTTGTGGATCTACTAAGGGTGGTTTGATGTGGGGGAATAGACTACACCCCAAGGTGTTCTCAAGCAGGTTCGATGTCAGTTCAGGCCTTTCACCACACACCTTCTTGTGAGTTCAACCACCAGTTACCGTGGTTCTGCACCTGCTTTTGCTGCCTAGGAGACATTGCAGCAGACACGTTTACAATTTCCTGGACCTGGTCAAGTCTGTACACATTCCCTCGTTGCTCCGTCCTGCTGAGGGTGTTGGCCAAGATAAGCAGGGAAGGAGCGTTGGTTCTGCTGATTGCCCCTCACATTGGGTCAGACAGCATTGGTTTGTGAATCTTCTGGAACCAAGAACATGCCTCTCATGGCCATTCCCGGCTTGGGAGGAAAATCTGTGCCATGGCGAGATGCATTGTCCAGATGTCGAGTTTTTTGTTGACTGCCTGAATATTGAAAGGATTAGGTTTGCTAACCTGGGCTTTTTAGAACAGGCACGGGGGGGTGGCCCTTTTGAAATCAAGAGTCTCCATGGGCATGGTCTTCTCAAGTCACTGGAGGGCATTCTGGTGGTGTTTAAAGGTGGGTCAGGATTTCCTGTCCTGAGGATGACCAGTTATTGCCAACCATCTCATGTAATGTCAATGCAGCACCCTCTGGTGGACTGATAATATTTTTTTGTGTTTTAGCATTCAATAAACTCCTCAAAAAAAGTTTTTAAATAACGGTTTAATGAGCAACTTTATTTAACTCACGGTCGAGAAGTACGTCAATGATACGGTGCCTGCTCACACATCAACACTTGAATTAATTGATTGCTTCTGTAGCTCGTTCACACGGAGCAGGCGCGCCTGGGACACGTGGCGCCTGCTTCTTGGGCGAGGCGATTCCAGAGTTTAGGGACCGCGGCGTTTTTCACCTTCACAAATATTTAAATAATAAGGCATCCATATAAAATATAAATTGCTTTAAAGTAGCAATTTAATTGATGCCGATTTTGATACAGGTGTGCATTGTCACCGGATCTGAGTAAGTGTGCAACATTTTAAATTGATTGTATAACGGGAAATAGACTAAATTTTGATGACAAGATTTGACCACGACAAACATAGGAGTCGAGTTAAGTAAAACCGTCGAAAAAGTTAACAATTGAGCACATTCTGAAGTTCCCGTTGCTTTGTATTTGTAGAATGGGTTTTGAGTGTGCATGGATATTGCTTAACTCTCCCGAGACGATCAAATTTCTCACAAGTCAAGTGACAACAAAGGCGTAGAAAATTGTGGGTATGTTAAACCCAAAACAATATCTAAGTCTTGATTTAAAGCTTTCGTGACTGCAGGGATTCATGTTCTTGGTTCTTTCGGTAAAGTCACATAAAAGGGAAATAATAAAATCATAAAATAACATTTCTTGCTGTGGATTTCACACCTGATGATGATTGCTTGTGTTGCAGTCGAAACGTCGTCAGAATTTTTTTGTTTTATATTTTTATTATTTTATTATTTCCTTTCTATGTGACTTTACCGAAAGAACCAAGAATACAATATCTAAGTCATCCAAATGTAATTAATTGGCTTTAAAAAGTATCGTAGAAATGTCTATTACAATAACAGATACTAATTCTTTTAAAAACTTATGGTATATCTGATGATGAAAACTATTATTTGTAATGTTAGCGGCAGTCCAATAAAATGGGCTCAACAGAAAAATCAAATATATCTTTCAACACTTAAGTCAATGAGCCATCATCTCGACTGAGTTGGTGTTGCCACTGTTCTGAGAATCATCCTATTTAAAGTCATAATTAATACATATTTTTAACTGTGCAGCATTAGTCACAGCACATCAGTTTTCTAGATTTGACAGGGGGTCATCATTTTGCAACATGAAAGCATTTTTTTACTCGATGCTATAGGCATATCCACTCAATGTTTAGGGGCTCCATCATTGTCTGGATTAAACAAAGGTTATGAGTGTACTTCTAGATTTGAAGTTGGACACACTTAAGCGGTTGTGCTTTCGCTAAGTTGTCCCCACCTGAAGAAGGATGCTTGTGTTGCGCCCGAAACGTCGTGATTTAATTTATATTTTTTTTTTTACCTACGTGACTTTACCGAAATAAGCAAAGAGTTTTTATGGGTGTACATTTCTTATCCTTTAGTCTACCATTTTAACTCCCATGTTTTTTGTTGAAAGGTTTCAACCGGGTCTTACATTGCATAACTTTGAAATTTGATTTTAAAAAACATTACATTAATAATTAATGCAATTTTGGGAATACGAGTCTGTGCAAGTTTATATAAGCATAATGTGTAATTATCACTGGCAGTTCAGAGACATCAATATAAGGTTCTGTTAAGAGAAATCAGTATGTACTGCTCTTTTGCCATATTGGCTTGTTCAGCTTATACTCTTGACAATACTAAACAGTCAGGTGCGCAATAAATGTTTTGAACTTCAAAGCTGCAGTTTTACTGGCTTCTCTGAAGCATAATTTGTCATAGACAATTTGGGATTTTATTTTGGACAGGGTGTGGAAAAATTGCAATGAAAACAATACTCAAGTCAGTGGCGTATTTTCATCCTTGGCAATAAACAGGTTTATGTCCTTTGAGATATATAATACTACTCCAAGAATCCCTGAATGATGTTCTGTTTGGGCTAATCGATTGATGCTGTCGACCTTCCATTAAGTTGACGCTTCAGGTGCCAGAAAAGATGCTCACCAGGCTTCCATGTCGGGAGGGAACAAGAAAAATATTCAATACCACCATGCTGTTTTCCTCTTGTGCGAGATGTGTACTGTAACTTAATGGCCCTGTTGCAAGTATTAAGGGTTTATAATGTGCATCTTGGGTTGGTGTGCACTTGCGCAGAATTTCCATCAACTGGCCAAGGCCACAAAGCAATTCACGCTTATTAGGGCATTAATTATTGGGAGCAGCAGGGTAAGGTCTGAGATTACACGCCTGGCTGTTAAGTTGCGGACTGTGCAGGCAGAGTAAATGCACATCACGCTGTCTTTTTATGTGGGGCAATAGGTTTGATGCTCACATTTGCTTGCGGATTTAACTTTTCCACAAGAGACGGCCAAATCCATGGACAATTAATCGTCCTCAATATATAAAAATCCCTGCAATCCATGTGAGCCTTCTTATGAATACAGCTGTCCGCAGTTCACAGTCAACAGCCAGACTATCCGATATATGAACAAATAAGTAATGTGAAATTAAATAAACTTGTTATTCAAGCAATTAACAGAGATTTTGAATCTGCTGGTAAATAAATAATATTTACTGTCAGGAAATTGACCCATTATTTAATTAGGGAACAATGTCACGTCTGAAATTGAAAGTCTTCTGCCACTGTGTGTCACACTTCTAAGATGTGCTAACACAGGTCAGATTAACATAACAATAAATAATTCATTAATTAAGCGATCATAGATTGGCATTTGGGAATATGAAATGAAAAAAATAAAATAACAAGGTTAGCAGAATGCTCTGTTGTGTTTTTTTTTATAACATGGATTGGTTAACCTGTACATCTGGTGGGGGTCTAAATTTAATAATATTATAATAACTAGCACTGCCTACACATTTGCACAACGTGACTTTACCTACGTGACTTTACCGAAAAAACCTAAGAATATGAATCCTTGCAGTCACGAAAGCTTCAAGTCTAGAAACATTTGCACAACATAGGTTGGGCGGTGGAGATGTCTTATTTCGTATGGATTAATAACAGCAAATCAAATGTGTTATTAAAAATGTGTTAGCCACTCAATTGCTTGTTCATAAGTAAAGTGGATTGCCTCCATTCCTCCTTTAAAGGAGTGAAGACAGCACGCCACCGAATATCTGATGCACCATTTGTGTATCAGGTGGCTGTATCGGCCGTGCCCGGTCCTGATTCGGTTGATGGTCGACCATCAACCGATGATGGTATTGGCAACCATTGCAGGTGGTCAACACATCATGGCAAGCATTGGAGTATGGTAAAAGGCTTGAAAAATATATTTTTACATCAACGTCTTGTGCAGCTGGTAGGACTACAGAATGCATAACTGTGTGACTTTATTTATTAAATACTGGAAGTTCACACCTTGAGTAGTTTGATTCTAAAAGGCTCAAATGTAATTAAACAGAAATAACTTTTCCTTTCAGAGCTGGACTGTGACCGTGGCGTTGAACTTTATTTTGTGAGGTTGGCTCAATAGATCCCATGCAAAATTAGCAGCTACATGGTGAGGTGGTGGCTGAAAAAGATATCAGTTTTAAAGACTGCATATACATTTATGACATAACATTGTGGGTCAAGTATGTGCATAGGTGTGTATTTCAATAATTTCTCGTGTTGCTCTATTTTGATCACAAACTAAACTGATGGGGAATGATCTTCTTGGTTCTTTCGGTAAAGTCACGTAGAAGGGAAGTAATAAAATAATAAAAATAAAACATAATAAAATAATTCTCACGATGTTTCGGCCACAACGCAAGCAGCCGTCCTCAGATGAAGACCAGGTCTGTCGGGGAGACAGTGTCATTACTTCCCTTTTTTACGTGACTTTACCGAAAGAACCAAGAAGATGAATCCCTGCAGTCACGAAAGCTTTAAATCGAAAAATGATGGGGAATGTTTTTAATTTTGATTTAAAGCTTTCGTGACTGCAGGGATTCATATTCTTGGTTCTTTCGGTAAAGTCACATAGATGATGAATGCTTGTGTTGCAGACCAAATGTCGTGAGAATTTTGTTGTTTTATATTTTTATTATTTTATTATTCCCCTTCTACGTGACTTTACCGAAAGAACCAAGAATATGATGGGGAATGGTTTTCTTGGTCCCAGTAGGCTTGAATACACAGTATGGATTATTTAAGGGGTTAGGTTACGGTATGGTGAGGGTTTGTTCTTGATGGTATTGAAGGAACCCATCTCTGCAGTCTGTCTTGGGGTCACTAAAATTGTCTGCTGGCCTAACCTCATGCTCAGAGAGCTTTTAACGAGTTTGTTTTGTGGAAAAAAATTGCAATGACATTACTTAATGGCTCGTGGTAAGTGCAGATAATTATATGCTGTCAGATGAAGTCATAATCCTGGGCAACCCTGTATAATGTGCTTTGGTTTCACTTATCTATGAACCTAGTTCTACTATCTTGATGTTTCATGAAGCAGCCATTGCACATGTCTGTGTCTTTGCTGTAGTTCAAGTTCAAGTTCATGTATTAGGTATAGCCCTATGAGCCATTCGGCTCTTGAATCGGGTGCAACCGCAACAAACAAAAAACAAAAACATGAACAAAAAACATCTTAAAGTGAATATGTGACTAAGTGCAAACAGAAAATTCAAGAAAAGACAGCAAAATATTGCAGAAAAAAATCACCGTACACCAACGCTGTGTGCAAAAATCCCAAGCAGCTGCTTGTGGGTTTATCCATCCTTGAAAGACTGAGAGAGTTGGGAAAAATGTTTCTGTTGAAGTTATAACAGAACTTTTCGTGAGAATGTGTTGTTGTGCAGAGACACTTGGCCACAGTTGACCCATTACAGTGGCTTGTCACGGGCGCCATAAATATGTTCTGCCTCCTGACACGGTGAATAAGAAATCTTTTCATTGTGGAAAAAGTTCAGACTGGATTCTGCTTCTGTGCTGAAAAAGGCCATGCAATAATTAGTTTTAAACAAAATCAAGGCGATTTCCCCCTTTGGTTATGGAAGTCAATTAAAATGCATGTTTACTTGTATATTTTTAATTATGAGTCTTTAAATACAGATATTAATTTCGCAATCCCACAGATTAATATTTATTTTCGAAAACGTTGCATTGACTAGCACTTGTTAACTTAATCGGAATTTATGGAGATATATTAACAGTATTTATAATTCCTTCGAAGTGATTCTTGAGGCGTGAGTATTTCTGCCGCCAGTGTGCAGTCGAGATCTACGTGGCAATCTTGACTTGAAGCTTTCGTGACTGCAGGGATCCATACTCTTTGGTTCTTTCGGTAAAGTCACGTAGGTAGAAATATTTTTTTATTTTATTTTATTTCTAACTACGTGACTTTACCGAAAGAACCAAAGAGTATACATGGCAATATCAGGTGCTTCTTTCAAAGGTTAACATTTGCCTTCTCTTCTCCCAGCTGTTAAAACTAATCAAGTGTCACTTTTAAAGGATCGGCTTTAATGGATTTTCTACTAGCCATGTAACGATTCCTCCACTGCCTGCCCACCCCCCTCCACCATGCAATTTGATGACTTGTCACGATTAGGGGTAACGATTAGATTATAGAATGGATTTTCTTTTGACCGTTGTGGTGAATGTAGAGCCTTCAGTGGCTGCAATTGTGTACCTTCCACGGTTGTCTACATCCAGGATGAAAGAAGTTCAACATAAATGCATGCAATGTGTAATGATAAAATAATAGATTATTCACCCACACAACTGTATGTAATGTAAATATCTTGATTTATTTGCTGAATCAATACATCATTAAATGCCTAATTTTTTATTAACTTAGTTTCCACAATCGGCTTGTTATATATTGCCAAAACCGATTTCAAGATGTGCGAACTCCAATTAAAACTGTCAGACACGTAACCTTTCAATACCATGGAAGTGATGATTATTTTTTCACTCATTCGCCCCAGGGGTATAAACCGAGCATCTCATAAGCGTCGGTTGTGTGCATTGGCACAGGCATTAGCTCCTCGAGCTGCCCATTGATGACCTTGTTTGCCCTGGCACAAATAGCCCGAAGACCAGTACAAGGTAGCCAGGCATAAAGCCACATTAATGAGTAGCCATAGTCAGATTCTCAATTGCCTGCTTCCTTGGAACCTGTGTATATCACCACTGGACTTAATATTTGTTGGGGCCATTCAACATTGTGGAGATCTATCGATAGTTGCATTGTCATTGCCTCCTGCCTTTGTTAAATTTGTTCACAGTTTTTTTCCATCAATGAGTTCACTTCGCTAATAACAAAAATCATCCTCTCCTTTCTGGACGTAAGACTACTCACGCAAGATTATAAATTAGCCACAACTGTGTCATACAAACCAACAGACTCATGCTCCTACCTGCTCTACGCACCATTGCACCCTGCCCCACACCAACTCGGAAATACAATTTTCACAATTTCACCGCCTCCATCACTTGTGCAGCAACATTGGAGATTTCAATGACAAAGCCAATGAGATGAAAATGATGAATACCCTGAAGAGTTAGTCGACAGCCAACCAACATGCCCATTTGGTGCACCGTGCAGCCAACATACGAGTCACCTGAATGATCGAGCAGAGTGTGAGTTGTCCTGACATGTCACCCTTAAAGCCTGGCTATCAAAAAGATTTTCCTTAACAATTTTCACATTATCAGAAGCAACGCAAGTGTTGCCAACATTTTTAAGGAACCACCTCTATGTCCATTCCGCAGGAAAACACTTCGGGGACCTGCTAGTGCACAGTTCAATGCAAAAAAATAGCAATATTAAAAACGTAACGCCCTCACCAACGACACTGCCTTAAGATAATATATATATCTATGTATGATCGGCGACTTTTCAGGCAAATAATTTCGTTAGCTCGCAGTAATAGATCCCAGGCACCGTCCAATGCAATCGAAGATGATGCAACACATCAACTAATACACAGATAAAAACACCCAGAGCATATTCTCTATGCACATCCACCAATATGGTTTTAATGCATTATGTGCAAACATTGTGACCTCCACTACATTGGATTATCTAGTAAAACGCATCGGTGATAGTTGTGTTCTTAATCTTCTGTCAACTCGCCGTACAGATGCAGTAAAACCTTGGATTGCGAGCATAATTCGTTCCGGAAACGTGTTTGTAATCCAAAGCACTCGTATATCAGTTGTGATCACGTGACGCTCGGCAGACAAAGCGTAAACACGTACTACTCGTATTGCAAGACCCCTCGCTCGTTTATCAAATTAATATTTATTTTAAAAGTTTGCTCGTCTTGCAAAATACTCGCAGACCAAGTTATTTGCAATCCAAGGTTTTACTGTATGCCCAAACCAGTGGGTTGTCACCTCAACAGCGAAGAACCAACAGCTTCAGTGACAGGTCGATGCGTAGCCCTGTCTCGATCTCTGGTGGAAATTGGACCAGAAAAAATTAACCCGTAAAAACAAAGTTTTTCACTATAAATCCTTCATATGCGTGGCGGCTAGAGTCCTCTCGTCCTCTGGCTTGAGATGGCTGCCACCTATGGGTCAGATGATTGCCTGCCACCATTAAGCAATAGGTAATTAAATATAAAAAAAAATCCCTAAAAAGTGTAAAATTTTGGAAAAATAATTTCACGAAAATTAATTGTCACGCACAACGAGTCTGTGTGCAAAATGTCAGCTCGATTGGATCACGGGAAGTGGGTTAAAAAACGACTGAAAGATTTGCACGGTCGTAAGCGCGCAAGCAAGCAAGCAAGTGAACTTAATATAAAGGATTTAAAAAGGACAGAAGGCTACCTCATGTTGAAACTGTGAATATGCTTCAGCAGGCAGAAACTGAAAGAAATGTCACCTTGACGAAATACGTAACTTTATTATTGAGTGCTCGACAAACCTTATCCCTGTTTCGTTTAATTGTATTTGTTTTAGTTTCATAGTTGTGTTTACCCTTCTTCCTAGAGACTTCTCTGCCTCAGAGGTGTGTGGCGTTTGATAGAAATGGTGATTAGGGACCCATAAATTCACTGCCAGAGGGATTTGCCCCCTTTGTTTGTCCTCGCAAGAACAAGTCTTCACCCAATGTATTGTCAGCAGAATTGTTTAATTTCGCTGTTGAAGTAAATCCGTTTACATTAGTAATGCTTGAGATTTTTGAAGGATTTGTCTGGTACCCAATATCTGCTGATTTATAATTATAGTAGTATATTTTGGGATAGATCGTGTCAGTATAATGTCAATTTTGATTTAAAGCTTTCGTGACTGCAGGGATTCATATTCTTGGTTCTTTCGGTAAAGTCACGTAGAAGGGAAATAATAAAATAAATATTATATAAATATTTATATTCTTTTATTATTAAATAATAACATAATATATACAATGTAAATATTAATATTATTTTATATTATTTTATAATATAAATATTTTTATATAATATAAATATATATTATTTTATTATTTCCCTTCTATGTGACTTTACCGAAAGAACCAAGAATATATTGCCAATGTTTTACTTCAACCCTCCACCATCCAACTGAGCCAATAATATCAAGTTGTCATGTGGGCATATATGCCCATTGATTTGCTTTCTCAGCAAAACTGCAAAAAGTTGAAGAGCAAATCAATACTTGACAATTACCTACATGACGTTCTGCCAGAGGTTACGTCCAGCATTGTGTTAACAAAACATCCACTCTAACGTCAAAGAGCTTCCTGATCGACGTCTTGTGCTTCGGATCTTATTTATTCATGACGTACTTACAGAAGAATCAGCAGACTCTACCTGCTGGATCTCCTCAATGTTTTGAAGAACAAATGTGACCTCAGGTTTTCGCTCATTTACCAGCTTCACATTCCTTATTGCCGTACAAATACTGGAGGAAGGTCCTTTGATGTTGATGCCCCCAGGGGTCTGGAATGCTATCGCAAATAAACTGAAACTTGGATCATTACCTGTGAGATTCGCACTCAAAACTGCTCTAGAGGAGCTGTACACCCCCCGCTGCCACTGCTATGCAGTGACCTGAAATCAAATGCACCGCTCCGGATATCTGCTGCAAAGTATGATCTTGAGTTTAGATTATAGTGCGCTGAACTTGAAAGGTGCATTGAAAAATGTTGATGCTCCTGCTGATACTCCTGCTGTTATGGAGTGACTCATGCTGCCAGCTATGGCTGCAAAGTTTGGTCGTACATGTTATGTATATCGTTTATTGTTACATTGGAATCACAGTTCCTATGATGACTGTTATATTGTTTCTATAGCTTTATATTGGTGATTTCGAAAACGTATGGTTAAGCCATGTTTGTTGAAGTACGGAGTCAGCCTGATAAATTGTCTTATGGTTGTTATTGTTAGACTTGCATCCCATTGGGATTTTTGCACACAGCGTTGATATACGGTGTTTTAACTGGAACCCTTTGCTGTTTTTTGCTGGATGTTTCTGTTGCGCGTCGTCACTTTAAGATGTTTTTTGTTCATGTTTTTGTTTGTTGCGGTTGCACCCGAGTCAAGAGCCTCATGGCTCACAGGGCTTTACCTAATGAATGAAATGAAACTGAAACTGATCTTGCCATGACGTCATTGGCACAATAACGCATGCTATTCAGTTTAACAATTAGAGTGTATTGCCCAGTTAATTGCTTGTGAATGGCAGATTAGATTCGTGTAATAAGATGCAACGGTTTAGTGTTGGTGAAAAATCGGCTATCCTTAATGATCTTCTTGGTTCTTTCGGTAAAATCACGTAGAAGGGAAATAATAAAAGAATAAAAATAAAACATAATAAAATAATTCTCACGACGTTTCGGCCACAACGCAAGCAGCCGTCCTCACAACGCAAGCAGCCGTCCTCACCTGAGGACGGCTGCTTGCGTTGTGGCCGAAACGTCGTGAGAATTATTTTATTATGTTTTATTTTTATTATTTTATTACTTCCCTTCTACGTGACTTTACCGAAAGAACCAAGAAGATGAATCCCTGCAGTCACCAAAGCTTTAAATCGAAATCAAGCTGTATCGTTTTGTTGATGAAGCTGGAGTTTTGACACGATTGTGATTCTGGGGATTAGCACTATGATGATTTAGTGACACAGGTTGATTGAATATATTGTTGGTGTTACATTGATATAATACATTCTCAATCTATATATATAAAATCGTTCATGTCTGTGTGTCTGTGTGTGTGTGTGTGGACTGCACTTTCATTGGACGGCGGTTGCCCCTGGCAACGGCTAGCCACGCCTTCGCCGCTTTCATTGGACGGCGGTTGCCCCTGGCAACGAGTAGCAACTTTTCTCCGCGGGGTGGACGCCATTTTTAATAGCGCGGGGGGGGGGGGGGGGACCGGCACCCGTACCCAGCGTTCGCCGGGTGGGAAAATCAGGCAAGGCGGGAGGCTCTGCACGGTGCTAGGCCTCGACACCCAACACGCCACTCTGCGGTAAATTCATACAAATTTCACGTCCTCTACAGAGTGGCGAGGGAGGCAGAGTGGCGAGGGAGGCAGAGTGGCGAGGGAGGGACTCAGCCTCAAAACGAGTAACTGGTGTGGCGTATTAACATCGCCACTGGGGAGACAAAGGCGGCCGGGCGTGGTGGATACAAGTCCCGGGCAAAGCCGGGTCATGACTATGTGTGTATGTGTTTATGTGTATGTCTGTGTGTCTGTATGTATGTGTCTGTATGTGTTTGTGTGTATGTATGTGTGTGTCTGTATGTATGTGTGTGTGTATTGTGTATGTGTTTGTGTGTATGTATGTGTGTGTTTGTATGTATGTGTATGTTTGTGTGTATGCATGTGTGTGTATGTGTATGTTTGTGTGTATGCATGTGTGTGTATGTGTTTGTGTGTATGTGCGGTTATGTATGTGTGTGTATGTGTGTGTCTGCAGCAAGCGCGTGTATGTGTACCTATGGACGCGCGCGCGTGTGTTGTGTAGGGGGAACGGTAGTGTAGTGCTTAGCGTACTGCCTGTGTCTATGTGTGTGTGTGTGTCTGTGTGTGTGTGTCTGTGTGTGTGTCTGTGTGTGTGTGTCTGTGTGTGTGTGTCTGTGTGTGTGTGTCTGTGTGTGTGTGTCTGTGTGTGTGCGTGTGTGGTGTGTAGGAGGAACGGTAGTGTAGTGCTTAGCGTGCTGCCTGTGTGTCTGTGTGTGTGTGTGTCTGTGTGTGTGTGTCTGTGTGTGTGTGTCTGTGTGTGTGTCTGTGTGTGTGTCTGTGTGTGTGCGTGTGTGGTGTGTGGGGAGCGGTAGTGTAGTGGTTAGCGTGCTGTCTGTGTGTCTGTGTGTGTGTGTCTGTCTGTGTGTGTGTTCTGTGTGTGTGTCTGCGTGTGTGGTGTGTGGGGAGCGGTAGTGTAGTGGTTAGCGTGCTGTCTTTGTGTCTGTCTGTGTCTGTCTGTGTGTTTCTGCGTGTGTCTGTGTGTGTGTGCGTCTGTGTGTGTGAGGAGCGGTGGGTGTAGTGGTTAACGCTACGCTGCGCTACCAACCCGGCGAACCGAGTTAGATTCCCGCTCATGGCCACCACCGATCAAGATTATTTGAACCTCACATAGGTCGACTCAGCCTCAAACGAGTAACTGGTGTGGCGTATTAACATCGCCACTGGGGAGACAAAGGCGGCCGGCCGTGGTGGATACAAGTCCCGGGCGAAGCCGGGTAGTACAGCTAGTTAAGTATAAATGAATAGATGAGAACTATTTTTTTTAATGCAGTGCCGTTGACGAATGTAATTTTTGTTGTTGCAGCATTGCACAGTGTTTTAGAAGCTGACTTTACACCATTGGATCCTCATTTGCCAGTAAAAAATATGATAATTGTTTTTTTTACCCTTCTATCTGGCAACAAAACTGACACCTTTTTTTTATGAGGTTCCAATGGTGTAAATGCTTACCCCGAGCTCTCATACTCTGATGGTGCATTGTCTTTGAGTTGTGCGCCTTTTGGCGTCATCTGGTCCAACCCATGTGAGACTAAGCTCTAAGGAAAGCGGTCTCGGGTGTGGACCAATCAACTTCAAGGACAGTGCATATATTATCAGAGTTATGTTTTTTGTTTGCATTATGGCTGCAGGTATTGTGGTCTATGCAAACATGACTCCTTGTAAAAAAGGTGTCAGTTTTGTTGCCAGATAGAAGGGTAAAAAAACAATTATCAAGCTGACTTTGAGCACCATTTTAAGTATGTATCTCTGCGTGTGTGCATTGTGTGCGTGCGCGTGCAGGTGGTTTTTCAGCAAAGCATGGTGGAGTCCCTCATGCACAGCCCAGGAGAATTCATCCTCCTAAGTGCTGACAAGTACGAAATCAAGGTAATGGCAATTTCTGATTGTCGTCTGTTCCGGTTTGTGCCCTGTTACACAGGTTCTCTCCTGCAGCCTGTTGTTGTTGTTGTTTGCCGCGGTTTGGAGATTACGGTTGTAAAGGGATATTGTTTGTGCTTCAACGCCGTCGGATGTCTTGTAATTGCACTGTTATTCAGGGAAATTAAAGTAGAATGCTTTAATCATGAAGTGTGCACAGTTATTTTCTATTTGCCCTACTTGGAAATGAATGCACATGTGATTAGTTCCTTGTTTGTATTTGCATTTGTATGTGTTGTCCATGCTATCCCCTAAATTGAAATGTCTCATTTAAGTAATCCATAAGAATGAGCAAAACGTTAAATGAAAAGGAAATTATAGTTATTTTCCCTCTATCTTTGCTCCTTGATTGTCACTAATTGTACATGCAAATTAAATGTAATGAATGCTTAACAAATATAAATTACCTGTAAGAAATTGATGGCTTTTAAGCCTAAAATTTGCTGTAGGACTTCTGAGACATGGCCTCGGAAATATTGGGTCTGAATTTCCAGAGAGACGTGAAATATTTACCTCATCAGTCTAAGGAAAATGGTCTTCTCGTTACATGAAGATACACATATATGAAGGAGACATTGTATGAGTATCTATGGTTGCACTTATCCATTAAAGAACGAATTGGGACAGTTTCAGAGAGCTGATGTCAAGATTGTTCCAGTGACCATTACTTTCCCCATTTGAGACGTTTAAGTCTGACGAGGGAGGGGGGGGGGATGCAGGTAATGTCAAAAATGAAAATGCTTTATGCCATGTCTGCATGACAGGACTATGAACAGGTGACTAACAGATCTCGAAATGCAAAAGGGTGCCCTGCTATTTTGGGCTCCCATACACAATTATTGACAGAAAAATTTAATTCACCGGATACTGCTAAACAAAACGTTATTCGCTTGTTCCTTTCTATATTTAATGGCTAAACGTTGTTTCGATAGCGCCTTGCAATTTTATTTAAGTCATGCTTTGCCTGGAACGTCTGCCTCAGCTGTGCCTTTGCAGATGCCACTTGTCCAGGGAGTGGCCTTGCAATGTCTCCTTGCCTGTGCCATTCCTAAAGTGACACTTGTTCCCAGTCAAACATTCAGAGCTTGTGTATCACTGGGTAATATTAGCTAAGTAGACTTACTGGGGAAATTCTTTATAAGCACATTTTTTATTGAACTGAACCCTTGGTGAGGACATCTCTATGTAAACATTTATTTAAAAAAAACAGTGGCATGTAAAAGGTAAATCACAACACTTTATTGACATTGTTTACGATGAAGCTTGTTTGGTAAACGTTGCTATCGCTTCACTACCATGAGCAACAATTCAGCTCGTGGATACATCATTTGGCAGCTGTTGGCTTCATATGATGTACAACGAACCAGGCACAAAATAAAATAGTGCTTTTAGTAGCATGTGCCATCAATTCCAAATGTTTTGAGTTCTTTTCCACCACTTAAGTTTAGGGCAAGAGACAATAAAAGCTGGCAGTGATTAATGATGGTTTACATTCAATGTAATTCCAGTGTCATGAAGTGAAGGAAGAGTGCATTAATTATCGGCTTTGGCTTGTTTATGGTCCACTTAGTTTTGTAGTGAATGCAAAGTTGGGCTTTGTATGTAACAAAAAACCCCAACACATTAGTTAATAATACTGCCTTAAAAGGAAACATAAAATAGGTGGTGATGTTTTTGTGCAATGGTCCTGCTTCACAGCGCATTGTATCTTTATTATTCTGCTCAGAAAGTGAGTATTACAAACATGACATATTGGCATTCTGCACCAATGTCAGGACTAAAACTCTTTTTGTTTAGCCATTAGCACTAATAGAAAGCGGTATAAACAACAATTACAAGAGCTCTTAATGGCATCGGTGCGCATACTCTTAAATTGGTGCTGACGGTGATGTGTGAAAGTGCACTAGAGAGCTGTACCAATGCTTCACTGCATTTTCCTATTTCTAGGCAAGTTGTTTCTGTGGGTTCACCAATATATATATATTTACGTTGACTTTGTTGCAGTGAATATACCCCTATCAGAGGTAAATTCTTCAGAAAAAACAATGTCTTGTTCGAATGCTTTAGACTCTATTCTTTGAATGAATCCATTCTAGTCTTGTATGTGAAGATAGAATCTTGGAATTTTTAAGATGTTCTCTTATTACTGTAAAAGAAGCTGTGCTAAATTGTGTCTGCTATTCCTGCTGCTGTCCATACACGTACCAGTTAAATGTTCACAATGACCTTGGCAATGCAAAGCAGCTCGCACAGAAGTGAGCTGTGCAGTCAGCAGAGACATTGGGTGACGTGAATATTTTTAAAGAGTAAAAAAAAAAGGAAAATTACCCAAAAATGTTAAATAAAAAAAATTCAAGGCCAACCCCACAAATTGGGTTTTTGTCAAATATTTGACCTAATAAATGTTCTTGCTGTAATGCTACAATTAGTTTATACTGTTAGCTAAACTACTTTTGCCCTGTAATTTGAAGACTCATTTTAGATTTCGAATAAATATATACTGCATATTTTTTTAATATGAGGAGCATTGAAAACATGCAGAGAAGTTGTCTATTTTGTTCAGCTCTTCAGGATAACATATTTAGGGTATACATCAAAATGTGATGTGCAGAAAAGCACTCTTGATTCCTCATGAAGTTGCTTTGTCTCGTGTTGTAAGCCTATTGAGGTCGTACCAGAAATAGTTCTACAATGTCATTTTCCAGGGCTGTTCCTTGACATGATTGAGGGTATACTTATTAAGGGTTCTGAGATATATTTATCCATTTTGTCCCTGTATTGTCATTTTGTAATTGGTCAGTAGATTCATCATTTGTATTATAATTGGGTCGAAATCCTTGTAGTTGGTGAAATAAATATTAGTGTTTATCATACAGGTTTTATCATTGTAATGTTCACATGTGAACTGCAAGGTTTAATGACCACATCATATCTTTATACGGTCCAAATGTTGTAAACATGCTCCATTCAGCTGTAATGAAGGGCACACTGAGTTATAACGCTGGTACCATCAAAACCCTGGGAGTCCTGCTGATTTTAACGCCAGACATTTAAATACAATGTTTCCCATGTGACCTGGGTTATTGATATTTGAATTGTGGGCTGTATCATTGTTTGTAAGCAGATGCCTGTATAAACATTGTAGGGAAACAGTTTTCACTTTAAAGCTGTCGTGCACGGCAATATTTATTTATTTCCATTGTTTATGGTACCATTTATGGACTTGTAAATGCAATGTTCCTTTTAACAACCCATAATTAATTATTTGCTAATGGTCATAATCCTTTGAGGTGTAACATCCCATCTTGCACGATGGTCTTGAAGCTACTATATCATCACATTTGAATGAACAGGTGGCAACAATGAATAGCAAGACTGCAGAAAGTAGCTCGTAACTATGTTCAAATAAAATCTTATGCTATCCTACATATGGGATATTTTGGTCGAGACTAAACGGATATTTCCTATGCAATAATTGGAGTTTATATATTTTCATTCTTAAAGAACATCTTGAAAATACTGTAAAATAAAAGTACAATTACATAGCCAAAACGCAGGCATGTTACCTTCATGATAGACTTATTCGTGCCCTTGTGTTATCAACGGACGAACTATGCACACCAGATTCGCATCTTCGCGACGCCATTTGCGGAGCTGGTGGAGGAGGAGGAGAAAATTAGAGGTAGGGCATTGCACTCTGGGGAAGTACACGCTATTATTACCTCCCACCTGGCATCGCTACAATTTATTGCACTGCTAGCCCCACTGTGAAGGTCGCCTCGCAAAACAGCCCAATCTCCCATCGGCAGGAGATTTTATCAAGTGCTGCATGTGGTGTTGATGCGACCCAAATAGATTTTGCACGATTCGGCAGCAAACTTTATGAATTCATCCGTGGTTTGTCAGAAGATCGATAACACATTCCCGGTTAAACTGATTTACTGAAAAAATAAAAGGTCCCAAATAATAATAATAATACACTTGCCTCTTTGACTGTGGCAGGAGGAGCAATGCTAATACAAGCGGCATTGTTTTGAAGCAATACGGCCTTGCGAAAATGATTTGGGTGCAAAATGTTCGTGTTGTTATTGGAGAAATTCATTTCGATTTGCCCTTTTTTACTTGCCCTGGGTTAAGTTCATAGAGTCGGAATCTGGTTTCATAAAATACAATTAACCCATTCTGACAAATGGTTTTATAATGGAATGGGCAAACATGGTCTTATTATGCCATAATTTGACATTAGCACAAATCTAAGTTATATAAGCTGCAAAAGTTAATGTTTATAGAAGACGATGAGTAAAAAAAAGTATTGAAATATGAGATGGCTGTATGATTAATGTTTTACATTAAAATTCAAGGCTTTGATTTGCACAATCTGTTATGGTATTAAGTGCATTGGAAGTAGAGCATTTGTATTCCAAACATGTTATATCTTTAAGCCTTGGAGACATTTCTATTACCAAAGATAATTATAAGAAAATTTGCTGTACTTTACAAGCCAGTAGTTTTTTGCTCTTCATATTCATACATTCATTTTTAAATCTTGCCTTTAAGCTGATCTGTAAAATGATATCCCATTGACTGGTCTGTCCTCATAAGATGTTCATTCATATTTTGGATGTACTTTTTCCACAGAGAATAGAACGGCTTGCTTTATAACCTGTGTGTGTTATGTGCAGGAAGTATTTACACAGTAATTGGATATTTTAAGTGCTGGAAAGTTTCAAAGGAACACTCAAGGAGCAAGCGATGTTAAGGTCTTCAATCCGTCTAAATATAACGATTTTTATTTAACAAACTTCATCATCACTTACTTTAACTTCTACATATTACATCCATCAAAGTAGGCTACATATTCGTGTTCTCCCTCATAGCAGAAAAACCGAGGAGTTCATTGATGGAACCAATATGTTCAATTTGTGCATAAAATCTACATCATATAAAGTGTTTTTTCTCTCATACTGCTAAACCCCCACTGCCTGTCCTGAGTGGGACAGTGAGTAGGAGTCTCATTACATTTCTAGAGCAAAATGATTGAAAGTGCCAAATGTTATATCTGCATGGGACTATCTTGGGTATGTGTTACGTCTCATTTGTGAACAAGAAAGCAATCATCCAGTACGACGGCTGAAGGGTCTCTTGTTTCTTGAGCCTTCAGGTGCCTCCTTTTTACGATCATAATCACGGATATTTGTTGTTTTTCCCCAGGTAAAGATGATTAACTGTACCGCTGATGAAAACAACATGTTCAGAGGAAATGGCATGCTAATAAGCCTGTGGCTTAAAGCAATACTCTGTGGAACTCTTAATCAAGAAAAAAAACATGGCAGAAAAACTAAGTTTTGTTAAATAGAGCAATTAAAATAATGTAATGGAATTGTTAAATAGCTCTGTGCATACACATTAATAGCATTGCATCTCTTTTACTTTACCTGCAAAATAACTTTGAAAGAGAAAGAAATGAAACTTTTTTTTCACATTTACTTGAAATTAAAATTTAACTGGGTGCAGATAGCCAACACAAATAACTGAAAGGTAGTTAGTTGTAAATGGTACGCGGTGCTTATTGGCAATAACCACTGATTAAACTGAGCGAATGTCCATTTGGCCACTCATCACAGTCGGGTAAAGCAGATTTGTCAGCCTCTATGGGCAGAATGATGCTTCGCATGGATGGGCCTTCCCTTCAATCACATTTCCAGCGCGTTTGCCGTGGCAGTTTTTGTCGGGTTGCCCCCACCATGCAATAAGCTTCCTTTCCGTGCCACGTTGCATTTGCCAGTCATTGTGTAGAGGAGTCGTGTGGGCTACCACGAGGGGGTGAACAGAGGGAGGTGCCAGCGAGTTGACAGTTAAGAATCACGTCATGTCACGGGTGCGGTAAGGGGTACCTTCGAGAACAAAGGCGGGTCCGAGCCAGGGGGAGGAGCCGCCAATGGGGTACTTAAGGGGGGACCACGTGACGAAGGCGGTGTTGGATGAACCCCCGTCCCGTGCAGACGAGCGAGAGAGCCCCGAGGGATAGCGGAGGGTAGGATAACATCGAGTTCGGGGGTCCAGAGGAAGGACCAAGAATAGAGAAGCACCTGCCTCTGGTGTGAGTTAGTGTCGTGTGAACAGTGTTAATAAACGGCATCAGCCCTTGCAGTGAATTCCATCTCCGTGTGGTCGTCCTGCACAACAATTGTTTAAATTGCTCATGTTGTTATTTTTGTCTAGCCATTTAAAAACATAACATCGCCTTTTTTTTTCGAAACAAAGTTTTCATGTCATAAAAAGTGTCCACTTATTAAAAACTGGAGGCTCGTTGAACTATAGCTATAAACAAAGATGGCATTCAGTGAAGAAAAACTGGAGGTTCGTTGAACTATAGCTATAAACAAAGATGGCATTCAGTGAAGAAAAACTGGAGGTTCGTTGAAATATAGCTATAAACAAAGATGGCATTCAGTGAAGAAAAACTTGTGATTTATAGCACATGTTAATTGGATGTCAACAAACATCAATGTGAAATATACCCCAAATATTCCCCTGTACCTTTTAGGTAAACCCACTCTGTGTACAAACTTAGCCGTTTCCTCCATTTCTAAGATGATCTCTTTTGCCCTGGCCTTGAACCCGGTTTCATGTTGTGCAGACTTCACATAGAGATATCAACATCGCATTATTTGTTATTTTAAGGTTCTTTGCTTTATCATCCATCATCATCTTCTCAAACCTGTTTAGTGCTGCAGAACGGTATATTGGGCATACAGTGCCAATTTCAAGCTGTATTAGTTTGGGCGATAACATGCCAACCGCGAGTGGCTGTGGACCTCACTGCATGATTAATAGTCCCAGGCAGAAATATATATCATGTGTGTGAAACAGAGGGCAACCATCAAAGGGCAGGTCTAGTCTGATACTTAAAGTCTAAGCATGATAAACAAGTTTGGCTTCTTCTTTTGCCTCGAGATTTCGTAAAAGTCACTGCTATTGTAATATATTGCTGGTTTTGGGTACTCAAGGGTAGGGTTAACCATCCCCTGCACCCCATGGTGATTCAATGCATTTTCATAATTCATGGTTACGATTTGGTTGAAGAGTCATTTATTTTTAATTGTGGTGAGCGTAGGGGGGGCCGGTGGGACCTTTCAGGGTCACGTGAACCCATTACATACAATGTATAAGAACATTTACTTTAAAAAAAAAACTTTTATTTTCACATGGGATTCTATGCATGTAGCATGAGCTTAAGAATTAAGTTTAATAAATACATCAATGCATTGTTTATTAAAGTAAAAGCATCAGTCCAAATAATAGGAAGAGAGTAGTCATAAGTATCATCGTGCTTAGGATCTTCTCAAAACGACTCGAATACCCATCTGATAGTAAGTAACAACATATGCTTATGAATAATCTAACAACATCGTACTGAAATTCACTTCTGATATCTTATTCAAATGGAAAAAAACATTGTGTATGCTTATATTTAATACATATTGACCCTGCATACATGGTGTTTTATGTAAGTTTGAATTTTTGTAATATGCTGGAAGGCATAACCCCTACTACAGTGTAGATCTTTTGCAGGCAGCTTAATGGGGACACTTTTTGTAAATAATTTATTTTGTGTTTTTCTATGTATCTCTTTACACAGAATATCATCATTAAACGGCAAAGTATGGTAGTTCCCGTACACTGTGTTCTTGCACAATCCTTGATGTTTAATGGTGGCCGTGCCGTTTAAAGCGAAAGGAATTCTCCGCTTGGACTTGTAAAGCACACCTTTAGATGCTTTATATTGAAAGCCACCCACATGCAATTTGCTTTGGCTGCTTGCGCGTGTAATAGCTTCCAAGTTGCATATCATTAAACCGGGATTTGCATTGGCTGGTTATTAGTGTAGAACATGCAACATCTCATTGCTCTGTGTGACTGCTTCAATGATTGCTGCATAAATTATGTTAATGCTTACTTGTAGCAGTGATGCATTACTTCTTGTGGAGTACTAAAAATTGATTTTTTTTTACGAGCAATTTATCATTGACATCTTAAACATTTGTATTATTCTGTAACAGTTTAAAGAAAATAATATTTTGCCTCCTGTTTAATATTAACAGAATAATAGCCTGACCTTATTGAGTGTACCAACTCATGTTCCGTATTAGTTATTGCAATCGTAAAATAATACATTTATACAAGAATGTGGCCATCTAACAGTTTTGAGAGCGTTATCTTAAACTCGCAACGAACACTCGTAAAATAACGTTGTTTTAACATGACGCAGAACATCGGTGCGCTGTGTGCAATTGGTACAACATCTTGAGGCGTCAAATAGGTTGTACATCTGTATGCTGTGGCTTATTGCAGTAGCCCTTTATTAAGACTTTTTGAATGTCCCCCTCATGTATAACACATTCTGCATTTCACGTCATTAAAATTCCACTGAGAAACACAAGGCAGAGTGATTTCCTACTCATATGAGTAATTCTAGGTGGAGCTCCCCTTCTGTTGACACCCCTCGGAGCCTGTGCTGGAAATTCCACATTGCTATCGTGCACTTTTACATCTAAATTGAAAACTGCTTCTTGTGTTTAGTTTGTCCTTCCCACGCACCTCCAATAAGCACGGTTGGTTACGTACGGTGAAAAGGAAGTTCAGCATAGGTGGTAGTGCACTGCGTTTTGAACCTGGTATCATAACTTTTTATTCCCAGCCATTGATAATATCAGTAGCGAATGATACTGGTAGGAACCACCTGGTTCCACCAGCCCACAGGGGATTATTGTGTCCGTCCGTCCGTCGTGCATCCAATAATGGGAGGGGTGGGGCTGGGTGGAGAGGGGAGGGTGGGGAGGGGCTGGGTGGGGAGGGGCTGGGTGGGGAGGGGCGGGGTGGGGCTGGGTGGGGCTGGGTGGGGCTGGGTGGGGTGGGGCTGGGTGGGGAGGGGAGGGGCTGGTCACCCCGTGGTGCCCTTATAAAACTCAACGTTTAACCTACTCGCGCCGGCTTGTGCCCGCCCTCACAGTCGGCCATATTTGCGGAATACACCACGCCGCCGTTGACCCTGGTCATTGACCGAGCAACCCAACGTTCCTACCAGCACCCTCCGCAGGAATGTGCTATATGAATCAGTTCTGAGTCCACATCTTCACCAACCCGTCTACTGACTGTGACTGGCTTGGTGAATTATTGTCACAAAGACCCTTCGACTGAAGTGGCATACAGCCTTGCATGATCAAGGCTGCAAGTGACTAATCACTCACAACATAAATTGCATTGTGGTTTTTATAGGAACAAAAACATACTCGATGTCCTCATCTACAAAATAATTGCCCTGACCAGAAACTGGAATTCCCGCTTAGAATGTGCGAGTGCAAATCTTTCAGGCTTCGGGTGGAAAGATTGCCTCGTCACGCTGTCCTTGGCCGCACGTGAATTATTCTCGACAGAGCTTGGCAGGTACACGATGACAGCTGTAGCTCAGCACGTGACCATCCGATAAGTTCTACACCCACGTGCGCCCGTTTCAGGTCGTGGCTCTATATTAACAGATTCCTGAATAAACGAGTTAATTCTATCAATAATTTCGTCGATATGCGAGCTCAATCTGGAATCTTGCAGTTGTAACATTTGTGAGGTCGCCAAAATATAGAGGCAATTTTCCTCCCATGTGCCCACAATTTATGGGAAGAACTGGTTTTCCATTAACAGCCTCAATGCCGCAATTGCTTTAACAGCACTGGTTTCCAGTAGTAGGAACATGAGGTCGCTTCCAGTTTGGGTTGACTACCCCATTTTATTTCGCACCGGTTCTGCTCAGTTGAAGCGCATTGTGATGACGCTGTATTCACGATGCCTCGTGCAGGTTAAGCAGGAGTGATGTAAAGTCACGTATAAGGGAAGTAATAAAATAATAAAAATAAAACATAATAAACAATACTCACAATTATGTTTTATTTTTATTATTTTATTACTTCTCTTATACGTGACTTTACCGAAAGAACCAAGAAGATGAATCCCTGCAGTCACGAAAGCTTTAAATCGAAATTCAGGAGTGATGTGTTTCTTAGCACGTGGTTGCTCATAGCCTTACCAGAGTGCACAATTCATTATTTATTTTATGAAGCCAAACTCGTTGGAGATGAGAGTTGAAAGTTGCCAGTTTTAATTGTATTTTAAATGTTAGGTTGTAAGTGAATTAAATGTTCATTGTATAAATGCTATTAAAATTGTTCTTATTCTACAATTTACAAAAAAAAAGTACTTTCACATTAGAATAGTAACATAATTGATGTTTTAATTGGAAAGGTTATGCTTGATTAAATGGGTATGGCGTGAGGAATCATTATAATTTGTATGCATATGTAGTGCTGTCAAAAACGATCGTAGTCTAATGGCAGGCTTGTTTTTTGTCGGCGTGAGGAACCATACATTTAATATGTATGGAGTACTGTCAAACAAGATTGTAGTTTAGTGATGGCAGGCTTGTTCTTTGGAGGTCAGTCACCTTCACTTAAAACAAAATAAAGGATTTTATTAAGTGCTTGGTTAATTGCCGTTGTCAGAGTTGCCAATAAGTTATAAAATAGTGTCTGGGTAAAAGATTTGGGATGTTTGAGTTTTTCCATTTAACATATGGCTGAATTATACTTTGATAGGTAATTTTTCTGATTTTAAAAATGCAGGCACATTAAACTAAATGTTGACTCGATGAACAGCTTGACACGGCAGAGAAGCGGCGGCAGTGGGTTGAGAGTTGTGTAATTGTGTAAGCAGATCAGCGAATGTCATTGGCAGCTTCACAGGCCTAATTTGGAGCCTCATGTGTATGACCGATAAAATAAGTGCCATTGAGGTTAGGGGTGGTTGTATTGGAGAAGTACAATTTTTGATGCTGTGTACCATTAATGTCCTGTTATGAAAAAGTTTTCACTGCCCAACAAATATCTGAAATTATCCACATTTTTTACTCTGCTTATTTCGGCTTTTGGTTGTGCTTGAGAGTTTACCAAAACCTCTACATTTTGTCTGTCGAATGAAACGTCCCTTATCTGCGTTGATGTGACGGACACTGTTCGTGGAATCTATTATCTGAGGCCTATCTGCAAACATGACTACAGATAGTTTGGGATAGGCGTGTAAAATTGGTTTATTGTTTCGCCACTTCGAGCTGACTTATATTATTTATGAAACATGGCTACATCCAGATATCTCGTAAATACGACTAAAATACATAGTAGAGGTTTTTGGGTTAGATCATGTAAATATATAAATGTGTCATTAAAACCCGCCACCACCTGACACAGAGAACTAGTAAGGGTTGTCACGTAAACAGAACGTGCCAATTCGTCACTAGTCCAGCACACCGGTGTGTTGGTGGGTTTTAACGACACATTTAGATATTTACGCAATCTAACTCAAAAACCTCTATTATAGATTATATTGGTCGTGAAAGCCTACGTGTTAAACTGACGACTAAAATAATAATAAAAACAATACATGGATTATAGGGTGAAAGTAGTGCTTCTGGGAGACCACTCCCAGATTATCTGCCTTATCCATGTATAATAAAGATTGACAACAGGAAGAATCTACTAACATATAACATGAATTTCATTGATAATAGGAGTAGCAGGCAATATGATCACGGATAAGAGGAGTTTCGCATATTCTGCAGGGTGTTGAGAGAGCCTTAAAAAAGGAAATTGTAAAATTGTGTGTGCATTATAGATTAATTGATTTGAGAGTGAGTGAGCCATCCTTACTATGCAATGTGCTGCGTGTTTCTAATGAACTAGTAAATAGTGTAACCAATAACAGCATTCTTTGTCTACGTGAAATATTGAAAATGTCTTGCCATTTTAAGAGATGTCATGAATCTGATTCTTGTCTTTTTTTTATTTGGGATCACAACATACGCATTAATCTATTGGCTTATGTGCAATTGACCTATCTCAAGGTACACTACCAAGGTGGCATTTATTATGTTTTCACTGTTAATATCTCCATTTCCATTCCGCTGCAGAGCATTGCAAACCCTGAGCGGTGTGGCACGAGCATTATGCGTTGTGTATGCGCCGCGTGACAGAGCCAGAGCCATGTGAGCGGGGGAGCGCTGCGAGTTGTGGCAGCTTTTTGTGTTGGGTAATGGAGCAGGTTGACGAGATGACATCGCAGGAACAGTGCTCGCTGCGACACGTGCATTGTGAAAATCCCAGAAAATGACTCATTTGCTATGCTGCCCGATCTCATCTCTCAGCCCACTGCTCTGCCACCTGGTCTCACAGATCACTGAAGCACGTACAGCCTACTGCCAGCATTCCTCACAAACCCACCACCGCATTTTAAGCTAAATATTCATTTCTACGTTTGTAACGTGCGTTTTTTTTAACCTGCATCCCTGACTCCCTCTACTCAATTTTCACTCCCAAGTCTGAGTGACAGTTGGAAGCCTGCTGACCTTGAGGTCAGGGATTAATCATCTGCTTTCACAAGCCTCCCTCCCCATCCCTCTCCTCCCCATATATCTTATTTTATATTTTTACACTTTTTCAATGCTCCTGATCTGCTCATAAGAGGACAGCATCCCTTCCTCTGCCGGGCATTCAGCCCCATGCACCCTCGACCGCTGTTCCAGAAAAAGCAATTTAATGCCTTACAATCGAGAACAACTGAGCACTTCATCTTGATCAAAAGTTTGATTGTAGCCAGAGATGAACTCGGCTTTCACAAAAGCCCAATCTTTCTGCAATTGGAACAAAAGAACATGATCTCTTCATGGAGGAGGAATAAATAAAATCAGCAAAAATGTCATACTCGAGTATTTTACAGTTGGCTTGAAATAAATAATGTAAAATACTCCTTGTATTTGCGAGATACTACGTAGATTTTATATCCATATCTTTCATCTAGTTAAACAACAATCATTTATTTGCATAGCTTTGTCAATACACTGTTGGATGAAGGCCTCCCCATGCCGTGTTGGACATGGGTTTTGTTTGACTGTACTTCACCACCCTGGTAAGTGCAGGTTAGTGTAGGGGGTGATCTATGAATGGTTCAGATGTCACTTTCCACTATTTGGCAATTGCCGGGAATAAAACTGGGATAGCTGGATTCAGAGTGCAACTTGCTAACCACGTCACCACTTCCCCATTCATTTTTCTATCTAATGTTAAATGTCTTTTGTTTTAGACACGGTTTTAAGTGTGCGATAGAGACAGTGACATGTTTAATGAGATTTAGGAATAGATGATACTTAAACATGAATAAACTGATTTAATCCAAATTATTTTAAAAAAATGGTTCTCTGGATTGTCTTCACTTATATTTTAGGGTTGATCTAAAGTTCGAAACGTTTTGGTCTCATGCTAAACACTTTAAATATACTATCTCCTATTCTTCGGGTCTTTCGGTAAAATCATGTAGATAGGTTCAAAGAAAATAACAAAAAATAACAAAAAACGTTTCGATCACAACACAAGCGATCGTCATCAGCAGGAAAAAATGAGGGGGAAAGCTCCTGAGGCAGAGACAGTTTTAAAGGTTTAAAATGGGTGTAGCCCAGGGGTCATCAACGAAGTGGGGCTAGTGATGTTAATGTGAGACATTAGCATGTTAATGTGAGATCGGAGAGCGGTCTCCACGAC
This sequence comes from Lethenteron reissneri, assembly GCF_015708825.2. Taxonomy (NCBI): domain Eukaryota; kingdom Metazoa; phylum Chordata; class Hyperoartia; order Petromyzontiformes; family Petromyzontidae; genus Lethenteron; species Lethenteron reissneri. The sequence goes on along the minus strand of NC_083790.1, from coordinate 7,491,723 downwards.
GAAGGTCACGGAGGTGGCTATGTTAATGTGAGAGATTAGCATGTTAATGGGAGACCAAGGTGGCTGTATTAGTGTTGGAAATTTAACCTGTTAATGTCAAATCGGAGAGCCGAAAATAACAACTAACAACTAATCGGAAGGTGGTCGGATGGGAACAGCACAGCCAGTTGTGATGTAAACTGGTTGATAACGTCCTTCCAATGATTGCTCAGTTTATACCCATCTTCTCGATTGAAGTTGTGTGTCTGTATTTGTGGATGGCTTCATGAACGAATCTTTGTTGATAGCCAGTGGTTTTGCAAAGTACCTTCGTCTTAGAGAAATAAATTTCGTGTGAGCCCACCGCATTAAAACAATGATCAGCCATGGCCGAGGTATTGGTCCTACCGTGTTTCAGATCTGCCTAATTTTATTCCTTTCAATGTGACTTTACCGAAAGAACCAAAGAGTAATTCCTGCAGTCACGAAAGCTTAGAATCTAGTTTGTTATTTTTTGTTCTTTTCTTTGAACCTATCTACGTGACTTTACCGAAAGACCTGCAGTCACGAAAGCTTCAAGTCAAGATTTATACGATCTCCTCTACCATTGCTCTAAATGATTCACCTCCAATAGTGTGTGATTTTTAAAGGCAAGAGCAGATTCAACCTGCCAGTGGTTACGAGTATGAAAGGCATTTTTTATCTACGTCTAAGCATTTCCTTGACCATGTTGGTGCCAAATTTCAAATTTTTCTTATAGGACAACAATAGTAGTTCCAGCAGTTTCTCAGCAACAAACGTCTGTGTGTGTCTATATATAGTGATGTGATTTGGTTAAGCAACAAAATTAGATTTTTTTCTCTTAGCAACCTTGTCTGTGGCTTTATAAACATTCCAAATTTACTGAAAATATTTTTGCTGAAATACACTTTGATTTTCACTCATATTTTTTACATTCAGAAATTATGACACTGTAATCTGCTCACAATTAAATGCTATGGGAATATATGTATATTTTCACTTGTAATTTGTCTTAATGTTTTTGTATTTATTCTCACATTCTATCCCCATTGTGCATTTGGTGGCATGTCATGAGACAAATATTCCATGGAGATATCTCGCAGAGCAGTGCAACCCCTTAGAGAAGAGCCATAGAAGCAGATATCAAAGGAGAGCTACTTACATCCCTCCTTCAAATGACCTCTGGTCCACAGTAAGAGCCAACACTTCTCCACTGTTCATAATCAACGTTTTTGGGTTTAGATCGCGTTATTTATAAATGTGTCATAACCCTCCACCACCCGACACGGCCAATCAGTAAAAAAGTGTCACGTTGACAAAAGACAAATAGTTGAAGCGTGAAACCATTTCACGCTTCAACACACCGGTGGGCTAAAGCAGTGAACTATTTGTCTTTTGTCAACGTGACACTTTTTTACTGATTGGCCGTGTCGGGTGGTGGAGGGTTACGACACATTTATAAATAACGCAATCTAAACACAAAAACGTTGATTAGGAATAATATTGGTCGCGAAAGCCTACGTGTTAAGCTGACTTATCCACTGGTCCCGCCAGATTACAGTAATGTTAGTCGTATGACAGTTAAACTCGTATTTTAATAACCCGGGCTGGAATGTATCCATATTAAGTGCATATACAAATAATACATTCAAAACCCAGGGGTTTGTTGTTCTTATCTGCCCCTGCTGCCACTGCCTCTCGTGTGAGGTCCAGGGCCACAATGTCCAGACCTGTGTTTATCAGCCATCTCCTTCAGTCTATGATATCTGTGTTCGCAGCGTGTCGGCGACCTCTTACGAAAACCAGATTTACCATAAGTACAAAAATCTCGTTTTAATATGCTAGGGTTTTTTTGTTTTGTGTGTGCAGTCATTGGCCACTGGGCTGAGACACTTTAAGAGCCACGTGTAATAATCACAGTCTGGATTCAAACCAGAGGTCGCAAACGGGTTTTGATTCCTTACCCGTACCCATACCCGGCCACACCAGGGTCGCAAACGGTAGCCAGGTACCCATACCCGGCCGCACCAGGGTCGCAAACGGTAGCCAGGTATTGGGTAGGGTACAGGTATCGGGTACCCGATTGCGACCTCTGATTGAAACCCACCATCTCGTCGGTGCCAGCTTTTAGTGCCCTTACCTCTAAACCACCCAGCCACCTCTATTTTTATATATTTTTTTATCTTCCTAACCATCATCAGACATCATTTGTCTGCTATTGCATAAAGGCAACCCCACACATAATTTACTGGTTCATTATTACCACCTTCTGTTGAGTTTTCATCCAGATTGGCTCTGCGTCCCGGATACTCTTGCTATGTGATATCTGTAAATCTCATTTGCCAGCCCCTTTTGTGATTTGTCTTTGGTTAATTGATTATCTTGGTAATGAGTGCTTTGCCCCCCCCCCCCCTCGTTCTCTGATCCACATGTTGCTGCTCTTGTCTGTTAGAATCCTTTTGTCATTGCGCTGGGATTTGGAAGGTGAATGACACACAAAAATAGAACGTTCATTTGACATTTATTTTACCAATAACGTTGCCGGTTGAGGTTCTTTTAGTCTATTGAGTATAGAAGAAGTTCAACGGAAACTAAAGCAATGAATAAGGAACAATGTAAAACAACAAATGCTGCTTGGGATGCAGTGTTTGTTTGAAATAACTCAATTTTGGAGAAAACTAAAATATTACCAATAAGGAGATGTCTTCTTGGTTCTTTCAGTAAAGATGGCTGCTTGCGTTGTGGCCGAAACGTCGTGATAATTATTTTATGATGTTTTATTTTTATTATTTTATTATTTCCCTTCTACGTGACTTTACCGAAAGAACCAAGAAGATTAATCCCTACAGTCACGAAAGCTTTAAATCGAAATATGGAGATGGTGAATGGATTCCGAAGATGAAGTGTTACACGAACGGGATCTGGAACTTAGACGTGGAAATGCGAACCTGTGTTTTTTTTCTCTGTCCAGGTGTGGCCCATCAGTCGTGAGATCAACTGCCAGTGCTTGAGAACTCTGTCTGTCAGTGACGACCGCACCATCTGCCTGCAGCCTCAGTTGCACTGCGATGGGCGCACGATCATGTGCGCCTCCGATCTCGGAGTCATCCAGTGGGATTTCTCCAACTACCAGCAGATCAGGTGGGTGTGCCACCTTCTCACTTACATATTCTTAGGTTTTTTCGGTAAAGTCACGTAGGTAAAACATCAAAATTAATAAAAAATCAAATAAAATAAAACAAAAATCACGACGTTTCGGAGGCAACACAAACGTCGTGATTTTTGTTTTATTTTTATTAATTTTGATGTTTTACCTATGTGACTTTACCGAAAAAACCTAAGAATATGAATCCTTGCAGTCACGAAAGCTTCAAATCTAGAATTCTCACTTACACCCCAACATCTTCAAAACTAGTCTTTTGAGAGTCGAGGAAGCTCTGAGGACAAACTTATTATACTTTCATCTTCTTGGTTCTTTCGGTAAAGTCACGTAGAATGGAAATAATAAAAATAAAAGGTAAAAAAAGATTGTATTATTTTATTCTATTATTATATTGCATTATTTTATTATCTTTTATTATTATTTTATTATTTCCATTCTACGTGACTTTACCGAAAGAACCAAGAAGATGAATCCCTGCAGTCACGAAAGAAGCTTTACATCGAAATTATTATACTTTTTTTTTCTCGGCATGTCTGTTTTGTCACCTTAAGCAAACTTATTGCACGTTCACCTTTTTTCAGCTGCTTTCGTGGCCGAATTATACTTTACATCTTCTTGGTTCTTTCGGTAAAGTCACGTAGAAGGGAAATAATAAAATAATAAAAATAAAACATAATAAAATACAATTCTCACGACGTTTCGGCCACAACGTAAGCAGTCCTTGTTTTAAAATAAAACAGCACAAAGGTTGTGCTCAACCAGACCGTCTATGCTGAACTCGAACTGAAGATGGATTTCTAAAAAAAGAATTTTTATTATTTTATTATTTCCCTTCTACGTGACTTTACCGAAAGAACCAAGAAGGTGAATCCCTGCAGTCACGAAAGAAGCTTTAAATCGAAATTTATACTTTACATGTTACTGATGCCAGACGCAAAGGCGGCTGAGAGCAGGTCGGAGTGCTTTTGGAAAGGTGAACTCGATAATGAAATGCAACATGCCGATGTGTCTAAAGAAGACAGTTTTTAATCGGTGCGCATACTACATATGGTTAAAAAACATGGTCGTGAACATTAATTTTTTACAAAAATTCAACTGTGCAAATGTATGTTTACGTATTTATGTTGAATATGTTTTGCACTATCCATAGCCAACCATGCTAACTAATCAAGCTTGCATGGAGAGATGCATGCTAGAAATTCCATTGAGGGAGCACATAGATTTTTAGAGCATATGCAGGTTAAAGACATAATTCAAACAGCTAAGAATAATAAGTGGGTTGGGCAGTGTACATATTGCTTAAAGTTATAATGGCCGATGGTCAAGAAAAATGATGGTGTGCCAGCCAAGAAACAGAACGCATCCTAGAGAACTTCCACCAAGCAGAAGGAGCGATGGATCAGTTGATGTGCATTTGTTAGGGGGATCATCGCGTTGCAGGATCAAGATAGATAGCGGCAGCTTGTGGAGGCCTTCACGAAACAGTAAGATTTACCAAGGCCAATCATGATTATGACGATTGTTTTCAAGTGCTTAGCAGCACTGCTCGTAACAAATTCTACGCCTCGACAGGGTGATGAAATGTGGCGATGCACCGCCGATGTCGCTGCTGCGCTTTGGCGAGACGTTCGCACTGCTGCTGGATCAGCGGAGCCTGTGCGTGGTGGACGTGCGCTCGGAGCGCTGCGTCGGCACGTGGCCGCTGCCCTCGTACCGCCGCTCCAAGCGTGGATCGAGCTTCCTGGCCGGCGAGGCCGAGTGGCTGCACGGCTTCAGTGGCGGCAACGACCGGGGTCTGGTGTTTGCCACCAGCATGCCGGACCACAGCATCCACCTGGTGTTTTGGAAGGGTGACGGTTGAGCGCCGGAAAGCAGTGCAGAGTAAGGAAGCGTGAGCGGTGGCTGGCAGTGGGCGGGGGGAGAGCCATCGGTTTATATCAGCAGTCTCCAACGCAAGCTCTTAACGGCAGTGGGGGTTGGGGGGGGGGTAACCCCTGAAAGGGCTACGGCCGTGTGATGTTGACAGAAGAGTAAGGCAGTTAATCCTCTTAAAAGTAAGGCAGTTAATGTTTTAATAAGCTGACCATACACACCCATGCTCCTTTTAGTAAGCTCAATTATAGTCTGGGGTTCCATATTAAACAAAAGCCATTTGTGCACGTGTGTATGTGTATTATATACGCGCGCACACACACACACAACTATAGCTGTGACTGCTTTTAAATTAATGCGTAATATTAGCATGACCATGTTCACTCTCGTCATAACTGATAACAGTACTCTGCTGATATTTTGCCAATAAGTGAGAAGAGGAAGAATGTTGAGGAAGCCAGTTTTCAGGACATGGTGCAAGTGGTCCTCTTTGTCTGTAAGAGTCTAGAAAAAAGGCCACTGTCCTCTCTGCATGGTTCAAAAGCTTATAATCTGCTGGAAGGCTGCATCCATATTGCAACAGAGGGTGCTGACTTTAGCACAGAGCCAAGCTAGTTGATGGTGCTTCATAATGACGGAACACGTTTTAACTTTATTTTCTCCAGTCATTGCGGTGCCAGCTTCACAGCCAAGTCCGGTTTGACCGAGGATTGCATCATTCTGGTCTTTGCTAGCAAGGCAACAAAAATGGAAAAAAAAAAGTATTGGCTTTCTTTCATTGCGTCCGTGTCTTTTTTAATTTAATATATTTTTTATATATGTATATTTAATAGCTCGATAACAGTGAAATAAATTGTACAGTTTATACGGAGTTTATGAGCCAAATAAATATGGTTATTGGCCTGTGGCTTACTGGAAGGCATCAAGTACCACGACTGAGTGAGTCTCTGCATTGCTGCACGGGGGGCATATCGATGTGCAAGGTCACCGGGTGGGGAATCTGGTGAGATTCTGTTTGTTTCCCACCCACCCAAGCGGTAAACATTTGCATGAAGCACACCTTGATCCAGACGGCAAAGCGGACACTCACTACTAGTACGTGCCAGTATCCGTCACACCTCGATAACTGTTTTGGCTGTTCTCTAAATCAGTCTGAATAAAGGCTGGCTGTAATGTTGATTAATTTATTTTTTGAGCATCTCATTTATTTGACACTGTTCACGATCCATCATTTTTTGTTTATTTCACTCGTTACTTTTGGGGGCAGCTGGGCGGAGAGTCGTTGTTTTGCTGCTGTTGAGTGGGTTTATTTTTTCAACAACTTTTCCATTAATAATATAAACACATCTTCACAATGTCTTGCGGAAACATATTTATGCCTTTAACCGTTAAAGCCCTACTAGACCAGAAGACATGCAGGAGGTCACAGCTTTTACAGTTTCAAGGAGAATGCTGCAGATATGATCTGTTAATTGTTAAATTGAAAGTTCCTGAATTGTCAGCGTTATGTAATATAAAACTTGAACACCTGTACAAATAAATGAAAGTCTACTATAGTTTTCTGTTTGTTTTTGATTTATTGATTTAAATGTCATATTTTTGCCTGCCATTCTATAGCCTGCCAACATATTTTGTCAGATGCTTTTTTCCTGGGAACGTTTGAAATGTATAGTCTTAAATATTTCACCAATGTTAAAGGATAAACACCAAAATAAAGCTAAACGATTATATTTTCATCATGCTCAATTTCATTTTTTTGTTTGCAAATTAACTCCGTTTCTGTAGATTCGCATTGTAAAGAAATATTGAAGCACTATTCATCGGGTAATTCAACAAAATCTTAATGCATTTAAGAATGTTGTGTTACTCTTGGTTTTTCCCCAATGAGTAAAATATATTCATAGTTTTGACAATCTCAAATATGGAATGGTTTTGCCATGAATATTACTGGTGTACATTCAGAAAATTATCTGCGCTCTGAGATAAATTCACTTACCTTTTCCTGCTTTCACCATTACCTTTTCTGTGCTGCACTCATTTCACAGCCTATACACATTTGTGCTTTGTTATCTGAGTGTAGTTTATCTCTCCTGTGCTAAACATGAACAAGGGTAATCGGGTTGGCCTCTCTCTGCCGCAGTATGTAAACATTACTAATGGCAATGCATGCACGCTTTTTTTTACTCTTGGTCAAATCAGCAATCCTCAAGGTTTTGTGCTGGCAGTCTGCTAGTAGCCTGAAAATTATGTTTGGTGATGACCTGGCAGTTAGTGGTGGAGGGTGTAAAATCTATCTTAATATCCGCAGTGAGGTTGCAACTGTGGTTGCATTACTTTTATAGGAGTTTAAAAATCACTGTTCTGCTTTCCCCGTCTCTGCACATGGCTACTTTTGTTGAGATACGCTTCAGGATGCTGCTGCTGCTGCGGTGTAACGGTGAGTACTCAGGACTTGTCGCCGGTTCTGTCTGGCGCAGCAGTTGAAACAATTTGCGAGTTTCTTATTTCAACCCACCTTTGACCACCCAACAGTATATTGGGTACAGCACAGTTGATCAGCAGATTGTGTGTGTGATATGGCAAAGTGTGAGTTATCGTATCTCTTCCAAGTTGTCTGGCCAGCATGGAAGAGTATGCCAAATACCCTTTATAGGGTCTATCTCCCTCAAGTGGAAGCCCTTCTGCCAGCATTGGCATGAGCAATACATTTATAGCGCTGTACATCTCAGAGTTTATCCGATGTCCATTCAGTCGTGCGCGTTTCCTGAATGTGATGTTGAAAACAAGACTGGTCTCGTGCATGCATGTTGCTTGTTTTAGGCGTTGCTGTAAAGTGCTGAATGAACTATTGGGCACAATGCAACGTAACAACTTGGAGGCTCGTAAGAAAGTGAGGGGGGGGGGGGACTACAGCCCCTCTTAACTCGGCACATGCAGGTCAGCTTCAAGTGCTGTGTATTGTCGTGCGTTTTTAACCTGAACATTTTACAGAAAGCATACGATCTGGAACTGAGATGAAATACATCTGAAAGCTCAAGTTGGCTTGCAGTGTAGTTTAAAGTAGTTGCGTGTGGCCAAGAGTTGAGAGAGATTTAAAACTAGTCACGAGTTTTATCGTGCCTTTTTCATGTTGAAAAATGCACTTACATTTGCTTTTAAAGTTAGGATTCTTATGTTTTGCAGGTATTTGAGTACTGAAAGCAAATTAATCCAGAACTTCCTTGTAGTAATACATTGAATGATAACATGCTTATTACTAACCACTGCAGTTTATCTTTAGAACGCATCACTAAATGTGTGTATTCATGTACTGTGTACAATTTACTGTGTATCTTACACTGATTAAAACATTTGTTTAGAGGTACTAGTTTGGATAAATGCTTACATCGTAAGCGTTTCTTGAGCAATTGAGCATATGTAAACCTATTTCTGTGTTTTTAAATTGAATGTCATTTTGTCACTCACAATTTATTTGGCATTATTTATGTACCGGGCGTTGCACACTGCAGACTAAATATTCAAAAAGTCATCCTAATTGTAAGCATTTTTTGTCAAACAGAATTGTTTTGGGGCTCTTGATGTTCTTCCGAAAATATAACAATTACTCATCAACAAGGAACACATTCCTGCTGCGGAGGGAGCTGGTAGGAACGTTGGGTTGCTCGGTCAATGGCCAGGGTCAATGGCGGCGTGGTGTATTCCGCAAATATGCCCGACTGAGGGCGGGCAAGAGCCGGCGTGAGTAGGTTAAACGTTGAATTTTATAAGGGCACCACGGGGTTACCAGCCCCTCCCCACCCAACCTCACCCCTCCCACCCCCCACCCAGCCCTACCCTCCCTACCCTCCCCACCCAGCCCCTCTCCACCCTCCCCACCCAGCCCCTCTCCACCCTCCCTTCTCCACCCAGCCCCTCCCTGCACGACGGACACAATAATCCCCAGTGGCCTGGTGTAACCAGGAGGTTCCTACCAGTATAATCTGAGCGTCTCTTCATCATCCACGAGCGCTGTGCTGTGACTGTCTCTTGTGCAACTTGTTCCTTATTAATAAACCACCCCTCTCCTGTTCCATACCCTTTATATGGTGCGGTCCTTTTAAGTGTTTCTGAAGCAGAGTGCCATAATGCAGCTGAGTTTTAAAACTAATGTTTGGCTTCAGAGGTTGGCAGAGCCATTATTTTTCATAATCTTTTTTTCTTTTACTCAAATATATTTATGATATCGTTACTGACTGGTCTACCTGATTTGTGGATGTTGGTAAATTGGGTAGGATGATAGATAAAAAGGAGCAAATGTGGAAAGGGATTTTGAAAAGCTTAATTGTTGCCCAGATATTGAACGATGTTACCTACTGATCTAGTACAAAGTGTGGCATTTTGATTCCAGAAACTGAAATAACCTCTCGTTTGAACATGGCTCAGTGAAAATGTAGGCAATTAACACAAACGTTCATTTCTAAGACACACAGAAATTGTATATTTCTGTCTTCATTGCCAAATAAATTACAGTATACCTGTGATGCATAAGCCCAGACAATTATTCGAGTGAATTTTCACATTACAGTAATTATAGTTCCGAATAGGTAGTTAGGTTTATGCATTTCTGTAGCTATGATCTACTAAAAGCTCTGGTTTTTACCGGGGTTTTTTCACTGCGTATATACGTTTCTGAAAATACTGACTACCAGACACGTTTTAAAATGAGAGCGATTCCAAAGAAGTATGGCCCCTTCACTCATCACGTAAAGGGCTGTTAACGCATCCACATGTCAGCAGGCAGGGTATCTCCTCCAAAGAACGGCACTTTTATTTGTAAATGTTCACACAGCACAGTACCATCAAGGGATACCACGTGTTGGGGCCTGGAATCAGGTCAGAATGGTGAACCCTGGCATTCTCAGGTGACCAAACTGATCCGCTCATAGTAGTAGGTTTTTACCCTTTTAAACTGGTACAAAACTGACACCTTTATTCAAGGCATCATGTTTGCAATAACCACAACACAAGTAGTCAAAAAAGCAAACAAAAAGAAGCAACTCTGATAATGATAATAATATGCACTGTCATTGAAGTTGATTGGTCCACACCCGAGACGGCTTTCTTTAGAGCCTAGTCCCCATTGGTGTTGGACCAGATGACACCAGAAGGCGTACAACTCAAACACAGTGCAATATCAGAGTCTTGAGAGCTCGGGGTAAGCATTTACACTATGAGATCTCTTTTACCAGTGGCAAAATAAAGTAGGTTTGATCCGTTCATGTACCCAGCCGGACAAACAATTGGACACGTGTCGCACGGCTGGAGTGGATAGGTCAAGGGCCCTTTGGCAAAGCGGCTCCCAGAAGCTTAGTCGATTATGATGGTAACCTTGATGGTTTCAACAAAACGTATGTGTGTAATGCGGATGCGGGAGGGAGCAAAAGAAGGTTATCATGTCTAGAAATGTTGCAGATGTAACAAGCGCAGCCTGGTAGAAATATGAATTTCATGTGCATTTGCAGTGTTCTATTTGTAATTGTTAAACGAAAAATTCATTCGTTTAGTTAAGCAGAATGGGTATTGGTTAGTTCTGGTCTTTGTAAATAAAGCACGATATAGAATAAATGGTAAAATGTTTATTTTGTAAGGTATATAAAGGATAGATGAAAGTGTTTTTTATACACTTTTAATTTATTTTTCTTTGGGTCTTTCGGTAAAGCCATGTAGAACAAAAAAATAATTATGCGTGACATTACCGAAAGACCCCAAAAATATGAATCCCTGCAGTCATGAAAGCTTTATTGTTTGTATAACATTGCAAGACGGGTATCGTGACAATGTTTATTCCCTCAAACCCATGTGAAAGAAAGTATTTATTCGGCATTATTAAGTCATGATTTTAAATAGGCTGCTAAACAAGTGGTGTAAAAAAGGACGGTCCACTTGATATTTTTCTGCCACTAAAGTTTCAGAATATTTCACTTTGGACACCGAGGTTAAATGTGCTTTCTGCACGTGTTCTGGCAATGAAAATAATGGAAGAGAGAAGCTAAATTCATAAAGGGACGAACCACTAAAGGCTGTGGATGCCTTTTCCCGATTATACAACTCCTTGTGCTCTTATGCTTTGCGTGTTCAGCAGCAGAATCCATTAGGGAATACGGCAGTATAACTCGTGATATAAAAGGGCAGCCTTTATAACATTCAAAGCAAGGATTGGATTTCATGTTTAAGAATTGTACCCCTGTGAGGTAAAAGGTTGACTATAAATTAACAAGGACGGGAGAAGACGCTACCTAAAATCATGCTAAACTAGGGCGCGTGGGAAGGTGGCTGCCTTTTAATGAGCTGCACATCAGACAGGCAGACGGTGCACACGGATGTCCCGTGGCATTATCTTGGAACACTAACATTGCAACCGCAATCACTCTATGAATGTTGCCAAAAAACACATTTTTTACAATTCAAGTTGTCGCCTCGCTGTGTTGGTCACTTGGCAATGCTCGTAGCTCAAACACAAAGCATCAAGAGCAGCAGCAGCAGCACATTCTCCTCCGACCTCGAGAACACGGCGGACTGATTTCGCCGTTGGAATCTCCATCCCAACCGCTAGAAATCAACAGTGACAGCCCTTAACTCGGATGATACCCTCCCTCCCACCCAGAATGAATCACGAAGTGTCACTACCACCTTAGACCAAAAAAAAATTAACCCGTAAAAACAAAGTTTTTCACTATAAATCCTTTATATGCGTGGCGGCTAGAGTCCTCTCGTCCTCTGGCTTGAGATGGCTGCCACTTATGGGTCAGATGATTGTCTGCCAGCATTAAGCAATTGGTAATTAAATATTTTTTAAAAAATTCCCTAAACAGTGTAAAGTTTTGGAAACATTTTTTTCACGAAAATTAATTGTCACGCACAACGAGTCTGTGTGCAAAATGTCAGCTCGATTGGATCACGGGAAGTGGGTTAAAAAACGACCGAAAGATTTGCACGGTCGTAAGCAAGCAAGCACGCAAGCAAGCAAGCAAGCGAACTTAATATAAAGGATTTAAAAAGCAGCCTCGCCTTCAACAGCCTCCCCTTCAGAAGTTGCCTCGAAAGGGTAAATTGCCTAGTGGGCGTTGTCTGAAAACTAGTCAGGGCAACGTGGGGCAATGGAGCCCACTCACCACAGATATTGGCCCTCCGTGCTCGTACACCCGCCAGCCGAGCACTGTTCTCCGCTGTATTGGGGCAGCCCTCCACACGAGATCTCTCCACGCTTGCTCAACGTCGAAATCCGCCTTCTGCGTCTGGGAGTTTAAACGTGTGACACCTGTAAAAGGATAATTGGTTTTTTACCCTTCTATCTGGCAAACAAAACTGACACCTTTTTTTACAAGGAGTCATGTTTACATAGACCACAATACCTGCAGTCATAATGCAAACAAAAAACATAACTCTGATAATGTACGCCTTTTGGCGTCATCTGGTCCAACCCATGTGAGACTAGGCTCTAAGGAAAGCTGTCTCGGGTGTGGACCAATCAACTTCAAGGACAGTGCACACATTATCAGAGTTATGTTTTTTGTTTGCATTATGACTGCAGGTATTGTGGTCTATGTAAACATGACTCCTTGTAAAAAAGGTGTCAGTTTTGTTGCCAGATAGAAGGGTAAAAAAACAATTATATTTTTACTGGCAAATGAGGTTCCAAACCTGTAAAATGGTTCAGGAACACCTTGTCCAATCCAAGTGGGGGCAGAGTGGGGGGGGGGGGAGAAATTCCTGAACGGGGCCTCATTTCGCGCTGAGGCATGATGGGACAGCTTCGATGGACAGCACTAACATCCTGAACGAGAGCCTCCCGTCACCGACTCCCACTTGGAAGGATCCTTCTTGGATTCGAGAGCAGTGCTCCACCATTCGCCACAACCGAAGAGTTCATGGTCTATGCAGTTGTAATAATCCTTCTGAGACGGCTTCGGAATCGGTCCTTTTTATTTCCACTTCCACAATTACACTTTACTCACACACTCTCCGTTGCTGGCAGACAACAGAGAGCGGGCAGACTTCACACCAAGTCCCCACCGCGCACGTGGCACCCAGAGCCCCCGTACGCGCGTGGCTCTTGTCGTTCCCCAGTCTGCTCTCGATCGTTCTCTCTCTCTTAATCCCTTCGTCACGTGGTACCCCCCAGCCAATCCTCCGTAGACAGCATTGACCGTTCTCGATGGTTCCCTGTCAATCCCGGGACCACGCCTCTGATCCAGCTCCCCATTAGCTGGGGCCCCGAATGGCCAGGCCAATCACCCCTGCTAACACGCCGCGATCACGCAGAGGCCATGTTCCCTGTCTCAACCCTTATTGGCTACAAAGCAGGACCGGCAAGCCAATCCCCACGTGAACCCTCTATGGCTGTTATTACACAGTCATCGTCTGCACGAGTAGACAATGAAAGGCGACCAGCGGATCCTAAATCCAATCAGGGCACCGGCTGCATTGACAATTCCCCCGCTAGCACTATTCATTTTAACACGTAGGCTTTCGCGACCAATATTATTCACAATCAACGTTTTTGGGTTTAGATCGCGTTATTTATAAATGTGCTGCTCTATTTAAGACTGGGAGCCAGAGCAGAGCCTCATAATTTTGGCGAATTGCCCGATGATGCTCGATGCAATTACCAGCGAAACGTCGTACTCAAAAATTGTAAACGATGTGGTTTCACGCTTCAACAAACCGGTGGGCTAAAGCAGTGAACTATTTGTCTTTTGTCAACGTGACACTTTTTTTTTTACTGATTGGCCGTGTCGGGTGGTGGAGGGTTACGACACATTTATAAATAACGCGATCTAAACCCAAAAGCGTTGATTATGAGCACTATTCATGGTCTACATCACAGACATCCACAACATCACCGGTGCAGTCATCGCGTGGCTCAACAACGTCGACATGAGCACACACAAAGGTATTTTGCTGATCACCATCCACCACCGCTATTCTAAGGTGCTCCATTCAGCGGCATTGCATTCTGATATTTGGACAAGGAACACTCGCAAATCGAAGGGCAGAATAATGAAGTGGGTTTAGTCTTTTTAGGGTTTCATGAGCTGATCTGTGAGCAGTGCCACAGTAGTCGAACGGTGGTAGACTGATAGCTTCTACAATTTGCAGGCGCTATCGAATGGGGAAAACAATGTTTGTTTCTGTATTTTAAAAAAACGTATTTTTGATTAGAGTTTCGTTGAGATGTCATCAATATTGGGTTGGAATGTAAGTTTCGAATCAATCAGTAAACCCAAGTGGTTGAAGCACTCACTTCAATGATGTTGTTTCTGATATCCGTAATAGATGAATGGAATGAAACTGGATTTGTGTTTAAGCTGCACACTTTTATTTTGTGATCCAGGTCAATGTACCTCAGTACGAGTAGCGTTCCCTTTATTTGTTTTACTGTCCCTTGTGTTCTGCACACAGGCGAATACTCAATACTTGTTTGCAGTGTTGGTATGAATTAATCATATCCTTTCATATGTTCACCTCTAGGTTTTGCCTGTACGTTTTTGTTAGCGCGGCATGCACCGAATAGCACGTTTATCATCATTGTCCGTCTTACTGCAATCTCTGTCCTCTAACCCTGCCCGTCTCCTTTTTGTTTGTCTATGTCTCTGTCTTTCGTTCCGTCTCCCTGACTGTCTTTTTATTCGTCTCTCTGTGTCTCCATATGTTTCTCTCTCTCTCTCCCTCTGCTGCTATATTTTTACGTCTGCTCTGTGTCTATCGCTCTCCGATTTCCTTTTTAAATCCTTACGACCGTGCAAATCTTTCGGTCGTTTTTTAACCCACTTCCCGTGATCCAATCGAGCTGACATTTTGCACACAATCTCATTGTGCGTGACAACGAGTTGCAAAATTTTACACTTTTTAGGAAAAAAAAAATCATATTTAATTTAAAATACCAATGTGATAAAAATGAAATTATTACTCAAGAAAAACAGAAATGAATAATAAAATAAAACCGATGCCACGCATATAAAGGATTTATAGTGAAAAACTTTGTTTTTACGGGTTAATTTTTTTCCCCTCTCCCTCCATCTGTAGCCCCTGTGTTTCTCTGTCTCTCTGTCTCCCTCTGTCTCTTTGTCTCTCAGGCACCTTGTCCTGTCCTGCTTTCTCTCTTGATGTATCCACCTATCTCCGTCTCATCTCTGTTTCTCTCTCGTCTCTGTCTTATATCCCTCTGTCTCCACTCTCGCACTCACCATGTGCTTACAAGGTGACAGTTGGGTTTTTTTGCAGCTCCCTTCCCCTGCGCTCCCATCTTTTCTTCCAACACCATGTTTACGTGGCCATGTTGGCCCATAGTGAGTCATTTCTTCCCTAGATTTGTCCAGAGACTAAAGAACAGCTTGAATTTTGCCAGCATTTAAAACCGATATTTGGTACATCCCTAGTTTAAACATGAGCCTGCGGAGCGGTTTTGTTTCTGTTATGATGATCTTTCCCATTATTTACAGAATCGATCTTTGGAACAGTGCAGGATATTTTGCATATACGTTCAGTATGTTAGCTTCTTTGGACTGGGGCTTGGCTGACTTGATGGTCAGCATATGACCATAACTACACCAACGCATTTCATAACCCCACGATGTATTGCAACCATTGTATGTACAATTTGAGAATTGTTGTAAAGCGCCTTGGATGTACAATTTGAGAATTGTTGTAAAGCGTCTTGGATGCAGGCGCTGTATAGAGATAATATGAAACATTGCGCGGGGGGGAATAAACTGCAAAGTCGACAATCTATAGGCATGGTGGTGGCTGTAGGCCAGAACATGCGAGCGGCAAGAGCAAGAAAGGTTTCAGCCACGTACCGAGATTTCTATGGAAGCAGAGCAAACAGTTACTGGCACGTGTCCCCATGGGCCACGATTGTAAGAGGCTCAGAGGGGAAGGTTTGTTTTATTTGGCTGGCGGCGAATGCGATTTTGTATGTGCCTTTGCTGACCTAAAACTGTCTGCCTGGTACGACTTTCTTTTGAAAGGATTTAATTGAAAATTTCCCATATTATCTCATTGACTCTCATGGCTTAATGCACGCAGATTAAAGTAATTGAAAATAGTTACTTCATTATTTCCCGTTTCCCGATGTAATACGTGTTAATGGATTGTGGCATGAATTTATGATCTTAAAAATGCACTTTTTTCCCCATCCGTTGGATGAACAGCTGGAGAATAATGTCTGGAGCCCTTATCTAAATAATTGTGTTGGCCCACACACGGGTGGGCGTGTGTTAAAGGGACTCCTGCAATGGAATAGAATCGTGGCAATAATGGTGGCGATAGCTGTAACGCTTATGACATTAATGGCTCCTGGGGCCAAATAATTATCCAACCCAACTCGTTCTCAACAGCAGATTGCAGTTTTCACTTACCATTGTTATAACCATTGATGGGGTGGCATCAGGCAGTGTGCGTAAACAGAACAGGATTGGAATACTGTCTCACTACAAATGTGAGACCGCTTGTTACATACGTGTCAGTGTATGTGCTAGCAGAATCAGAACTGAGCTCATATGGCTTGTTGATGCTTCTAAGAAGGAAATCATTTTTAAAGGTAATTGGCAAAAATTAATTATAGATAATGTAACATTTACCCTTTCTATTGTCGTACAAGATTTAAACACTTAAACTGTTCACAAGGCTTAGGATTCAACAATAAATTGTTGCAAATACTTTCAACTTAAACTGTGTCCATGTGTCTTTGTGTAAATCTGTGTATGGGGAGGGGGAGGGGGGAGCAGTGAGTAGCGGCACTCTGCTACGAATTGCATCGTCCTAAGTTGTATTCCTTGCCATGGTCAATATCATCCATGTGTGTTATCTTTAAAAGGTGATGGGCCTCTCCTACAATTCAGCCTTAAATGAGTATCTGGCGTTGTGTATAAACACTGGGGAGATAAAGACGTCTGGTAGAAAACTAATTGTATTTTACCAGCTAAAGCCCACGAAGCTATATTAGCTCTTTTACTGGTAGGAACCTCCTGGTTCCACCTGCCCACAGGGGATTATTGTGTCCGTCCGTCGTACATCCAAAAATGGGAGGGGTGGGGCTGGGTGGAGAGGGGAGGGGCTTGGTGGGGAGGGTGGGGCTGGGTGGAGAGGGGAGGGTGGGGAGGGGCTGGGTGGGGAGGGTGAGGAGGGGCTGGGTGGGGGTGGGGTTGGGTGGGGAGGGGCTGGGTGGGGAGGGGCTGGGTGGGGAGGGGCTGGTCACCCCGTGGTGCCCTTATAAAACTCAACGTTTAACCTACTCACGCCGGCTTGTGCCCGCCCTCACAGTCGGGCATATTTGCGGAATACACCACGCCGCCGTTGACCCTGGCCATTGACCGAGTAACCCAACGTTCCTACCAGCTCCCCCCGCAGGAATGTGTTTTAGAAGCGACCTGGCCACAAATGATAGCCCAACGAAGCGGCTTATCACGTGGAAATTTCCATCAGCCAAATACTCTAAACATGTTTCTAAATTTGGAGGAAAAAAAAACCGGAGGGTGCGGAGAAAAATATGCGAACTTCAACTATATACAGCCGTCAGGTTGAGGATCGAACCCACGGCCTCCTGTATACCAGGCGAGGTAGTTAACATCTCTTAGCCAACGCGGGGGTGGTGTGTCCAACACCATACCTGCCTTCTTGTGCACACTGACTGCCGAAACAGATGCTCACTGAGAGCTCTTGCCCCAACAGTGTATGTGTTGGCTGTTCAGGGGATCTTTATACATCTGTCTGTGAGTTGGCTAGAGGGAATATGTTAATCTGCAGTAAAGGTAACACGAGTGTCAATGTTCTGCTGTGTGCACGGGGTGTATTTTGTAATAGTAATTTAAATTTGGAGTGCAGCAGTGGTTTCACGCACTCCACTTTGGACTTGCCAACACAAATTCTATTTATGGCCACTCATGACATTCGTGGCAAGTGACACGTGCACTGACTGGTATTGAGTGCCCAAATCACCATCTCACTTCCGACCAGTATGTTGGTGAAGTATGGTTAAACAACCCCCCCCCCCCCCCCCCCATGACCAATACAGCCTGGGGAAGGCCTTCATCCAGCAACGGATTTACAGAGGGTTTTAATGCGACATGCCAATCAGGAAAATAAAATATCTCGATTTTAATTTCAGTTTGAAGCGAGCCCTTTTTTTTCTCGTATCAAATTCTCTCGTCGCCACTGTCACACAATCCCGCTGTGCTGCAGCGTGCCAATGTTAAACATTTTACGTGGGTCGTAGGTATTGATTTATTTCGTTTTCACGAGGAAAGAAACCGAGCGTTGTGTGAAAGTGCCGAGTTGCCACGGCCACTATTTGCAACGAGCCTGCATTCTTGTAATTCGCATTTTCGTGCGTTATTTTAATACTCATCTTCCTGCGTTGCTCGTGCCTAGTTATTCATATCCCCTGTCGAATTGCCGAGTGAAGGGCTGAAACTGTCCATTAAATTCTCAGCAGTTTCTATGGATGCTGTGATGATGCATCAATTCAACAATGCCCATCGTTTCAGCAATGTCTTTAACTCATGATATATGCATTGAATTGCGTGCGAATCAATGCTTTTTCAATCCATGCGTTGTACCGGCCCGAAACGTTAAGCAGTCAGCAACGAACAGCGTTGTATAGTTATACCAGATAAGAGTTTACACGATTCTTGAATTGAGCCAAGACAAGCGGAGAGGGTGGGAGGGAATCCCAAAGTGGGGCAGCGCAAGGGAGTAAGCGGATAGAGAGATGTGATATGAAACTTGAAACTTGAACCTGCAGTGTTGGTGGTTGAACACAGCGTGGATGAACAGAGTGTGGAGTTTACGACGCTGTCTGTTAGACCGAGTCCTCAACACGGGTGGAGGATCAATGAGTGGATTGCATCGTGTGGAGCAGTGGCGCTGTGGTGAGCACATTGCAATATAAACCCCGGAGTGTAATTGCCTGCTTTTGCTCACTTCAGAAGTGAGTGATTCCTCAAATAGTCCTGGATCTCTTCCCCACTTCATCAAACCCGCCCTGACCAGCGTGCTTAAGGGGCCGTCCATAAATGACGTCACGCGATTTTGGACGATTTTTGACCACACCCCCCCCCCCTTCGTCACACGGCGTCACAAAAAGTCAGACCCCCTCATATATGACGTCACAAAGCTCTGCCTCGCCCCCCCAATTTTTTTTTAAACATGCTTCAAATCGCTTTAAACTATTGTCATTGTAGTGCGTATTTATTGTGTGCCGCTGCACTTTGATGTTGTAGGAGAAAACATTTATTGAAAAGTCTATTTAATTAAGTAGAACGTGTCGTCTATATTTATTAAAAGTTGCGCATTTTCACGTGACGTCACATCCCCCCCCCCCCTCGTCACAAATGTCTGACCCCTAAGTATGTTCAAAGACATGTGTAACTCGCACGCAGTGGAAAGGCCTTCATCCAGCAGTGGATTGACAATACAATGTTCTTGAAAGCGAAGTAGGATTGAGCCTGGATCACGTTTGGATCAGTGGTTACCATCGAGAAACCAAGTTTTTCACTATAAATCCTTTATATGCGTGGCATCGGTTTTATTTTATTATTCATTTCTGTTTTTCTTGAGTAAGAGTTTCATTTTTATCACATTGGTATTTTTAATTAAATATGAAAATTTTTTTTCCTAAAAAGTGGAAAATTTAGGAAAAAATTTTTCACGAAAATAAATTGTCACACACAACGAGTCTGTGTGCAAAATGTCAGCTCGATTGGATCACGGGAAGTGGGTTAAAAAACGACCGAAAGATTTGCACGGTCGTAAGCGCGCAAGCAAGCAACCAAGCGAACTTAATATAAAGGATTTAAAAACGTCTGTCATAGGCCTATCACCTATGGGATACATGGACGGGTAGCAGAGGGCAGTGCAGCAGCATCCGTTATTGTACTCTACAATGGTCTCGCATCTATGGCTTCTTGCCTTGACACGGCATGGGGAGGACCTTCATCCAGCAGTGGATTTACAGAAGAGCGAAACACGTGACATCTGTTTGTGTTACACTATGAGACATCTCCTTTACCAGTGGCAAAATATAGTAGTAGGTTTTTACCCTTTCAACTGGTACAAAAACTGACACCTTTAAACAAAGCATCATGTTTGTTTGCAATAACCACAACACAAGCAGTCAAAATGCAAACAAAAAGAAACAACTCTGATAATGATAATGAAGGAGATGTCTCATAGTGTAAATGCTTACCCCGAGCTCTCAATACTCTGATAGTGCACTTTTGGCGTCATCTGGTCCAACACCAATGGAGACTAGGCTCTAAGAAAAGCTGTCTCGGGTGTGGACCAATCAACTTCAATGACAGTGCATATTATTATCATTATCAGAGTTGTTTCTTTTTGTTTGCATTTTGACTGCTTGTGTTGTGGTTATTGCAAACATGATGCCTTGTATAAAGGTGTCAGTTTTTGTACCAGTTGAAAGGGTAAAAACCTATTACTATAGCTGTTTGTGTGTAATGAGGTTGTATGACGACTTGCCATCGACCACGAGAGGCCACCGTATTCACAGCGGTGTTCAACCATTTTTAAAAAATATATTCTTTGGCTCTTTCGGTAAAGTCACGTAGATAGAAAACAACAAAATAAAAAAAACTCACGACGTTTCGATCGCAACACGAGCGGTCGTCATCAGGCGGAGAGAAAGAATATTCATTCCTGCAGTCACGAAAATTTTAAACATTTTTTTCTTATTAATCGAATACGCAACAACTCATCGACTCCACTTTTCCACCGTGGTCAGTTGCCACAGCTTCACTCAGCCACGGCCCCCACCGAGCGAGCAATGCTGTGCTGTGTGTTTACTGAACGATTTCAGCAGCGGGGGAAGACGGCAACTGACGACGGCTGTACCGCCACCACAACGGCGTCGTAGCTGATGAGGAAGGCGACTTCGTGAAGAGCTGGGATTAACAACACACCCCCATCCAGTTAAGGGAAGGGGCGCGCACTTTGATGTTGAGATTTGTATAGCAGAGGACAAAGCCGGACCACGAAAGTGGACTCTAAAAGCGCGCACCGCCACTTGATTATCCCCTAACAACGCGTTACTATAATCATGCTGCATCACCGTGTCGTTGGCAAGCAATCTGGCAGAGTTGGCACATTCGAATTGTTTCTTCCGCTTGTTTTATTATTAACCTCATCTGTTTTTTCATCGTCAAGGGATTCCTTGTTGATTTACATTTGAGAGTTTAGCCGCGAGGGTTATCAGCATTTGGAAATAAAGTGGCACGCTAGTCGAAAACACATTTTATCTACCGTACCTAATGTACAAAATAGTGTATTTGTATTGGTAGTCATAGTCCACTGATGTCAAATTTCGTCGCCATAGAGTGGCAGTAATCCATGTGAAGAGAAAACCCGAAAACCCAAGTGCAGGAGAATGCAGGTGAGCTTGTGTTTTGGTTGTTCAGGACATCTCACCTGGATGTCCCCTCATTGCTGGAGAAGCACGACAACTTTACTTACATAAGACAAACTCAAAACACCTCCTTTGGTTAATTTTAGATGATAAAGTACCGTTTTCCGCTGTATAGATGGTTTAGAAACCCACATAACAAAGGCGATTTCATTAAATTCACACAAGTCAACATTGCAACTTTTATTTTTGGTACTGTTTGCAAAATTGACGATTACTAGTCCTGACGAGATGCATGGTTTGTATAGAAGGTATCGTTACATATTATGGTCACTGCTGCATTGGACTCAAGGTCCTTTCGCGAGGGCCTTGAGACCACGACAGCAGTTTTTACCCCCAAATCTAACCATGCACACGCATTGCGATTACAGCGTTTATAAAAGCAAATCCTAATAGTAGGCGAAACTATTTTACGCATCTGTGTCAGGCGCCACAAGTCCACTGGGCAGCACCTCGTGACACGCAAACACGCAAACGAATGACCGCAAGGTTCCTTTCCCCACAGCGGACGCCGTCGTCCTTGTGGTGACACCCCCTGCCGCCTGTTTCACAGCTCTGCCGCATTTATAATAAATTCCTCTTACACCGACGGCCGAAAAACCGCACCGCAGTGCAAGACAGTTCAGTGGCAGACATCCCCAGCAACGAGCAGCACCGGCAGCCAAGAAGCCGGAGGATGGGGTCATTAGTAGCTTCCGAGAAACAAGCGTGCTTGATCACACCCACCCACAATATCTCAAGGGCCACGCGCGTCTTGTTCTGCTGTGTGCGCCGCGTCTCAGCCAACGGCACTTTTGTTGTTCTAGATTTGAAGCTTTCGTGACTGCAAGGATTCATACTCTTTGGTTTTTTTCCGGTAAAGTCACGTAGGTAAAAAAATAAAATAAAATAAATGAAAACAACTAAATAAGATACATTAAATTCCTATTTAAAGCTTTCGTGACTGCAGGGATTCATCTTCTTGGTTCTTTCGGTAAAGTCACGTAGAAGGGAAGTAATAAAATAATAAAAATAAAACATAATAAAATAATATTCTATTAAAATATATTTATTTTATTATGTTTTCTTTTTATTATTTTATTACTTCCCTTCTACGTGACTTTACCGAAAGAACCAAGAAGAAGATAAATTAAAGCAAATACATTTAATTGTTTTCATTTATTTTATTTTTTAGCTACGCAACTTTACCGGAAAAAAAAACAAAGACTACTTTTGTTGTTGTTGTTGAGCGAGCTAAGAGTGCTGGTGTCTCTCGGACTCAGCTTTGGGGAGAGATTTGTGCCGTTATTCTTCCCCGGCACGAGCGGTGTGTTCCAGGGTGTTGGCGACAGAGATGAAGGGGCATGGGCGCGTATGGTAAAACCGTTAGCAAGTGAGGCCGTGCTGGTGAGATTTACTTGGGTAGATATGTGAAACATGGTTACTCTATTCTTTGGGTCTTTCGGTAAAGCCAAATAATAAAATAATAACAATATCACGACGTTTCGATCGCAACACAGGCAACCGTCATCAGGTGAAAAATATAGCGGGAGAGCTGCTGAGAATGTATGCATGACCTGTGCTGATCCTAGCACTTGCATGCCTCGAGGTAAAGCTTCTGATTGGTGTTGGAAAAGTGACTTTGAACTGTGAAAATGCATTTCCCCAGGCATGCTGAGACTATCACTGTGGTGCAAACTATATCCTTATTATGTCCACCAGCTGCAGACCTGTGATAGCAGCGAGTAATAAGTGTTAGATTATTGTTAGAGTTAAAATTAGGATTAATAAAAAAATTCATTTTAGACTGGTTCGCAAAGGTGGGTTCAGAGTTACTGACAATATAAAGACAAGTGTTGGTCTCACTAATTAAGTTAGATTATTGTTAGAGTTAAAATTAGGATTAATTCAAAAATTCATTTTAGTCTGTTTGCAAAGGTGGGTACAGGTTTACTGGCAATATAAAGACAAGTGTTGGTCTCACTAATTAAGTTAGGGTTCATTGTCATCATTATTATCATCACCCATTGGTCGCTGGCAGCAATGCTTTGTCACAATTCATCTGACTTCTGCACTTGAATGAATCTTATTCGTCCATCTCCCGTGGCGGTCACACTCAGAGGCACATTCTATCCTTTGGTTGCCTTTCCATCACCAGGATTTACTACTGGCAACCATCTTATCGACGTAATTTTGCCCAAGCCCACTAACTTTATGTAACGATGTCTCCATTTTTCGTTTGTTCCCTGATCCAAAAAATGCATGGTTGGGGCAAAAAAGACAAAGATCCCCCATATAGCTTTAACAGACCTTTGGGCCAAGTGCTGTTAGTGAGCACCTATTAAGGCCCGCACAGCACACGATGTGGCCAGCACCACGCCGGCTGCTTTCTTTCCCCAGTGCTAATGTTTGCACACTGCACCAGGTACTCATTTTAAGGCTGCGTTTACCTAGGGGAGTCCCAGGACAGGTTCAGATAATCATCACCGATGTTGGCCATGAGCGGGAACTGAACTCGGGCCGCCGCGTTCGTAGCGCAGTGCGCTTGCCACTCTCCGTGGTTTGGAAAACGTGCGGTCAATCGGCGTGCATTTGAACTTGGACTGGATTTGAGCTGCAGCTTTCTTGCAGATTTTGTTATCCTTTGTGGGCACACGCGCGAGTGTTTTCAGAATATCACAACACTACTGCAGTGTTCTCAGGCCCGCGGTGTTTTGAAAGCGTTGCACGCGATGTGCACGACGGTGCCAAATGCCGCCACAGGATGGGAGCAAGGTCGGCCTTGGATTACCCCGTTCTTCTCTGCGTGTGAAGCTTTAAGCAAAAACGCTTTTATATGCCGCCAACTTCGGACGCTTTGCGGTGTGCTCACGGTTTTCTAACCGAACCAAACGCGCACCACTGCATGCGATCGTGCCTGTGACGGGTTGGCGCAGCCCTTTTCTCGAACAGAATAATCCACGGTGTCTCGGCCTCGCTGTGCGCTGCGTTGCACCGCTATCCGAGTAGTTAACCTCGCATTCAATAAACCTTCAGAGCCAAGGTGAACATCTGACGCCAACTTATTTAATGAGTTAAACGAGGTGAAACTGATGGAAAACACAACACAAAATACAGCATCTGTTAATACTTACAATATCAATACAATGAATGAACACTGCAGCATCATAACATTGTCTTAGCTAACATGAATCTCAACAATAGGTCCTAGATCAGGGGTCCTCAAACTTTTTAAACAGGGGGCCAGTTCACTGTCCCTCAGACCGTTGGAGGGCCGGACTATAGCTTAAAAAAAACTATGAACAAATTCCTATGCACACTGCATATATCTTATTTTGAAGTGAAGAAACAAAACGGGAACAAATACAATATTTAAAATGAAGAACAAGTAAAGTTAAATCAACAAACTTTCCAGTATTTCAATGGGAACTATGGACCTGCTTTTGGCTAATGAGATGGTCAATGTCCGGTTCCATATTTGTCACTGCTAGTCGTAACAAGTGATGCAAGATGTGTATCCGTTAGTCTAGATCTGGTTGGAGATTTCAAATGTTTCATTCTGGTACAAGTCTGTTCACAGACATAAGTGCTGCCAAAGATGGTTGCCATTTTGAGTGCATGGTTCCTGCGATGAGGATATGTCTCAGAGGGTAGAGATGCATAGAAATTATGAAGGCTGCTTGACTTGAATGCGTCTTTCAGAGAGTCACAATTCTGCAGTTCAGCCAGTTCCATTTGGTAAATTGTATCCACATTTTCAATGTCAATAGAAAATGGGTTACGGAAAAGCTGTATGTCCTGTTCATGGAGATGGAGCTCTTTAAATCTAAATTGGAACTCCTTTTGCAATTTTTCCAATAAATCCACACATGTTTTGTTTGGGAATGCAACCAATGGTTTTTCTGCTAACAGATTTTGAGTTGTGGGGAGATGGTAGAAGTTTTCCTCCTTCACTTGTTTGATGAGGAGGCCTAATTTTACTTCAAATGCTTTGACATGTGATTGCATATCACAGATGAGCTTCCCCTTTCCTTGAAGTTGCACATTGAAACTGTTGAGTAGCTCTGTTACATCTGTCAGAAAGGCAAGGTGCCATTTCCATTCTGCATCATTGAGCTCTGGTACTTCTTTGTTTTTTGAAAGCAGAAAAGCTGTAATCTGTGGAAGTAAGTCATAGAAACGTTTCATAACTCTCCCTCGACTCAGCCAACGGACTTCTGTGTGGTACAGAACATCTTCATAGTCAACATTTAGCTCAGACAGAAATTCCTGAAATTGTCTGTGGTTTTGTGCATGAGCTCTAATGAAGTTAACACAAGATACCACAATTTTCATAACAGTCCCACTTCAGTGATTTGCTACACAGCGCTTGTTGGTGGATGAGGCAGTGTATGGCTATTGGATGAGAATGGTTATGTTTGTCCATCTCTTGGTTAATGCGAGCAATTACTCCTTTCTTAGACCCCACCATGCTAGGAGCACCATCAGTTGTCACACTGGCTAGTTTAGCCCAGTTCAGCTCCAAACCATTCACAGTTTGGCAAACCTTTTCATAGATATCCTCTCCTGTAGTTGTTCTTTTAATGCTTTGCAGTGCAGCAAGCTCTTCTGTGACTTCGAAATCGTCATTCGTCCCATGAATAAAAATTAGAAGTTGTGCAGAATCACGAACATCATTGCTTTCGTCGAGTGCCAACGAAAAATAGGAAAGTTTTTTTGTGGAGTTTTGCAAATGCTGATGCAAATTGTCTCCCATTTCTTCAATCCTCCGTGTAATTGTAGGTCCTGAAAGACTCACTGTACTAAATAAATCGACCTTCTCTGGACACATCTCTTTGGCAACAGAAAGAAAGCATTCTTTAACAAATTCTCCCTCCACGAATGGTCTGCCAGTGCACGCTATTAGCTTGGCAACTTGAAAACTTGCTCGCAGTGATGACATTTAGCTGCTTCTGCTTCACAAAAGTATTTTGCTGAGTTGTTAATGTGTTTTTCAGTTTTAATATTTTATCTTTTCTCACTTCTCCGACCAAACAATCATATTTATCTTCATGTTGAGTTTCATAGTGTCGACGTAAATTGTATTCTTTGAACACAGACACTATATTCTGGCATATCAGACACACAGCTCTTTCCTTGTACTGCATGAAAAAGTAATCATAAGTCCACTGTTCTTTGAATATCCTACACTCCGAGTAAATTTTTCTCTTTCTTGACATCATTGTTTCCTAGGGAGTCAAAATTGCTATTAGTAAAATACCAATATATATACAGCGCTACAAAAACAATATACCAGCAATAACTTTGCCCACACAGATACATACAGACTGCACTGCCCATCAATGCAGTCTGATTGGGGGGAACTCCGCCCCCTCTCACTCTTCCACCAATGACCGTCCTTCTCATGCAGAAAAAAAGTAACAGACAGGCAGCGGCGGCAAAAACACCCGGCGGGCCGGATAAATGTCCTCGGCGGGCCGCATGTGGCCCGCGGGCCGTAGTTTGAGGACCCCTGTCCTAGATGGACCAGGCACCTACATTAGCACTGAATAGCTATACAACAAGAGAAAAGGTCACTTTACATAATCAACATACTGCAGCCTAAATGTGCAGTACTGCATATAACACTGAACTGTGGATGAGATACTTCTTCATCCTTGCTCTCAAAAACATTAAAGTTACATGGGCACAAGTCTGGCTCGACTTATCCAACTACGAATAACATACTCTTTGGTTCTTTCTGTAAAGTCACGTAGGTAGAAAAATAATAGATCACGACGTTTCGATCGCAACACAAACAATCGTCATCAGGTGGCAAAACATCCAGGAATGGTAGCTTGCCATCCTTTTCCACTTCCATGGTGAATTTGATAGATGGGTGTATCGAATTGATGTGGTTAAGAAATTGTTTCAGTGCTGGCAGGCCATGTGGCCAAATTACGAATGTACCATCTACGTATCTCTTCCACAAGGTAGGACATAGGGTGGATGTCTGTATGACATCTATCTCAAATTTCTCCATGAGAACATTCGCTACCACTGGCGATGAGGGAGAACCCATTGGGGTACCCTCATTTTGTTTGTAAAATGTGCCATTCCAGGTGAAGTAAGTGTTGGTGAGGCAGTGTCTTACCAAAGTTGGTACATCTGGATCAGTCCCTGTTGGACCAAGTTTTCAATGATTGCTATGGTATCAGGTACAGGTACCTTCGTGAACAGGGAGACTACATGGAAACTGACAAGTAAATCATCTGGAGACAGTGAGATGGCCTTGATTAGAGAAACCAAGTGAGCTGAGGTGGTCTTGCCCGTGAAAGGAAGCAGGGTCTCAGACAGAAATCAGGCCAGTTTATAGGTGGGTGAGCTAATGGTGGAGACGATAGGACGGAGCGGGGTACCTTCTTTGTGTATCTTTGGAAGGCCATAAAATCTGGGTGGTCTAGCAGCCGAAGGGTTTAGAGAGCACTGCTTGTTTGAATCAATAAGAGAAGTCGAATTGGTGATGATATTGTTGGTTTTTGTAGCTAGGCGGTTGGTGGGATCTCTGTTGATTTTGGTATAGCTGCCATCATGAAGAAGGTCCTGAATTTTGTTGTTGTAAGTGGTTTTATCCATGATGACAGTGGCATTGCCCTTGTCGGCTGAGAGGATGACTATGTCATCTCTGTTTTTTAATTGAGAGTTGCTAATGGGTTTCTTAGCGTTTTTGAGGATAGCAGTGATTTCAGATCTAGCAACGTCTGCCGGGATGTGTCCCAAGCCTTTGAGGGCTACGTCGACCTGGGCAATGATATCATCCACTGGGATGTGTTTAGGGGTGACTGCGAAATTCAACCCTTTAGCTCGTACCAATTTTAGGCTGTCGGAAATTGGGATGTTACTATGATTGATGACAATCTTGTTAACATCTAACTTTTTAGCGTGTGGCTCTGGCTTCTTTTTTGACACTACCCGGCCGGGTACGGGTAGAGTACGGGTAACGGCCGGGTACGGCCGGGTACGGGTACCCGTTTGCGACCCTGGTGCGGCCGGGTACGGGTACGGGTAAGGAATCAAAACCCGTTTGCGACCTCTGGTACCAATTGCTGTGAGATGGAACAAACGCTGAACAAAGTGCGCAAAGAAGCAAAGGCAAGCGCGCACCCTTGGAATTAGACTGAGAGACAATAGGAGGAGCGCATGGATCAGGAAACAACCACCGCATTTACTTTAAAAAAAGTGGGCCTCGTTAGGACGTGTCCCTAGAAGGCGCAATAACCCAAGCATGAAGCTGGTGACGGAATTGCAGCCAAAAGAGAAAAACAGCCAAGAGGGCGACCTGCCACGGAGATGGGGCGACGAGATGGGCTTGTGGTCGGTAGTGAGATGGGCGACGTCTTCACGGGGCCATGTGTGATGGCGGCAGCAGGGGGAAGGCTTCCATCCAGCAGTGGATTGATTATGGCCACTGCTGACGATAACACTTTTTGGTAAACCCAACTGGCATGTAATGAGGATTGTTCATTACCAGGGTTATTACAGTATTTTTTTTGTACGTGTAATGCTTTTCTCCAGTTTTACAAAGTATGAATAATTTATATGTTGTTAACTCTTGTAGTAGCTGTGTAACAGCTGAGATTATTGTTGTCAAGTGTATATTGAAGTTCAGTCGTATATAATGAGAATTTTATCTTATTATGTCTTATTTGTATTATTTTATTATTTCCCTTCTACGTGACTTTACCGAAAGAACCAAGAATAGAAAAATTATAGTCTTATTGGACATCTCTCACCGTCATTTAGTTGCAAGTGCAACGAGCTCGTAGGACATATTCATTAATCAATTACTGTATTTATTAAATGGCACTTTCGTGTATTTTACAATGCCTTAGCCTGGGGCATCTCCACATCAATGTTCAAATTTACAGGAAATCTCAAACTAAATCATGCTGCCCGTAAACGCATGATAAACTACATGATGGATACTCTTAGTTCTTTCGGTAAAGTCACGTAGGTAAAAAATGAAATAAAATTAATAAAAAATAAAAACAATAAAATATTTAATTGTTTTTATTTTTTTATAAAATATTTTATTGTTTTTATTTTTTATTAATTTTAATTTCATTTTTTACCTACGTGACTTTACCGAAAGAACTAAGAGTATGAATCCTTGCAGTCACGAAAGCTTCAAATCTACATGATGGATCACTGTCGGTTACCACATTCTCTTCGCATTCTGACGGGGCATTGCCTACATCTGCATCGAAGCCGGAGGGACATTTCTCATCTTTGAAAAAAAGAAAACCTCACAAAGGTTTGCAGTTGGTATTTTCATCCTCATTCACGTCTCTCGTTGCCTTCGTCGTGTATTTGTTGTTTTGATTTATGATTGCGTACGAGAGTCAAAAGCAGCATACGGATGTTCCCCAAGAAGAGTTTTCAATCAACGTATTTTGCCAGCTGTGACGTAAAACATCAGAAACTTGGTCACTAAAATGAATCATAAATAGAACAGCATCTGAGAGGTGTGCAATCCAGCAAAGACAGATGCACGATATTATTTACTCTTAAGGCTGTACTAATGATGCTAATTTATAACGCACACAATTTTCACTTGTCTGTAAGCAGCGAATAGAATATCAGCTAAATGAGTGAATACCACCAAGGGCATGATGATCTCGCCCACCAACGAGATGGAACAGTGAGATTTCGTGCGTGTGCCGGACTGTGTGGGATGGTTTACGGTGTGGGGATGCCTTCAACCAGCAGTGGATAGAGAGAGTCCGGTAATGATTCTAGATTTGAAGTTTTCGTGACTGCAAGGATTCATACTCTTTGTTTTTTTCGGTAAAGTCACGTAGGTAAAAAATGTTAATTAAATCACGACGTTTCGGGCGCAACACAAGCGTCCTTCTTCAAGTGGGGACAACTTAGCGAAAGCACACCGCTTAAGTGTGTCGGTAATGATTTACTTAGCAAGAACATGATGGTGATGACCACGGCGATGATGGCTGAATCATTACTGACCTGCGCCGGCATTAGAGAACACGGAGGCTGTGTTCTGTTCGCGAGATTGGCACTCACTACAGCCACGGTAATTCAACAGAGGGCGGGCGTGAAAATGTTAATTTACGAAGTCAGCATGCCTGCTAGGGGCGTTTACCTCATCCACCCAGCGCCTCCTTAGCCCCCTCCCACCTTGTTGAGCCACTTCTTGGTCACAGAAGCAGAAAGAGGTGGTTTTAATTTGATCATTTAAACATCACCAGGGAGTGCAATGTTGGTTGGAGCGAAGCGGAACTGAAGGACGTGACGGTGATTAAAGTTCTTGCCTTACACGCGGCCCCTTCCACTCCCTCGCCTCCGAAGCAGCACCCCCACACATCGTGCCTTCTCATTTGCACTGTTGGTTTCGTACGGTGCGAATGAAGTTCGACATTCGGACATACACAAAGCCTCCCTCTCCGCCCCTCGTTCCTTTCGGGTTTGCTACTGGTGCTGGTTGCGCGGGGCAAAGCTGTAAATAGTCTCGCATTCACCTTCTTGCATTTACTTCTCACCTGATGACGGTTGCTTGTGTTGCAATCGAAACGTCGTAATCTATTTTTTTCCACGTGACTTTACCCAAAGAACCAAGGAGTAATTCATCACCATCTCGTCGTCGATGCCCTCAATGGGTTTAAACAAAAAAAGGTAGAAAACCACCGTGTCTGTACACTCACGATGGTTATCTAAATTATTCAGAGTACACGGACGAGATTCTTTATTTCTGAGTTAATGGGTGACAATCTCTGACACTTCTCGAAATTGTGGTTGATCTGGGGGGGGGAGGTGTATCTTACAGCGACGGTTTCACATTCCACGTGGGCCCTCTCTTCCTAGGCCTCCAATGTCGCTGGCCACGTGCTGGGGATTGACCCCCAACTCGCCGTTCGCTCTTACAATGGCAGCAGTGTTTGACGTCTTAGTCATGGCCAGTTCTCAAAGTACGGAGATTTATTTAAACAAACAAACAAACCAAAAAAAATCACCATATCGACGCCTTTGTTCACGTGCGAACATTTTCTACTCAAGTCCTTGAATCTTTTCAAAAACAATGGCTCCAGGAGTTGAAGCTCTCGTTCAACTCGTTGCTGTTGCTGCTGCTGTTGTTGATTTTGCTGCTGCTGCTGTTGTTGTTGCTGCTGATGTTGCTTTTGCTGCTGCTGCTGTTGTTGCTGCTGCTGCTGTTGTTGCTGTTGTTGCTGCTGCTGCTATTGTTGTTGTTGCTGGTGTTGTTGTTGCTGCTGCTGTTGTTGTTGCTGCTGATGCTGTTACTGCTGTTGTTGCTGCTGTTGCTGTTGCTGTTGTTGCTGCTGCTGCTATTGTTGTTGTTGCTGGTGTTGTTGTTGCTGCTGCTGTTGTTGTTGCTGCTGATGCTGTTACTGCTGTTACTGCTGTTGTTGCTGCTGTTGCTGCTGCTCTGATGTTGTAGGAGAAAACATTTATATATAAAAAAAAGTAATTTAATTAAGTAGAAAGTGTTGTCTATATTTATTTAAGTTGCGCATTTTGGTGTGACGTCACATTTCTCAAACCCCGCCCACCCTCATCGTCACGCATCGTCACAATGTCTGACCCCGCCCCCCCCCCTAGGTGCGTGACGTCACTTACGGACGGCCCTGTTGTAAAGCGACGACTGTCAGATCGTCTTTGTGAAGAATGGCGTCGTCATCAGCGGCAGAAGTACAATCACGCGAAGTTGACGACCTCGTACCGAGTGTCTCGTGGGCTGAGTGTGTCCGCAAGTGGCGACATGTGGAGCTCTACGGCAACACTCGCAAAGCTTTGTACAGCAAGCAGCTAAAGTCTAATTTAGCTTTTTTTTCTTTCGATTTAAAGCTTTCGTGACTGCAGGGATTCATCTTCTTGGTGCTTTCGGTAAAGTCAAGTAGAAGGGAAATAAAAAAATAAAAAAATGAAACAATAAAATACAATTGTGAGAATAGTATTTTATTATGTTTCATTTTTATTATTTCACATACATAATACAATACAATTGTGAGCATTGTATTTTATTATGTTAATTTTTTATTATTTTATTATTTCCCTTCTACGTGACTTTACCGAAAGAACCAAGAAGATCTAATTTAGCTGTGCAGTACACATCACTAGAGAGATGTACATTACACATTGCTAGAGAGCTGTACAGTACACATCAATAGCTCTCCACACGAGGCTGACTGAGTGTGTACATGATCTGCAACATCATTCTTCTCATCACTCCCCGTTGTCACAATCGTCATCAATTGCGACTGTCGTAATTTGAATCATTCAGTCGATGGTTCTCCAATAGCCTCACCTATGCCTAAGCCAGTGGTTCTTCACCTTCACTGCAGCCTGGCACCCCTTTGGTTTTCAATCGTTAAACAAATGTTTCATGTTAATAAATGCAGAGGTTTGATTAAACAAAGTAGTTGTATTTTCGTGCACGTGCTTCGAGGATTTAACTTCTGAACAAATCTGGTCATGCCTCGTACCCCCAGAAAGGGCATATCGTACCCCAGTGGTTGCTTGCAACCACCCCAGGTTAAGAATAAGAAGAACCACTGCTCTAAAAAATGCCTTCACAAACGCAGGGCACAACATTTGTGATGGTCCTACACACTTGCTGCGTAAATCCGGCCCGGTCAACTTTTCTTCGAATGGCTTTTGGGCTGTAATTGCTTTCTAATATCTTAATTAGTAATCTGTGCTTGCCACGATTTTCTCCTGTTCGCTTCAATTATCATTCCTATCAGCCTCTCTTATCCGCAAGCTGCAGTCTCTGATGGGCATTGTAAGCGCCCTCTAAGTCAACCGCACTGCATACGGTAAATGAGATTAACACACACACACAAAGGTGCCGAATTCTACATGTAATTACGTAAGTGAAAAAAAAACACAGACGATGAAAGCCTCGGGACACATTCAAGGACATGTTTGCGTTCAAAGTCCTCCACGTAATTGGAAAGCAGTGGCCGCTGTAACCACACACGCGGTTATCCGAGGCGCAGGGGCCCCCGAAGGAGGGGTTGGAGATGGGGGGCCCGGGGCAAATCAGACTGTGGGCCCCCTCCCCCAACTCCTTCAAACTAGACCCAATGTGCGACATCTCATTTCTAATTTGAAATTGCAAACTCATTTCTTTAGAACGGTTTTTTGTGTTTAGTTTGTTGTGTGTCCCCCTTCCCTTCCACCGCGCGCGCCTCCGATTAGCACTTTTGGCTACGTACGGTGTGAAAGAAGTTCAACGTACATACCGTGACGTCGAAGTGTGGGCCCCCCCCCAAAGAAAAACGCGTGGCCTGGGGCTGTCGCCTCAATTCGCCATCCCCGAGGGGACGGATCTGGACCGCGGGGATGAGTACTCCATTCCGTTGTTGTTGTTGTTTACAACGGTTTAATTATCCAGCCTATCCCACAAAGCTTGGCCATCAACACCTTCACTTGGCGAAGCAATTTCATTCGCTGCTAATCAGCCTCCCGCACGGAAGCTTGTGCAAAGTGCGGCGCCGCCAGGCATCTAAAGGGTGTGTGCGTCGTGCGAATGACATGCTGCATTTAAAATTGTTTTATTATGAAATGAACAACATTGCGACCGCGTAAACAAGGCGGAGATACGCCCGGGGTGTAATGGTTGGCACACTGCTCATGCAATCCACACGTCGCCGATGCGATCTCCTGGCATGGCATTTGAAATAATGGTGCACTTCTCATAAATCGCCCTGCATTTGTGACGAGAGAGAACGTGATGCGAGAAAATGGTGAGAGGTCATCTGACCATTTCCATGTATTTAATAGCTCGTGGTATTTATTTAAGGAAACATTTCGCGGATAATATTATTATCCGCGAAATGTTCTATTCACGAGCGTCTCCGGAACGTATCCCTCGCGAATAACGAGGGAATACTCCGCTAATTCTATCGAGGCCCCCCCCCCCTTCTCCCCCCAACCAGGACTGGGTTGACCCCTGACCCCTCCCTCCACCAAACAGGAGTTGAACCGAGCCGCTCGCTCTACATCTGAGCCATCTGGCTGCCATTTCAACATTGAACCATAGCGCTTCGTTACAAATGTAGCTTTCATTTCAGAATATAATTGGGTGTGCACCGGCAGACACATTTGAGTCCCAGCGAGCACAATGCGTGCCATTTCACGGCTGCTTTTGAAATGTCAGCCACAGATTTCAAATGACGAGCGTTACGTTTCATGCCGCGACGAGCGGTGGCGCAGATGCCACCCTGTGGGTTGTTGCATTTAAATACCCTGGCCTTATAGTAGTAGGTTTTCACCCGTTAAATTGGTACAAAACTGACACCTTTATACAAGGCATCATGTTTGCAATAACCGCAACACAAGCAGTCAAAATGCAAACAAAAAGAAACAACTCTGATAATGGTAATGGTATGCACTGTCCTTGAACTTGATTGGTCCACACCTGAGACAGCTTTCCTTAGAGCCTAGTCTCCATTGGTGTATTTTGCCACTGGTAAAGGAGGTCTCATAGTGTACCCTGGCCTTATTGTGGGCGTTCATTCCGAGCTCCGGTGCAGCACGCGGAATCAATTGTCACGCATTGCCAAGCTCAGCAACATCACCCTATTCTTAGCAGCGTTTCCTTGGCTAGAATAGTTCACGCGACTTTTAAAACCAACGCCGCATTATGGAATGCATTCGGTGGCTTTGGCTGATTTCAGAGGGGTGGTGCCTTAGTCGCGAACACACCCAGGGGGTTCAGATGTTATTAAAAATGTGGAATAGGAACGTGGCCTCTCACCTTCCCCGCTGCCTCCTTGGGTCTCCGAGGACCCACGGTGCTGTCACTCTCCTCACCTCTTAACCTTTGCCCCCTGCTGACCCCCACCGATGCTTCAGCTGCTTCCCACTTTATCTTTACAGACCGGCTGTGCAAAAGGCGGCGTTCTTTTTACGAATACGTGCAAGGCTTGAATGTTTTTAAAACGTTCAAATTAGAAATTAACTTATACATATGTACTCTTAGTTTTTTCGGTAAAGTCACGTAGGATAAAAAATGAAATTAAAATTAATAAAAAATAATAAAAACAATAAAATCACGACGTTTCGGAGGCAACACAAGCTTCCGTCTTAATTTTAATTTCATTTTATACCTACGTGACTTTACCGAAAGAACTAAGAGTATGAATCCTTGCAGTCACGAAAGCTTCAAATCTAGAATTTATACATATGTGTTTGTACAGAAACATGCATTCACGCAAATTGAATCCCAACGCGCTGTAGAATGTGTAACTTGCACAGATTTCGTGCTCAGATGCGGGAGACTGCAGCCAAGCGGGGATAGACTATAAACTGAATTCTAGAATTGAAGCTTTCGTGACTGCAAGGATTCATATTCTTAGGTTTTTTCGGTAAAGTCACGTAGGTAAAACATAAAAATTAATATTTTACCTACGTGACTTTACCGAAAAAACCTAAGAATATAACCTGAATGTTTTATTTCACTAGGCAACGTCCACTGAGCTATATAGCTGTTTTTCAGAAGCGACCTGGGCACAAATGAAAGCTCAACAAAGTGGCTTATCACATGGTAATTTATAGCTGCCAAATACTCTAAATGCAGCGAGAACCAGCCACCAACAATGGCCCAAGTTTTATTATTCCTATATTGGGATGTTTGGCCAATTCCACGAATGTTTCTATATTCTGTGTTTGTAATGTAAAACACAAAACATGTACAATATTATGAATTTTGATTTAAAGCTTTCGTGACTGCAGGGATTCATCTTCTTGGTTCTTTCGGTAAAGTCACGTGGAAGGGAAATAATAAAATAATAAACCCAGCTTAAATATACGCTTCCAAGCCTGGTGGTGTTCATTCAGATGCTGTCTTTCCTAGAGACCTGTTCTTCACCTGAGGACGGCTCCTTGCGTTGTGGCCAAAACGTCGTGAGAATTATTTTATTATATTAAATTTTTATTATTTTATTATTTCCCTTCTACGTGACTTTACCGAAAGAACCAAGAAGATGAATATTGTGAATTTTACTCATGTAGCTTTTCTTATATTAAAAAAATGCGTTTTCCTGCTCATGTAGGTCTCGAGTGGCGATCGTCTCGGGTGGTGAAATTCGACATTCTTATGGCAAGGACCAGGCTATATAAATGAGTGGTATTTATTTTATTGAACCTGGAGGGATGAAGGACTGGGTTGGCCTGATCATGTTAACCCGATGTTTTTGGAAAGATTGAGAGTACCCACACTTTACCCCACCAAATATGACCTGCCCTTCGACTAACCCTGTGGTTCAATCTCGATTTGAGGCTGTCGTAGGTATACCTACGTGACTTTACCGAAAAAACCAGAGAGTATGAAACCCTGTGGTTGTACCCAATTACACTGCGGAGTGGAAAGAGACAGGGGGGGGAGGGGGGTGGAACCGTTGTTTCAACTGCCCAACCAGGAGATCAGCCGATGACCCAGTGTACTAACCATTGCACTACAGCAGCGTCCCTATGAAATCTCTATTACCTAAGGGGATGTACTCCATTGCACGTGCAGGCGTGCGGCCTTTGACTGCTAAGTAAGAACAGCGGTGCAGGAGATATTGCATTCAGCACAACTTTGCAGCAAACGTCCATAAAAGAAGCGGGAGATTGCGTGTAATCCATCAATTTGCTTTCTGTCATTCTCAAGTCTACGGTGCAGATTTAGAACGTAATGGTTTTTACTTTTCTCAGTCTTTCATACTTTTTTGGCATTTAAATTTCAAGTCGTGGAAATTTTGCTGGAAGACTATGTTATATTTTTTAAATGTTTAGTTTAATGGATATTTTTTTTATCATGAAAGCATGTTATACAATATGCACATATTTTATTTCGCCATGAATTTGTTTTTCAAAAATCAATTTTGATCATCAGCAATTCACTTCAACTTAATTCTGCGCCCATTAAAATCCTCATTTGTACAAAGCGCTGCACACGTGTGTAAATTAATTCATTTTAATTAAGCCACAAACCCATGAACATATTTCGCTGCGATATTAAAAAAAGAATTCCTATTTCTCCTTTACTTTGAGCGATTACTGTTTTTTTCCCCCCCCGGAATTTCTTCATAAATCACAATTAGCTGATGAGCATGGAAACGTCTTCAGTCTCCGAGATTGACTCAAGGTGGGGGCCATTTAACCTTGCGCGTATATCTGGAAGGTCATGTCTGTGGTAGGCTTCCTCATGAATAATTCATGCCAGGGACATTGTCAGCATTGTATTTTTCCTACACCCCCTCCCCCCCTAATTCTTCCGTACGATCTTTGTTTGCGTGCGCGTTCCGTGCGTGAGTGCCCGTCGCATATGCTTCACCGAACACCGCTGATCAGCTACAGATTCCCTATAAAGATTCATGCCTCTGCGTGTCCCCGCTATGGATGGATCGCTTTTCTGGGAGACTTGGCATTTATCACGGGCCACATTAACCCATTCGTCTGCGAGATGTTTTCGTTGCGTCCGGCAGTTGATAATTTATCGGGAGAAATCGCAGTCAATTATATTTAAAGGGACGGCGGGTGTGTGTGTGTGCAAGTGCACGTGTGTGTGGTCTCTGGGACGTGAGCCCTGTTCGTTATGGGGTAAATACTCTTGCATTAACACTGCCATGAGGGACCAGCATTGGAAATGACTCAAAATAATCCCTCCCATACGCAACCCCAGTCTCGCCATCTCTCGCTGGACTTGGGATCGCGCAGGTAAAGAGGTTAACGGCGCAAAATGACACTGTCAGGGACAAGTAATTTCTCTTTGAGCGGAATGTCTCCCGTCTTTGAGTATGATGCTTCTGTGGTCCAAAAGAGGCGCTCATGGGAGAAAGTGATTCAAACTGTGATTGATTGGATGTGAACAAAGGCAGCGAGAACATATATATGAAACGTACAACATTTCAATGTCGGAAGGATCATCATCAGGCAAAAAAAAATGCAATCAGTAGCTTCAATCCTTTCTTAAATTGCAGTGCAGTTGGTTCAGCAGTTTAAGTTTTTCACTGCAGACATCGTTAATCCAAAATTAAGCAGTGACCCCCAATGAAGTTACTGCATATGAGAGCGATGTGGAAGACACTTCATCTCCAGCAGACTGGCTCATTGGACTTTAACAATCTGCATTACACATTCCTAGAATATTTCCTGATTCAACTTTTATGCGATGCTGTTGCAAACGTATGGAAATTACCGTGTCGGTGGTCGCAGTAATAACTGCACAGCTGTCCGATATGTTTTTTCTGGTTGTACCACGTGTTGTTCGGTGTGATGTCCAACGTTTCGCTCCATGTGCTGGAAGCTTCTTCAGGAGTTCCTGAAGAAGTGTTATTTTTTTCCCCAAGTTGTGCATGAAACGAAACATGGGACATCATGCCTAACGGCTTGCAATTCAACTCGAGAATGCTTCTGAGGTCTAATGTATGTATAGTACATGAAGGTAACAATGCGGAGCTGTTTCCTGCCACCAAGCCTGTTAGTTATGCAGGAGTTTAATATACAAACCAAATACGGTACTGTACCTGCTCGTACTTGAAGCCTCTGGCTTGGTTTGTATAAAAATAGGTAATTCCTCAAAGATGTCTTGGGACGGTATCTGACAAATGTGGATGCTTGCCTCACCTGTAATGGGATGTCATTTGTCTTTTAAGTGAACAGTAACTCAATACCAAAAAAAAATCGATAATGTAAAAAATTATCGTTTGCCTAAATTGTCTGCATAATTGTCCTATTTTTAAAATACATATTCGACGCTGAGAATCACCCGAGTTCCAAACCATCACGTGAATAAACAAAGTCATCAAGCACACTGACCCTTGCCATTATTTGGTGAGGTTATGCAGTGGATTTGAGAAATTACATGCAAAGTAATTTAATAGTTGACTGCATAGCACGAGTCCCATTCATCATGGGGAATATGCAGCCATTCGTTTTGGATAAGCAGCGATTGCCAAACACATTTACTCTCGTACATCCTGTTACAAAGCATCCCTCGGCAATCGTATGCTCGCTAAATGAACGCAGTGTCACATTTTTTGGACACCAAGGAAAGTTGGCCATGGCCGGTGCCTAGGCTTGGAGGCGAACAAAATAAAAAATAAAATCAGGTCAGTGCAGTAGATGGTATTGCGAGACCCAGCATGGGCACACTGGACCATGGAAAATAAGAGTCTATAGAAATAAAATTGAACATTAAGCCAAAGTATGTCCTTTCTGTGGGCATCAGATTACGGGGTTTAGATAACTGGCGAGGGCTTAGAGCTATTGTTCAACTCTGAATGGCTTAGTGACCAAAATAACTGCAATTTCACTTGAAGCGATCGAATGCGGGGCATGAACTTCTCCTTTATTTGGCAAGGTGCACTTTTCAAAAAGAAAAACCTGGGAATCAGTAATGGCTTGTGTTCTCATCGATGTACAGTGATGTACACGAACAGACCCATCCGTTCCTTAGAAACAGTACTCGCCAAATAGCTTCGGCGCTGCTTCCATAGAATCATACTATTTATTTATTATACTGGAGGAATCCGAAGAGCTATGAAGCTCTTTTTCACAGGTATCCACTGATAGACTTCCAGTCACATCGTGGCACAATATTCACATGGGCAATATGTATTTATGTTGGAGGAATGCGATGAGCTTTAAGACTTTTTTTCACAAATGTCTAGTAGTAGGTAGGCTTCCAGCCACATCATGGCACAATATTCACGTGGGCAATATGGCAATGCTGCCAGCCAATGAGTGACACTGACAATTGCCCAAATACTTGGGCACCGAATACTTTTGAATTGAACTGCTATCGGTGCAAACCAGCACAGGGCAAGGACCTGCACAACCAGAGAAAGTCGATCTCTTTATCACTTTCGCATCAGCACAAATATTGCCTTTAGGACCTGTCCTAAACCACACATTTCTCCGTGAAGGAAATATTCCACGGCAATCAACAGCACACTTAGTAGGTGCCGGGTTCTTGCGGCTGCACCGCTCAGATCGCATCGATTGCGGCTTGGCTCGCAAGGTGTCCCAGACCCGGCGCTGTTCCCGCAGGTGTGATCCAGAGATTGAACTTTCCTCCGCCCGTGATTGTAATTGATGAATGGGCAACAACCTTAATATGGATTTGAGTGTAGCCTGTTATTAAATGCACGCAGCGGTGCAGCTAAGAGCTTCCCAACGCCGTGCGGGCCGTTGGCGTTGTTTGACCATACTTCACCACGCTGGGTCAGTGCGGGTTTGTGAAGGTGGGGAACGCAGATGCGGAATTATAGCAGTGTATTATTATTATAACAACTAGATTATTTTCCCGTCCTAGGATGGAAGCTATAATATTTACGACAAAAATCGGGCAGAATATAATTGTATCTCGTGTAAATTTAATGGCAGTGATTCTTGCACAAAACTACGTCATAAAACACCTAACTTAATGTCACTGTAGCACTGTATATGAACTGACCTTCAATTTGTTCAAATTCACTGCTCTGATACTTTATTCTGTTCTGCTTTCGGTCGCTGGGGTTGAAATAATTTGGAAATCGATGCAATATGTGGAAAATCACCAAGCAATGTCTACTTTACCATAATGTAGAAGCATAAATTAGACTTACCTTTTGTCTCAAGTGCTGAAGAAATAAATAAAGACACCAAATCCACTTTGTTGCTGTGTAGAATTATTTATTACATTCACTATCAATGAAGAAACGTCAAACTTAAAGCGAATTTGCGAATAACATTTTATTTCCGTTCGACCTGGGTGAGTGTAAAATGACGGGGGGGCGGGGGCATGTGGAGTGACGTCACGCGCGTTACACACATTTCTGGCCTATTATAGTAATTTCCATTGCCGATGCTCTTCGCTGCTCCACGTGTAAACCCACCGTCCATAACACTTCTTTTGCATGGTGATTATCCCGTGCATCGATCCGGGCTTAAACATGCTTAGCTTCCGAGCTCTGGCGAGATCAGGTGCCGAGAGTTGATTTGGTCATAGGCTGTATTACAGATCATAAATACACCCTGTTTGTACGTAATATTCAGAACACGTGTTGAGTGCACTACACTTTCTCGAACAAATGAACTTGCAATACAAAAAAAAAACCGCACAACAGAGGCAATATACAGGGTGTCGTGATGGGTGCGTTGCAGAAGCCCTAGTTTCTAACCCTAATTGTTTAAATCAGATCGATGAATGCATTAGTTAAATCTGCGTTGCATTACACGAGGCTCTCGTTAGGAATGGGGATGATGTCACGGGATAGGATGCTGATTGCATTTAGTACACGGGCTAATGAACTAAGTGACAATGCTGGAGCGTGCGCCTCCAATTAACACGGTTGACCACGTCCGGTGCATATACAACAATGCGTGTGAAGAATCAGCGCTGACTCAAGTCCTTTACCCTCCGAGTAACTTTCATGAGAATCTCCAAGGTCTTCCTTGGAAAATATTCTTATTGTGTTCACAGCCTCTCTGCGTTCCACCACATAGCCTCGCTCGCAGCAGCGCTACTTTATGACAGGCTGTTTGTGCATGGCGGTCACCCATCACAGCACCATCCAGGCGCAACCACGCTCAGCGATTTGGCGGTGGTGGAGTAGAGACGTGGGAGCATTTTACTGGTAGGAACCTCCTGGTTCCACCAGCCCACAGGGGATTATTGTGTCCGTCCGTCCGTCGTGGATCCAAAAATGGGAGGGGTGGGGCTGGGTGGAGAGGGGAGGGTGTGGAGGGGCTGGGTGGGGAGGGAGGGGCTGGGTGGGGAGGGGAGGGTAGGGAGGGGCTGGGTGGGGAGGGGAGGGTGGGGAGGGGCTGCATGGGGAGGGTCGCGCTGGGTGGGGGATGGGAGGGGTGGGGCTGGGTGGGGAGGGAAGGGGCTGGTCACCCCGTGGTTCCCTTATAAAACTCAACGTTTAACCTACTCACACCTGCTTGTGCCCACCCTCACAGTCGAATATTTGCGGAATACACCACGCCGCCGTTGACCCTGGCCATTGACCGAGCAACCCAACGTTCCTACCAGCTCCCTCCGCAGGAATGTGTTGTGCTGCACTGCTCTCTGCTGCCAACCAAGGAAGCTCCACATCCCTCTGCCAACCTGTTTGCGCTATGAACCACCACCCATGACCGTTGGAAAACACTGCACCGCTGTTCACCTTGGTTGTTGCAGATCTCGGTGTAAATGTCATACACGCATGGTAAAGGTAAATCGAAATTTAAATGAGCAACACTTTTAATATCGGCCCATAAATGGTAGTAATGCCCACAGTGATGCTGCGCCTTTATTTAAACGACTTATAGGATTGTTTTTAATGATCGTCATCATCACCTTGGTCAATACAATGCTGGATTAAGCCATCACCAAGCAGCCCGCCTCTGATGGTTCTGAAATGTCACAATCCGCCCACTAACACTTGCACGCATCGCTCTGTCTCCTTGGTGGACGCGTTCCATTCCTTGCCACAGGGTGTATCATAGGGCTACAGCGTATAATTACAATAATAAAACAAGAATATACTTTTGGAGGGCTCGCTAAAAATACAAAGCTCTCTCGGCTTGCGAGCCCCTAAAGACCGTGTGCGTTAATTCGCCCCCTTTGCTGTCCAAATGCCGTGCCTTGTGCCAAGGTGTTCACCACTGCTACCGCGTGAGCACTGAATCCTGATGGGTGCCCAGGTTTTGCCAGCTCATGTTGAATAACACGGCGCTCCAAATGGGAAATTAGAAATGCTATCCTCCAGCGATTCATCGACCCACATGTTTCAGAGCGATAAAGTATCCAGCTATTAAAAGTATGGCGATATATGAACGACCTTGCCTGGTATTCAGGTCGTGGTTTCAATCCCGACACTGATGCACGTATATTTGGAATGGGCATTGGTTTTTTTTTGGTCGCGTGGGGTTTCCTCTGGGTCCTCCGGCTTTTCCCCTCCACATTTCTAAGCGTGCGTTTCGAGCATTTTGCTGCGAGAAATTACCACGTGATAAGCCACTTCCTTGAGCTTCAATTTGTGGCTCTTGAAAAATAGCTACATAGCTCGGTGGATCTTAACTGGTAAAATAAAGTGTTTATTTTTATGCAACTGTGCATCATATAGAATGTGTCCGCGCTGCAGAACAAACGACAGAGTGCGTGGGGTTGGTAGCAGTTTGCTTCTCTCTACATAAAAAAAACCTGTGACCATTCCTTAAATAAAATATTTAAAAATATTTTTTTTAAAAACACGCTTTAATTAAATGTACCGTACTCGTAATGGCAGAACTCCAGGAAGTGGCCCTGCAGCTTGCCACAGCGTAAGGGACCGTGGTTATTTACAGGCAACGTGAGTTGAGCGTGGACAATTAGACCCGTAAAAAATATTGTTAAAAATATAGATATTAAAACAT
This sequence comes from Lethenteron reissneri, assembly GCF_015708825.2. Lineage (NCBI taxonomy): Eukaryota > Metazoa > Chordata > Hyperoartia > Petromyzontiformes > Petromyzontidae > Lethenteron > Lethenteron reissneri. The sequence continues at coordinate 7,447,864 of NC_083790.1, read as the reverse complement.
TTTTTTACGGTAGAATATAGTCTTGTCATCAGTATGACATACCTATACCAAGTTTGCAGTCGATACGACATTGGGAAGTGGGGTGAAATTGTGTTACAATATTTTTTAAGGATACGACAACAGACGGAGTGAGTTAAATAAAAGCGTGTAAAAGAGGGCAGTATACAGCAAAATACATTGTCATACTGTACTATGCTCCCAGGTCTATGCTCCCCACCTTCACCAACCAGCACCACCCAGCACCAACCAGCATTTCTTTCAAACTCGTGGGCTCAAACCTCATTCCCGACCCTCTCTCTTTATCCGGTAGATCTCACAAAACTCGTCGCCTGTGTGTGTGTGGTCTTTAACTTGTTTTCTTTATTTCTACTAAATACTGAGTCCACTCGTGCCTTTCAATGCGAGAGAGAGAGAGAGAAACATAACACAACTCGAGTCTTTAAAATGTCAGCGATAACAAATAAGGGCAATTCTAGCGGAAAAATGTTCAGCCAAACCCGATCGATCGGAAAACTCCAGAAAGCGACGCTATCAATATCACAATCCAAACACGGCGCATGGACCGCACGGTACTTTGTGGCGACTATTCCACGTGAAATAAAATGCAACTTTAAATCAATGGAGCATCAGGGCTTCTTCGAAATTGGTGAACAGCATTGAGGAGCGGGTTTTTTTGTCATCCCACCTGCATGGACCATGCAGGGCCTCTCGTCAGCGTCCACGGACAAATATCGGGGGTCAGCGTGCTGGCGCGTACCAGGCACGCGAGGTCAATCCCCTCTTGAAGTTCCGCTCTGAACCCCGGCTGCCTTATCAGCCTGCGGTGGCTTCAGATCTGCCGCTTGCCGACCTCGCGGCCACATTGGCCATCGAGGGTAGTTCAAAGCCCGAAAAAAAAATGTATTTGCGGTCATCGTGACTACAAGCAGCCATGAATTTGTCTCCTTAGATGATCGCGCAGCAAATAAGCATTCGCGCCGCGTGCTGAGCCTTGCACGTTCGTCAGCGCGTCGCGGCGATGGATCCGCGCGTAACGCGGCGCACTGCGTTCACGGCGACACAGCGCTCGCACGTCCGTCGGAAAGAGGTGCGCGGAATAAGAAATGTTGCAGCACCCCCCCCCCCCCCCCCAGTCGCCGACAAAGCTGTCAACGCTCCTCTCGGATAGTAATTGTGCAGCCCAGCCATTACCTGCTCAAGGCACTTTTTCAAAGGACCAGTAAATTGCGGGTAAAAGACTGAAGATGATTCATACCGATGCTACATTTCCTTCGTTAATGATGAATATTAACTCTGATTACTGACTTACGGGGTGATTTAATGGAGACTGATTCAGTTGACGCTGATTATGGCTATAAATGCTCAGGCGCAAGATGGAGTGCGAGCGAGACGGACGTTGGCACGCACGCCGTTTAATGAGGACAATGAGGATGGCGATGACCGGGAATTATTTATTGACAACGTTGATGAATGCCAAGGTGCAGCCCTGCAATTGCTGGGCCACGCCCAAGAGGGAGCCCTTCCAAATGATGCATTGGCCAGAGGTCTTGAAAGAGGTGGGAGGACCCACATTTTTACCCCCACCGCATGCAACCTGTGGATTGATGATGAACCGTGGTGAACCCGTTGGCACTGCTGAGTGGACAAAGGCTGTGAAGGGGAAAGTTGGAGGCAGTCGCCTTCCAGCAACAGCGGAGGGCAGAGGAGCGACGCTCACAACAACGAGCGGAGCGCCAGGTGGATAAAACTCAGAAAGTTCGACGCAGTGGGCAGCAAAGCTGATGTATCTGCCAATCATCTCAGTCCGTCAACTCATGGCACCTGCTGGATCTGTTCCCTGACCTCCTGCTAACGGCCCTTCGGCACTTCATATGACGGCCTCAAAGTGCACATGGCCTGGCACAAGCGCCGTGGTGACGTCACCGCCACTTAGTGGTGAACGGCGGTTTTTGTTGTTGATGTTGTTGGGGTAGATTAAGAGAGGCATCAATTATTTGACTTACCGTGGCGGGCGATCGACCGGTCCACTTCTACATTGCAAGTCCAATGTGTTGAACCATCACCGATGTGTTCACCATCACCACAAAACGGCAGAATCAACCCGCCCCCCCACACACCATTCCTCTAGACAGATGGCAGGCGAAATGAATGAATGTCCTCGTCGTAAATTAATGATGGTATCGGTGCCCGGGCGTCGCGTTACAATTTGAGCGCGCGGGGTGGGGGGGGAGGGTAACGATGAGTGGGGTGGGGGGCAACGGAAAAGAAGGGGGGGGGGTCAGCGAGAGGGAGGGGGAGGGACGTGGGGGGGGGTGGATGGCTGCCAGCTCGCTCTGCCCAGCCCCGGCCGCAGCCCAGAGGTCGCAACCGGGTACCCGATACCCGTACCCTACCCGATACCCGGCTACCCGTATCCGGCCAAGTACGGGTATCCATTTGCTACCCTGGTGCGGCCGGGTACGGGTACGGGTAGGCCGTGAGTCACCGGTGAGTAACCGTTTGTCACTCATTTCGGGTAGGGTACGGGTAGCGTACAGGTACCCGTACCCTTAGATTTTCAGGGTACGGGTAAGGAATCAAAACCCGTTTGCAACCTCTGCCGCAGCTTCAACCCAGCGTGTCGGGTGACGCTGACCCCGGCGGCTGCACTCAGGGAGGACACTCAGCCGGGAGAGACGGGACCAGGGAGCTGCTTTTGAACTTCCCCGCGGCCCCGGTCTCTCCGGGGTCACGCCCAGCAGGCGACGGACGGTAGAAGGGAGCCTTTTGCGCGCAAACGGTGGGCAGGGAATGGGGTCGCGTCGATGAATTAGCACGGCGAAGTTGTTCGCGGTCATGGTGCTGCACGCCGTGTTGTCCGACGTTTCGCTCCATGTCCCCGGGGGAGCTTCAGTGTATGACAAAGCTCCCAGCGCGTGGTGCGAAACGTCGGACATCGTATTGAAAAAGACGCGTTACGTCCCCGAAAACACATCGGAGAGTAATGCTGATGAACCCTCGTACGTGTGCGCACACCCGTAGGAGAGAATGGCCTCGTTTTTTTTTCTGATTGAAGAGCGAACAATTAACATGAATATTTAACGAGGGTGCCACGAATAGACAAATGGATATCAAACGAATATCAAATACCGTTGTGCTTGCCTTTTGTTAGACCCCTTTTAGAAATTGAAAACTGACACTGCAGTCATCCAGGCGAAGAAAAGCCTTTTATGAAAAATATATGACACATTATCCGAACCATTTATTAAAACGGAACAGCTACACTGAGATTGCATGTAGATACATTACGTAGCGACAACATACGGACTGAGAGTAGTCGGGCACGGATATTTACTTTCACCATGGATATTCACAGTGGCATTAGAACATATTTTTCACCCAAAAAATGTAAAATACAGAGTACACGTCAATGGATAAAGTATTAATCATCTTAGATTTGCCGATGACGTGGTCATTAGAACGACCAATGGACTAGAACTACAGAAAATGATCGAATAAGTTCCCAAAGAAGGCGACAACGTTGGGCTCAAGATAAATACGAGCGAAACGAAATCTACGTACGAGTTTACTGAACAAGAATAAAAAGTATATATTGTTGGAGCGACACATCTGCAGAAAACGCAACACAGTATAAACAAGGGTAATTATTGACGGCATTTGGGGCATCAAAATAGTGAAATGAAGAGGGGAGTGGGAGCGGATATATTTTAAAAAAAGAATTTGACCATGAAAAGTAACACATCAGTATGCCTAAAGAGGAAAGTGTTCAGCCAATGCGTATTGCCCGCGATGGCATGGATCGGAAACATGCACAATGACAAAGAAAATTGCATTTTTATTTCATTTTTTATGATGGATTTCACTTTAAATTTGTAGATCTGATTGAAAATGGTCGTGGGAATAAAAAAAGGAAACTGGAAAGCACGCGAATAAGTACGGATAGATGCAAGCTGGAAATTGCACTGAGGAACGGAACGAAGTACATACGTATCAGAGAACACACATTAGAGACATCGTATTTACTGCTAATGAGAGGACATGGAATTGGACAGAGCATATCGCTGGATGGGATCGTGACCTTTGCTTGACACTGATGATGGATAGGCATCCAGTGGAGGTAACTTTTCTCAATTGTATGTTCGTATGTTGAGCTTCTTTCGCACCGTACGTAGCCAACCGTAATTCAACCACTGTGGAGATGGAGTGATGAAATCATCCAGTGCGCAGGAGCGAGATTAATTGTGGTGTCGCAATGATCACGAGGGATTCCAAGGGTGTTGGGGAGGCCTTTGTCAAGCACTGAATAGAGGATGGATATTTCCGATGACGATGATCATGCTAATTCAGGCTTCTTGCCTTTCAAGTAATTACGCAATTTCCTTTTTATTTGCCTCAAAGTTTCCTCCATCTCCGAGTGCTCTTCATCTCTTTTTCCCCACGAATAATTCTCCAAACTGGTCAGTAATGAAAGGGTAAAAGAGATATTGGCGCTAACAAGCGTGAAAGCAAAAACTATTTTCACGTAAAGCTTGTGCGTGTTTTTTTTTGTAAAGTCTCACTTTAGCCGCATTTAATTGCCTTCTGGGAGTCGCGTGCGCGAGGTTGCATCAATACCAGTGAGCGTTCGCCAAGGTGCCATTTCCCCCACGACAGCACGACGTTATCAGAAACGTTTCCACGTTAAAAAAGGTAACAAAACAAGCAAAGCGCAAACGGTCCAATCGATCTCCGCGCGTTGACGCGACGTTTTTTATATCCTTTATATTAAGTTCGCTTGCTTGCTTGCTTGCGTGCTTGCGTGCTTGCTTGCTTGCTTACGACCATGCAAATCTTTCGGTCGTTTTTTAACCCACTTCCCGTGATCCAATCGAGCTGACATTTTGCACACAGACTCGTTGTGCGAGACAATTAATGTTCGTGAAAATTTTTTTTCTAAATTTTACACTGTTTAGGGAAAACAAATTAAATATTTAATTACCAATTGCTTAATACTGGCAGACAATCATCTGACCCATAGGTGGCAGCCATCTCAAGCCAGAGGACGAGAGGACTCTAGCCGCCACGCATATAAAGGATTTATAGTGAAAAACTTTGTTTTTACGGGTTATACTTATTTTGTTTTAAGCTGAATGAAAATTTGTGCCAGTAGGTGTGGAGACGAGTCAAAGGGCGTGGGGGGTGGAGGGGGGTCACGGTCGAGGCGAGTTCATTCGTCGTGGCGTGGAAGCGTGCTTGGTGCAAATTGCGCTCGAGCGGTTTGATCGAATGCGTCACCGCTCGTCACCCACCGCAAGCCCTCGCCAAAGACGGCGTGGCTCGCCCCGCTCACCACCCGGTGTCAGTTGAAGCTGTCTGTCCTCAAAAAGGCGACGTGAAATCTTCCCTGTCCCGTATAAAGAAAATAATAAAATAATACAAATAAAACATAATAAAATAATTCTCACGACGTTTCGGCCACAACGCAAGACGGCTGCTTGCGTTGTGGCCGAAACGTCGTGAGAATTATTTTATTATGTTTTATTTTTATTATTTTATTATTTTCCTTCTACGTGACTTTACCGAAAGAACCAAGAAGATGAATCCCTGCAGTCACGAAAGCTTTAAATCGAAACTTCCCTGTCCCGTCCGCCGCAATTGTGCGGTCGTACGCGCGTCCGTGACACTGTCCACACGACAACAGCGGTGGTGGTGGTGGTGTGGGGGGGGGGGAGAGATTCTGTGTGGACGGGTAAACAACGTGTCGCCTTGACGTTGCAATGCCCGGGTCACCCCGAGTTATTCGACGCATCCGCACGAACCGCTGGAAGCGTTCCGCGTTCAGTGTCACGCATTCACTTTGGCAGCTCTTTGCGAGAGTCCATGGAGACTCGTGTTGATATTGTTTTTGTTTTAATGAACTTAGCACCAGTTTTGTTACGTAAATAAAAATGCCTTTCGAAATTTGCGTCATGGTCGAGGTGCAACGGCTTACAACAAGCACATCAAATTTCGATTTAAAGCTTTCGTGACTGCAGGGATTCATCTTCTTGGTTCTTTCGGTAAAGTCACGTAATATGACTTTGAGACCCCACCACCTACATATTCCACAAGTAGTGACTAATCCTATATCTGCATTTTCCATAAATATGCTAAATTATTCTGTTGATATGTAAATTCCTTTGTCAAGGCGCTCTCCTCCTCTAACCCAGCTTAAATATACGCTGCCAAGCTTGGTGGTGTTCATTCGGACGCTGTCTTTCCGACAGCCCTGTTCTTCACCTGAGGACGGCTGCTTGCGTTGTGGCCGAAACGTCGTGAGAATTTTATTTTATTATGTTTTATTTTTATTGTTTTATTATTTCCCTTCTACGTGACTTTACCAAAAGAACCAAGAAGAAGGGTCAGAACATTACAACAACGAACAATCCAAAAACACGATCGGAGTGCAAAGTATAGTAAAGGAAAGCAAATCGCTAAAAAATATATTTTACTAGGTAAAGTCCACTGAGCTATTAGCTTCTTTAGACTGCACGAACACCGCGCGAGGTGGCCGCTCTCCACGGCTGTTTGCGTGCGCGCTGCAGCAGCAGTAGCAGCAGCAGTAGCTGCAGCAGACGCAAGTATCAGTAGCTGCAGCAGCAGTAGCAGCAGTAGCAGCGGTAGTAGCAGCAGTAGCAGCAGCAGGAGCAGCAGCGTCGTCGTCGTGACACGGGAACGCGCCTGCTCCGTGCCAATGCTGCTGCTACAAGCTGCTGCTGCGATCTGCTGCTGCTGCGAGCTGCTGCGAGCTGCTGAAAGCTGCTGCGAGCTGCTGCTGCTGCTGCGAGCTGCTGCAAGCTGCTGCGAGCTGCTGCAAGCTGTTGCGAGCTGCTGCTGCTGCTGCTGCGAGCTGCTGCTGCTGCAAGCTGCTGCTGCGAGCTGCTGCAAGCTGCTGCAAGCTGCTGCGAGCTGCTGCTTTGTGTGTCAAGCTGAACCTTGGAGTGTGGGGCGGGCGGGCGGGGGGGAGCACATTCAAAAGGAGGATTGCCGGTGAGTCTGGAAGTTAGAATCTATATTTGTTTGTCCTCATTAGACGAATTAACGCCAAATCACTTTGGATGTGATTTGCATTTCAATGCCGGCCAGCGTTGTGATACAAATTCCGGTTACGTGTTGCTAGCTATACCCCTCGCGAGGTCATGTCTTTCTATTACACCTGAAGATTGTATTTATTTATTAAAACCACCCCTTAACACCTCACTTTCACAGCCTCTCAGCAGGCCTTAGCTCCCCTGCTCAACACATCTATAGATGGCCATGCAATGTACTGTTTCTGCGCGAATGTCAAACTAATTGTGGACGTTTGAAGGGGCGACTGGGTGAGCAACGCAGGTCCGCACGATGGCGTTTGATAAGCTCCAGGTCCTAATCAGATCCTTTAATATGTTTTCATCGAAAACATTGCCGGGTGACTCACTCTATGAATTGCTGCTCCAAACTCTACGAGACTGTTATATTGCCACCGAATTAATTTCGAAGTCAGATTCAAACTCACACTCGGCGGCTCTCCGAGAAGGAGAGATAGATCTTCTTGGTTCTTTCGGTAAAGTCACGTAGAAGGGAAATAATAAAATAATAAAAATAAAATATCATACAATTTTTTTTTTTAAACAATAAAAAAATTGTATGATGTTTTATTTGTATTATTTTATTATTTCCCTTCTACGTGACTTTAACGAAAGAACCAAGAAGATGAATCCCTGCAGTCACGAAAGCTTTAAATCGAAATTTAAGGAGGGATAGGTTCACAAGTCACCCCGTGCGTGAACACAAATGCACGAAGCCAGAGGCACCAATCAATCAACGCATTTTAAAGTTGGGACGCCTCTTATCTGCCACGATTTGGTGGCTGCTATTCGTTTGCACCAATTGTCCGCACGTACCCACCAAACGCACTTCCGATCGGGGCGGACGCCAGTGAATAAACGCGGATCAGAATCAGAATATTTATACTGGAGGTATCCGATGAGCTTTGAAGCAACTTTTCACAGATGTCCAGTATTTCACAGATGCCCAGTATTTTACAGATGCCGAGTATTTCACAGATGCCCAGTATTTCACAGATGTCCAGTATTTCACAGATGTCCAGTATTTCACAGATGTCTAATCCTGTGGATAGATGGGAGGAGCCTGCTGCTTCGTTCCTTTTGTCCGACAGGAGACCACGGTGGCATTTTGTCTGCGCCACAGTGAAACGCGGATTACAGGAGTTGTCCTCCACTTCCAAGTGGCTCTTCTTATCTGCCAGATGACCACAGATCACGGGAGGAATCCCACCCCACGAAGGAAAGCAGTGGCCAGAATTTACAGGAATCGGAGAGATAATCGGAGCATGGCCAAGAGGAATCCCACTATCATTGACGATTGAACTAACAATTAGCAATCGCTCCATGCGCTCTACCATGCAATAGCCACACAAGAAAATCACTGCCACAAAACTACAGAGTGTTTTATTTAGTTCTCACGTGTAGCAAGCCACACGTGCTGCTGCTATTATGTGGTTTACCGATGGAAACTCCACACCACAGAGAAAAGCGCTACTTTTTTTCTACGGATAAAACCCTGTGTCTTGTCACAGCCAGAGAGTGGGTAGAATGATCTGATCAGAGGCGCTTTTGTCACGCCCGCTTGCCTGGTTGGCATAATTCAACACCACAACCCCCCCCCCCCTATCGTGGGGACGCGGTGAGTTATTGGCGCTGAGCTGAGTGACTGATGCAGGGCAACTGATGTTGCTGCCTGGGCTCAACGTTCAAAAGCCTTCACAAACCTGGGGAACCCCTTGTCGGGACCGTGACCGGCTCGCGCGGTGCGCCGTGCCGAGATGGCCCAACGTTGGGCGAAGCGTTGACTTCGTTTCGAACAATCGTGGCGTTAGTTCCAGTGCCGCGTGTAAGAGGTGGGTCGTCTCTACGGGATGAGCGCAATTAACGCGGTGGCCATCAATCGGGATGGGGTTTTCTGTCCTATTCTTGCGCGTAATGGGCAATGCATTCAGGAGCTCAATGCGCAATGTCAAGGTCTGACAGCCACGAGAGGGCTTCAGCAGAGCGTTTGTGTAGTTTTGATATTTCTCCTTCATTGTATATATGCATGTTGAACTACTCTCGCATCGTACTATAGCCAACCGTGCCAATCGGTGGTTTATATGGTTCATGGCCACGGTCGAACCACTGTGCCTTGTCTGTAATTTTTCCATTCGTGGGGGAGATGTGCAGCTCACCTGGGGCGTGTGATTCCTGTCATTTGAACGCAACTAATACCCGCCATCGAGACCAAACGGACGTCGTTCATGCTAGTCGAGATTCGATCGGTTTAGGGGTCATCGCACCGTACGGCGAAGGGAGACCCGCAAACAATTTTGGACACAAATCCGAGTATTTTGGAGTCCCGTTTGTTTGTATCCTCTACTTTGATGAGGCGATGCAAAATGTCGATCTCTGCCGATGACGGAACTCGCAAGTGCACAACGTGGCACATCACGCTGCCGGCTCCGTAGCTGAGTCGGGAGGCAGTGGCTGCGTTGATTTAGAGCAATTGTAGTGCAGCAGAACTTGCGCCTGTCCGAGACGAAGCCGAGAGGTCAACTTCCCGAATCCCGTCTGTAATCTCACCGGTAACATCGGGAAGCATTCGCTAGTCCTCCAAACTTTGACTGCGTCCCTGCCTTGATGAACCTGCCAGCCTGAGTTTGATCTCCAGCCGTGGCCAACGTGAGTGGCGAGTGAAACCTAAGCCAGCCCAAGGTCGCCCCTCCCCTCCCCAGCGTGGCCAAATGACCCGCACGACGGCCATCATTCTGCAGTGGATTGACAAAGGCAACAACAACGACAACATTGATTTGAAGCTTTCGTGACTGCAGGAATCCATACTCGTTGGGTCTTTCGGTTAAGTCACGTAGGTAGAAAAAGTAATAGATCACGACGTTTCGATCGCAACACAAGCAATCGTCATCAGGTGGGACAACTACAACGCCCCCCCTCCCCCCCCAGTGACTCAAGTGCTGCTGCACGGTTTCTCAGCAGATCTCTCCCCCAGTGCTGCTACGGGGTTCCACTTTTGCCCCCTCCCCTCTCTACCCCCCCTCTCTACCCCCTCCCCTCTACCCCCCTCCCCTCTCTACCCCCCTCCCCTCTCTACCCCCCTCCCCTCTCTACCCCCCTCCCTCTCTACCCCCCCTCTCTACCCCCCCCCCTCTACCCCCCTCCCCTCTCTACCCCCCCTCTCTACCCCCTCCCCTCTCTACCCCACCTCTCTACCCCCTCCCCTCTCTACCCCCCCTCTCTACCCCCCCTCTCTACCCCCCTCCCTCTCTACCCTCCTCCCCTCTCTACCCCCCTCCCCTCTCTACCCCCCCCCCTCTTTACCCCCCTCCCCTCTCTACCCCCCTCCCCTCTCTACCCCCCTCCCCTCTCTACCCCCCTCTCTACCCCCCCCCCCTCTACCCCCCTCCCCTCTCTACCCCCCCTCTCTACCCCCCTCCCCTCTCTACCCCCCCTACCCTCTCTACCCCCCCTCCCTCTCTACCCCCCTCCCCTCTCTACCCCCCTCCCCTCTCTACCCCCCCTCCCCTCTCTACCCCCCTCCCCTCTCTACCCCCCCCCCCTCTCTACCCCCCTCCCCCTCTCTACCCCCCTCCCCTCTCTACCCCCCCCCTCCCCTCCTACCCCCCTCCCCCTCTCTACCCCCCCCCTCCCTCTCTACCCCCCTCCCTCTCTACCCCCCTCCCCTCTCTACCCCCCCTCCCTCTCTACCCCCCCTCCCTCTCTACCCCCCTCCCCTCTCTACCCCCCTCCCCTCTCTACCCCCCTCCCCTCTCTACCCCCCCTCCCCTCTCTACCCCCTCCCCTCTCTACCCCCCTCCCCTCTCTACCCCCCCTCCCCTCTCTACCCCCCTCCCCTCTCTACCCCCCCCCTCTCTACCCCCCTCCCCTCTCTCTACCCCCCTCCCCTCTACCCCCCCTCCCCTCTCTACCACCCCCCCCTCCCTCTCTACCCCCCCCTCCCTCTCTACCCTCCCCCCCTCCCCTCTCTACCCCCCCCCTCTCTACCCCCCTCCCTCTCTACCCCCCCTCCCCTCTCTACCCCCCTCCCCTCTCTACCCCCCTCCCCTCTCTACCCCCCTCCCCTCTCTACCCCCCTCCCCTCTCTACCCCCCCTCCCTCTCTACCCCCTCCCTCTCTACCCCCCCCTCTCTACCCCCCCTCTCTACCCCCCCTCTCTACCCCCCTCCCATCTCTACCCCCCTCCCCTCTCTACCCCCCTCCCTCTCTACCCCCTCCCCTCTCTACCCCCCCCCTACTTCTCCCCCCCCCCCTACTGCCGAGGCCTACTATATAACATCGTGTCACGGCAGATCTCGCCAACTTCAGCAGTTTTTATCTTGCTGTGGTTGTCCCTCCCACCTGATGACGATTGCTTGTGTTGCGACCGAAACGTCGTGATCGATTGTTTTTTCTACCTATGTGACTTTACCGACAGAACCAAAGAGTAACGATAATATATCACGGTGGCGTGATGTTGTCTTCCTCACCTGGTATACAGGAGGTTTGATCCCAACCTTGACGCCTGTATATTTGGGGTTTGCGTGTTCTCCCCGTGGTTGCGTGGATTTTTTTTCTCCTGCTCCTCTGGGTTTTCCCTCCACATGTAAAAACATGCGTTTTATTATTTGGCTGCTATAAATGTCCACGTGATAAGCCACTTGGTTGAGCTATCATTTGTGTCGCCAGGTCGCTTCTGAAAAAGAAGCTAATAGCTCAGTGGACTTTACCTAGAAAAATATATTTTTTAGCGATTTGCCTCCCTTTACTATACTTTGCACTCCGATCGTGTTTTTGGACTGTTCGTTGTTGTCATGTTCTGACCCTTCTTCTTGGTTCTTTTGGTAAAGTCACGTAGAAGGGAAATAATAAAATAATAAAAATAAAACATAATAAAATAAAATTATCACGACGTTTCGGCCACAACGCAAGCAGTCGTCCTCAGGTGAAGAACAGGGCTGTCGGAAATACAGCGTCTACGTGACTTTACCAAAAGAACCAAGAAGATGAATCCCTGCAGTCACGAAAGCTTTAAATCGAAAAATCTTCTGACCCGCCCCGAATAGACATCTGTGAGAAAGAGCTTTACAGCTCATCGGATTCCTCCAGTATAAATAAATATTCCGATTATGATTCTTTTTTCTTGGTGGCTCTGAATGGAAGTCCGTTCACTGCTGGTAAACCTGTGAACTGCAGCAGCTCCTTGAGTGGAGCTGCGTCCTCCTGATGAAGCTGGTTCTCCTCTAAGAAGCGCCTTCAAGCCCACGACACAACGCGTGACGGTTCATCAAAGGGCGACAGGCAAATGGGTCCCATGGGGCTAGAGGAGCCCAGTCCAGCTGCGGTGATCGACGACATTCTGCCACAGGCTTTAGGGGTCATATTCTTAGGTTTTTTCGGTAAAGTCACGTAGGTAACATTTTTTAATTAATAAAAGTAAAATAAAACAAAATAAAAATCACGACGTTTCGGAAGCAACACAAGCCTCCGTCTTCAGGTGGAACCGTCACAGCCACGACAGCTGTATCAAGTAAATGAGAGATTACAAGAAATACCACCCCGTATATATAATGGTTGAGGGGGGGAAGGGCCAGGAACGGCACACTTTTTATTAATATGGTAAGGTGAGGCTTAAGACTAAGAATAGACTACATAACAAAGGACTGAGTCTTTGTTATGGAGAGGTGCGGTTTGTAACTAGAGGTCACCTCTCGACGCCCCTCCGTGTAGCCTTGAGGTTTTTGCAAACATTTTCAAGAAGAGTGACCGTTTCTCCAATCCGTCACGTTTTGTTGGCAGGCTGTGTACTGGAAGAGTATCTTAATTGTTGTGAGACGCCGTTGACATGTTTGACGATCTATAAAATGTACGTATTATTATGAATTGTTGCTCAAGTATGTTTTTATATGTCGTGAATGCATTTTATTGTCGGTGCCTCAACTGTCAACCATACGTTCAGGATTCTATGTCTGGATGTAAACTTTTTAGAAAAAACTGTTTCATCATCGCGAGGCACGGAGATTCCTACTGGTCGTGCTCCCTTGCTGTCACAGGATTTCAAGAAATGATCAATGTAGACACATGGAATGGAATCTCAAATTACCCGCGCAGTCCTTGACTTTTACGTAACACATAAGGCAAAGGCAGCTCTGTGCATACATCTGGTGGGGATACATTAGACTTCAGGCTGCAGAGTTCTTTCCCGACATTTTCTAACGAAGCGTTTGGGGACTGTGTTGGTCGATATTATCACCTTTTCGGGGGGGGGGGGGAAAGAAATAACAACTCAAAATTGCAACCCCTTATAGTGCTCGAAAGAAGACCAGGCATAATTACGACGTTTTACACTTTTTCTCATATGGCTCTATTCATTTTATATTTTACATACGCTCACGAAATGCACTCAAAAAGTTTGAAGGTTGTTTGAACCGCGCGTCTGGATGGTTTCTCTCTCCGGCAGCTCACACCGCTCTTCGGTTCAAATGGCTCCGTTCCGATGCGGAACTTTGCCGCATCACCACCGTGGGAAATTTTAATTCAATGCTTTTTTTGTTCGAACTGGTGGCTTACTCGGTGCATTCCCCGTGAACTCTACACACCCTCTTCTACTGGGACACATCGGACATCCCGAAATCATCTCTCGAGCCGAGAACATAGAATCCACAGCAACAAAGCCAAAACTTGATCTCGTACCTCACTCAGATCATCTCGAGAAGTGAAACACCGTGTCCTTCTTAAAACCTTGCCAGTAGTTACACGCTGAAGGGTTTGGTTCAGAAGCGCCTGGTATTGCCACTGAAATCGTACATCCACGGGACAGGTTCACAATTCTCATTTCGAATAATATTCATTTCCCCCTTTGCTGCAATTCACAGGAGTGTAATTTGAAATTAAGATTTCACTCGAATGCAATAACTATGGCAAACACCGAGGCATGCCATAGGTTATTAAACCACGGGGCAGCTGCTTAATTTGGAGGGAAGGTGAGGCAATGCCCCCCTTGGGCTGAGTGAATCTTGTCAAGTTTCCTAGTAATTTGGGGGTAGGGGGGGGGGCACGTATCCCACATCCAAAGCACTCCCTTCTACGTGAATGGCAACTTCAGAATCAGAACATTTCCATTTGTACTGACTTCACTTCGTGTCTGTGTATTTATTACGGTACCGTACTATTCAAACGTAAGTGTCTATTTTTTGGTTGATGAACATGATGATGAATATTCTAATAAATCCAAAGAAAATATCTTTATATATAGTTTTGTGGGACTTCCAGCTTCGTGTGAAACTCTCTTCCACTGCCCACCTGTGCTCACTGTTCACGTCCAATCAACACCTCCCCCGATAACTGTATCATCTCTCGCTGAAGAGAACAAAACGCAGCACTATAAATATATTCATATCTCCCTTTGCTCTGCCGTGATGCACGCACAGCACTATTGTCTCTCGCGGCATCCTTGAGACGCAGTTGCCCTCAGGCACCGTGTCAACTCACGTTGCATTGCGCTAAGTAGGTTAAAGGTAACGGTGCAGCCCTGAAATGTCTTGCTCATGGTATTTGTGGTGGAAGGGGGCGCTAACCTTAAGAGAGAGCCCCCTAAGAGGGTGTTTGGTGTCATGGTTCACTCACTGGATTTGCAACACAGAGGTTTGCCGGTTCGTATCGACGAGTTTCTTAAACCCTCCGTAACTCTGTCCACTCAGCAGTGTAAATGGATGCGGCACATTTAGTCGAGTTGAATAACGCACGTGGTGGGGTAAATTGTGGATGCTCCCACCTGGTTGAAGACGGCCGGTAAGCGTGGAAGAGAAGACAAAACTATCTTTCAAAGGGAGCTCTTGAGAGCTGGTAGTGGAGGCCCGTCAGTCAGAAGTGAGGTGAGCCATCAATTGCAGGGCTGCAACCTTTACCTTTCAAACAGACAGATTCCCAGAGGCCATCGCGTCCATCACAGACAGGGGCTGCACCTCGCTACGCACTGCAGGCACGGGGCACCACGACTCGCCGACTCGATCGCCGGACATTCAAGATCCCCTGTGGCACGCTTTACAAGAGGCAGGGCAGCGCGCTCGCTTGATCCAGGGAACCAAATGAACCCCTTCTTGGATGACAAAATTACCCCTTTTGTTTAATTACGGCTCGAAGGAAGAAAAAAAGACACGAAGCCGCTCTAAGTAGGATAACACGTTGACCAAAATGAGGCTCGCCGCCCTGCAGCGGCTGCTCGCTTAGACGGACAGACTCGGTGCGATAATAGCAGTTGCGGCCGCGCGCTGTGCTTGTTTGTGAGAATTAACATTTTAAATGCGATGTTCATTTAACGCGAAGGAGTTTTTTTGTGTCGTTGTTGTCGTCATCGCTGCAGAAACGATGAAGCGTTGCGATGTTCGACTCTCAGTGGCACTGCCGCGCACAGCGGTGGCTTAACGGGATTTCACGAGTCACACTGTCAATATGATGAAATTGCAATTCTTGGCACCGCATGTTTTATTTACGTGAAAATGAATTACATTTACAGCAATTCATCGTTGCAATGATAAAACAAAAATTAGGGCGGGTGGGGTGGGGGGGGGGGGGGTACTCCCCTACCCACATCATTTATAAAAACACGAGTAAACTGTTCGTAAAGAATGCAATTGAAAGAACATAATTTTAGAAAAATCGACAAAGACCATAGATTTAGTTTGAACGCTATATCCCACAACGTGTGAATGTGACATGAAGCCATAACAACACTCGGTCACTCTGTTGTTCCGTAACAAAATCCAACCCGACATTTACAGTTTGCTCGGAGATTAAACAACAACAAAAACAAAATGCCAACATGAAGCAATTTCTTGAAATTGGCCAACCTTCGGTTAATGCTTCAAACAATGAGCACACTATTGTCATACACGCCTGCTGAAACCAACTGTTTGTCCCTACTGCGACAAATTAAAACAAAATACAAGGCTGGAACATCTAACTTTTGAACATGGCACATGTTTGAAATTAAACATTCATGTTTAATTTATCCTTGCAGCGGCAGTAACGGAGGATAGTGGATCAATCGCACTGTGCCCAGAGCGCAATTTACAAAGACAAACACTGCACGTGGGGCAGTATATGTCTTTGTAAATTGCTCTAAGTGCGGTAATTTTGCCAATTGAAGGCATGTTGCATTAAAAATGCTCAATGAAAATCAGAGTGAATAATTATTGTTGTCCATGTCCCGGTTAGCTGTAGTCATTGTCACAAACTGAATGCTGTCTTTTGTTAAATCTAACAGTCCGATTAGCGTCGGTATGACTATAAAAGTATGTTAAATGTATTTATGTAAACTTGACATCGGATAAGTTTGCTTTTTTTACATGCGTGTAGCTGTTTCCAAAGCAAACGCTATCCAACAGAGCAACACAAAACAGCGTTTCATTTGCAAAGGGGACTCATAATCCGTGATGTTGTCACTCGCTTTATTTTTCTTTCCCCGAAAGCTACAAAACTCATAAAGCAACCGCGCGGCAACTCCACCGCACGGCTCAACCAACAGATCTGTCACCACCTCCCCCTCCTCCTCCCCGTGGCAAGCCCAACGCCGCCTGTATGTCTGTCTAAAGCACAGCAAGTTGGCACAGTAGGGGGCACAGGTGGTGCCATCGCCCGGTCATCTCAGTCAGTCGACCCGTGCTGGGTTTGCCCCGTGACCTCCTGCTAGCGGGCGTTCGACACTTCACGTGGCCTCAACGTGCACCTAGCCTGGCACAAGCGTCGTGGTGACGTCACCGCCACTTAGTGGAGAATAGCGGTTGTTGTTGTATGCATGTAGAACTTCTTTCGCACCGTACGTAGCCAACCGTGCTAATCGTAGGTGCCGGGGGGGACAACAACAACACTAAACACACACACACACAAACTTCATTCGCACCGTACGTAGCTAGTCGATCACCCTTCCTACTGCTGCTGCTGCCCTTCTCAGCAGCTGCAACAGCAGCGTTCAATCCATAGCGACTTGTATGAGACAACTCAAGAGCCCTCCCCCCTCCACCTCTGTAGCTTGGCCGTCGAGTGACACTGAAGCGAATCCCAATAGCCCAGATCTGTTGAATTGTTTTCATTTCATCTTCTTGGTTCTTTCGGTAAAGTCACGTAGAAGGGAAGTAATAAAATAATTAAAATAAAACATAATAAAAAAATAATTCTCACGACGTTTCGGCCACAACGCAAGCAGCCGTCCTCAGGTGAAACCAGGTCTGTCGAGGCGACAGCGTCTGAATGAAACAGCACACGTGCTTGGAGCATATACTAATGCACGGGCATAAGTAGTACTAATCACATACCTGCATTTGCCATAAATATTCTAAATTCCTCTTGATATGCAAATTCTTTTGTCAAGGCGCCCTTTCCCCCCCCCCCCCTTCCAACCCAGCTTATATCCTGCAGTCACGAAAGCTTTAAATCGAAACTTTTTCGTTTGTTCGCAAGATTGCCATTGAAATGCTTCAAATCTACACGTGAAACGTGTCTGTGGACACGTGCCGATCGCAAGCGTGCTAGAGCGCGTGCGATTGGAATGCACGCCAGGGGGGGCGTCTACTTTCGCGTGTGCGTGTGGGGAGCGGTGGCGTGGCGGTTAGCGCCACGCTGCGCTACGAACCTGGCGACCCAAGTGCGATTCCCGCTCACGGCCAACACCGGTGAAGATTATACAGTATCACTATGTCACACAAATTGTTGTGCCTGGGTAGTAAGTGTTATTTTTAAATTGCTTATGCCTCAAAAGTACGGAAAATGGCTATTATTTTCCACAAACTTTGCTTTTGTGATCAGGAACTTTATGTGAAGGAATGACACAAATGCACACGTTTTCTCACTGAAAATAGGTACATTTCTAAATCTCACTGTCCTGGTCAGAAAAGCAAAGTTTGTGGGGAATAATAGCAATTTTCTGTACTTTTGAGGCATAAGCAATTAGGAAATAACACTTTATACCCAGGAACAAAAATACAAATTTTTGTTACACAGTGAATTATCTGAACCGGTTATTGTCCTACCCTAGGTCGACTCAACCTCAGATGAGTACCTGGTGCAGCGTGTAAACATCGCCACTCGGGAGACAAAGGCCGTGCCAGCCTTCATAGGTGCTCACGAACAGCACTTGCCCCAACAGTCTGTTAAGGCTATATGGGAGATCTTTGTGTTTGTGTCCAATCGCACATGTGTCTGCATAGTTGAATCCGCCTAAGACACATTCCTGCGGAGGGAGCTGGTAGGAACGTTGGGTTGCTCGGTCAATGGCTAGGGTCAACGGCGGCGTGGTGTATTCCGCAAATATGGCCGCCTGTGAGGGCGGGCACAAGCCGGCGTGAGTAGGTTAAACGTCGAGTTTTATAAGGGCACCACGGGGTGACCAGCCTCTCTCCACCCAGCCCCACCCCTCCCACCCCCCACCCAGCCCCACCCTCCCCACCCAGCCCCACCTTCCCCACCCTCCCCTCTCCACCCAGCCCCACCCCTCCCATTTTTGGATGCATGACGGACGGACGGACACAATAATCCCCTGTGGGCTGGTGGAACCAGGAGGTTCCTACCAGTAAAACGTGAAACTCATAGACATTCGTCAATAACACTGTGGCCTTGAAAGGGAACTATTATATGTGACGTTTCAGGCAACGAGCCTTCTTCGTAGCACATAAATAGTGAGGCCAGAGAGGAAGAGCGTGGAGAGGAGTTGGATGCTCCCTTATGGGACTGCCAGCTTGTTATTTATATTCTACATAAATGTGTACATACCATAAACATTGTATTTAATGGATAATTAAATGTACTTAAAACCATACTGCATAGGGAAATTAAATTTTGAACATTTTTATCAATTCTCTCAACCGAGTTAAGTCAAATCATATGCAAAATTTATTTATTTTGCCCATCAAAACCACTACAGATAACATTTTCCAATTCTCAATAACAACAAGACCACATTACCCCACCACTCCAATCCCTCCACTGGCTCCCAATATCCCAGATCAATTTCAAAAATCGCACTCACCGTCTTCAAGATCCTCCACGGAGACGCCGCTGCCCACCGCCACTCGCAACCCCCCCCCCCCCTCCGTACGTACTCAGCTGTTGCAGCAAACCGGGTTCTCTGTCAAAGCCCCAAGTCAAACCGTCCCTCAGTCGCCAGATTAAGCTGGTTGTAATCGTCAGCCGAAACGTCGTACTCGAATTGTAAATGTTGTGGGTGTCCTCTCCACAAACACACACACACTTGTGTGTTAAAGTAGTAATTAATTGGCACGTTCTGTTTACGTGACAAATCTTACGAATTGGCTGTGACGAGTGGTGGGTGGGTTAATGATACATTTATATTCACGTGATTTAACCCCAAAAAATATCTTTATTATTAATAATATCGGTCACGAAAGCCTACGTGTTAAATGGGCTGGAACTCACCCAGTTCCTTGTGCTGTCGATTCCCTGTTCAAGCAAATATTTTCCTCTTTCCTCTGTCTATGACTGGATTGACTGTCCGCCTTGTATGTATGTTGAACTTCTTTCGCACCGTACGTAGCGAACCTTGCTAAATCGGAGGTGCGGGGGAAGGACAACAAACTAAACACTAAAAAGCAGTTCTAAAAAATACATATTTTCAATCTGGATTTGAAAGTGGATAGCTCCAGCGGCTTCCTAATATCGGAAAGAAAAGCATTCCAGACGGTCAAAGAAGGGCATTTGAAAGCACGTGATGCAGTTGACCGTTTTTGGTCGATGGCTCGCAAACAAAAAAATAAGTACGCGCACTGCTGCTATACGGCGTTTCGAGATGCGGTTACACTTAGACGCCGTATGAATCCACATTGTATCGTAATAATTAGTGAGAAAGTAACATGCCATAAATAACGGGCCATCGCGAAAAATTACTGTACAGGTGTGCAGGGCTAGCTCGGTCATTACGGTCACTTTGATTAATCGGAAATAACCTGCTATTGGCTTATTATTATTATTATTATTCCCAAGACGTTAATTTTTGTAATTGTGGAAATGAAACAATAGAAAAAAATTAGTGTTTTTATTATACATGTATTAAAAATGTATACCAAAGTATTCCAAAGGGATAATTATCGTAATCTCTTTTTTTGTGAGAGGATTCGTTTCTGATTTTTAGAACGTGTAAGGGCCAAATATGCTCATTAGCGAGCCTGCAATTTACCGTCGACATGTTTGCTGCCTTGCTTACATGTTCGCTCGTTTTATTTTTAATGTCACTTGACTGCAGAACAAACCCGATGCTGGAAAATGCAAACGGTTTGACCGTACGTTTTATTGGAGCCAATTAGTGGCAGATGCTAGCGTTACAAATTATGTGAGGAGCAAACAGCCATTAGTGTGAAAGTGGCAATGTGGGAGTTAAGGAAATGCTCAGAGGATATGAAGCGAGTTCATTGTCTTTTGTACATTTTTTTTTGTCTGCGAGCGTTTTTAGCTGTTACCTCCTTGCGGAGTAATTGAGACTCAAGAGCTTCTTCTAATTCTGTCTCTACGCGTGGGTGACGAGGAACACCTCAAAAGCGGTGCCTGGCTAGGGTACAAAATGCGTTTTTTTACGATCAAAACAAACAAGGGTACAGCTGCCTCTCATGCCCATGCTTTCCACACATGCCTCTACAAGCCCATTCCATGACCCAGTAATATATAAACACACTACATCATTCGGTTTTTCATTTTGTCCCAAAAAAAAAAACTCGTGACAACAATATATTTTTGCGAGGCGCTATGAATAAGGCTTATAAAGCCAGCATGGAAGAGTAGGCCAAATTTCCCTCTACCCTAGAGCAGTGGTTACCAACTGTTCTGGATCTATGGACCACCGTGCACCAATTAAATCAAAATATTCGTACGTCGGCAACCAGTGACAGAAATTAACAGATGCGGTCACTGGCCAGTTAGATGAGTCATTAAATTATAGTGTGTATGTTGAATTTATTTCGCACTGTACGGAGCCAACAGTGCTAATCGGAGGTGCGGGGGAACGACGACAAAGTAGACACAAAAAGCAGTAGACACAAAAAGCAATTAGTTTTCAATCGAGATTTAAAATTGTATCGCTCCAATGGCTTCCTAATATCGGAAGGAAGAGCGTTCCAGACGGGTGCATCAGTGCACCTGAAAGCGCCCGATGCAGTGACCGTCTTCGTTCGATAGCCTGCCAAGAGCCGCTGTGAGGATGACCGCAGTTCACGTGATGGTTTATGCTACTCGACGAAATCAGCAAGGTCGAAATCTAAACAGATGTGGAATGGGCACTGAAATAATTTCTCGCGTGCCACTTCTCACAGCCAGGGGGACACCAGCGGTCCGCGGACGACAAATTGGGAACCACTGCTCTCTCGCTCTCTCTCTCTCTCTCAAGCGCTCCCTCTGGTGGAGGCTTTTCCACAAGTGAACAAACGAGCGAGCAGTTGCAGGGCTGCACCTTTGGCGACGTCGAGAAAGCCACGGGGAGAAAAAAAAGTACGCGCGGAACGACGGGGCAACGCTTCTTTCAACAGACACCCCAAATAACCGTGACGAAAACATCCCGCCCTCTTCTTGGTTCTTTCGGTAAAGTCACGTAGAAGGGAAGTAATAAAATAATAAAAATAAAACATAATAAAATAAAATAATTCTCACGACGTTTCGGCTACAACGCAAGCAGCCGTCTTCAGGTGAAGAATGAGACAATGCCAAGCTAGGAGCTTATATATAAGCTGCGTTGGAGGTGGAAGAAAGAGCGCCTTAACAAAAGAATGTGCATATGAAGAGGAATTTAGCATATTCATGGAATGTCCATATGAAGAGGAATTTAGCATATTCATCCCGCCCTCATTAACCGAGCACCCAACGTGGAGTCTGGTGATTGCTGGTGCTGTGTTTGCTAATTCTCTGCAGGCTTAAGGGGTGGGGGGTTGGTGGGATGGGACTGTGAGTGCAGAATGCAACGTCGTTTTCCCCTTGTTGTGTCACTAACCTTGTTCAGCTGTTTAAAATGTACCGTTAACGACCAACATCATAATGATTTTTCGTCACCATCGACGCCAAACGCTTTTTGGGATAATTTTGTCGCACGGGTTATTGAGCTAAACTGGATTCTCATAAGTGCATGAATATGGAAGCTAGGACGCGATTAAATAAACGTGTGGCTTTCCCTCGCGCTTGAAATACGCAGTGTGTTATCACAGTCACTGACTGAAGACGAGGCGATGGTCGGTCTAAACATTTTTTTTCATGACTGGCTTATTAAGCATTATAATCCACTGCTGGATTAAGCTTTCTGATCATGACGTACATCTGTCACTTCACACTGCTAACCCTCCACGCCCTCTGAGTCATGTGTACAGCTCGTGCATCAAACTATACTATTTATCATTTACGGTGCCGTAACACATGTGCACGCACGCACACACACAAGCTCGCGTACTTATATCGCAGTGCATCAGCAAGGTTGACGCGTGATGTTTGGGGTTAGTTCAGGGTCAGGGGCCGTGTATTGATTGTTTTAGAGTTCTAATGTTT
Source organism: Lethenteron reissneri (assembly GCF_015708825.2). Lineage (NCBI taxonomy): Eukaryota > Metazoa > Chordata > Hyperoartia > Petromyzontiformes > Petromyzontidae > Lethenteron > Lethenteron reissneri. The sequence goes on along the minus strand of NC_083790.1, from coordinate 7,425,275 downwards.
ATCGGTTAGCTCCCAACTCCTCGACTCACCGCCGCCACGTGTTTGTGGCCAGCGCGCTAATTATAAACGGACGTAATGATTTGCCCCCTTAAATTAAAGTGTCGTCATCATTCGGGGTAAATAATTATTCGACTCAAGAAAATTTACCTTTTTTAAAATCCTTTATATTAAGTTCGCTTGCTTGCTTGCGTGCTTGCGTGCTTGCTTGCTTGCTTACGACCGTGCAAATCTTTCGGTCGTTTTTAACCCACTTCCCGTTATCCAATCGAGCTGACATTTTGCACACAGACTCGTTGTGCGTGACAATTAATTTTCGTGAAAATGTTTTTCCTAAATTTTACACTGTTTAGGGATTTTTTTATATTTAATTACCAATTGCTTAATGGTGGCAGACAATCATCTGACCCATAGGTGGCAGCCATCTCAAGCCAGAGGACGAGAGGACTCTAGCCGCCACGCATATAAAGGATTTATAGTGAAAAACTTTGTTTTTACGGGTACATTTTTTTCTCTTCGTTTTTTTTGGCGAATGTAACGGCCTCTAGTGGCCGAAGGAGTCACGTGAAGCCATGAGATACAGCATGCAAATAATTGAGCATCGATTCTTAAATACGCCATTCATTGCAAATGATCATGAGCTATGGTTATCATCATCACCATCATCATCAGCAACAATCAAACCACTGCCGAATGAAGACATCCACAACCCATCGTCATCTCTCAAAGCCTTGCAACATTAATAATCCACCCAGCGCCCGCACGACAACTGATTTCATCTCTCCATCTCCTCGGCATGAGCTGAGGATCGGTATTATGCATGCATGCATGCACGTTGACTTTCTTTCGTGCCGTACGTAGCCAACCGCGCTAATCGGAGGTGGACGGGGTGGGGGGGTGGGATTCATCGTCGAGTCGACGACCACATCTCTCCGCCGCCAGCGAATGATCGTCGGGACCCGCAGCCGCTCGCGATGGGGTGAAACGGTCGCGAGCGGGAGACGCGCACTTGCGTCCGCCCGCTAATTAAGCGCAGCGGCAAGGGCGCCAGGCTCGCAGATGAAGTCTTCCCGCCGTCGCAACGCCGCACGACAGGGGTTTCTGGCAAAGGCGATGCATTACAAGCGAAAGCCCCGTTACCTCGTGCTCTGCGGAGGGAGGACAGCAATAAACCTTCTCCCCCCCCCCCCCCCCGGCTCAATGTCAAGAACAAGGGCAAGAGAGTAGCTGCTGGAACCTCGCTCCCACGCGCGCTCCTCGCAGTGGGAGGCTGATTGAATGCAGCGGGGTGATATTTCTGCTATGCCTGCTTACCACGCATGAGCACAACATTATCATTTAAAAAAAAAACCGGCTATCGGTAAGAGAACTTTGTTTATTGACGCCATTTTTTATTTCGATTTAAAGCTTTCGTGACTGCAGGGATTCATCTTCTTGGTTCTTTCGGTAAAGTCACGTAGAAGGGAAGTAATAAAATAATAAAAATAAAACATAATAAAATAATTCTCACGACGTTTCGGCCACAACGCAAGCAGCCGTCCGCAGGTGAAGAAACAGGTCTGTCGAGAAGACAGCGCCATTTTTTTTATGTATGTGCGTGTGTGCGGAGAAAGCCAACAGAACATTTTTGTGTGTCCTTACGGCCCTTTCTCTCATCGTCCCCCCCCCCCCTTGCCTTCCCGAGGTTTACGAGCGGAGTGCGCGCGACAACATTACGCTTGCACCCCCCCCCCCCAGCGCCGTTGTTGTGGTTATTATTGCGAGCTCGCGAAATGAAGATGAGCGCTAACGCTCGGATAGTCACGGCTGATTTAGAATCCAGCGGCGGTCGCCGCGACCGGCCGGTGGCCCCGAGGCTTGCCATAGCGTAAAAGGGGCCGTGGTGATTTACAGCCAACGTGAGTCGAGCGTGGACAATTAGACCCAAGCCGAAACATTACGTATAATAAATAATGTTTAAAAAATATATATTAATGATAGAATATAGTATTGTCATCAGTATGACATAAGTATACCAAGTTTGCAGTCGGTACGACATTGGGAAGTGGATAAAGATTGATTTACAAGATTTGAGGATACAACAACAACAGAGTGAGTTAATAAAAAGCATGTAAAAGAATGTTTTAAAATATATTTTTATTTTTTATGATATAATATAGTATTGTCATCAGTATGACATAAGCATACCAAGTTTGCAGTCGATTCCGCATTGGGAAGTGGGTTCAAATTGAGTTACAAGATTTGAGGATACGACAACAACAGAGAGTGAGTTAATAAAAATCGTGTAAAAGATTGTTTTAAAATGTGTTTTTTTATTTTTAATTATAGAATATAGTATTGTCATCAATATGACATAAGCATACCAAGTTTGCAGTCGATATCACATTGGGAAGTGGGTTAAAATCGAGTTACACGATTTGAGGATAGACAACAACATACAGAGTGTTAATAAAACGCGTGTAATAATAAAAAGCAGGTTACATGCCCTGCTCTGAGTATGTATGTATGTTGAACTTCTTTAGCACCGTACGTAGCCAACCGTTTGCTAATCCGAGTTTGCGGTAGTATAGGAGGATGTCGAGAAGGGCACCAACATCACAACAGCTGTCTCAGTTTTCCGTTGCAAAGCGGCGCCTTTCTCTGCTCGTGTTCTTACTCATAGCGCCTATGTCCCACCTATGTCCCATAGATTTCATTAAAACATAATTTCGTTTTAATTGCATTGCATTAAATTTGTAATAAATTACGCTGGGGAAAATGTTTTTTATCGCGTATGAATTAAACGGTGAAAATATTAAAATAGCCGGCGGAACAATGAAAATGTTTAATTTTTTTACAACGTGACTGAAAATATGTTGACGTGGCTTTTATATCCTACGGAATTTATTGACTGGAAATTATGATGTTTTTTTCCTACAATCGAAAAAATTAACTAAATTAACGTCCTGTTAGATTGTGATTTAAGATCAAGGTATACTAAACTATCTCGCGGCCGTACCGCGCGTTGTTCGGCACGACGTCCGACGTTTCGCTCCACGTGCCCCCCGGAGCTTCAGTTCCCGAGGAAGTTCATCTTCTTGGTTCTTTCGGTAAAGTCACGTAGAAGGGAAATAGTAAAACAATAAAAATAAAACATAATAAAATTAAAACATAATAAATTTAAACATAAAAACATAATAAAATTATATTTTATTTTATTATGGGAAATAATAAAATAATAAAATATTAAATTTCGATTTAAAGCTTTCGTGACTGCAGGGATTCATCTTCTTGGTTCTTTCGGTAAAGTCACGTAGAAGGGAAGTAATAAAATAATAAAAATAAAACATAATAAAACAATTCTCACGACGTTTCGGCCACAACGCAAGCAGCCGTCCTCAGGTGAAAACCAGGTCCGTCGAGGCGACAGAGTCTGAATGACTCTGTCGCCTCGACGGACCTGAATGACTCTGTCGCCTCGACGGACCTGGTTTTCACCTGAGGACGGCTGCTTGCGTTGTGGCCGAAACGTCGTGAGAATTGTTTTATTATGTTTTATTTTTATTATTTTATTACTTCCCTTCTACGTGACTTTACCGAAAGAACCAAGAAAAATAAAATATTATATTATTATTCATTAAGACTTTACCGAAAGAACCAAGAAGATGAATCCCTGCAGTCACGAAAGCTTTAAATCGAAATTTACCGAGGAAGCTTCGGTGCCCGCAGAAGCTGTCAGCGCGTGGACCGAAACGTCTAACGTCGCGCTGAAACGCCAACGCGGGCGCGACTCCCCCGAGGCACACCGGGGGAGCTGTAACGGCACGACCGCAAAACATCCACGCGCGCTCGGCTACGGCCGCATTACCACACGGTCTTATTTTAAAACCCCGTATTTATACCGTAATTATATAACTCATTACAATAAGTGGATGGATGCGAGGGCGTACAATATAAACGTACAGCACATGCGCGTTTAATAATACGTTGTCAATTTTTTTGGTAATCTTTTTTTTTCCAATTCACACAGCTTGAATGGAAGCTCAACGTCGCCTCACTCTTTGGCCTCTTCTCCGCTGGCAGGCAGCGACAAATCATCACCCTCGTTGGAGCCAGGTGTGTGGCTGCGATCGGGATCGCTTGGTACCGCTTACGTGGCCACACTCGCCACCTATCCCGACGGACCTGCTCTTCCCGAATGGCAATGAGGATCGATTGAAAATTCAGGTTGTAGTGGGCTTCTCACGAACATAACTGTTACGTATACAGCTTACACGAAGATGATTCGTTTTTGTTTCCTTTCAATTGCTTGATCGACGCGTCTTTTTTGCTTGAAATAGGTGAAATTCACGAGATAGAGAGAAAAAAATGCTATTAATGTAACAGCCAGAGTGATTATAGCTAACCTTAGTTGCTCATAGCGCGCAGAGTAATGGCATCTTCGGAAATGTTATATCACGAAATGACAGCGATAGCGGCGAGATTTTTGTAAAATAACTCCCGAGCTATGCAACTCTACTCTAGAATTGCAAATGTTGTGGACTTAATCTCCAACACAACGGTGTGCTGTAATAATAACGAATTGGCATGTTTTTTTTACGTGGCAAATTGTACTGTTTGGCTGGAGCCAGGTTTAACGACACTTTTAGATTTACGCCATCTAATGCAAAAAATAAATTTGCATTATGGATGTTAAAATTACACGGGGAGGCATCCTGCAGGCTTTATAATGACACTTTGCGTGCGGGTTAAACTGGGAGTCAAACACTGCCACCAAGACCTTTGTAATGTCGCGTGCCCGCTGTTATTAATATCGTTCACGATCGCGTAGTCCAACTCTCGCATTACATACACGAATCCGGATACGCAGCTAAAGTAGAATCAAAGGGTTATATAGTTCACTATATTGGGTGACCGAGATAATGTTGATTTAGTCTGAACGAGGGTGGGGGGGGCAGGTCCTGCAGCATCTGACAAGCGAGCATCCCTGTAGTGCAACAGCTGCTTCTGTGGCAGTAAGCACTCGTCACAGCAGGGAAACCGCGATCACACGCACAGGATGCGTTAGGAGATAGATAACCCCCTTCCCCTGCCATCGGCTCTTACCTGTGGTACACGAAATCCTGTATGGCAGCACACGCACGCGATGTTAAGAAGGGCGCAGTTTTCATGCCGAACAATAGCTCAGCGTGAACTTTAAGAAACAATATCTCTACTTAGGTCAATAATTCGCAAACACAGCTGCTGCTCGTGATCGATGGGCGTAACACAAAGCTGTCGTTAGGTCACAGCTGACATCAGGGCAGATGTACACGTCGTTTCTCGAAGAGGAATATTCACTGTTTGAACTAAATTTCCACGCAATTATTGGAGTGGCAAATCAACCGATACCAATGAAAACAAATACATTTACAATTGTTTTCCCCTATCTGGTGATTTTTTTTACGTGATTAAAAGCTAATGCCTTGCCTCACTCAACACAACTGCAAAGTTAACTTTTTCATCCAAATATGGGAACAATTTTGGAAAATTGATCCATGGATACCGAACATATACCATCAGAGATATGAATGCTGACATTTATTGTAAAATTTCCAACTAGCTAAGAATGAACACATCCTTGCCTTATGAAGGGTTTAAATTAATCCTGCTTGAAAATGTTCTATTTTATCATTATTTGGATGTGTCCTTTGGCAGACAAACATATTCGTAACTTATTGTAGATTTCATGATTCAAGTGACATCTCATTCTGGACACGTAACTGCGGCGAATTCCAACAAAGGTAATTCGACTCCGATGCACAGGCTGTGATGATGTCATCACGCGCGCGTTTGATGTTCCCGTGCACCAGTATAGCAGCAGCAACAGGAAGCACCCCCCACACACACACACAACGCGCGTTCCCTCGTTATTCGCGAGGGCCGCGTTCCAGAGATGTTCGTGAATATCAAATTTCGCGGATAATGACATTGGCCTACAAAAACCTTGAATAAATACATTGAATTGATCATAACACGAAAAAACATTGCTTATAATAAACATGAAGTAAATAACAATTATTAGAGTATGAAATCATCGTTTATAAATTAACTTACCTTAAACTATGATGATGCTCTCATCACTTATCTCCCATCACGTCATCTCATCACTTAATCTAATTTTTTCATTTCATCACTTTATTTCCCATCACTTTATCTCCCATCACTTTATCTCATCACATTATCTCTCATCACTTCATCTCATTACATTATCTCTCATAACTTTATCTCAACACTTTATCTACCATCACGTCATCTCATCGCTTGATCTCATTTCTTCATTTCATCACTTTATCTCATCACTTTCTTTCTCTATTTCGATAAAGTAGGAGTGTCGAGTTCCAGATGCGATGCGGAGATCGCCAAAATTTTACAAGTTAGTGAATAACGAGGGAATTCTGTATTTGTGTGTGCTGACATCATACTCTCGTAAGTCATTTTACAAGACTGTTAAGAGCTCAGTAATAATATTAAAACAGTGGCTACATTTTCTGAGAGAAAAATGTGGTCAGAGCGTAATTTTAACATCCATAATACAAGTTTTTTTGCATTAGATCGCGTAAATCTAAGTGTCCTTAAACTTGGCTCCAGCCAAATAGTACAATGTGTCACGTAAACAAAACATGCCAATTCGTTACTATTACAGCACACCGATGTGTTGCAGAGTAAGTCCACAGCATTTACAATCTGAGTAGAGTTGCGTAGCTCGGGAGTTATTTTACAAAAACCACCGTAGCACTTCTTGCCTCAGAGGAGTTTTTGGCATATGAACTCACAGGAGAGCAGGCATCTCATCCAGCAAAACAAATCAACAGGAGCCAGGCGAGAGTATGAAATGCATGGGACGATGTTGTTGTCAAGTGCATTTGTATAAATTATACGAATTGCAGAGTGATTATTTAGGAGCAGTGATGCTTTTCTGGGTAAACAAAACGTCGGTAGTCCCTCGGGTACGACGATGACAAGTGTTACGCAGACAGTGTAACCAACGGTGAGTCTGGATGTGGCAGAACAGACTGATCTGAGATCCTCCAGTGCTCAATAGCAGACACGGCAGGCGGTTCTGGGGAGGGAGGAGTGGGCCCTGTCGATGTCACGCCAATGCTCTTCTCTCCTCTGCCGTTAATCTGCTTTATATAGGGGGGACCACGTTGCCGAGATGTTAACTCCCTCGCCTGGTATGCAGGAGGTCGTGGGTTCGATCCGGATCCTAATGATGCCCGTGCATTTGGAGTTTGTGTGTTCACTCTACCCGTGGTGGTCGCGTGAATTTTTCTCCGGGTTCTTTGATTTTGCCACCCACATTCATAAACGTGCGTTTAGATTATTTGGCTGCTACTCTAAATTCCCACGTGTGATGACGATGATGGCATCAGCCACTTCGATGGGCGATCGTGTGTGGCCGGGTCACCTCTGAAAAAAATAGAGATAACAGCTCATTCATTACCTGTTAAAATAGTTTAGTTTAGTAAAACAAATATACAAAAAATATTATAAGCATACGAGCAAATTGCATCATCTGCAACTTGACAGCATGTAACCCGCATGGCATCGTGGCACTCGGCACATGGCTGAGACCCATTGCATAAATGATTGTGCTACAAATATAAGTGATCAATCGCATTTAATACTCTTGACCACTCGTAACATTTTACGTAGCACGGGGGAAGGCATGTTAGCAAAGTCAGACATTGAAGTGAGCACCCACGGGTCTTTGACCTGGGAAACGACCTCAAGGTAGATGTGGGGATACTGTGAGAGTAGACCTTGAGACGGCCGAGTGTTCACTTCACGAAATAAAAACTACGAGATCTAGCAGGACAAAAATATTATCGCGGAAATCGTAAACATGTCGTAACAGTCAATAAAGTTTCGTCACAGGGGTGCATTTTTGGGTTGTTTTTTGTACCAGGTAAGGCCTACTGAGCTCCATGGCTCAGCATTAACGTGCCCCTCCCCCCGTATTAATTACAACAACAATAAACAGGCCCTTTGTGGGGCTCTCTTTTGTCTGAGACGTGAGACAAATTTCCCCTTTTGTCCCTCACCACCCCCGGACAGTCTTGCTAACACAAGCACGGCCACACACGCACACACAGGAATGCCCTCCTCAATTCTTGGCTCTATTAAATCGAGGGCTTTCAGTACTTTCTGTAGCGGGCACACCCAGAGGTATGGCCTTGACAATACAAACTCTTGTTATCTTATCCTTCCCCAGGACCGTTATTAATAACGCTGCAGCGGATGGTTACTTCAGGCTCAGCTGACCTTGAGGGAGGCCAAAGCCAGACACATGCATCAATGTTCACTGTTGTGCGTCGGGAGGAGATGAACCCGGAGCGTGGGAATTGTTGCGCCGTGTGAAATATTCTACGTCGCAACTTCTGCCAACTCACTGGCCCTATCAGATCCGCACACCAGCAGGAGGGCTGCCAGATTTGGCGATTTTTGTAAACGATTTGGTGTTATTTTTAAGCCGTTTTGATTTTAAAAAAAAACTACTTAAACAAATGTCAACTTTTTAGACATTTCGGCTCCGCTCTTGACAAATGGAGCATTTTTTGGCTCTTCTTTTCAGAAGCTTAGGCTCGATTTCGATATAAAAAAAATATATTTTCAGTCATTCTCAATTCACCAATGGATGGATGAAGGTCTCACAAAACCGTGTCAGTCATCGTGGTTTTGGACCATATTTCACCATGCTGGTCAGTGCGGGTAAGTGAAGGGGAGGGTAAGAACATTTTGGAAATCACTCGCCGCTGATGTAAGTCAAGGTTGGGAATCGAACTCGGGTTCCAGGGTTCATCATGTAGCTTGTTCACCACTATACTGACTCCACGCACAGGCTTAATTTACCAAAAAAAACATCCGGCAGTCCCACACAGCAAGCAACTGCCCCTATTGTGATTACCACCACCAACACCAACAACTAAGTGGTGGTGACGTCACCACTGCACTTGTGCCAAGCTAGGTGCAAGGTGAGACCACGGGAAGTGTCGAAGGCTCGCTGGCAGAAGGCCACGGGACAGACGCAGGTGCTATGGGTTGACTGACTGAGCTGACTGACAAATGCACCATCTGTGCTCCCCCATTGTGCCAACTGATTGCACCACTCGCCCTTCGTTTACCTCCCACCCCACAGACACCCAGGGCAAATGATTACACGTGGGGAATTAGACTGTTGGGGCGGTTGCTGTTAGTGGGTACCTGCTATGGCTCGCACAAACACACCAAGGGGTGGGGAGGTTAGATTGCACTGGTCAACACACTTTTTTCTGGCATAAGGTATTCCAACGGTTATAAGGTAGTTTTGGGGTGCTGATTCCAAATCTGGCATCAGTTTTTGTCTATCACATAAGGTTTTTGAGATATAAAATATTGCATTTTCAATAAAAACTGCAGAAGAAAAATATTAAATGAATGTGGATATCTACATAAAATGATATTATAAACACACTATCCTAAAAATACAGCACCATATTTTAACACTGAAGCAGTCACTGACTCGCAACAACTTGCAATCATAAGTGACAGAGTTAATTTCGCGTAAAATCAATGAAAATGGGGTATGCCGATAGCATAAAAATGATGTGATAGAGCAAATCAGATTTGCAATCAGTACCCTGAAATTAGTCTAAAACAGCTGCAAAAGTCGAGGCCAGAATTTTGTTGTTGTTGACCAGTTCTTGTTGTTCTTGCTCTTGTGGTTTGCCATCCACCTTCAAGCAGCAGCTGGAGGCTCACCTTGCTCAGGCTGGCAAACGAGGGACTCCGAGCTCCGTTGCCGTGCAATGCCTCCCGAGTTGTCGATCAAACAATGCATCCCGATTGGTGAAACATGTGCGCGCTCATACATTTGTATTATTATTATTATTATGCTAATTATTTGCGGATGAAAGCCTCGTTTGACTCTGAAGACTCTTTTCTTTTTTAAAGAGAGTCCGATTCTATCTAGATTAGAGTCCAATTGTTCAATGTTTGGACCATACACCAACAATGAGTAATGCTGCGGCATTGAGCTCTATGGCTCTTCCATGAGTTTTGGAGTTGTGGTTCGGCATAATGTCCTTCCTGAACAAGGTCCCAGCAAGGTGAGTGAAACAACAGACTATAAAACACATGGGGTGGGGGCGGGGAGAGATTTAAACAAGCGAAGATGTTTATCAGGAAATCAAATGAGTGGAATAATGCTGTGCACATGAGTGTAGGGAGGAGATTATACATGTGGCATATATATGTAGTGCTCGACTTGACACGGCAGCTTCTTGCTTTTCTCTCTCACTTTATTTCGCTGATACCGATCAAAATTCCTCCAGCTAACGCCAATCAACATTCCTCCTGCGTGCTCGCCGCTCGCTCGCCGCGTTCCGCCAGCCTCGCTCGCTCCGCGTCTCTCCTCCATCGACTCTCCTCTCCACTCTCTCCGTCACACTCAGCCGCTCTTTATCGGCTCCCCCATCACACTCAGCCGCTTTCTGCTGGCTTCGCCGTCACATTCCATTGCTACCTTACACTTCTCCACCGCGACCCTACACTTCTCCACCGCTACCCTACACTTCTCCGCCGCTACCCTACACTTCTCCACCGCGACCCTACACTTCTCACACTGCTACCCTACACTTCTCCGCCGCTACCCAACACTTCTCCACTGCTACCCTACACTTCTCCACCGCTACCCTACACTTCTCCACCGCTACCCTACACTTCTCACACTGCTACCCTACACTTCTCCACTGCTACCTACACTTCTCCACTGCTTCTGGCTCCGCTGCTTCGGCTCCAACATCCTTCTTCCTCTCCCAGGCGCGAACTCCCGTCTGCTCCAAAAACCCCTCTCTTTATCCCCGAGCCAATTAATCTCCAATTAATCGGTGGCATCCCCCGCGACGCCACTCGCTCTCCAGCCCCCCGCTGGCACCTGCCCCGTTTTCCAGACAACACGGCGCCACTTAGCGACAACAACAACTTCCCAGCCAATCAGCGCCCTGCGTCCTTAATCGCCCCTTACCACCTGTTACTGTCCTCAGACAGCGTGGCACCACATTTGGACAATAACAACTCCCAGCCAATCAGCGCCTTGTGTCCTCAATTGCCCCCTATCCGTCTCTGACCTCTTCAGGCCTAACGACAACAACAGCCTCGACCTCTGATAATTGTTTTTTTACCCTTCTATCTGGCATGTTTGCATAGACCACAATACCTGCAGTCATAATGCAAACAAAAAACATAACTCTGATAATGATATGCACTGTCCTTGAAGTTGATTGGTCCACACCCGAGACAGCTTTCCTTAGAGCCTAGTCTCACATGGGTTGGACCAGCCTAGTCTCACATGGGTTGGACCAGCCTAGTCTCACATGGGTTGGACCAGCCTAGTCTCACATGGGTTGGACCAGCCTAGTCTCACATGGGTTGGACCAGCCTAGTCTCACATGGGTTGGACCAGCCTAGTCTCACATGGGTTGGACCAGCCTAGTCTCACATGGGTTGGACCAGCCTAGTCTCACATGGGTTAGACCAGCCTAGTCTCACGTGGGTTGGACCAGCCTAGTCTCACGTGGGTTGGACCAGCCTAGTCTCACATGGGTTGGACCAGCCTAGTCTCACATGGGTTGGACCAGCCTAGTCTCACATGGGTTGGACCAGCCTAGTCTCACGTGGGTTGGACCAGCCTAGTCTCACGTGGGTTGGACCAGCCTAGTCTCACATGGGTTGGACCAGCCTAGTCTCACATGGGTTGGACCAGCCTAGTCTCACGTGGGTTGGACCAGCCTAGTCTCACATGGGTTGGACCAGCCTAGTCTCACGTGGGTTGGACCAGCCTAGTCTCACGTGGGTTGGACCAGCCTAGTCTCACGTGGGTTGGACCAGCCTAGTCTCACATGGGTTGGACCAGCCTAGTCTCACATGGGTTGGACCAGCCTAGTCTCACATGGGTTGGACCAGCCTAGTCTCACGTGGGTTGGACCAGCCTAGTCTCACGTGGGTTGGACCAGCCTAGTCTCACGTGGGTTGGACCAGCCTAGTCTCACATGGGTTGGACCAGCCTAGTCTCACATGGGTTGGACCAGATGACGCCAAAAGGCGACCTCGTTGGCTCCCATTGTACTCTGCACGCGCGTGCACCCACTCCCGCGTGTGGAGCGTATTTCCAGGCACTACATATACATTGAAGGCTGAGTTAATGGTTCTGATACCAATAGTCGCTGCTGCTCTTGTGTGTAACTAGGAATCGGACTTTGGTCACTGGGATAATCGGGTGTTACATTAAACCTCGACACCAATGCAGTCCACACGGTCTAAATTATCTTCCATCATTGTCAACTTTAGCAAACGCCTGGCTCTTTATCAGCCTTTTGAGGTCCACGGGCCATTTACACACTCCCATAAGGCTGAAGAAAATAAAAATATGCAATATAATTATTTTTTTCCTCTGGCAACGTGAGGTTTTTCTTTCGTAAATACTGTAGTGAAGCACATTTTTCAGCACCATGTGTGGAGAATTTTGCAAGGTAATTAAACAGGTGTGTGCCCTGTGTCCAGTGATGTGAATGCTTTATAGAGTAGAACGAAAGATGTGTTGAAGGGGTTTTATATCGTCTGGCTGTGCACGGCATTTAAAAACAAAACATCCAAGGACTACTTAACGACATGCGAGTGACCCGGTGAAGACGACGACAACACGAATAATAATACCACCAACTAATTGTATGGCAATTACCATTCGCTTAATATAATCAATAGTTGATATTAACTGATTGCTCCGATAGCTGGTTAGTGGTCAATAGTTGGAGGTCTATTAAAGTGGGAGGTGCGCGTCTTTTCCAGTGACCTATGCACCACTCCATTTGCTGTACCCAGTGAGGCAAATACTTTGAAGCCCTCGTGTGACAACAGAAATGAATGTCCCACTTTGCTCAGCTGCTTCGGTTGTTTATTTACCAAATCCTCCAGCGAAGGGCACCGTGCTGTAATTAAGATTAGCCGGAGCCATCCATCCTGACGTCTACTGAGGGTTATTTCGCTCCGTGTTCCGCTTATCACAAAGCCCCCATTGGTGGCTAAAAACCCACAAGAAAGGGATTACTCTCCAACATTCATCTTTGGTGAGCACTTTATGTATGCAAATTATGTGTGTGTGTGTATATATGTATAGCGCAGTGGCATGGCCTAGGCGGTAGTGCATTCACAGCTCGTAGAAGAGGTTGGTGGTTCGAAGCAGGCAAGCCGCCCTGGTTAGTACTGCTGGGGTACTGATCATACAAATGCGCACTGTCTGCTGCGCAGTGGATGTTCAAGATCCCATGATGTGATTTGAAACGAGAAGGCCGATTGTGAACCGGCGTCAAATTTGAGAGAGAAAGAAAAATACTCGCAAATTACTGAACCTGTTTGTGAAACATTGCACGTTTGTTATGAGAATAGCGTGAATAGCAAAACCACTGTGTTATTTTAAAACCGTTTTTGTCTTTGTTGTTTGAATTCTGCTTGGTAACAGATTACGCGTCCAGGTATATATCTTTACACTTAGTATATATAAGAAATATATTGTGATACATATCATTAATACAAATATATCGTTATTTATAAATATATGTATTCATATATAAACATACGTGTATAATTATATTTAATACTAAATATATATATACTGTCGTCTCAGTTGCATTTGACAGGGTTGAATACATTTTTATTTGAAGTGGATACGTAGACAGATTTTATATAGGTAAGTGGAACATTTTTGAGATGACTTAGATACTTTGCAAGTGAGACTGAAACTATTTAGGGAGAAATAGATGCAAGGGCAAATATATAAAATCTGCATAGTACCACACACTTATAGTGAGAATATATGAGATGGTTAATGATATAAAATAAAAGTACCGCACTATAGATAGCATGGTAATATTAGCCATAATTCCCTTGTGAATTAGGTTTAGTGGGAGAAATCTTAAAAGGACCTAGCAAGGGTTTCTAATTATCAGCCTATAGCGCAAAGGGGACCGAATTCAAATTGGATGCAGCATTCATTTATCTCTCTCTCTTGCAGATAACATTTAAATTGTGACTGGGAGCAGCTTCCTTTGAATATGTATTATTAACTGCCATGGTGGATTGTGGGTAAAAAAGGCAAAACAAGAATTATCATCAGATGCCATTACACACTGACGTGTACACGGCCAAGGTGCTGACCTGTAAATGCTTCCTGACACCACCTCCTCTCGAGGTAGGTCTCGGCTAGAGGGGCTTCAAAAGAGCCGAACCTTCTCGATGGTATTTCTAGCTTACTCTGCCACACTGGCAAGCCGTCTTGGAGGAGGTGGCATTAGAGGCCGTTCATAAATGACGTCACGCGATTTTGGACAATTTTTTACCCCCCCCCCCCTTCGTCACACGGCGTCACAAAAAGTCAAACCCCCCCCTCAAATATGACGTCACAAAGCTCTGCCCCCCCCCCCAAACATGGCGCTGCAATCTGATGTTATAAGAGAAAACATGTATTAAAAAGTATATTTAATTAAGTAGGAACGTGTTGTCTATATTTATTTAAAGTTGCGCATTTGATATGACGTCACATTTTTAAACTCCCCCCCCCCCTCGTCACACATCGTCACAAATGTCTGACCCCTTCCCCCTCCGTAGGTGTGTGACGTCATTTATGGACGGCCCCTTACCCACACTATACCCCACCAGAAGTGAAGCTGCTCAATGGCTAAGTGTGGTGTTCACCGCATACACTGCTGCATGAACAGAAGCAGTGGGGGAGGGGGGGTTAAGAAACTTGCACTTGCCCCAACAGTCTGTTAAGGCTATATTACAGGGGGGGATCTTTGTCTTTGTGTATAAATGTGCTCACCGTTGCTTGCACTGCCACGCTAGGAGACCAAACTGGCGACCTCCGGATTGCAGGTTCAGCGTGCCAGCCATTGCACCACTGCTCCGGTGGCGAGATGTTAACTACCTCGCCCGGTATACAGAAGGTCGTTGTTTTGATCCCGACCCTGACGCCTGCTGTATATTTGGAGTTTTCATGTCTCTCTCTCGCTCTCTCCCCGTGGTCGCGTGGATTTTTACTCCGTGTCCTACGGTTTTCCCCTCCACATTTAGAAAAGTGCGTTTAGAGTACTTGGTTGTGATAGATGTCCACATGATAAGCCACTTCGTTTGAGCTATCAATTGTGGCCAGGTCGCTTCTGAAAATATCTATATAGCGCAGTCGACCTTAACTGATAAATAAAAAAAAGTTTTACTTTATGACTAAATATAGTATATAAAACAAATACATAAAAATTATTATACATTCGGAATTTTGAGAAGCAGCCTTTCTTCAAAGCCGAGAGAAAAGGGCAGATATATCTTAAGCAACCAGCAAACTATTTATACAGGTAACATTTGCACAGTTTGATATCCGCATATGAGCATGGTTATTTAGTTTTGGGTTACATCGTGCAGGTCCTTCAATGTTTATATTTAAAACCATCTACCACCCAGCAGGGTCACGTAGGCAAAGATGGAAATAGATTTTTTTGAAAAGCAAGCAGAGAGTTACATCCAGGTTCATCAGGTGTTTAACAAAATCATTTTTTTCCATGAGGATATGAGCATCAATTTCGCACCAAGTTACATAATCACGGTTCCCATGAAGTACGTGATGTTGCACGTACATATGTAGCGTCATTGACAGGCATTGTATAGCGTCTTATGTATACTTACCTGTAGTAGCAGACATGTGTCCATAGGGGGTGGTAACCCGGGATGGGTAGGATCAGCCGGGCCGTTGGGACACGAGCTTCTCCCAGCCCCAAGAGAGGGGTTGGGGGGGGGGGTATTCCAGAGCCCCCTAGAGAGTTTCAGAAGGGGGCGTGACCAGGGCCGGAGAGGGCGTGACCAGGGGCGGAGAGACCCTGGCACGAGTATAAAAGCCAGACCTCGCGACGAGTCCGACAGTCTTCGTCAAGCTGAAGAAAGAAGACCAGCTCGGCTAGGACCCTGGGAACCCCCAGACATGACGTCCTTCTAAGGGCCGGGGCTGTCGTGGGCCAGTGGTCGAACCTGGGAACCCCCGGGACCCGCCGTCCTTCTAAGAGCCAGTACCGGGTGGACCAGGGGTTCGGGATCCGTAGACCTTGGCTGGGTTGGGTCAGATAGCCTCCCCCTAGGTGCCCTTAGCCGGAGGAACGTGAGTGTAGTCCCAGTGGTTAGGACACGCGAGCCCGGAGGCTGTACCTCCCTAAGTATCGGGTAGAGGGGCCGCTACCCCTCTGTGTTAGGGAGCGTGTTTCTCACACGTATCGCTAATAAACGTGTTGCCTCAAGCGCTCCGTCTCCAGGCTCCTTGGACCCACTACACACGAAAGGGCACCTGCAACCATATTTGTGTAAGTATAAGAATAGGGTTTACCCTTTCTGGCAATAAAACACGTGTTAAGATGTTCAATCACCAAACAGAAACCAAGTCTCAACCAGTGTTAGACCAGAGAACGCCAAAAGGCGTTGAGACTCGGCCCTAAAGAAGGCTGTATCTGGTGTAGACCAATCAGTTTCAAAGACAATGGATATAATCCCATAGCACTTCACCCAGCCCGTGCCACGAACCTGGTGAAGTGCTGAGTCACCTACCTGACCCTCATAGCAATTCACCCATCCCGTGCGACAGCCTCGGTGAAATGCTATGTCAGAATCATAATATTTATTGATACTGGAGGAATCCGATGAGCTATAAAGATTTTTTTCTCACAGACGTCCAGTAGTCATCCACCTGACCCCCGTCAGACATTCACCACTCACCTGGTACCACACCAATCAGCAGCCATCTACTCAGCTGAATCTCATAACCAATGTGTACAGGGTGCTCCAGATGTCTTGTGACCCTCCATTTCATTCTCTAAAAACTTAATATTTTCAAAGTAAGGTTTATTTAAAACAGAAAATGAATATGCGAAGGGAAAAAAATGTTAGGGGTCAACTAATTGGGGGGGTCACATGCCATCTGGACTACCTCTGTACATTGTACGTGGCACGAAGAAGGGCAATTTGGCCGAGACATGGCCTATTATATATTTGACTCGGAAGGGAGTGTTATTTACGAATGCGTTGAGTGTGTTGTTTATTGCGCAAAATTGTGGTGGGCAGGCCTTTTGAGATTGAATGCCCCCCCCCCTTCACACGTCCCCTCCCTGCACGTCGATGCGGTTTGTGCGACTGAAATTTGGGCTGCAGGAATTTGTGTTACGCGGCGGGGTATTTCAGTATCATAAAAAAATAAAAAGCGTATCAAATAAAAAAAGCGACGCCGCCGTGGGGGATACGACAAATGATCAGATCAATTGTAGTTTTAGTTTTAATTTTGAGCTGATTTGCATGACAACCCCATTCGGCGGAGGTGACATTGGTCGAGGAGTTCACCAAAGATAGGTGCACGCATGCAAGCAGATTAGCCCCCTCGTTATATTTATCATTTAGGATGGATTAGAATTTACTGTTCAGTTTTAAAAAGTCCCAGTTTTCTTAGCGCCCCACACAGTGTAGTCCGCGACTATGTAGTCAGTAAATCTCGCTGCCCTCTCTGATCTGTGGAAGGCCCAAACCGTTTACGATTCTATTAGAAAGCAGTGTTCAATGACTTTTTTTGTAACGTAGCAGTACGCTGCTATCAACAGTTCCCTTACATTTTTGTAAAAAATATACAATTCCTTGAAAACCAATGCAACAACTTGTTTTTGTGTTATTAAACGGACAGCCGTCTGTTGCACCACATTAAAAAAAAACATTTCATGCCATCAGCCTATGGGCATTCTTAACCAATGTGTCCCAGAGGCATTTGCTAAAGCTGGCACTCTGGGCCTGTTTGTCTTTCTGAGACATCAGCACTGATAGTGAAAGAGACCTTTGTCTGATTAATTATTACCCCTCAGAATAGTCTTCCACGAATTGCACGCTGTGTAGGGACATCCACATGAAAGCGTTCAGAAGGGGGACTGGAATGATGTCGATGAAACCAATTAATCGATTGAAAGTTTCAACCAACTACTTTTTTGTGTTCGATTACTCAGGCCCTTTAAAAACATGATAGTTGTTTCAACGTCTCTGTTTCCCGAATGCGGAAAACGTCACAAACTATTCCTCACGGCGGCTTTTGGCTCGCGATCAAACAAAAGCGGTCACTGCTTTCATATGCGCTTCTGCTGCCGTCTGGAACGCTCTTCCTTCCAATATAAGGAAGCCACTTGAGCTATGTACTTTTAATTCTTTAGAACTGCTTTTGTGTTTAGTTTATTGTCCTTGCCCCGCACCTCCGATTACCACGGTTGACTACGTACTGTGTGAAAGAAGTTAAACATACATACGTACAAGCGATCAAGTGGAACACCAAATAGTTGATAGTGGGACACTGTTTGGGCAGATCTTGTGTACTTTGCTGCAGTCAAGGGATTTGACAGAGGGGTTAAAGCATTGAATGAGTCAAATGCTTTGAAGGTAGATGTTGATGAATTACAATTGCTTGTGTAATGTGGCATTTCGCTCTTTGTCTTTATTCAATCTTCCCTGGCACAACTCTTTTCATCCCAATGGGCTCTTTGATTTTTAATGAAAATGTAGTAATAAAACGTCATACCACGCACACGTAATTTCATACATGTTCGGATGATCAAATCACCCTGAATGTGCTATATCCGGTCTGATCGCAGAAGCTGAGCAGGCTTTTAACCTGGTTATTTCTTGGATAGCTGGCGACCAGGGCTTGCCAGGTGTTGCACGTGTATGGGTTACGAGGTGGCCAGTAGATGGCAGTGTTGAGTTGTCAGCACTTTGCACGCACGGTGGAATTTCTCCAGGTTCTCTGGTTTCCAAGGCCGTAGCCATGGAGTCAACATTGGGGGCGACTAAATCTTCCAGGGGGTCTGGGGTCCCCCCCCCCCCCCATAAAAAAATCTAAATTTGAAAACGAATTTCTTGCCTAAAATATTAAAAAATTCACTTGCACATACGATGGACTTTTTTTTATTTCTTTTTAACAATAATGTCTAACAGTGTATTGTATTACATTGCTCGGTTTTTTCTTTTTTTACCCTTTCTGGTTTCATTGTATGCAATGGCAGAGATTAGGGATTTATAAAGTACAACCATAGCCACAATCATATAAACAGAAATCTATTTTATAGCAATATATGGGGGGGGGGGGGGGGGGGGACGGGACATTTTGAGCATATTTGAATATTTACGGGCTTGCTGGTTTCTTTCCACATTCATCCTAACACTCATTCATGGAAATGGCCCAACAACTCAACGCAGGCTCTTCCTGAAAAATAAGTGTTGAGACTCATTGGTGATGCTCTCCTAGGCAAATAATTGGTACAGTTAATAATTCCCTCTTTCCGCCCATTACTTACACAGTATACACAGTACCCTTTGCAATTAGGCTCAGCGGTGGTAACACGCGGCTCACAATCGTAAGACTGGGTGCCGACTCGCTCAGCCCATCATCCAGTCGGGGTCGATAAAATGAAACCGCTTTGTGTGAAAGTCACCAGTGGTTGCCCTATTTATAGACTCACCCTTTCCATCGGAATGTGGAATTTCTACCACTGGTAAAAAAAATAATAATCAGGATGCTCATTTAATCCGTAAATTACGGGATTTTGTCGAAAAAATGTAATACATTCATTTCGTTGTAATATCAGTTTTTTTTATATTCATAGCGGTGTTATAGCGACGTGCGGCATTTAACATAATTACCCCGCCCATACGCCTCCCATCGCCTGGGAAAGGTGGCTTGCATAGGCTGGATGTCACTCTGTAAGAGCCTGGGCGAAAGGGGCTGTCGTCATGCTCACACACATGTGTGTGTGTGTGTGTGCCTGTGTGTGTGGGGGGGGGGAGATCACGTGGATCCCATCTTATGCAGCTCTCCCAAACCAGCGAGTGGAGGAGCAAGAGAGAAGAAGATAGGGGCAGGCAGAGAGAGAGAGAGAGGAGTGAGAGACGACACACACACACCGCGTGCACAACAGCAGAGGCACCACCACCACCACCACGCTCCGACTGGCAGCACGGCACGCTGCTGCTGCTGTTGCTTGCACGCAGACAAAAGCTCCCTTTCGTCTCACAAGAACTGGTCGCGCTGTTATCCCAACTCAGCCCTCTGCGCAGAAGGTAACGGGGGGGGGGTTCACGCGAACGGTAACACAGCCAAACGCCGCACACGCGAGCCGCTATTTCACGCATTCACCACCCGCATGCGTTGCGTTAATCGGAGCGCGTGTACACACACACACAGCGTGCACACACAGCGTGTACACACACACACACACAGCGTGCACACACAGCGTGTACACACACACACAGCGTGCACACACAGCGTGTACACACACACACACACAGCGTGCACACACAGCGTGTACACACACACACACACAGCGTGCACACACAGCGTGTACACACACACACACAGCGTGTACACACACACACATAGACAGAGTGTACACACACACACAGCATGTACACACACACAGCGTGTACACACACACAGCGTGCACACACACACACAGCGTGCACACACAGCGTGTACACACACACACATAGACAGAGTGTACACACACACACAGCGTGTACACACACACAGACAGCGTGTACACACACACAGCGTGTACACACACACAGCGTGTACACACACACGGCGTGTACACACCACACAGTGTGTACACACCACACACAGCGTGTACACTCACACAACGTGTACACACACAGCGTGTGTACACACACAGCGTGTACACACCACACACACAGCGTGTACACACACACTGTGTACACACACACACAGCGTGTACACACACACAGCGCGTACACACACACTGTGTACACACACACACACAGCGCGTACACACACACAGCGTCTACACACACACAGCGCGTACACACACACTGTGTACACACACACAGCGTGTACACACACAGCGTGTACACACACAGCGTGTACACACACACAGCGTGTACACACACACAGCGTCTACACACACACACAGCGCGTACACACACACTGTGTACACACACACACACAGCGTGTACACACACACAGCGTGTACACACACACAGCGCGTACACACACACAGCGCGTACACACACACACACACAGCGCGTACACACACACTGTGTACACACACACACAGCGTGTACACACCACACACACAGCGTGTACACACCACACACAGCGTGTACACACCACACACACAGCGTGTACACACACACACACAGTGTGTACACACCACACAGCGTGTACACACACAGACAGCGTGTACACACCACACACACAGCGTGTACACACAGACAGCGTGTACACACAGCGTGTACACACATACAGCGTGTACACACATACAGCGTGTACACACAGCGTGTACACACAGCGTGTACACACAGACAGCGTGTACACACAGACAGCGTGTACACACACACAGCGTGTACACACACACAGCGTGTACACACCACACACACAGCGTGTACACACACACAGACAGCGTGTACAACACACACACACAGCGTGTACACACACACAGCATGTACACACAGCATGTACATACACACAGCGTGTACACACGCACAGCATGTACACACAGCATGTACACACACACAGCGTGTACACACAGCATGTACACACACAGCGTGTACACACATACAGCGTGTACACACAGACAGCGTGTACACACCACACACACAGCGTGTAAACACCACACACACAGCGTGTACACACACACAGACACCGTGTACACACCACACACACAGCGTGTACACACCACACACACAGCGTGTAAACACCACACACAGACAGCGTGTACACACACGGCGTGTACACACACACACAGCGTGTACACACACACATTGTGTACACACACACACAGCGTGTACACACACACAGCGTGTACACACACACATTGTGTACACACACACACAGCGTGTAAACACCACACACAGACAGCGTGTACACACACGGCGTGTACACACACACACAGCGTATACACACACACATTGTGTACACACACACACAGCGTGTACACACACACAGCGTGTACACACACACACCGTGTACACACACACACAGCGTGTACACCCACACAGCGTGTACACACACACCGTGTACACACACACAGCGTGTACACACACACACAGCGTGTACACACACACAGCGTGTACACACACACAGACAGCGTGTACACACACACAGGGTGTACAGACACACACAACGTGTACACACACAGACATCGTGTACACACACACGCGTGTACACACACACAGACACCGTGTACACACACACAGACACCGTGTACACACACACACAGCGTGTACACACACAGCGTGTACGTACACACACAGTGTGTACACACACACAGCGTGTACACACACAGCGTGCACACACGCACACAGTGTGTACACACACACAGCGTGTACACACCACACACACAGCGTGTACACACACACGCACACAGCGTGTACACACACACACAGACAGCGTGTACACACACACAGCGTGTACACAGCACACAGACACACGTGTACACACAGTACACGTGTGTCTGTGTGCTGCGTGCGTCCGAGCAGCAGCCCCACCGAGGGACACTTCGCGTGCCTCTATCCCGAATGTCGTCGTCGTCTTCGCGTTGTTCGCCGCGGGAGCCGCGCAGAAGCAGCAGCAGCAGCAGCTGCTGCTGCTGCTGCTGCCTCTGCTGCTGCTGCTTCTGCGGTGGTGCGCCCCGTGTCCGCGTAGCGCTCGCTCCGTGAGCCCGAGTCGTCTTCCACATCCTACACATCCACCACATCCTACACATCCACCACATCCACATCCTACACATCCTACACATCCACATCCACCACGTCCTACACGTCCTACACATCCTACACATCCACCACATCCTACACATCCACCACATCCACCACATCCTACACATCCACCACATCCTACACATCCTACACATCCACATCCACCACGTCCTACACATCCTACACATCCTACACATCCACCACATCCTACACATCCACCACATCCTACACATCCACCACATCCTACACATCCACCACATCCACCACATCCTACACATCCACCACATCCACGACATCCTACACATCCACCACATCCACATCCACGACATCCTACACATCCACCACATCCACATCCACCACATCCTACACATCCTACACATCCACCACATCCTACACATCCTACACATCCACCACATCCTACACATCCTACACATCCACCACATCCACCACATCATACACATCCTACACATCCACCACATCCTACACATCCACCACATCCACCACATCCTACACATCCTACACATCCTACACATCCACCACATCCTACACATCCACCACATCCACCACATCCACCACATCCTACACATCCACCACATCCACCACATCCTACACATCCTCCACATCCTACACATCCACCACATCCTGCACATCCTACACATCCTAGACGTCCTACACACCCTACACATCCTACACATCCTACACATCCACCACATCCTCCACATCCTACACATCCTACACGTCCTACACGTCTTACACATCCAGCACATCCTACACATCCTACACATCCTCCACATCCTCCACATCCACCACATCCACCACATCCTACACATCCTCCACATCCTCCACATCCTACACATCCACCACATCCTACACATCCTACACATCCACCACATCCTCCACATCCTACACATCCACCACATCCTACACATCCTACACATCCACCACGTCCTACACATCCTACACATCCACCACGTCCTACACATCCTACACATCCACCACACCCTACACATCCTAGACATCCTAGACATCCTACACATCCTACACATCCTACACATCCACCACATCCTACACATCTTACACATCCACCACGTCCTACACATCCTACACATCCACCACATCCTACACATCCTACACATCCTACACATCCACCACATCCTACACATCCTCCACATCCACCACATCCTACACATCCTCCACATCCTCCACATCCACCACATCCACCACATCCTACACATCCTCCACATCCTCCACATCCTACACATCCACCACATCCTACACATCCTACACATCCACCACATCCTCCACATCCTACACATCCACCACATCCTACACATCCTACACATCCACCACGTCCTACACATCCTACACATCCACCACGTCCTACACATCCTACACATCCACCACACCCTACACATCCTAGACATCCTAGACATCCTACACATCCTACACATCCTACACATCCACCACGTCCTACACATCCTACACATCCACCACATCCTACACATCCTACACATCCTACACATCCACCACATCCTACACATCCTCCACATCCACCACATCCTACACATCCTACACATCCTCCACATCCACCACATCCTACACATCCTACACATCCACCACATCCTACACATCCTACACATCCTCCACATCCACCACATCCTACACATCCACCACATCCTACACATCCTACACATCCTAGACGTCCTACACATCCTACACATCCTCCACATGGCGGGCGATGCGTGGTGGTTGTGGTGGTGGTTGTGGTGGTGGTGGCGGTGCTTGCCAGCCACCCGCTCGTGATCTTTGTCTTTGTGTATACATGTGCTCGCTAACAGCACTTGCCCCAACAGTCTGTTGAGGCTATGTTACAGGGGGGGGGGGTCTTTGTCTTTGTGTATACATGTGCTCGCTAACAGCACTTGCCCCACAGTCTGTTGAGGCTATGTTACAGGGGGGATCTTTATCTTTGTGTATACATGTGCTCGCTAACAGCACTTGTCCCAACAGTCTGTTGAGGCTATGTTACAGGGGGGGGGGGTCTTTGTCTTTGTGTATACATGTGCTCGCTAAAAGCACTTGCCCCACAGTCTGTTGAGGCTATGTTACAGGGGGGGGGGTCTTTGTCTTTGTGTATACATGTGCTCGCTAACAGCACTTGCCCCAACAGTCTGTTAAGGCTATGTTACAGGGAGGATCTTTGTCTTTGTGTGTAGTGGAGAGCGGTGGGATAGTGGTTAGCGCGCTGTGGTGCGCTACGAATCCGGCAACCCGAGTTCAATTCCTGGTTCACGGCCACAGCACCAGCGATTACTATCAGAACTGTTCTTGGGGGCCTCTCCTAGGTCGACTCGGCCTTAAATGAGTAACCTGGTGCGGTGTATAAACATCACTACTTGGGAGACAAAGGCGATCGGCCGGATGTGTTCCTGACCACCCCCACCCCCTCGTGTGCCGTGCCGGTCTACATAGGTTGCTCCTCGCGAACAGCACTTGCCCCAATAGTCTGTTAAGGCTATACGGGGGGCATCTTTGTCTTTGTGTGTCTACGATCAAAGCAATTCCAGGGGCACCTACAAACCTGTAAGGTCCCACACACACTCACACACACGCATCGTTTGGAATCAACACGTTGCTTCGCTCGACAAACCACGGGTTGTATAGAACACGTGTGTGGATGATGATGATGATGCTGCTGTTGCTCTTCTGTGTGGTTGTAATGAGCGGTGCAGGACGTCTGTCGGAGCGAAGTGCTCGCAAATACCGCGTGCGGTCCGTATACATTGTATGTATACATTGTATGTATACTGCATGGATGTACTGTCAGTGGTGAATCTATACATAGATGTTGATCTATCTATGGTGGGTCTGTCTGGTACTGCCAGCGCACGATGTGGATTACAGACGAGAGGCATTTGCGGTGTTTGTTCCACACAAAGACAAAAGATCCCCCTCGTAGCCTCAACAGGCTTGTAGGGGCAAGTGCTATTAGCGAGCACCTATTTATGCCACACACACGGCTACATGCACCCTATCCAGCTATTACGCTGTCGATAACACGGCATTGTTATACTTCTGTAAGGCTAATAACGTTTCTTTTTACAGTTCTACAAAATGTACACGATTCTCTGCACGCTGTTAACCACCACGGTGGTGGTGTGACCACATCATCTCTGATGGTGGCGTGTATATACTGCAATATCTCTGTGTATATCTATACACCAACCACTGGCTCTTGGGCACATTTGCGAATTAATAATCAATTCTCGTCTCCGCATTGTTTGCGGCGGCTGAGTTGTGAACAGGTCTTATGCTCCCGGCGGAGATGGTCGTCGCCGTCTCTTGGAAACAGCCGCGTTGCTCCCATTCCCCTCCCCACAATAATAATAATAAAGGTTTTATGTTTTAACCCCACTTCTCCCCCGGGGTCTCGCAATCCGTGGCTGCACCGTGAAGCTAAGGGGCTCACGATATTAATAATAATAAGACTTGGCGGACACAATAGCCGGCGGTGGTGGTATTTTATTCAAAGGTTTGTAGTTCACTCATAAGGAGGGTGCCCTGCTTGGCAGTGAAAGAAGGTTTACGCAGAGTGAAATCAGAAGCTGTATTTATGCTGAAGGAATCCGATGAGCCGTCAAGCTCTTGTTTTCCCACAGATGTCCGGTCAGAATTGCCACGTGATGTCGACTTGTGTGTGCCGAGAGAGAGGGCTTTCTCAAGAACAGCCAAAACACAATCTAAAAGCTGGTGGGGTTCCGAACGTTTCTGCACCAGTGGGTCCAAACCTAACCCAACATGATTTAACGGACAGCCATGTGCAGCGTACCGATAAATCGTGTCTGGAAGTTGCGCTGACCACTTCCCACGCACAGCCTTGTGGTCTGCGCAGCACAGTTTGGGCCACTGGGGGCTCTATGGTAAGGAGCAGTCTCCCGGAACAGCGTTTATTGGCCAGGGAGTCATAGTATTTGGGCCAAGAGTATGATACGCATTTGTCAGTGCAAACAAATACCTGTAAAGGGCAAGATGGCAGAAACAAAAAGCCAGAAAGTTAAATCGGACAAGATTCAAATGAGACATTTTTCAAGGAACACCAATTTTTGCAAACAGTATGATACCATCTTCTTGGTTCTTTCGGTAAAGTCACGTAGAAGGGAAGTAATAAAATAATAAAAATTAAACATAATAAAACAATTCTCACGACGTTTCGGCCACAACGCAAGCAGCCGTCCTCAGGTGAAAACCAGGTCTGTCGAGGCGACAGCGTCTGAATGAAACAGCACACGTGCTTGGAGCATATATATATATAAGCTGGGTTGGATACCAAATGTATAATTGTTGATAGACTGACAAAATTGTGAAAGTGAAAAATAAGGGAAAAAAGTGTTGCCGAGAAAAAGGAATGGAAATAGTATTTGCAGCAACCAATTTGGTGATTGAAGCTCTTTGAGGTTCAGCTCTAGAATTTCATCTCTCCCCTGCCCCCAAAATGGGTGCTGCTCGTCTCGTGCCGTCATCTTTCCAGACACCTGGCTTGTGGGCAATACCTCCTTCCCACGGCTCTCTGTCCCTCCGCCAAGTCTCACCGCAATGCTAATCTGCACCCCCATCCTTGCGCTTATTTACGTCAGCTGTGTCCATCGCATCGCATTCTTGGTCTCCCTTCTGGAATTTCTGAGCAAGTGTCATTTTTTTTCTCTCGAGGTGCTCTCTCTGGTTTCCTCCCACATTGATCGACAATTCATTAATATGGCTGAAAACATCTTAATATATCTACGCAGCTCTGTGTGTTGTAGATTGTGTGGGGTTTTGAGATGTATTTGGCATACATGATGCTGCTCTCTCTCTATATAAAACATATCCTCGTCAGATATCCTTTTGTAGACAAGCTGTAAGGTGGTGGACGAGGTGTCCATAGCAAGGCCGTAGCCATGGAGTCAACATTGGGGGGGGGGACCAAATCTTCCAGGGTGTCTGGGGGTCCCAACTCAGAAAAAAAAAATATCTAAATTTGAAAAATCATTTCCTGCCTAAAATATTTAAAAATTCACTAACACATGGGATGGACTTTTTATTTTATTTACAATAATGTCTAATAGTGTATTGTATTACGTTGCTTTGTTTTTATTTTTTACCATTTCTTGTTTCGTTGTGTGTAATGGCAGAGATTAGGGATTAATAAAGAACAACCATAACCACAATCATATAAACAGAAATCGACGCATTAATTTATATGAAGACAAGTCCAGATATTGTGGCCAAGGTTTAGCAAATTGTTGTTTTTATTTACATAGCATAGCAATAATTTTTTTATACCAAAATATTGGGGGGGGGGGGGGCGGACATTTTGAGCATATTTCAATATTGGGGGGGACGTGGGATGTGGGATGTGGAATGTGTCCCCCCCCAATATATACTATAATTACGGCCTTGGTCCATAGAATCGTGGTTTCTGCCTTCGTATCCCATCCTCGAGTCCCCTTTTCACACCTCGTGTTTCCAACACTCGCTCATTTGCACGGTGTTCTGTCCACGATACCCATAGGGGTCCGTCTGTAGCACAGCATGCTTCCATCTGTCGTTGCACATTCTCTTCAAGGTCCAAGCTTCGCGACTATTTTAAACATAGCAAACGTGTGCTTGGTCTCGCTTTGAGCCTGTTCCTAAACCCCAAGTGCAACTTCACCTACCGTCCAAATCACGCACTCGTTGATGTCTTGAGCCGTATAGTCCAATTCACGAAGTAAGTAGTTTCTTAAATACTTCCACTTGTGATTTTGGTTTCTAGTTGGGGCATATTGCAAGGCCATAAATTCTAAGGCACATTGCTTTTTGGAGCTTTCATGCACCTGGGGATGGCCCTTTAAAGGTAATTCATGTTT
Organism: Lethenteron reissneri; assembly: GCF_015708825.2. NCBI lineage: Eukaryota > Metazoa > Chordata > Hyperoartia > Petromyzontiformes > Petromyzontidae > Lethenteron > Lethenteron reissneri. Next base: position 7,396,566 of record NC_083790.1, on the reverse strand, counting down.
TATCATTCAGACGTGGGCACATTTATTCACTTACGCATGCATGACCAGCTGTTCACAATACAATACACACCACATGCAACACGCATGGCCACGGTGGCTCTTGTATATACGGTGGCGGGCCAAGCGGGGTTTAGGAAGCAATACGATCGACAGCTAAACATAGATTCCAATATTGTGATATTTGGCTCATTTTAAGCTCTCTATGCATACCAGTCTTGGTAATGAATATGACCTATTTGGTTTTTAAGAACAAACGAAATAAATATGAAACATTATAGCTCGTCCATACCCTTAACAATCTCAGGTTGTCTTAATCAAGTGTGTATTTATACGTGGTGTGTATGTATACATCTTCCCACAGCAGTTGGGACCATAGTGCATGACGGGAACAGCAACAACAACAAAAAAACCCATCGCTTAAAAATTAACACAGTGTGAGAAAGCGTTTCCTTTGTGCGATATTCGACAACTACATATTGCAGTTCCCATTCTGTGATGAAAGACGTCAATTGATCGTTTCAGATATGCCAGTCCCCACCGATCATCTACAGGAATTGTTAATGCAGAAGCCGTGACGTAATAAAACTAGGTCAGGCCACAAAACCCCTAAGTTTCAGTCAATTGCACTTATCTGACTGTCGCCTGATGAAGCTAGTTGTAATTACTGGCGAAACGTCGTACTCAGTTTGTAAATGTTGTGGCTTGGCTCTCCAACACACCGGTGTGTTGTACTAGTGACGAATTGGCCACGTTCTCACCATTGGAACCTCATTTGCCAGTAAAAAATATGATAATTGGTTTTTTACCCTTCTATCTGGCAACAAAACTGACACCTTTTGGCGTCATCTGGTCCAACCCATGTGAGACTAGGCTCTAAGGAAAGCTGTCTCGGGTGTGGACCAATCAACTTCAAGGACAGTGCATACATTATCAGAGTTATGTTTTTTGTTTGCATTATGACTGCAGGTATTGTGGCCACGTTCTGTTTACGTGACAACCCTTACTAGTTGGCCTTGTCGGGAGGTGGTGGGTTTAATGACACATTTACGCGATCTAACCCAAAAAAAACCTGTATTATAAACAACAACAACACACGGCAAACACGTGTACAAAAAGCACTCGGCGCCTTTGCACATTATGCAAAACCCATCGGAGGTGTCGTTTAGTTAATGTGCTACTCTTGTTGGAACGAGGAATGCAAATGATAGAAGCAGTAGGAGGTGGGGAGTGGATTGGTTGATGGGAGGCGAAGGTGGCAGGGCATGGCATGATGGCATCTCACTTTGGGGGGGGTGTAGGGAGAAATGTTTATCCCCCCTGCCCACACCCCCCCAATGAGAGATGATGGTACACTACAGAACTCCTACATTATGCCTTCACTCTGGTGATAAAGGCTCTTGTGGCGTACACAGATGTGGTCCATTAAATTGCCATCTTTTAAAAAGGGCGCTTGGGTTTAACATGCTACCACCCCACCATTCCTGCTTGAAACACAACAGCACTTGAAACACAGCCGCTCTATTGTCTTACCACCTTCCCCTGCAGACGTCGAGGACTCGGCGATGAACCCCCGTGGCTCCTCAAAGTGCTTTGTCACAGCGCATTTGCATTGCAACCCCTCAAAGAGATTCCACGCACTCGGCTCGCGAGCTTGCCTGTTCAATTGTTTAGCATCAGAGTCGTGTGGCTGTGGGTGCGCGCTCGTGTGTGGGGAGCGGAAGGGCATCTCGGTTTAGCGCGCTGCGCTACTAACCTCACAGACCCGAGTTCCATTCCCACTCTCACGGCCAACCACCGGTGACGATTATCTGAACCGTTCCTGGGCCCCTCCCCTAGGTCGGTCGGTGTGTATACAGCGCCACTGGGGAGACAAAGGCCGGCCAGGCGTGGTGCTGGCCACCCACGGCCTCGTATACCGTGTCAGCCTTCATAGGTGCTCGCTAACAGCACTTGCCCCAACAGTCTGTGAAAGCTATGGGGGGGGGGGGATCTTTGTCTTTGTTTGCACAGGGAGAGGGTGGAAGGGTTGATGCTCAGAGTGGCCAGTGCTTTCTTTTTCGCCACGAGAAAATATTTAATGCAAAGCAGATGTTTCTGCCGGATATTTTCTGACAAGTTACTGGGATTGCCGCCCCAGCTCCTCTGCACAAAGTGCACGGTGGTCCTTGCGGTCTGTGGGCCCGTCGCTTGCCGTTCGCGGCGTGGGGGTACCCACCACGCAGAGTGGCGCTCCTGCTGACTGAGATGATGACGAGGAAGCTGCTGTAGGAGACTGCTGGTGAGCCGGAGGAGGGACGAGGCCAACTCCCCAAAGGCTGCGGCAAGGCTCGGCTCGCTTGCCCGCAGAAGGCGGTGGCCGTGCTGGTCGCTCGCGTGCTCTCGGTAATGGGAAACATCGCTGTCCGTCCGTCCGTCATCGGCCATGATTGATCCACCGCTGGATGACAGCCTTCTCGAGCCACCGTTGCCTCCCGCGATCCGGCGATGTAAAGATCCGCCGAGCACCCGCACACGAGACTATTGCATTGCTCCGTCTCCTCGGTGAATGTGGTGCTGTGCCCCCCCGCCCCCCCCCCCCCGGACGCTTTTTGCCCCTTGGCTGCTGCCACTTGATTGTTATTCTCGACCATCGCCCATCATCGCTGATAACGACGATGTTCTGTTTAAGCCCGCGTGCTCTTGTCTGCAATCTGCAATGTGTTCTCTAATCCATGTGGTCCTCTTTCTGTGCAATTCCCAACGCGCGTTTCTCTCAACGCTTCCTGAACACGTTTCAGATTTTTTCCATTTAATTCACAAACGGATATGTTTATGATCCACGTAGCATTGCGAAACACAATGAGTCGGATGCCTCCTGTAATCTCCGAGGTTGCCGTTGAAGTGGCCTCTCAGAACGGGGTCATCCTGGAGTTGATTTTAATGGCCTGGTCGTTTATGAATGCTGATACCTGGGCGAGGGTGATTTAAGGGAGTGGGTGTGATTAGCTCTATAATAGTGTTTGAGTCTGCTTGATTTTTGTGCAGTCATTATTGTTTAATCTTGTAATCACTGATATGTTGTTGAATCATTCGCCACGTAGCATCATGAGTGAGGCAGAGTCCATAGTCCACACAGTGTCAGAGCAAAAAATGCAATCCTATGTCATTGGCATGTGGACCTAGATAACTGGGCCATCTGTCGAGGATTTCTAAGCTACCGAGAGTTTTGATTTAAAGTTTTCGTGACTGCAGGGATTCATTTTCTTGGTTCTTTCGGTAAAGTCACGTAGAAGGGAAATAATGAAATAAAATAAATAAAACAAAATTCTCACGAAGTTTCGATTGCAACACAAGTAATCATCATCAGGTGTGAAAACCCCAGCAAGAAAATTTTGAAACAAGTGGCGGTATTTTTTTCTTATGCTAATGTAAAGAAAAAAAACCGCCACTTTTTTGCAAATTTTCTTGCCGTGGTTTTCACACCTGATGATGATTGCTTGTGTTGCAATCGAAACGTCGTGATAATTGTATTGTTTTATATATTTTATTTATTATTTCCCTTCTACGTGACTTTACCGAAAGAACCAAGAAGATGACAACAAAAAACTCAACACGTTTGTCAATAGCCTCGTGTGGAAAATAGATTTCGGTCAATGGCCCTTCTTCATAGCACATAGAGAGGCCGGAGTGATTTAAGAGTTAAACTACGAGCCCGTGATGAGCCTGACACTACTATATCATTCTGTAATTAACTCGTCCTCCACCAAGATTTGTACAGATGTCGAGGTAGTGCCCACCATCTTCTTGGTTTTTTCGGTAAAGTCACGTAGAAGGGAAGTAATAAAATAATAAAAATAAAACATAATAAAATAAAATAATATTTTATTATGTTTTTTTTCGGTCAAGTCACGTAGAAGGGAAGTAATAAAATAATAAAAATAAAAATAATAAAATATTATTTTACCGAAAAAACCAAGAAGATGAATCCCTGCAGTCACGAAAGCTTTAAATCGAAAAGTGCCCACCATGTATTAAAGTCAATGGACAATACATCAACAACATCAGGTATGCCGACGACACTGCACTGCTGGCCGATTCAGAACAAGACCTACAACAAATCTTGGACGAGGTTGCCACAGAGAGTCAAATATGGGGCTTACGAATTCATAAAAAGAAAACAAAGGTTATGAAGGTCAGCCGAACTACAAGCGAAATAACAATCAAGCTGGGCAGCGAAAAATTGGAACAAGTACACCGATTTAAATACCTTGGTGTAATCATTGACGATCAGTTGAACCATGAAGTCGAAATAAAGAGCAGAATTGAACAAGCAAGGCAAGCATTTATTAAATGGAAAACACTCCTTGCAGACCGCAACTTGAGTATATCACTGAAACTGCGCACACTGAAATGCTACATCTGGTCAATTTTGCTGTACGGAGTAGAGACGTGGACACTGACAACAACAGCAACAAAAAGGCTCGAAGCTTTCGAGACGTGGCTGTATCGAAGAATGCTGAAAATCCCATGGACAGCCAAAACCACCAATACACAAGTTCTGCAAGATATGGGCACTGACAGGCAACTGCTGAAGACCATCATTAGCAGGAAGTGTTACTACCTAGGCCACATTGCCCGAAACGACCACAAATACCAGCTATTAAAGCAAATCCTGGAAGGAAAAATCGAAGGGAAAAAACGACCAGGACGGCCAAAAACGACATGGCTCAGTAACATCAAAACATGGCTACAATTAACAACAGCACAAACTCTACACGCCGTGCTAGACCGGGACCAATATCATCGTGAAGTCGCACACGCCGTTAGGCAGCACTAAAGAAGAAGCAGCCCACCATGTTTGTACCAATTGAGTTCATGTGTCTTGGTCTTTGTATAGCGATATAGCGGTTATGTGCAGTGTCGTGGCCAACGCTGCGCTACGAACACGGCGACCCGAGTTCGATTCCTGGCTCGCGGCCAACACCAGTGACGATTGTCTGAACCGGTCCTGGGCCACCCCTGGGTCGACTCAGCCTGAAATGAGTACCTGGTGCGATGTGTAAACGTTGCCATTAGGGAGACAAAGGCGGCCGGACGTGGTGCTGGCCACCCAGCCACTCGTGTGCCGTGGGGGTGCTCGCTAACAGCACTTTCCCCAACAGTCTGTTAAGGCTAGCCGGGGGAAATTTGCCCTTGTTGTCTTTGTCTTCTAGAGATGAGCCATTCGTGGAGGCAAAGTCCTGATGCAAAATTTGTTTCGTATAATGGCCCGGGAAAGCGGTTGGGTAAAGCTTCCTTAAGTAAGTCATTCTAGTACCTGTGAAGACCTTTTTGTTGAAGAGACAAAGGTTGTGTCAAGGTATGCAGTTACTTCTGCACCCCCCCCTCCGCTCCCCCATTGATATTTGAACAAAGACGAACTTTTATTCAGTCGGTAAATCCCACTGAGCGATATACTCTTTTTTTCAGAGATGACCTGGCCACACGCGATTGCTATTCCAAGTGGCTTGCTTCGTCACTCGTGGAAACGTATAGTAGCGGGCAAATAATCTGAACGGATGTCGCTTCTGAACGTGGAGGGCAAAGACGGAAGCCTAAAAAAAAAATATCCACGCGACCAACACAGGGAGCACGCACACTCCATATATACAAGTGTCAGAGTTTGGGGTCGAACCCACGGTCTCCTGCATACCAGGCAGGGGCGATAACGCCTCCCCTGCCCTTAGGTGACATCCACAAACATTACTTAGGCAATTATGCAAAGCAGCATTCTGTTGTGCCTGTTAACGTCGTGATGGAAACGTTTTTTGCGATGCCATATATCACGAAACAATCATACGTTCGTTTTATAGGGCATCGTTGATTTCACATCGAATCATCAGCTGTGGAAGATTTAGTACACTGAATAAGCCAATGAAAGTAAATAATGGTCAAATGATGTGCTTATGAAGTTGTTTTCAGATTGTGCAAGATACCCTAAAGACGACAATGTATGGCAACCGGGTATTATTCAGAATGCGATTAATTAAAGTGTGCCGTACTTGGCCCTTCCCCCCTCTCCAACCATTATATATACGGAGTGGTAGCTCTTGCAATCTCTCATTTACTTGATACAGCTGTCGTGGCTGTGACGGTTCCATCTGAAGACGGAGGCTTGTGTTGCCTCCGAAACGTCGTGATTTTTATTTTTATTTTACTTTTATTAATTGTAATGTTTTACCTACGTGACTTTACCGAAAAAACCTAAGAATATGAATCCTTGCAGTCACTAAAGCTTCACATCTAGAATTAATTTTGTATTTGCAAATGGGGAAAATAACCACTTTGTAAAAAGTTATTATAATAGAGCCGTAACTTCACAATGAACAGACTATGCTGTGTTCAGTATATCACCTTTTAGTTTAATTATTTTTGTGCTATAGAGAGGAAGACAGAAGGGGGGAGAGTCTTGTCTCTCAACCATTGTGGCGTTGCTTTAGAAACCACACGCACAGGCAAATCCCTGGCATTGGCGAGATGTTAACTACCTCGCCTGGTTAGCAGGAGGGGCGTGGTTTTATCCTAACCCTGACGCCTGTATGAGTTTGCATGTCTCTCTCTCTCTCTCTATCTCCGCCCGTGGTTGCGTGGATTTTTCTCGAGGTCCTTCCGTTTTTCTCTCCACATTTCGAAAAACGTGAGTATTTGGCTGCTATAAATTTCCACATAAGCCACTTCAGACTTAAAACTTTCTTGACTGCAGGAATTCATATTTATTAGTTATTTCGGTAAAGTCACGTAAATAGAAAACAAAACATCTAAAATAAAAGCAAAAAACCCACGACGTTTCGATCGCAACATAAGCGGTCTTCATCGGGCGGTTGCTTTTATTTTAGATTTTTGTTTTCTATTTGCCTGACTTTAGCGAAAGAACCAAGAATAAAAGCCACTTCGTTGAGCTGTCATTTGTGACCAGGTCGCTTCTGCAAAAGAGCTATACAGCTCAGTTAGCCTTACCTGGGAAAATAAAAAGAGATTATAGTTTTAATTGAGTTTCTTGTAAAGAGTGGAGTCACTATGAACCGGTGAATGAGGAAACCGATTCATAATACGCTTTTGTCACTCCACTGCTGGATGAAGACAGTGTTGGTCATGGGGGTTGATGGGCTGTACGTCAAACCGCCGGTCAATGCGGGTCGGTGGACGTCACTCGCCGCTGATGTTCGTCGTAGCAGCCGGGAATCGAACTCGGGTCGCTAGGTTCGTCGAAGGGCATTTCATGATAACTCTTGCAGAACCACCCACCGCTACACGCTGTGAGCTTTGCAGTAAGTTGAATATTGCACGACAAACCGGCCGAATTCTTTTTTGATATCGGCAATGATGCTTTCAAATGTGACTTTGGGTCTTGTTCGTTGGTGGTTTATATTTCCTTATAAACAAGCAAGTTCGGTATGTGGTGTGAATATTTCGAGATGATGTATTCGGCAGAACATCTCCTTGACTTCACATGATAATAATCTATTGCTTGAGCCATTAAGCAACATGTTAAGTACTCTTTGGTTTTTTCGGTAAAGTCACGTAGGTTAAAAAAGAAAACAAATCAATTAAATCACGACGTTTCGGAGGCAACACAAGCTTCCGTCTTCAGGTGAAACCATCACAGCAAAATTGCTGTATCAAATGACGGTGTCACCTGAAGACTGAAGCTTGTGTTGCCTCCGAAACGTCGTGATTTAATTTATTTGTTTTCTTTTTTAACCTACATGACTTTACCGAAAAAACCAAAGCGTATGAATCCTTGCAATCACGAAAGCTTCAAATCTAGAACATGTTAAGTATTTTTCTTTAATGCTGCATGGTGTACTCACGTTCGTCGGCGGCTCCGTTATTTTGTAAGCTTATTAACTTCATCGGGGGTAATATCGTTAATTTATTTATTACAAGTTTCAGTGCTCGTGGTAATGTTGGTTCGTTCCATAATTGATGAATTCACTGCTACCTTTACCTGGGACAAAAGCAAACGGCAACGTTGCCACCAGCTACGCCTAAGAATAGAACGTGCGCTTTTCTTTAAATGATTCTTCCCCCCCCCCCCCCCCACAAGTGTAAATTATAAATGTTGGTCTTTTGTAAGGGGTAGGTTTGACAAAATGAACCCACTTTACACATGGGAAGCCTTATTATTCTTTGTTGTGTCTCTTTCCCCATTGTGAATACAACACGGACTCGCTTATATTTACGCGATCCAATCCCCCAAAAAAGCCTATATTATGGATAGCCTCGCTTCACAGTATGTAGTCTGCATCTGCAGTTCTTCGTCTGCTTGCGTGAAGGAGTAGTTCGAGTGCTTAGAGTTAGAGCAGTGCATTTATGCAGAAATTGTCAATGCTCTGTCTGGTCATCGACTATAGAATTGTGAAAAATTAGATCGTAACGATTTTGTGATTTTTTTTTTGCTCGACATACAGCAGACATTCGTGATAGGAAACCATTTTAGAAAAGGTTAGCCTCGCAAAAACATTCTATCCATGTACAGTTGTTGGCTTATGATTGGCCATCACCAACCAAATGACGTAGACTTTTCCATCTCATGTAAAATTCAAAATCTCGAAAGTCGTTTCGTATTCATAATGAACTTGGGACGGCATTGTGAATTCCACATTCCATTGGTAAGGGTGAACATCTACAAATTGCTACTCTGGATGGATTAATTTGCACATTTGCTTTCTTTTTAAATCCTTTATATTAAGTTCACTTGCTTGCTTGCTTGCGTGCTTGCGTGCTTGCTTGCTTAGGACCGTGCAAATCTTTCGGTCGTTTTTCAACCCACTTCCCGTGATCCAATCGAGCTGACATTTTGCACACAGACTCGTTGTGCGTGACAATTAATTTTCGTGAACATTTTTTTCCAAAATTTTACACTGCTTAGGGATTTTTTTTTATATTTAATTACCAATTGCTTAATGGTGGCAGACAATCATCTGACCCATAGGTGGCAGCCATCTCAAGCCAGAGGGCGAGAGGACTCTAGCCGCCCGTTTCATGATGACGCAAATGTTGACTAACCACATGGCATGAAATCCCTGCCCCCACGCTGTACACTGGAGACTATTTATAGAGCAGTTAAATTGAAGCTGCCAGGTTCTTGAAAGTGGTAAAACGGGTCAACGCTAGTGCCCTCGGGAATATACGGGGCATGTCAAGAGGTGATCTTTCATTTTTAAATCCTTTATATTAACTTCACTTGCTTGCTTGTTTACTCAAGAAAAACAGAAATGAATAATAAAATGAAACCGATGCCACGCATATAAAGGATTTAGAGTGAAAAACTTTGTTTTTACGGGTTAATTTTTTCTCATTCCTGCAACTTGTTAGCCTTCTCCGTGAAGTTCGTTAACAATTCCCACAGTTCATTCCCATCAAGTAGTGGATTAATCATGGCTGATTGTGGTGCTGATGAATGCACGAGGGGCTGAGTCTATCTCTGACCAAGATTTGATCTTATAACCTTGAGCTTGTTGTGCATTCTAACCATTGTACAACTTGATCATTTCATGCTACTTGATATCTATGTATACATTTCTTCAATTTTCTCTTGGTATGTGTGTGCGGTAGTGTAGTAGTTAGTTAGTGCGCTGCGCTACGAACCCGGTGACCCAAGTTCGATTCCTGCTCACGGCCAACATCAGTGGCTATTATATGAACTGGTCCCGGGCCTCCTCCCCTAGGTTGACTCAGCCTCAAATGAGTACCTGGTACGGCGTGTAAACATCGCCACTGGTGAGACAAAGGCGGTCGGGCGTGGTGCTGGCCACCCACCCCCTCGTGTGTACCGTGTCGGCCTGCATAGGTGCTCGCTAACAGCACTTGCTCCAACCTTTTGTTGAGGTTATACGGCAGTCTTTGTCTGATACAAATCCACATTTTTCCAGCTATGTGTACAAATTTTATAATGATCTATTTGCTGGAATTTTTTTTTTCAATCTAAGACCTTTCCTGGCCGAGTTATGGTTGCGAAACCAAAAAATGCTTCATGCGGACTACAAAATTTTAAATTATTGAACACTAAGATGCCTTATGTGTATTTACAAATCAAAATTTTTAGCTGCTGGTTGCCAGGACCGATCGGCTGCCAAGCAACAGGATTCCGCGAGTAACGGCGCCATTAGCAACAGGCGGCTCTACAACAGGCAGCATCCCTAGCAACAGGCAGCATCCCTAGCAACGGGTATCCCTAGCAACGGGTATCCCTAGTAACGGGTATCCCTAGCAACGGGTATCCCTAGCAACGGGTATCCCTAGCAATGGCTTGCCCTGCAGGAAGTCATAGGAAAACATCAGGGTGCCTGGCGGGAGGTGTTGGACGAAAGGATTTAGTGAAAGAGGCAAAGATGAATGAGAGGGATTTGCGATAGGAAATGAGAGACCCTTTTACATCAACATTTTTATCAAATTAGTGCACAGATTTGCTTCTATGGAATGTGATATTTAACACATGCAATATGAAGCGCTTATGTGCATTGCGAAATAGAAAGTTTTGATGTTGTTCGCTGGAATACAGCGAGTGAAAATGAGAAACCGAGTGCGTCAATGAGGGAAGAATGAGAGCGAGAGGATTGACTGGGTGAATGAATGAGTGGATAGTATCTGAATGAGAGGGGAATGAGTGAATGAGGCATGAGTCAGAGAATGAAGAAATTGTTAATAAATTAGAGAATGAGTAAATAAGGGATAGATCAATGAATGCAATGAATGATGATTGAGTGAGTAAATGAATGAGTTAAATTATTGAATTTGTTAAGGACAATGATTGAGAGGAATTAGTGATTGAATTAGGGAGGAATGAGATGGATTTGTATGACAATACTGGGACTGTATTAACTGGGGTTAATAATGTACTGTAAATGTACCAAATAAATTACAGGTATGGACTATTAAAATACTCAACCCTACCATAAGAATGTGGAATTTCCACGTTTTGCTCAGGGTTGTAAACTAGCGATGAGCACTGCCTCAATGCTCATACAAGCAAGGAATCACTTGCACTTCTGACTTGGTTTGTAGAATCAATATAAAATAACTTGCTTGATCACAATAGACGGTGGGGAAGGAGGCTTTTGAACAATTCTATTCATGTAATAAAAGCATTGATGAAATGCATCGATTGTCAAGCAAGTAACCATGACTACCTCGTGGTAATGAAGGCAGCGATAACAGTTTCCTGATTAAGAAGGCATAATTCGCGCATGTTTTTTTTAAATCGCTGGGTGATTTTGACAGCTGTTGTCTTTAATAATAGGAATGTGAACGTATTCTAGACAGTAGCTCCCACGCAACCGCCGATTCCGTCTGAAGGATGGTCCACCAAGTATGTCCCTCCCCTTGTTCTCGGTCGGCTTTATTCCCAGGTAGACGACGTACAATCATTTCCCAACGCTGAAGTGAGCGGCTGCCATCGCGGTAACCCTTAATACGAGGCGAGGGGGTGGCCACTTGTGCCAACATTTTTGAACGCGCGAGTATTTTATTTTTTTCCCCAGCCGCTCCGTCAACCAACGTGCGGGTTTTTAAATCCTTTATATTAAGTTCACTTGCTTGCTTGCGCGCTTACGACCGTGCAAATCTTTCGGTCGTTTTTTAACCCACTTCCCGTGATCCAATCGAGCTGACATTTTGCACACAGACTCGTTGTGCGTGACAATTTATTTTCGTGAAATTTTTTTCTCCAAAATTTTCCACTTTTTAGGAAAAAAAGAAAATTCTATTTAATTACCAATTGCTTAATGGTGGCAGGCAATCATCTGACCCATAGGTGGCAGCCATCTCAAGCCAGAGGACGAGAGGACTCTAGCCGCCACGCATATAAAGGATTTATAGTGAAAAACTTTGTTTTTACGGGTTAATTTTTTTCCTGGTTGAGCCCCGCGGATTGAGCAGTTCCTTAGCCTTTATTCAACTCCGGCACATGCCTGCGAGAAAAACGCACTTGGGTCCGTTTTAAAATATAATTTGAGCCGTGTGGTAGGTAAGTAGTAAGAAGTTTTCGATTTAAAGCTTTCGTGACTGCAGGGATTCATCTTTTTGGTTCTTTCGGTAAAGTCACGTAGAAGGGAAATAATAAAATAATAAAAATAAAACATAATAAAATAATTCTCACGACGTTTCGGCCACAACGCAAGCAGCCGTCCTCAGGTGAAGACCCCGACAGACCTGGTCTTCACCTGAGGACGGCTGCTTGCGTTGTGGCCGAAACGTCGTGAGAATTATTTTATTATGTTTTATTTTTATTATTTTATTATTTCCCTTCTACGCGACTTTACTGAAAGAACCAAGAATATGAATCCCTGCAGTGACGAACGCTTTAAATCAAAATTGAACCTTTTCTCAATTTAATGCTGGATGAAGGCGGCCCTCCCCAACGTTGTGCGTCGGTCACATTGAGCTTGTGCGACGATAAACTTTGCCGTCATGGCCAACGTGGATTGGTGAATGTGGGGGGATCCAGAGCTGAGTTCAGATATCACTCGTCACTGATGTTGGCCGTGGGCCCCTACAATTTGAGCTGGGTCGCCGCAGTAATGAACACCGTGACATCACGTAACCAGTAACATCTCTCAAGACGAGAAGAAAAAACACCTAAAAGGGATTTAAAAAAAATTAATGTCAGTAATACATCAAATTATTATTTTTCATTATCTTTGAGCCTAAATGTCCTCTGGGCGTAATGAAATTATAATAATGGCGTCCCAACTCTTTCCTGCTCTGATCTCGGTCAAAGCCGCAAACAGTATGTAATGTGACATTATTATATACATCATGTGTTTTGTGTACGTTTTTATAATATTTGCGGATTGCAAATTACATAAATACTTGCAGAAAGCTAGCAATTGAGGACATACACGACCATCTTGCAACCACTGTGGGAACATGTAACGATTATTTCTGTACTATACCAATTTGTAAAAAAAAAAAAACCTCCACTGGTGGTATGCTGCTTACCGTGCTGCGCTTTGTAAACCGGCGACCAGAATACGATTCCACGGCTGACTTCATTGGGAAGTTATATCAAAACTGATCTTGCCCTCCCCCCCATCATAAAGCCCTACCGACCAGTGTGAAGTATGGTTAAACACAAATAAATTCCCCGTGACTGACATGGTATGGGGAGGCCTTGATCTATTGGTCGATCGAGAACCGCTGGAACGTATTGATTTTTAATGACTAAAACAGCTAAGTTCTTGCGCTTCTTTAATGAACCCTAAAAAGTTTTGCTAACTCCATAAGTGATGCTTATACGTAGTTGTCTTGCAACCTGTTAGCCCCGATTTGTGTAGATTCCTTGCTATGTTGTGGCTAGAAAGTTGTTACTGTATGTACACTTAAGGAGATTGGAATCTGTTTTTCTAAATAGGTAGGGGACTGTGATGTGTTTGTGCTTCACGAAAGTCAGGAAGGCTTTTGTCACAGTAAAAAAAAAGAGAAAACGACAACAAAGCTGCTTGATCAGAATTGGAACACGGAGGGTGCAGCTTTGTGAAATCACAGGAATATTTACTCAGCCACAGACTGGCATCGTTGTCACTTGTTGCAGGACAAAGTTGACTTGGAATGAGCGTCAGGATCCCAAAGCAAAAATTGTATCCTCTGCACACAGGATAATGCTGATGCTGTGCTTCTGCGTGGATTATGAAATCAGCACTAAGGTGTATCTTGCCCAGCCTTTACCCAATGCAATTTTTTGACAACTTGAATCGTTTCCAAAGTCTAGCGACGCTCGGGAAGAGAAAAATAAAACACTTTTTAAAGAATTAGAAGTGATGGAAACAAAAAAAAATGGTTTATAGTTTGCAGGTTTCTTTTTTTTTTAACTTATCGTTCAAGTCGAACGGTAACAATGAAGGCAGTCCGAAATGATGTAAGCGGCACCTTGAGGTTGATTTTACAGTTAGATTGTGTCTCGTGTGCAGGCCCCAACTCTTTGAGAGAGGGTGGTGAGCAGAGGCGGAGTGAGTAAGTAAGCAGCTGCTCCTCACAATTGGTTATTTGTTTTCCTCATTATCTGAGGTGAATCTTTGAGTTTGCCTCGACGAGTTAGCACCCCGTTGGTTTTGATACCGGAGAGCCTTCCTCTTAATGAATGGGGCCAAAAACCTGACGCGAACCCCCAGTCACACCCCACCGCAACGCTGCCTCTGGCAATATTTGTGTGTGTAGCAATTAGCACTCGCGTGACCCTTTGCGTTTCCGGTTAACAAATCCTCAAATCCTCCCGCAGTCAAAGGCAGATGGCAACAAAGACTTGAATTAAATCTTCACTTAAAGCTTTCGTGACTGCAGGAATTCATATTCTATGGGTCTTTCGGGAAAGCCACGTAGATGGGTTTCGAGGGAAATAACAAAAAGTGACAAAAAAACAACGACGTTTCGATCGCAAAGCCAAGCGGTCATCATATATTTTTTTCCTCCTGATGACGACTGCTTGCGTCGCGATCGAAACGTCGTAGTTTTTTTGTTATTTTTCCTTTTTTTCCTTTGAACCTATCTACGTGACTTTACCGAAAGACCCATAGAAAAAGACTTGAATTTATTTTTACATGTGTTCATTCGCACATATCTACTAAATGAAGTTACTATGCAATTATTTCTGCAGTGTGTTTTATATAAAAAATACGTTTTCAAATGTTTTCTTCTCATGTAAAATATCGATTGCTATCGAGCATAGTTTAATGGCACCACCTGCCATAGGTTTACGTGCTTGTAAATTTCAGTTCAATTTCTGAATTTGGCTCCTGAAGAGTTTCCCAGCACATGGGAGCAAAAACGTAGGGCATCGTACAGAATAACGCGCGGCACAAACCCCAAAAAAACGCATCGATCCGAGAGTTCATAAATCACAGTCTTACTCTCACAATTCCAAGTTGTGATCTGACACCGCTTGTCAGACATTGATTGGATGCTCTAGAGACGAGACCAATTCTTGAGCTATGCGACGAAATGATCCTGTTTAGAGTCCCCGCATTACATTACCATTGGGTTCCATGAATCCCATAATAAACCCCTGGTGCCTTGTGTAAACAGGTGAAGAAGAATAAGGGTTGTTTGTTGTATAAAGTCTGACCATTGGAACAAAAACGTCAATGGCTGGAGTGAAATACATATGAATAGGTGTGTTTTAGGGTTTAAAACATGCATCAGTTGTCGATATTTTGAGCCGACTACTGTTGAACAATGTGCTGGTATGTGTTTACAGTGAGTTTATTATAATATTGGCAATGAATCAAAACAATACAGTATAATTTTACACATGTAAACAAAATTTAAAGTGGATTGCTTAAATGTTTGTGTATTCTTGATGGTATAGACGGTCGTGTGTGTGTGTGTGTGTTCGTGTGTGTTTTTCTGGAGGCATGTAGCTCACTCAGCATTTGTTTACCCAATCCTCCAGAGACCCTTGTTTCACAGGAGGGTTCTACATTGCGATGTTTGACCATCCCTTTAGGGGAAGTGCTTTGTAATAAACACGTAGTGTTTTCTCAATTATCTATTTTCAGTTTGCCAGACTTACCTCAACTGGAATGGCTCACCCCTCCAATGAGTCCGGCTTTGAAACGATTTCCTGAAGTGTGTCTCTGGTACCAAGATTCATGATGCATTCCACATCATATCGCGCACGCCACACGGCATAGCCGGGCAGCGGTGGCTATGCATGCCTGTAATCGAGCACTGTTCAAGCGCCGAGGGTTGATGGATCACACAAGTGTTGTGAAACTCCGTTGCTGTGGGCATTTGAGCTGGGCCCATACCCTGGCTCGCCAGAATGCGGTAAAGAAATGTTCAATCTGTGTGGGATAGTGTTGCCCCCTCATACAAGTGGGTTTTCTCCAGGTGCTCTGGATTCCTCCCGCATGAAAACACTCATTAATTGGCCAATAACTTAATATAGAGAGGACCGCAGACCTTGGACTATTATCGGTGCTATCTCGTGCCTCTGAGTCATTGTGTGTTCGAGAGTGAGCAAATGCTGTGTGTCATGTGGGAATGTACGAAACAAATGGCTGCTTGGCAAACAGCAGCCATCTTCTAGCAGCAGGACTTGCACCTATCACAGGAATAATTAATTCCCCTCGTGGTATGTTTGTTTATCAGTTCTCATAAAAAGGTAAAAAGGAGCCAACTTGCAATTGCCTACTGTCTGGGGGAAAGGTCTCCACTCGAGGGATTTCTAGGGGGTATCTGTTCTACTGTTCCACGCTGACCAGATATGTTGGAATAGGTGTGTGTGCGTGCGTCTCCGTGTATCTGTCGGTGTATTAGTGTCTGTGTTTTTGTGTAGTTACGTGAAATATGCAAATGCACTGGCGGCCATTTTTGTGAGAAAAAAAAACCGTGGATTACCTGCAGGTATTATTAAAAATCGCGAGTATTAGGAAGCCACTTCGCTGTGCATTGTGGATACAATCTTGGATAACGCGACAGACAATAGGAATAGTGTTGATTGGCAGGTGGCTTGTAGTGGGGTAAAGTGTGGGGCCTCTCTCGTCCTCCAAGATAGTAGTCCTTCAGTGTGGAACACAAGTCCAAGATACCCTCTAGAAGGGCGTGATAGAGCGCCTCCCGTGGAGGCCTCTCATGCCAGCAGTGGGGTGAGCCAGCACTTGCGGGGCTGCACCTTGGTATTCATCATCAACAATTCCCAGTCATTACGATTGTTGTTGTCACCATCCTCGTCGTCGTCATGAAATGGGGATGCGTGCCAATGTCCGTCTCGCTCGCACTCCGTCTTGTGCGTGAACATTTATAGTCATAAATCATCGTCAATTTGAATCGGTCTCCATTAAATCGCTCGCGAGTCAGTAATCAGAGTTAATATACATCACTAATGATGGAAATGTAGCATCGGTATGCTTCATATTCAGTGTATTACTGCAGTTTAGTGGTCCTCTGAAAAGTTGTTGCTGTTTTTTTCTTAATAAAAGCGATCTTGGAGAATAAAGTTCCCTTGTAGATGTTTATATTTTTTTTACTTTTAAGGATACATTTTAAAAAGTATATCTTTTTGTTCATGTTGCTTCATCAGCATTTTTGCTCATCAGTGGAATAAGTGATTTGCAATTGGCTGGGATTGAAATGCTCAATGCCTTAACTAAATATTTTTATGCTGAGTAATATTGCGGTTCAGGATGTGGTAGCACCAAAAGCACTGCGTGTTCAGTTATTCAACTTTGGACTATGTGTTTAGTTTCTTCTTCTGCAGTAATATAATACGTACGTTCACAGACGGTTGTATACGTATATTTCAGAAAAAATAGCCACGAATCTCCGTTCAGTAGGCTTGAACATACAGAGTCCACGCTTATGCCATCTTGGAATAAAATTTCAACGTGAGGTCACCGTAATTAGCACACCGCCATTAAAAGTTATGCATTACGCAAAAACCAGATCGAAAAGGCTCTTTGAGAAATGGGCGTTTTAAAATGGACTCCTCGTCGTGATCGCTGGCGCTCTTGAATTGCGCGCGGCGCTTCTTGAGCGTGGGTCCACGTGAAGTGGGCGGCGAGCATTTACCACATGCTGGATGTTACTGGGTTCAGTCTCTTTTGTGTCTTCGTATTTCAGGGGAAATCTCGAACTCGACGAGCCGAGGGTCGATGCCCGCGCGCAGCCAATAGCTGGTGAATATTTGAACCTGGATCCTGGGACTCCCCCCAACTGAGGTCAACTCAGCCTTATAAAAATATTGCATCTGGTGCGAGGAGCCAGCACTGCCACTAGGGAGACAAAGGTGGCTAGGTGTGGTGCTGGCCACCCTTTGCCGGCTGTCATACGCGCTACTCGCTAATAGCACGCGCCCCGACAGTGTTAAAAGCTATGGGGGGGGGGGGGGTCTTTGTCTTTGCTACAACCTAGTGTGCTGGGATGCCAAATTACGATACGAATATAAACCGAGAACGATGTGATCATAGAAAAGTGACCTCATACAGTACGTCCACACGGAGTCACCTTTTAATGCATTACATGACATTAATACCGTTACATAATGAATTTGTGGCATTTCTCCAACATCAATATTCTGGGCCCCAGCAGAGGTGACGGTTGCTTGACCTCAAAGCAATAACCTCTTTCTAATTAATATGGTGACTAACCATTAGAAGCGCCATTGGTTGAAGCCGGTGTAGGCGGTAGGAGGCTTAAAACAAATACGCTTCCCGTGCCTGACTTGATGGGGGGGGCCCCCTTCGGCTTGTGTCCAGGAGACCACCTCAGTTTACACAAGTCACAGTTTTAAGCTTAAGTTCTGTGCACAAACCGGCAGCGTGTGAAAAGGGAGCACTTTCGATTTAAAGCTTCCGTGACTGCAGGGGTTCATCTTCTTGGTTCTTTCGGTGAAGTCACGTAGAATGGAAATAATAAAATAATATATATTTTTTATCTTGGTTCTTTCGGTATGGAAATAATAATTTTATTATTATTTTACTATTCCCATTCTACGGGACTTTACCGAAAGAACCAAGAAGAAGAGAGCACTTGTTCGATTCAGGAAGGGGGGGGGGGGTGAAAACCCGTCAAAACCTGGTCCAAAGGTTAAGCAACTCCCGGGCGATCAATCACGTGAATCACGTTTGATTCATTCAACGTCCCCAATGACAAACATTTGTCCACATTTTACAAGAGCTATTTGGGGGAGGCGGGGACGGGGTAGCGTGCACCAGGGCGGCCCACTCTCAACTACAGCGGTCCGTTGTGGTCACTTCCCCCCCCCCCCTCCGTTTTTAGTGATGACCAACAGCTTTCTATCCATAGCCAAATTAATTTACCGCACACCAAGTGCACCCGGCGGTTGGTGATTACAGAAAGCTGCACACGTGGTGGTGGTGGTGGGGTTCATCTTCTTGGTTCTTTCGGTAAAGTCACAGTGACTTTACCGAAAGAACCAAGAAGATGAATCCCTGCAGTCACGAAAGCTTTAAATCGGTGGTGGGGTTGTTTGGCGGCACCGACGTTGATGAGAATCGCCAGCCCCTGCGCTGACCCTGCGCTGCCCCTGCTTCCTCCTGGCGAGAACAAACGCAACGGCGAGCGACGGACCACTCGATGGTCCTCGTTTTGCGTCGGGGATCTGTGCGCACGAGTAGAACGCGCGAGTGTTTTGTGTGTGCGCGCTTTATACCACGGGGCTGCGTGGTGCACGGCAGAGGGCAGTGTGCAGTGTGCGTAAAAATGTAACCATTGTACTGTGCTTTTACGCTGCCGTATCTTTGCTCCCTGCCTTTTTCGAACATGCGCTGAACCGGCTTGAAGTGTGGTCAAGTCACACCGCCACAGCCCGCACGGCTTGAGGGGGGTCCCCCCTGATCCAGTCGCAGGTGGACAAGCGGGCTGTACACGCGGGCACTCGTGCGATCTGACGCAGGTGATCCCCTGCCCTGGATCTTTCCGCAAAGCTTATGGGCGCAACCCTAAACCGCATCTGGCAGCGGATTCGGACGTTTGATACACAGATGGAAAATGTTTAAACATCTTTGGTGTGCGAGAGTGGTGACCCAGAACAGAACCGTGGAACTTTGTGACGACGCGATGCCCAATTCGCATTTACGAAAGAGGCCTCGCCAAAGAGACGCACCTCCTCTGTTGCTCCTGACGCATTCGTCTGACTCGGCCACCTCGGTGTAAAGAAATAGCTGATGTTCGACCTCAACGTCGACCATCCAACGTCGACCATCCAACGAAGAGGTAGTGCGATCACGTATTGCGAATGCTACAACGATTTGACTTGCCATTGGCCGTGCCTGCGAGTTTGACGCAGAACGGCGGAAAGGGGTGACAACGATGAAGGATCTTCTTGGTTCTTTCGGTAAAGTCACGTAGAAGGGAAATAAGCGTCAGACGCTGTCTTTCCGACAGACCTGTTCTTCACCTGAGGACGGCTGCTTGCGTTGTGGCGGAAACGTGACTTTACCGAAATAACCAAGCAGATAAATCCCTGCAGTCACGAAAGCTTTACATCGAAACGATGAAGGAGAGAATCTCCCCAGCTTTCTGGGGCAGTCCCACGCACACCCAGCGAGAGGTGGGGGGGGGGGTCCAGGGGTGACTCAGCTCGGTGGCTGTCGGTAGCAATTTGGCCTCGAGAGGCAAATCTGTTGTTGTGACCGCTCCCCTCCCCGCCCCTAATTTACTTCTTTTGCCAATGATGACAGAAGCCCTCAGAGCCGTTTAAATTCCTTAATGGGGGAAGGGGAGGAGGGAGCAGTGGCGAGAAAAAAAAAAAATGGAAGAAAATGGCTTTAACGTGTGCGGAAAGATGTTACGTGGTTTTGGTTGAAACATTAAAATGAAACCCCAGGAAAATATTTACATCTTGGAGTATGAGCCATCATCACAACTGGGGAAATATGTGCTGAACAGTTATTGGCCATCTGCGGTGTTTATCGATGATTTGTTTTCCAAAATACCCATAGCATTCAGTATTTAACTAGGCTCACAAGACCCTTGCACGAATGCATTCCAAATACTACGATTGACTGTGGATGATCCCTGAGCAATCGTGATTGCTCTATGGGTGATTCCCATGTTTACTAAAATTTACATTCACTTGAATGGGATTCTAAGAGGGATTCTGCCAGAGAACTGTCCATTAGAATCCCATTCATTTCAATGGAAACACAGGAATCGCCATTTGAGATTAATAGGCTTGCTTTGTGAGTCTGGGAATTGCTTTGTAGAATCTGTTTGTTTCAATGGTGACTCCTGGCATCACCATTGGAAGGAATCACCGATGCCTCGTGCATGGAATTGCCCTGATTATATATGCCGATTCACACAGGAATTAAGGGCCTAGTGCAGGGGTCGGCAACCTACGGCTCCGGAGCCGCATGCGGCTCTTTACGGGCTGCTTCTTGACGATATGTACGTATGTACAGTATGTACTCAGATGCATTGCGGCTCTTGAAATACTGAATTTTGTACCGAATTGGAAAGAAATGGCTCTTCTTGTTATTTTGGTTGCCGACCCCTGGCCTAGTGGGACCTGGCCAGCGGAGTGAAATCGTCATTGGGGCGTGCGATTCATAAGTAATAATTTGCGTGCTGTGATTCTGGTCAATACTGAACGGCTTGAATCCAAACGTTAGACATTGGCCTCATGATTCAATGGTGATTTTTCTTGACAGGCCAGGCCCTACGGGGACCCTCCCTTTTTGTCTCAATGCCGAGCCTGGCTCTAAACAATATTTCAATATTCTGCCAATCCCACAATCCCATTAGGGAATTGTATTTGATTCTCAAACTAAAATTGACAATACAGGCTAGAAATCTCCCATCACTAAATAAATCATAAGCATTTTGTTTAAAAAAAAAGCAATTGGAAATTATATTAATCTACATGTTGGAAATGAAACGGCGATAACATTTACGTGATTAATGTAGTTGGATGCCAATGTTCTCAGGTGGCAAGCGAGCCGAGTGTACTTTCTCCCGCACGTTTAGCGACGCAGATATTCAAGCCTCGTTCAGAAAGAAAGTGACTGCTGAAACACATTCAGATCTGGCAACTGTTGAATTCTGCATGGCTGCTATATTTATGGCCGCTGTCCATCAGGCCATGTGAGCATTAAACTATTCCTTAAATTTGCAGAAAGGAAACTCTATTCAATAGCCATGGTGGAGGTACCTAGCAGACGGTTGTATGCGATGTCTTGCAGAACGGAGAGGCTTCATGCTTGCAAGCTGTGAAAATGGAAGGCGTATCTTGCTCAGAATTTCACCGATTTTCAGAACGGATATCAAAAATAACAACTTACATTTGATGCTACGCCCAAATATATACTAAACGTATCCCAGCACGAACGTTACGATTACTACTACCACATAATTCTGGTGGGTAATAATAACCTCTGTTTTGTTGCTCTGTAATGTGAGCACAATAGGCAAAATGTAATATTTCATTAGATTGATAAATATAATCGGACACAGGTAATCGATTTGGTAGACTCAAAATAACATGATTAAGTAGCACAATGTTGTGGCTATGTCGCCGTATGGAATGCTCTTCCAATATTAGGAAGTCACTGGGGCTATGCACTTTCATGTCGAGATTGGAAACGCGTTTCTTTAGAACTGCGGTTTGTGTTTATTTGTTGTCCTTCCCCTGCGTCTCCAATTAGCAGAGTTGGCTACGCACGGTGCAAAATAAGTTCAACATACATACACTGCTTATTTACGCCACTGTTGGTAGTAAGGTATGCACTAGAGGGAGCTCTAGATAGCCCTTCTATAGATGGTGTGCGATTAAATAAAATATATTTCCAAATCAGCAAAGGGTCTTAACTGGTAGTACGGGAAATTATATTTGCACAATTGCACGTTCTGACCCCAAATATCGACCTGCACTGCAGGGCTAAAAGGTCACCGTGCCTTTTATGATCTGGCAGAACGGTAAATGACGTTTATGATCTGGGAGTGACGGCCATATGATGATTTAAATGCAAATTCATAGAACACATAAGCTGTTCATGTGCACACACTTGCGTTGATAAAAAGGGCAAAGTTAATGCATGCAATGTTGTGTTTATGCTTTCTGCAGAGAAATAAAATTATACATGGCATATCCTGTTAACAGAGCGGAAATGTTCTGTGTTACAGTGAGAATGCATTAGGAATTTTGGTCTTTTGTTCCCCCCATCATATTTTTCCATACGTACTCTCGCAAAATGCAATTGCTTTAAGGAAATGAAATTGCTTTTAAGGAGCCCGCAATACACCGTTGTAAATAAATAAAAAGGCCCGCATATATGCAACAAGAGGCAATGTTACAACGTATCCAGAATAGCAAAAAGCCAACAAGCAGTATATTGATGAAGCCGAGTCATACTTAATATGCACAGCAAATTGTTTGGATTTTGAAAACTGCTGCTCCATAAGCAAATAAATCTGTGGGCTAATGATTTTTAAGTCTTAACTAGCTGAGGCAAAACATAGTCCAGGGCATATGGAGTAATAGTTTTTTGTACAATTGTTTGAATCGAAATATATTGGTCCAATTTTCTGCCAAAAGTATTTTTCATGAACTTATTCAGTTATTTGCTAAGTTAGCCAAATGACCGCGTGGATAAAATGTATCATCCTACAATATTTTAGTGGAGGGGGGGGGGGGAGTTTTTGCATGATAGGTAATGGACATGTAATGAATTTATCGTATTTGCTTTACATGCTGTAAAGTAGTCATTGCAGATGTACAGAAGTGTTAATTATTTAACTAAGGTAATAGCGATGTAATGTGTAGCAGTATCTCAAGTTATGGACAAATGCACAAGCGTTATTAGCACACTAACAAAAGTAGTAAAATGGAAAAGTGCGCACGTTTGGCTCTCATATGGTATCAATTATTTGGACGTAAAACAGTACATTCCATTGGCAAAATAAATACTTTGGAAAGTTTCAGTAGAACACTATTTTTAACATCATGGCCTCTTCAACGTGACCTTCTTTCAAACTGTGTGGTTTTCCGTAATAGACCGATTGCTCTGGGTATTTCGATGTGCCACAGTACTACGCTTGAGTGGTATTATTGCCAGTATAAACACGTTTTTTTATCGTAAACAGTTTATCATTTAAAAATATAAATGGGGTTTTGTTATTTGTAATTTTCCTCACCCGATATTTTTTCCCCCTCTTTCCCGCATACCGACATTTTTGAGGAGGGATGCTGGTGCCTTTATTTATTTAAACGGAGTCTCTGCCTGCTTTCCATTGCCTGCTCTCCATTGAGCGCCGGTTGCGAGATGCGATCTGCTTCGGTTGGTATGCAGGAGATCTTGGGCTTGATCCCGACCCTAACGCCTGTATATTTGGAGTTTGGATTTTCACCTCGTGGCCGTGTGGATTATTCTCCAGGTCAACCGGTTTTTCCCTCTACATTTAGAAACATGCGTTTAGAGTATTCGGCTCCTATAAATGTCCACATGATAAGCCACTTTGCTGAGCTCTCATTTGTGGCCAGCTCAGTGGGCATTACCTGGTAACATAAAATAGTTTCGTTTATAGTTTACATCACATCAGAAAAGGGACATTTTCTTTTCTCCATCTTCATCGTCAGCAGTTAAAATTTCAAGGTACACGTTTCTCCACTTTACGGCACCTACTCTCAACCTCCACTTCAATTCTTTCCCCATCCTCTGATCCTGCCACCTGTGCCTGGCGGCTGCAAGTAAATATCACTATGGTGCTAGATAAACTTGCTCTATACTCTTAGGTTTTTTCGGTAAAGTCACGTAGGTAAAAAAATAATAATAGAAATAAAGTAATAATAAATCAATTAAATCACGACGTTTCGGAGGCAACACAAGTCTCCATCTTCAGGTGGGACCGTCACAGCTAATTTAGCTGTTGCCTCCGAAACGTCGTGATTTAATTGATTTATTATTATTTCATTTCTATTATTATTTTTAATTTGTATTTTTTATTTTTTACCTACGTGACTTTACCGAAAGAACCTGAGAGTATGAATCCTTGCAGTCATGAAAGCTTCAAATCTAAACTTGCTCTACCCATGATAACCATTCGCAAGCCGTAGAAGCCATTCACGCTAAGCATTACAGGAGACGGGAGCGTATCCTTTCTCGTAGTGGATTTGACACTGACCGCGACCATTTCAGAGTTGCCTGCAAGACTGTAAATAAACTGATCCTTGCCTCCCGGTCTGCCTATATCAAATCACACATAACAGGTGCATCTTGACAAGCCTAAACACATCTGGAAATCTCTTAATAACCTCCTCCACCCAGGCAGAAACTTGGCTCCTTTTTCTGAGTGACTCACTTGCCGCATTAACAATCACCACTTCGTTCAGCACTTAATTTTACTAACAAACTGGCACTCATTACTAGCTCCATCACTTCTTCTTTAATTCCTACTCTAATTCCCTTGGTTTCCCAGCTCCTATTTCCCACGCTCCTCCTACTTATCTATATTGTCCCCTGTATCATGGAATGATGTTCTTGCTTTAATTCGATCCCTTTACATTAAGCCATCTTTTCTCAAAATCCTTCCTAGGCCCCTCCTTTAAAACATGCTCCATTGAGTTCGCAACTGTGATTGCGCACATCGCCAATTCTTCATTTCAGCTGGTGTTTCCCATTTCTTAGTAAATTCGTGTTGCACACTCGAAATGAAGGACGTGGACAGGTGCTCCAAATGGAGGGCAAACACATTTATTGTGGCCAATCTGTAAAATGCAACAGCACGTCTGTCACACATGGCAATCCTCAACTAGTCCCCATTAACCACGTGACTGGTGTACAAGTCCAGTTAATCATTAACCCTGCCAGCCACCCACAGGCCCAACTCAGTTATCGTATGCTGGTGTACACACGTGCATTGATGCACTGCACAGCACATAAGGACTTTCATAAAACCACACTTTACTCCCTTGCTGCACGAGGAAATAATTTAAAGAGTGGTCCATTCCTAATGTGCCACATATGAACTAGATACTGGTGAACCTGCCACTTACCGGCCGACTACTAACCTCTCCACCATCTCTAAACTCCTTCAGCGTCTTGCTCAACTTAAGACGCACATTACCTCTTCCCCAAGCTTTGTCCCTATCAATCTGCCTACAGTCAGACTTACTCCACGGAGACCACAATCATCAGAGTCTGAGACGACATCCTTTCAATCGTCGACTCCGGTGCAATCACGCCTCTCATTGGTCTGGACATTTCATCCGTGTTTTATACTGTTCATCGCCTACAGCTTACTAGTCTTCTTGAGTCCGACTTTGGAAGCAGAGGAGTAGTCGTAATGTAGTGAGCGACTACCGAGACGCAACGTTTAGAGGGCTTCTTATTTATTTCTCACACTTCAAGAAAAATCGCTGGGTCACAAATATATATACACGGCTACACATAGCTGACCCATCTACACAGCCCCCTCGTCGGCATCTAACTATATAGCTGGCTGACGAATATAGCGACGACGACGACGACGATGGGAGCCGTGCAGAGGATCGGCCATGAGGCCGGATGATGAAGAGAGATGACGGCGAAGACAGCGACGGTAGCCAAGACCCGGGCCCCCACGACAGCCCCGAACCTTCGGTCACGTCCCCCCTATATACTTCCTGGCATGGCCAGGCCCCGCCTCCAGCCATGCCTCTGGCCACGCCTCCTTCAAGAACCTTCGAGCAGGTTCCTGGAGCTTCCCGACCAGAGGTCGCAAACGAGTTTTGATTCCTTACCCGTACCCGGCCGCACCAGGGTCGCAAACGGGTACCCGTACCCGTACCCTACCCTATACCCGGCTACCCGTACCCGGCCGGGTATCGGGTAGGGTACGGGTACCCGATTGCGACCTCTGGGATGAAGCCATGTTGCAGGCGTGGGTGGGTTAATTCTAGGAACTTGAATTGTGAGAAGAGACAAGACGTTGGAAAATGAGTGACAAACGGTTACTCAGCAGTGACTCACGTCCTACCCGCACCCGGCCGCACCAGGGTCGCAAACGGCTACCCGTACCCGGCCGGGTACGGGTAGCCGGGTATCAGGTAGGGTACGGGTATCGGGTACCCGATTGCGACCTCTGTTCCTGACTGACCCCGCCTTTAACCCAATTATGCTTCCCTTGTCGTTGGTTCTTATATAACGCATCCATATTTGTGATCATCCCTCCTGGTCAACAGATTGGCACCCTGTCGTTACACTAAAATGGATTTCGTACGATTTGGCCCGAGAGGATCTCCTCTTAAAATAGGTGAATCCACATCCACTATCATAAAGCACTCGTGCGGGATGCCCCAGAGCTCCGTGCTTGGAGCACTTTTGTTTGAAGTCTACACATCTCCCCCATCGCGCCGACTTATTAATAGTTTTGGAATTAAATACCGCTCCTGTGCTGATGACATTCTATTGTACACGTCAATAAACCCCGCTAATGCTCAAGGAATTATAAATGTCTCTGAGTGCACCTTGCAGAACTGCTCCTAGTCGCATGATCTTTCTTTAAATGCAGCCACATCTGAAGGCCCTACTCATTGGCACCCGGCAATGGCTCTTGTCACCCTCTCTTTTCCTCAACATCGCCATTGCCTGGTGCCACTATTCCCTTTATGGACCTGCATACAATTCCTCGGTGTCACTCTGGATTTTCCACCTCGTCTCTGGATATTTGCGTCAACTAAATCATCACAACTTGCAACTATCATCGCAAGGCTCTTCTTCACCCACGTCCACTCATTGCCATCGATATTTCCAACACCTTCGCCTGCACTAGAGTCGGGTCTCGCCTCGACTGCTGCAATGCCATTCTCTCCAAGTCATTATCAAGCAACATCCTCAAATTGCAATGGTTAAAGAACAACCTTCCTCGTGTTGGCCTTGGTGTCCACCGTCTATGACTCGACTCGGGCACCACTCTCCAGTACTCTTCATAAGCTCCCTTTTATCAGCGGGACAAATTATCAAATCACTTACCTTTGTCATTGCGCCTTCACCACCGGTCCCCCCCACAATACCTCGCCTCACTGTTCTCGCCTTGCATGGAAGCTCACGGTAGAAGCCTCCGCAGCGTCACTCAAAATCTCCTTCGGACACTTAGGTCTCGAACTGTTACAGCCTCACGTTGGTTCTTTGCGGTCGCCCCCTCGGTGTGGTACTCTCTATCCCTTTGCACATCCACAACATCAAATGCACTCTGACTTTTAAGCAACATCTAAAGGCCTCTATCTGTTTGGTGAGGATATCGAGCAGCCCTGAGCTTGGCTCCGCGCCTCTGAGTTGTTGACTTGTCTGCACAATCTGGCACGTTATAAATGTCATTATTATTATTAAACTGTAACAATGATGATTTCTTCTTTGCCCATGGACTCAGGGCCGGATTAAGGCACGGGGCTTTAGGGGCTGCAGCCCAGGGGCCTCCGCCAGCTGGAGTGCCTCCAGAGATTGAAGTGAAAAGTTATTTCACTTGTGAATGCTAAAATTTAATTGTTGTTAGCCTTGTAAAAATTAATAGTTTTTTTCTTTACCTTTGTTTTACTTTTGAAAAGATTACTGGGAGCCTCACAGTACCTGTAGCCCAGGGGCCTACAGAATCTTTATCCAGCCCTGCATGGACTTGAACTTCCTTTTGACACGTAAAACATGCTTTAAAATACACATGTGCTTCAGCAACCGTTGAAGCTTTCCCGTGCTTGTGTTGTTATTATACGATCTGTCATTTAAATGCTGCGCTCTTACAATTCCAAAACACGGACGCTAAAAATAAAAAAAACGTGTAACATTCGTGCACAATGGCAGAAACAATATCCGGCGGAGTGGGACTAGATTTTTTTTTCCAGACATCCCTCATGCTTTACCCAAGCCAGCGCTGGCTCGTACCGCATTCGGCGTGTCGATTGCCCACTCATTCGCACCTATCTCCTCCTCGCTGCGCTTAGGCTGTGACGCAGCGTGCATCCAGAGGTGTCGCTCTGCCCGATCGCTGACGGAGACGTCAAACGGGCAGCGGTCATGGCGCCGCACGGCCGTGATTAATCCTCTCCCGCGTTCCCACAAAAGGGCCCTGGGTGTACTATGCGGTCCATGCGCATATTTACAATAATACGCACCGCCCTGCTGGTTAAGTGCATGTTGTTTATATTTCACCGTGTTACCGTCCCCATTTGCCGGATGGCATTCCTTGTGATCTTCAAACACATCCTGCCTCTCATGGAAATGGGGTATGATCGTGACCTGAAGAGCATCCCTCAGATTGCTGGACCCCTAGAATATCTATGCACGTGGCAACCTGAGTTTGATTACTGTCCCCGGCACGCACCAGCAGCAATTGATATCTGAATCGGTCGTGGGTTCTCCCTTTACCAACACAATTGTACACCGCAGTGAAGTCAAAGTTAGATATGGGGATCCTTGGTGACCTCGAAGACTGCACGCAAGCGGTGCACGTGTGTCTTGCATGAAACCGAAGTGCTGCTTAATCCAGAAAAGAATTGGGTTCTGCTGGTTGGCACTCAGGCTCAGGCAAAAAGATTTGTGGGAGGGATCAGGTGTGGCAGTCACAGACTTCAGGAATCGGTGCTCGACTCATCTCAAGAGCATCGGCACCAAACTCAACCAGAATGTTGTTTGACCACCACAGTGCAAAATATCGTCAGGTCGAGCAATTTTCACGTCGGGGTTCTACGGCACATTTGACCATTATTGAGTCGGGACACAGTCAACATGGTGGCGTGAAGCATAGTATTGACAAGGCTCGATTATTGCAACTCGGACATCTGTCAAAAACATTACCAAGCTGCAGCGTGTACAACATTCTCTGGCGCGTGTCGTGACGGGTACTGCAAGATCGGACCATGTCTGTCCCGTGCTCGCTGAGCTGCACTGGCTTCAGGTTGCTGAACTAATACATTATAAAGTCACACTCATTATACACAAATGAAGCACACTCCCTTGCCGATCTCCTCAAGGAGGACAAACCATCACGTGAAGTCCGGTCATCCTCGCAGCGGCTTTTGGCTAGTCGGCGAACGAAGACGGTCGCTGCATCGCACGCAGATGCGCTTCTGCAGCCGTCTGGAACGCTCTTCTTTACGATATTCGGAAGCCACTGGAGCTATGCACTTTCAAATCTACATTCATAACCAATTTCTTTACAACTGGTTTTTGTGTTTGGCACGGTTGGCTACGTACAGCGCGACAGAACTTCGGCATACATATACCAACGTAGAATCATAATACAGGGTGACCCAAAAAAAACGGGCCCCGTGCACACGGGGCCTATTAGAGTTGGGGCCCGTTTTTTTTGGGTCACCCTGTACACTGCTGGGCGAATGCCAACTTACCCACACGTCACGCTGGTCATGGGGGTTGTTGGAGCATACTTTACCTTGCTTACAACTTGCATGAAGACGTTTTGAGGCAGGTAGGGGTGGGGGCGATTGAATCGAACTCGGGGCGCTTGATTATTCATAGTGCGGAATTAGAATAGGTTTTACCCTTTCTGGCAATAAAACAGGCGTTAAGATTTTCATACACCAAATAGAAACCTTTTGCAGGGAATCAAGTCGGCATTTACCACACGTGATTGTGTTGAACATGCAAACAAACATGCTCTGATAATATATGGCATTGTCTTCGGAACGGATTGGCCTACTCCAGAGACAGCCTTATCACGAGTACTGTGTGTGGTTGATGCGGACTTGATTCCTTGCAAAACATCGATTTGGTGTTTGAACACCTTTTTTGTTTCCAGAAAGGGCAAAAACCTATTCTTATTTTTCATACTTTGATACTGTCAAAAAAGGTCCTATGAGAATTCATAGTGCGTTACGCTAACCACTGCGCCATTGCTCTCCCCTGTAAACGTAGTACAGGGACTCCTCTACTTACAGACATTCGACTTACGAACTTTCAGAGATAAGAACAAACCTGTCCGTGTGTCCAGTTGCCTGTCCGGACCGAGAGTCGTAAGTTGAACCGCCGCGCGACAGACGGTGGCGGTTGTTCGGTGTCACACGGCGTGGAGGATGAGGTCACCGAGGAGAAACCAGGAGACTTGAGCAACCCAAAGGGTTCGACACCGAGCAGCTGGCTGAAGGTTTCCGCATGATTGAGAAGGCACTGGCTTTTTTTTTTGAGTCTCAGCACCCAAACACTGAAAGGTTTACTAACGTGTCGCGGCAGCTGTTCACGATGCTATCGCCTGTTACAAGTTGATTTATGAAGAGAAGAATAGAGCGACTGTGGAGACATCTCTTGGAACTTTTTCAAGAGAGTAGATAGGAAATAAGAGCACCAAAGTGAATTAGCATTTACATCTGCAGAACATGAAGAACCAGTGCCATCTACATCTACAGCAGATTACAGTAAAACCTTGGATTGCGAGTAACTTGGTCTGCGAGTGTTTTGCAAGACGAGCACATTTTTAAAATAAATATGAATTTGATAAACGAGCGAGGTCTTGCAATACGAGTAGTACGTGTTTACACTTTGTCTGCCGAGTGTCACGTGATCACAACTGATATACGAGTGCTTTGGATTACAAGCACGTTTCCGGAACAAATTATGCTCGCAATCCAAGGTTTTACTGTATACAACTTTTAAAGCCATTCTCCGTGTTTAGTGTGCACGCCGTGCAACATGTTTGGAATCGACTGGAGTAAAGTTGGACTTACAAACAAATCGACTTATGAACAGACCTGGAACCTCACTTGTTCGTAAGTAGAGTCCCTGTCCTGTAATACCTTACTTTACAAAAGTAGATGCGTTCCTGGAGCTTTGTTCGCATGTTGAAACTTCGTTTACTGAATAACTTATAACATTAGTACAATGAGGATGCGTTCCCAGCCTTCGTAACTTCATCATTTACACGCTTTTATTTAACTCACTCTGTCTGTTGTCGTTGTCGTCGTTGTCGTATCCTCAAATCTTGTAACTCAATTCTAACCCACTTCCTAATGTGGTATCGACTGCAAACTTGGTATACTTATGTCATACTGATGAAAATACTACATTCTATCCAAAAAAATAACGAAAAGTATATTTTTAAACATAATTTTTTATATGTTATGTTTCGGCTTGGGTCTCATTGTCCACGGTCAACTGACGTTGGCTGTAAATCACCATGGTCCCTTACGTTGTGGCAAGCCTCGGGACCACTTCCTGGAGTCGTGGAGTTCTGCTATTACTCGTACGGTACATTTCATTAAAGCGTGTTTAAAAAAAAGTATTTTTAAATGTTACTTATTTATACCATAAACACTTCCATTCATCTTTGTAAACAAAGACAATTTATGTTGAAAATAATATATTTTATACTGTCCAGTATTAAAATAAAAAAAACTAACATAAATAAAAGAAACATTGCGATATGCAATGCTCAAGAATCCATATCTTATTACATATGCTTTCTTATTAATAAAATACCATATAGGCATGTAATTATTTATTTATTCATTAAATCGCTGTATTCATTATTTTACTAAATTTTGAGCTTTCCATTTTAAAGTAATGGTAATAAAAGCAAAGGTCGTTATACCGAAACTTTATTGAATATACGAGGTGTTACTGCACTGAATAATAGCCATGTATATTATATTATCAAATGTAGAGTATATAGCTTGTGAATTGCATTCGCCGGTGAAGTATTAGTTATGCTGTGGATGACATTGTTTTCTAAAGTCCAAGTTAGTTATATACATATTTATTTATTTAATACATTACGCATTGTTAGTATCCGCCGTTATGTTTATGGGGGAGAATTAATATCCATCGTAATGAATTGGACAATTAGTCACAATGTCCCACGGCATTGGGGGTGGGGGGGGGGGAAGGTGGTGACGCGTGGATGCACGGACACATAACGATGTCGGCGAAGCGAGAAGCTAATTTCGTGAAATCTCGTATGATTGAGAGAGAGAAAACACAACAATCGAGCCGAAAGAGAGATGGTATTGATGTGCTTCCTAAATCGCGAGAGCGGACGCTATTAGTTGCAGGCTTAACCATAAAACCAGTCGGCTTGAAAGCGCGAGGCTCGAATTAATAGAGGCGGCTTTCAGAAAATTCGTATTTTCTCCTGCTAAGTGATGTCAGAGACGCATAAATGAAATCCTCGGGTGCTGATGATGCTTTCAGTTTGTTTGCCTTCTGAATTTGGTCTTGAAAATGTGACCCGGAGGTAAGTCTTGACGTGCATGTTTCCGACAGCGCTGTGCTAGCGACTGGAGATATCCCCAAGTGGTTAGGGCCCCAGAAAAGACGAAAAATAAAATTAACCCGTAAAAACGAAGTTTTTCACTATAAATCCTTTATATGCGTGGCGGCTAGAGTCCTCTCGTCCTCTCGCTTGAGATGGCTGCCACCTATGGGTCAGACGATTGCCTGCCACCATTAAGCAATTGGTAATTAAATATAATTTTTTTGTCCTAAAAAGTGTAAAATGTTTGAAAAAAAATTTTCACGAACATTAATTGTCACGCACAACGAGTCTGTGTGGAAAATGTCAGCTCGATTGGATCACGGGAAGTGGGTTAAAAATCGACCGAAAGATTTGCACGGTCGTAAGCAAGCAAGCAAGCGCGCAAGCGAACTGAATATAAAGGATTTAAAAAACACGTCTCCTGCTGGGAATCTGCAGGCAACCATCGGCTTTAGGGGATGAAACTGTCCGGAGGCTGATGAAGGCAACCAATGTGGACTCGCGGCTGAAATTGTCAATGCAAAGAACACCGCGGTGTGAGAGATGTGAACTACCTCGTCTGGTATACGGGAGGTCGTGAGTGCATTGCCTGCACTGATGCCTGCTGTAGATTTGGAGTCTGTGTGTGTTTCTCTCTTCGTGGTCCCGTGGATTTCTCTCCGGATTTTCCCTCCACATTGAAAAACACGCGTTTCGAGTATTTGGCTGCTGCAAATGTCCACGTGATGAGCCACTTCGTTGAACGATCATTTGCCATGTCAGTGACGAGGGTTGTGTTACCATACTTCACCAAACTGGTCAGTGAGGGTGGTGAAAGGGTGGGAGGAGGCCAAGATGGGGTGTTCGGATATCAATCGCCACTGGTGTAAGCCGTGGCTAGCAATTAAACTCGGGTCACCATGCGGATTCATAGCGCGTTGTACGAACCACTGCATTATATAACCGCTACATTTCTGAACCACTCTCAATACGCCCACTCAGATGCCCACCTTGGCTACGGTGTGCCGTTGTGGCAAGTACTGCCATCTAGTGATATACAGATACTTTATGTTTGTGGTGGCTGGCCACAGAAAACTACTGCGTTGAAAAGGATAAAATTCGCTTTCCTCGTCCCGTGTATGACTTAAAAAAAGTGCATACAATTCACCGCATCCAACCACAGCGGGGATAGAAGAAAAATTGCCAAAAATAATTTACATGATGTGTTTTTTTGTTCGAAGCACACGTACTATACTCACTCCTGTATGTGATGAATGATAAATGTTGGTTCTGGGTGCCAGGTAAATGTGTAAAAGCATAAATAAACGGCCTCCTGCATCGATGCTATTTATTATCTCGGTACCAAACTGTGCGGGAAAGTTTCCCAGTGGTGCACTGGATAAATCAATTGTCCATAATAAAAGCGATAACATTGAAACGAGTAAACAGATTAGCACCCAGGGAAACTTTAAACATTTCCAGAAATCTTAGGCCGGTGGTATATGTTGTCCCATATGTGCTGTTACAATTTACGGCACATAGGCTCTGCTCCGATGTTTAGTATTCTGCATCTGGCCTCTAAGCCGCTTTTTACGCTTGTTCAACTTTCGGCATTCTAACCGTTTTGGATCTGTCTCTTTCTACATTCTGATAATCGTGTGATTTCATCCTGACAAGGCCAATCAGTGATTATGGATTTAGTGCAAGCGCTCGGGTGCAGAAGGTCGAAACAGACCGATGTTGGGGGGCGGATTGGTAGCTGGGCAGCTTGGTGATGGGGTGGGTTGGTGGCTGGGTGGATTGGTGGCTGGTTGGCTGGGTGGCTGTATGGGTTGGTGGGTTGGTGGGTTGGTGGCTGGTTGGCTGGGTGGCTGTATGGGTTGGTGGGTTGGTGGGTTGGTGGCTGGGTGGGTGGGTTGGTGGCTGGGCAGGTTGGTATATGAATGGGTTGGTGGTGGGGTGAGTTGGTGGATTGGTGGCTGGGTGGTGGGGTGGGCTGGTGGCTGGGTGGCTGGGTGGATTGGTGGCTGGGTGGTGGGGTGGGTTGGTGGCTGGGTGGCTGGGTGGATTGGTGGCTGGGTGGTGGGGTGGGTTGGTGGCTGGGTGGGATGGTAGCTGGGTGAGTTGGTGGCTGGGTGGTGGGGTGGGTTGGTGGCTGGGCAGGTTGATATATGAATGGGTTGGTGGTGGGGTGGGGTGAGTTGGTGGCTGGGTTGGTTGGTGGCTGGATGATGGGGTGGCTCAACGATCAGGGTACTGAGCTGGCTCGTTTTGAGGTCCTCAGTTCGAATTTTGGTTTCAAGACACCCGTGATTAAACTGGTTTCTCGAGTATAGCGAGTTGATGGTCTTATAGCCTGATCACTCATTCCTGGAGGAAAAACATAAACTAAAATTGTGATTACAGCATGTATATTTATAATGTAGAGCTAAGGTGCATTTACTTGTCTCTCATATGCTGGTGTGTGATTGGCGCTGCGCATTCCCTTTCAGAGGTGTCGTTCTCCACTGTTATCGGGGCAAGTTTGTAGGTGTTTTTCCCCCATGCCCCTCTCACGACACCGAGGCCTATCAATCATAATCGAAGTAGGGAAACGCTTGCATTTAAATGACTCAATTATTTGAAGTCAACGCGTTTGCTGGTATTGTTTTATATATCTATCTGAAATCACACTGGCGTGACTGTAGCTACTAATCCGATGCCATCGCACTTGATTTAAAACCCACTCTGCAATGCTTAATAGGAAAATGACACATCGCTCGCAATCTAACGTTAATATACTACGCAGGAGCAGTAATCGTTGATTTCTCAACGTGGGTTTATAGAGGCCCACTGATCAACAAGTTTGATCAGTGGCCCCAGTGGGGCTTATATTTTAATTTACTTGGCATTTGTATACCGGTCAAAAAACCCCAGTAAGGAGCAGTAATCGTTGATTTCTCAACGTGGGTTTATAGAGGCCCACTGATCAACAAGTTTGATCAGTGGCCCCCGTGGGGCTTATATTTTAATTTACTTGGCATTTGTATACCGGTCAAAAAACCCCAGTAAGGAGCAGTAATCGTTGATTTCTCAACGTGGGTTTATAGAGGCCCACTGATCAACAAGTTTGATCAGTGGCCCCCGTGGGGCTTATATTTTAATTTACTTGGCATTTGTATACTGGTCAAAAAACCCCAGTAAGGAACGCAGTGAATTTCACAAATTAGACACCGACATGAAAGGCAAAGTTGTGTAGCCCTGACGTTGCTCTCGCACAACGCTGCTGGTGGAAACGAGAAGCTCTAGAGAGGCCCCTTTAACGTATTGTCATGTCGGTTACATCCTCATGAAGTATTTTTTGAGACCATATTACGGAACAAGACTGTGGATCGGAAGTTGGGATATGTTCTGGACGTGAAATGTGTATATATGTATACAGTATATATGTACGCACATAACGTTCTACATTGAAAACCAATTTATCTAAAACTACCTTTTGTGTTTAGTTTGTTGGCGTTCCCCTACACCTCCGATTAGCACGGTTAACTACGTACGGTGCGAAAGAAGTTCAATATACATACGTACTTAGAATCCCAATCCCCCCGGTTTTACTCCAACGGTGCTGTCGGCATCACGTGACAGGAGGAAGTGAAATGTTCGTTCAGAATTTTGGCAGAGCGGTGCGCGCACCACCACCTCGTGTCAGAGAAGGGCCCGCGAGAGGTGAAGAGGTGGCACGATGGGAACCACCTGTGCACGTGTTGGAGAGGTGGGTAGGGGGTGGTGTTTGTCGCCTGACACTAAAACCAACACGTGTCATTATAGAAATTGCTAGAATTTTGGCCAAATTGAGTGAAGAACCTGGTTTCAGATAATTGATCTCGGTTCGCGCGCCGTGGTCATTGGTGAATGGGGTCGAGCCGTCAATTACGCGCACCGTGAGAAACCGGTTTTCACTAAATCGGTGCTGCCTGGGATCTCGCCAGTGCTGGCTGACTCGGGGTTCGTGATCACTTGGGCCACCTGGCCACCTCGCAACGCACACGGTAAATTGATGCCTGGCATCTTCTGAATTTCCCTCGGTGTCGATACATAACCGATGGGGGGAGGGGGGATAATTTGTTTTCCCCGTCTTCTGCGCAATACATTAATATGTGTGCAGTGTGCGGAAGACACGTCTTTAAAAAAATAGTTGATCGCTGGAACGGGAGGCAGAAGCATGCCAGGCACGCTGGAAATTTACATTCGCTGCGCAGAGAGCATGAATCACCCTACCGGCCAGCTTGCTGCTGCGGTAGCAGCAGCAGCAGCACTTGAAATATTTCTCATTTGCAATGCGGCGCAAAACGAAGAAACTATTTTGCACAGAATCAAGCGGCGCACGAATGTTGATATTACATTCTCCATATACCTTCGTCGTTACGGATAATGATTACATTTCTATTAATGTTTGG
This sequence comes from Lethenteron reissneri, assembly GCF_015708825.2. Classification (NCBI taxonomy): domain Eukaryota; kingdom Metazoa; phylum Chordata; class Hyperoartia; order Petromyzontiformes; family Petromyzontidae; genus Lethenteron; species Lethenteron reissneri. The sequence continues at coordinate 7,359,499 of NC_083790.1, read as the reverse complement.
TCTCGTGAACATATCTTTTTAATACAAGATTCATAATTAACCAAGTCCATTAGCACACATTTAATATTCCGTCTCATCAGCTGCTCGTAAAGTGTAAGTAAATAACTGCTTTAAATCCATTATAAACGACCAGAATTTACTGCTTTTAAAATGATTGCAAATAATACAAACGGATAAATATGCGATATTGATTAAGGTAATCGCTCCATTGTCTGCCCAAAATGACAAATGTTTTAGGCGAGCTGCCACACGTCCCGCTTTCCTGCGTGTATAATGAAGGGGTAATACTGGACCCGGCCTGGTCGATGGCATGTGTGGCCATTATTATGGCGTTGTGATCTTTACTGGTCCAGGCAGGCAGGTCCGGCGCTCCGTGCCGTGAATCAAAATTGTACGGCCATGCCTCCTTCCGGGCCTGCTTTTTTTTTTAACCCTTCAAGATCCGCACAGCCGTCCAGGTCTCTCCGTGTATTGCAACCCCCGTGCGCTGACGCTCCGCAGGCGTTAGATCACATCGATTGAGTTCGCTAGCGTTGCCCGGACACGGTTATTGTGCGACGAGCGGCGAAGTGGGGGTGTCGCTTGGCCCTTTTGTTTGTCAATCTTGAAGCCTGTTGACTCTCTCCGATGCGCAATGGTACAATAGACTTCCACTAAATATACGCAAATTGATTGTAAAGAAAAACCGCCACGTATTTGTTTCCGCTCCGTTGGTTTACAAAGTGTTGCACTAAGGGCACGGAGCTGTGTATATGCAGTAGCAAAAGATTGGTTTGAAATATCACTGGCTTACATGTGACTTCAACAGGGATCTGTATACAGGGCTGTAGGTTTAAAATAATTCGCACCCCAGCGTTAACGTGTACACGTTTAACAGAGCTGGCAACGGCTAGAAAAAGCCCCCATTATTTAATTGTACTTCTCTGGCTTGCTCGTGAGGGCACACAGTGGAGACCATCTCGCTCTCTCTCCGGGTCTTCATGAAGACAAAAGGTTTTTGAAATTGATATCTGGCTATAAAATTGAGGTTAAAGAAGGTCAGCGGTAGGCTGTCGGGTCAGGGTTGGGCAAAAAATTAAATTTTTTCTTTAAATGCCAACCCGGTTTAATATTGGATGACAAAATCAATTAAGCACCCTCAATGTGCACACACTTCATGTTTTCCAAACAACAAAAAATCACAACGCTTAACCATTTACTTCTCGTGAATTAAGTGTCCGATGTGTTCTTGTGTTGTGCCGCTTGTTGTTCAGAGTGATGTTCGGCGCGATGTCAGACTTTCTTAAGGAAAGTTTAACGTCAGACATTGTGCTGGACAACACGCCATACAATTTGAAGCATAAACACTACCAAGAGGACAGACACTGTGCGACTGTTCAGTCACTACTGCTGTTATAAGTACAGCCCAAAAGTCAATAATTTAGGCAAGTCAAGAGCTCCGCCCAGAGGTCGCAACCGGGTACCCAATACCCGTACCCTACCCGATACCCGGCTACCCGTACCCGGCCGGGTACGGGTACGGGTAGCCGTTTGCCACCCTGGTGCGGCCGGGTACGGGTACGGATAGGCCGTGAGTCACTGGTGAGTAACCGTTTGTCACTCATTTTGGGTAGGGTACGGGTACGGGTAGGGAATGGCTACCCGTACCCGGCCGGGTACGGGTACGGGTACCCATTTGCGACCCTGGTGCGGCCGGGTACGGGTACGGGTAAGGAATCAAAACCCGTTTGCGACCTCTGGCTCCAACACATTGACCGATAGTGTGAGTGTGTTTCGTTACAGATGCGGGAGGGTCGTGGGTCCTCCGCTGGCCTGGACCACATGGCGCTGTGACTGAGCACCCGCCCTCAGAAAGGAGCCACATTTCCGGTGCGTAGATTGCGCCGGGCACAAGCATCGCTCGAGCAGCCCTTGCTCCTGCCGACATGTTCTCCACCGGTCGATGTTCTTGTGTGGAGGGCGTGCGCTTTATGACACGATGTTTCCACCGCACGCCGACGCAAGCTGCTGTAAAAGAACCCCGCGGCGCGCTGCTCCCAGCGCCTCCACGCAGCGCCTGCCCACTCGTTCCTCTTCCCTCCTCCCTGAGAATTGAGAACTTACGCGGTCGACCCGCGTTAAGGTCAATGCACAAGACGTACTCGCAAAAAGGCAACCCCATTTCCCCCCACCACCACATCCCCATGTTATTACCGGCCTGCGAGATACGTACAGTGCTGGAGTGAAACACAACCGCTTGATTGGCCGTTTTCCTGCTATTTATTTGCACGAGCTCTGCACTTGTTGTGCTCGGCGTTCATATAAGCAGTGAGGAGGGCAATGCCCTGCAAAAAAAAGCAAACCATGGGCGGTGGATGGCAAAGCGTGGCTCGGTATATACCCCAGACGCACGCGGTATTTTTACCTGGCAGGACTCGGGCCGCCCTGCACAGCAAAGGGCTGCCTGTGGTACATTGCATAACATCGTGTGATCCGTAAGTCAGGGGCTGCGTTTCCACAGCGCTGTTGTCAGCGAATCCAGCTCGCCTTGACCTATTATTCAGACGGCGCGAGTGCAGCTGATGGCTTTGAATCGTTACACTGGCTGGAATCATTTATGGTTAACCAAAGTGTCCTGCGTTTGATTCACGCAGACTTTGGTTTCATGCTTGGGAGGCAGCTTGCGTGCTCGCAGCTTAGGGCCGGAATGGCGGGTTGCTACCTCTCGGCGCTTCCTGCGCGAGCGTGGCCCCCCCAGCGGGATTGGCGCGATTTCAAGCAATGGCGGAACCATGCTGCAATTGCTCGTGAACTCTTGACCAACGCTCAACGCTGCCTCCGCCCTAATCCTCCCCTTCCTTACCACAACCGCCCCCATCCCTATCCGTTATTACTGCACAGAACGTGAGTGGTGGCTGAATGGGTGTGTTTTTGTATCAAGTGGACCCTCACGTGAATCACAAAATGACGAGTTTGCCTGATTTTATGCTAAAAGTGACAGGGGGCGATGGCCAATGAGAGCCACGTGGTTCTGGTTTTACGAGTAGAATGCTTTTACATTTTTAAACATTGTTTGTGACACATCTGTTGTGCGATCGCTCCCTAATTATGTAAACGCATTCGGAGTAACCCCCAGGCTCAAACTTAGCTCGTTTCTTTGTTGGGCCCCAAGGCAGAGTTTAAAATCTCCCATGAATTTGGTGGGGCCGAGTTTTTCTCTTGAGGGACGCCCCAGCGTTGACTTCCCACCCCTTGGTGGTGCTGATTAAACCGACCTCGGTGGGACGATGGCACGATGGCACGATGGCACTGACCGCGATGAAATCCTGTGGCCTCACGGCCGCGAGTCTCCCGTATTTCTGGCCGAGCTGTATCAACACGACTGCAAGAGATATCAATCATCGGTAGATTTACTTTGCTTCTTCTTCTTTTGCAATTTTATTTTTGAGCTTTAAGTTTTACAACGTGATGTCAGTTAATCGTCGTCAGCCTCCACAGGACGAGTTATTTCCCAAGCTGTCGCCATCCGTCATGGTTCTGAAATTTAATTCATCCACCTGTGCGAGCTGATCGCTCCATCACCTTGATCAATGTCCTCCCCCCCCCCCCCATGCGATCCATTCCTTGAGACTGCCACTTCGTGCTTTTTTTTGACCATGAGTCATCAGTTGTGTGTATATATGTTGAACTTCTTTCGCACCGTATGTAGCCATCCGTGCTAATGTGCTGTCCCCTGTTAACGCTGCCAATGCGCTTGCCCCTTCTCAACATTGGAAACAGGATAACAAACAATTTAGAGGCCAAAAAACTACGTGAGAAAGATGGATTTCGAAAAGGCCTTTCTTCAAAATAACGAGCATCGTTGGGTACTTTACCCATGCACATAGGTGATGAAAATCACCATACAAATGTGCCTAAAGGGAAATGTTTTTTTTAATCAGTGCACTTCACCTGCTGTGACGTACGGATCTGAAACAGGGAAATTCTTGAAGAAAATGGAATGAAAGCTGGAAAAAGCGCACAAAGAAGCATAAGGGGAGACAGAAAGAGGAGCGCATGGATCGGATAACAAATGCAGAGCCGGTGTCTGTTAAGAAAAGTGAGTGGGCTTGGGCAGGACGCATCGCTGTGAGTGAACATGGCTGGCGATCAAGACGAACGGTGGAGTGGCTGGCAGACAAAGGAGTGAGCAGTGACCGCCATGGAGGCAGAGAGCGATGAGAGCGGTGAGGCGAATCGCTGCATTGCAGGATCGCGAGGGATGTTGATCCTGCAATGGAGGGTGCCACGGTGGCGAGATGTTAACTACCTTGCTGGGTATACATGAGGTCGTGGGTTCGATCCTGACCCTGACGCCTGTGGGTTTAGAGTTTGCACGTTCTCCCCGTGGTCGTGTGGATTTTTCTCCGCGTCCTCCAGTTTTTCCCCTCCACATTTAGAAATGCGCGTCTAGAGTATTTGGCTGCTATAAATGTCCACGTGATAAGCCACTTCGTTGATGTTATCATTTCCGGCCAGGTCGCTTATGATAAAGAGTTACGTAGCTCAGTGGGCCTTAACTGATGAAAATTTTGTTTTAGTTAGTACGTATGTATGTATTGTTGAAGCCCTTTGGCACTATACGTAGCCAACCATGCTAATGTTTACACCTTGGGAAGACCTTCATCCAGCATTGCACAGATATGGCTGATGATGATAGGTGTCTCGTATAAAGCAGGGGGGCACTGCAGTGCCTCCCTTTGTGGATTGCTTCATGGGATAGAGACGACTCAACATTTTGAAAACACGAATGGCGCTGGTGATTTCCTCTTTTTTTCTCTCAAGTCACATTGCCAGTTTATTGGGTTCAACGATTAGACTGCAGTCCATAAAAGTATAATTACGTCCGAGCAGAGATTAAAATGTGTAATTTCTCATCTGCAGTAACCTAATTTCCTGTTAGCTCATGTAAAAAAAAAATCGCTTGTGCACACATACCAAATCCTGCCAAAAAATAAATGTGTGTATAACTTTTTTTTATGGAGTATGAGTGAAACGGCATCAGGGGGGGAATTTTCTTCCCCTCTACTCTGTATTTTATAAACCATTGCGGACCCTTGCCAAGGAAGTGAATTTGCATGCCACCACAATGCTCTGGATAATTCTAGTTATGATTTTCAGACTTCTGTGCATATATATATCAAAGGCTTGCAGATGTAAAGTAATTGGCTATAGTTTTTTCTAGTGAGACGCCAATGGATAAGAGAAGAGAAGAGGTACTGTGGACAACGCAGCTGCCAGTATTGGGCCTCATGTGCAAGCGTCTGCACCTACACACGGAGTGTACGAAATGACGCTTCGAACTGTTACGTAATTATTTACCCGCTTGTTATGCCAGCAGTTGAGGATTCCAAAACATTTATCATTTGTGCTTGGTTAACAGAAAATGTGTTTCTCGCAAAGGTAATATTTAATGATCAATTTGGCCATCGATAAGGGAAGTGCCCTCGGCAAAGCTTTGTCACATGCGCTACTTTAAAAATCAATGGGCGTGTTTTTTTTTTGCGACGACACGCTATTTTTAGGGATCGACGGGGTCGCACAAGCAGTGCCCTCGGCAGCTAGTAGGAGCCGGTTTGCATATGTTACTGTGTTTATATGGTCCACAGACCGTATATTTTCGCACTGCCCGGGGTGTTCATTTGGAGGTGGTTGTACGTATCTGCAATTCACCAACTCTCAAAGCAATTGCATGACAATGACTTACAACTGAATCTCTAATCGTTGTTCTTCATTAGCCGTACAATACAAGGAGAAGTTTGCGCATAATTAATTAATGTTGTGCACATGGATTGAACACGTCATGGGGCCAGGTTCATATGCTCGTGGGAAAAAACTAAAGTTGCAGAACAGGAGGTAATTTCGGTGCACATTATATGCCCTTTTTGTCTGCTGTAGATGGTAGACTCATCTTGCGATCGCAAGATGAGTCCCCCGCGTGTCGTAAGCGATGGCGGTGAAGTACTCCACCGGTAGTTCTGCGTTGCCGACCCGCGATCCACCGAACATTATTTTTGAAGTCGATCGCTCGGCACGCGCGTGGCCTCACTGCTGCTGCGCGGACGACGCGGTGATGTTGTGATGCCCAGCTGGACGGAGACATGCCGTCGGTGCCAGCGGACTTGAGCGTGACGCTTGTTCAGCATTCTACCAAGTCGAGCGAGAATCAATACGCATTGCATTTCACGGCGTGACACGGACTGACCCGGCACCCGCTCCCCAAAACAAACACAATGTGCCTACTCAGATATTACAGATTGCATGTCGGGTTTCGGCCTCTTGTGGTCGAATGAGTCCTGTTATTGATATTCAACATTGAAACTTTCTGCTCTCTTTGTACAAGTCATAGGGAATTCTGATTAATCCAGAGTGGAGCATTGGGCTAACTTCAAGCGAGTCCAATCTGACGGCGCCGACACTGGCCACTGTTATTCTGAGTGAGTTTGCTCGGTTTAGTGTACACCACTCTTGATGTCATAAAATAATTCTTATCACGTAGTCTCAGTGCCTGCAACGTGATGCCCACAATGACCTTTTTTTTTAGCAAGGAACAGCAACACCGTTGGCTTGAATGTGTCGTAACAATAACCGTTCAAATTGTGGTTTGGGTTTTTTTTCATCGGAAGGAAATGTTTTGAACAGCATTTTACAGTAACATTTTAAAAACATGATTTTTAAAACTTCAACCCAGAGTGATAAACATTGCGAACGGCTAATCTCCACTCTTAAACAAAATCCTCTTTAAGTTGACAATTAATTCTAAGTATAGTAAGTACTATACATTGAAGCTTCAGGCTTTGCTGCATAAGGGGCCATCTATTTAGTCCGTACGCAAAAATCTGTCAACTTGACCTCCCCCCCCTCCCTGTACGCACGTGGACTTTTTACACCCCCCCCCCCACCTGCGTACGTACGCCTGACGCACCCCCCCCCCTCGAATGCTATAGAACGGCCGATATTTAATCCATGCAGAAATGATCAAGGATTAATAATATTAACGTGTTTAAGCAAACAGATAGTCCACCGCCGGACCTTCTAAATCATTTGAAGGCCAATGTAGACACATTATTATCGAGGCTTCACCCCCATACCCCCCGTTTCCTATGTGTACATTGTCAGTAGGTCCCCCCATACGCAAGCGTACGCGTTTGGGTTAACCCCCCCTCCCCCCTCCATAGGCCCCTAATTTGCAGGTACATTTGAAGGTGAGTAGGTAGTGCCATTATAATTAAAGAGTCGTAATTATAGAGCGCATTGATTGTAACTTTTATGGAAAGCCATCCTAAGCTGCTTCAGTAATGGTCAGATATTTATACTGTACACATTCTGTCACACACTGTACAAGTTGGAAGAGGGAACTACAATAATAATATAGACAGAGTATTGGATGACTAATACTGGTAGGAACCTCCTGGTTACACCAGCCCACGGGATTATTGTGTCCGTCCGTCGTGCAGGGAGAGGCTGGGTGGGGAGGGAGGGGCCGGGTGGGGAGGGGAGGGTGGGGAGGGGCTGGGTGGGGCTGGGTGGGGAGGGTGGGGTGGGGAGGGGAGGGTGGGGAGGGGCTGGGTGGGGAGGGGAGGGTGGGGAGGGTGGGGAGGGGCTGGGTGGGGAGGGTAGGGAGGGGCTGGGTGGGGAGGGTAGGGAGGGGCTGGGTGGGGAGGTGGGGAGGGGCTGGGTGGGGAGGGTGGGGAGGGGCTGGGTGGGGAGGGTGGAGAGGGGCTGGGTGGGGAGGGTGGGGAGGGGCTGGGTGGGGAGGGTGGGGAGGAGCTGGGTGGGGAGGAGCTGGGTGGGGAGGGGCTGGTCACCCCGTGGTGCCCTTATAAAACTCAACGTTTAACCTACTCACGCCGGCTTGTGCCCGCCCTCACAGTCGGGCATATTTGCGGAATACACCACGCCGCCGTTGACCATGGCCATTGACCGAGCAACCCAACGTTCCTACCAGCTCCCTCCGCAGGAATGTGTTTTTATCATTTATAATTAGCTTCTTGGGGTTAGGTCAGGGGTGTCCAAACTTTTTGCAAAGAGGGCCACATTTGATAAAGTGAAGATGCCCGGGGGCCAATAGTTCCTTCTGACATTGTTTTAACCACAAAAGTTACATGGAAATACACACTGTTATAAAACAATTTTCATTGTCACAATTACCTTTATTTTTCAATGACAATGTAACCAAATATAAGCCACTCAGGCAGACGGGAACAACTGTAAAAACGCAATTCTGCCTTTCATTCAGTCAGATAACATTGAACAAACTGTATAGAATACTTTAAATTTCCATGAGTTTTATGATGTATTTATTCTAACAGAGCTGGCGAGCCATTACTAACACATTATAAGACCGAAGCTGCGGGCCATATGAAATCTGCCCGCGGGCTGTGATTGGCCCGCGGGCCGGACTTTGGACATGCCTGGGTTAGGTCATGTAGGCATAATGTCGTTAAAAAAACTATAACCCTCCACCACCCTGCACAGACAATCAAATCAATTGTCAAGAGGGCAAATGTGACTGATTCATTTGGCATTTCAGCCAAACCGCCGGATTGTTAGAAAGCAAGCAACGTTTTGACAATATTGACAGATTGTCAAAAGCGGCGTGTTCGGCCACGACGACGTGACAACTTGATTTGATTGGCCGTGTCCGGGTGGTGGACTGTTTTAATTAAATTAGTTCACCCCACTCAATACACTTCTAAAATATTTCAACACAGCGCTCTCTGTAAGATGTGGAGCCATCGCTCTCGCAGCATTCAATCACCTGTTGAGTAGAAGGCGAGAGGAGAGATCGTTAGAAATCAGTGGGGGATTGCCTTAAAATGAATCGCCCGTAGCTTGTAGAGTGAGAACAATGTGAACTTGTAACACGCCGCACGGCATTCGCTCGCTCTCAAAGAGACGGAGAACGACTCCAGAAGCGCGAGGATGAACCGCAGACAAAGCGGGAGAGGCAGCCACGCGGTGGGCCGCTGCCAAACTCGACATGTCACGGTGTTTTACTGGTAGGAACCACCTGGTTCCACCAGCCCACAGGGGATTATTGTATCCGTCCGTCCGTCGTGCATTCAAAAATGGGAGGGGTGGAGCTGGGTGGAGAGGGGAGGGTGGGGAGGGGCTGGGTGGGGAGGGTGGGGAGGGGAGGGGCTGGGTGGGGAGGAGCTGGGTGGGGAGGGGCTGGGTGGGGAGGGTGGGGCTGGGTAGGGGGTGGGAAGGGTGGGGCTGGGTGGGGAGGGGCTGGTCACCCCGTGGTGCCCTTATAAAACTCAACGTTTAACCTACTCACGCCGGCTTGTGCCCGCCCTCACAGTCGGGCATATTTGCGGAATACACTACGCCGCCGTTGACCCTGGCCATTGACCGAGCAACCCAACGTTCCTACCAGCTCCCTCCGCAGGAATGTGTTCGGTATATTTGTAAGTGTTCATATGTGGCAGAAAATTGTAGCGCACGGAGAAAACCCCACACATGGTACCTGACTGGACCCCTTCCCCCCCCAGACAGGCCCCTGACTCGACCCCCCCCCCCCCAGACAGGAGGGGATGTCTCAGAAGGTGCCCCAGTCACCTTCTGAGACATCCCCACCAGGACGATCCTCCTCGTTGACATCACGTGATTAGAATACACAACGATTCATTTGAATCGCCCATCAAGGAAACAAAGGCACGAGCGTCAAGGGGCGTTGCGTTCCTGAGGCCTGAGTGGGGTAACAGAGGAGCGCCTACGCTGCCGTCATACTTTTCTAAACCTTTTTTCGCAAGCCTTGAAGCGTTGCCCCTTTTGGGCGAGGACGGTGGAGTGGGGGGGGGGTTAAGTGGACAATTGCACGCGCGTGCTGAGAATACAATCGCAGAGAATCACGTTCTTAGCTGCCGCCGAACACGTGTGTTCTCTTGCACGAAACAAGTAGCTCCTAATGATTTGTCGATGCTTCCTCGTGTGTCGTAAAACTGTCAAGATCAAGAGGTCATCGGGGCCAATGCCATTGATGTCGCAAGGCCTTGCCAGGCATTCCCTTCCCTCTACCAGAAACAAAACTGTTGCCGTGTGAATTCCTGCCTTATAGGTCTGCTCTTAAAGCATCCCACCATTTTGTGTCGGGTCTTGTTCAATGACCCCCTTCCTGGGTGTCACGCCAAAAATACCCAAGTCGGTAAACTGCCCTTCCTTCTATATCCAGCAGTGCACGTACCCTGCCCACTATGTAGAGATAAGCAGTGTTTATAGAGCCTCATCAAATGTTGAAGAGAGTCACATCATTTTTTTTTTTACCAAGTAAGGAGTTGCTCCTACATGGGCTCTTTCTCAAGGTCTGTCTGGTTAAGATTGCCATGGAGGTAAGATGAAGAGATAACGCAAGCGAGCACGGTTATTCTGTCCTTGTTTTGGTCTCATTCCGTGGCAGAAATTAAGGCAAGACCGCGTGACACGTCAATGCGTATTGTTGATGGCCTTCTCTTGACGCTTGGTGGAAATTAGACCAGAAAAAGGACAGAAGGCTGCTTAATTTAAACTGAATACCGATCAGCCAAGAGGACTGAAGGAATGCCTCGCCTTCACTTAAAACGTAGCTTCACCATTACTGCTCGACACGCATGTGGTGTCCCTCCTTTTGGAACGTACATTTGTTAAATAAACACATTTGATGTCTCGGTAAAATTGGATAGTATGGGCTAAAAAAACCCACTAATGAAACTTATTTTTAATTGCCTCCTTTAAAATTCTCTACTCTGGCAAGGTTCAGGAATTTCAAACAGTTGTAAGTCCCTTTGCTGCTTTAGACTCAAACATTTCTTGATCGCTTCCTTAATGCTATTGATATGATAATTAGCCCTGGGAATGCATCACTGAGTGGAGTTATCCATTGACCACACAACAGTTACTGTATATCTATAATAATGTAATTGTGCCAGCAACTTTGAACACAAATTAGTCTTTTTTAGCGATGTATTTTTTTATTATTGCAAGGTTTGTCTGCTACTCCATAGCTACGAATAGGTAATTGCATTTACAAATTCAAAACCTGTTCATCAGGAAACATGTTTAAAATGTAATTGTGAGTCCATAATAGAGGTTTTTGGGTTTGATCGGGTGAATATAAATGTGTCATTAACCCGCCACCACCCGACACAGCCAATTAGTAAGGCTTGCCACGTAAACAAAACGTGGCAATCTGTTGCTACTACAGCACACCAGTGTGTTGGAGAGTAAACCCACAATATTTACAATTTGAGCACGACGTGTCGCTGGTGATTGCAACCAGCTTCATCAGGCGATAGCCGGAATTGTGAAAAAAACTTCTTGTTTCGGTCTAAAATAGATTAAAGGCGACGTCATCGCTGTGGGCCTATCACGTGCGAAGACCGGGGGGGTGGGGGTTAATGTAGTCGTATAAATTGCAATGTATTATGTTAATCTGAGAATATGCAGGCCCCAGGTGGAATGTGCAGTCTCCAACTCTCATCTCTGCGGCCTCTATTTGTGTGCTATGAAAAAGGGCTATGGCTCAAAATGTCCCCTAATTATATATTTCCCAGGTAAAATAGTGTTCTTGACGATTAAGTTGAGTTTCATGCGACGTTTTGCATGTTTTATTTACTTGGTTCCATTTTATTTGCTAATGTCCATGTATGTTGGAACATGCAATGCACATTATTCTAAAGAGAAATGCAATTTTGAAAAGAGGTACAGAATTCATGCGTATGCACAATATTTATTCCACGTGAAAACAACAATTACGTACCGTAATGCAAATTGAATTGCACAATCTCATTAACACACTCAGCCAGCGTGTTTCCAATTGCAGTGTAACACCACTTTAAATTGCAGCTATTCTTATGGATGGTGTAAACTAGATTCTAAAAGATAAATGTTTCTGAAAATCGTTATTAACGTGTGTGACTTGATAATTAAATAACATGATGATACATTTTCCACGCTCATCTCGTCTCCGTTTTTAAAATAAATTTATAACACCTGCTCATGGCTCAAAGTTTATAAATCTTTCCAGCAGGATACAGACTCGGCATTCAGTCACATTTAAGATGTGGACTAATACCATGACTCCCAACATCCTAGACACTTTGAATATATAAGTATTCTAATAACGTCATAAACTCATCCGGTATCTCAGAATAACAATCGGCACGATGCTTGTACACTTGTTGCAAAGCGCACGATACAAAATAACAACAAACAGCACCCCCCCCCCATCTGAAGCAAATGCACGCAGCGACACGGAGACCCAGCCAGCCAGCCAGAAATGCGAGATCTCCTGCCCATTCTCCGCCTGTGCACCACAAATGATCCTCATGGCGGTACCCCGGGGGGTACCAATTAATACAAAATTGCCGAGGCAATTAAATGTGTTATTTCTGGGACACAATTTTTTTCCAGGGGTATACTTAACTCCACGACTGGGGTACCAATCAATCCGAAATCGGTGCTACGCCGTGATGTCGAAACGCCAAACATCAGCATAAAAAAAATCCGTTATCGAAAATTTAAACTTTGAACAGTGCATCGTGTACAGCTCGTCGAGATGAGTCGATTGCCGCATCGCCGACCATGAATAGGCTAAAAATGACTGCATCACGGACATTATATCGCCATAAGGTTCATATTTCTCCTCGTGCACAAGCAAGCGACGCCTGACCCCCCCCCCCCCCCTCTCAGTGTTGCATGAGGCCCAGGGCGGTGCGTGACGAGGCCACCCCTGGCCACTTGGGGCCCCCTGGCCACTTGGGGTCCCCCGCCCCTGGCCAATTGGGCCCCCCACCCCTGGCCACTTGGGCCCCGCCTGTGCTGGTGGATGGTGGCCGTCGCGCGTTTCTCAGATTCTCCGTCGCCTGTCCGGCGTTGCTTCCGGTGTCACATACGAAGATTCCAGGCGACGGAGATGTTTTTGTTGTTGTTGTTGTTACCAGGTAAGGCCCCCCCACTGAGCTATGTATAGCTGTTTTTTCAGAAGCGACCTGGCCACAAATGATCAGCTCAACGAGAAAGTGGCTTATCACGTGGAAATTTACAGCAGCAAAATACCCGAAACGCACGTTGATTTTGAAATGTGAAGGGGAAAAAGCCGGAGGATCCGGAGAGGGAGACGTGCAAACTCCAAATATAGAGCAGGCGTGTGAGGGTTGGAAACAAACCCACTATCTCCTGCATACCAGGCGAGGGAGATAACATCTCGCCACTGCAAGCTCGGTTAAACACCACGCAGCCTTCGCACGAAATTAACCTCTCATGGATCGTGCAGAGGGGTGCGCACACTAATGTGGCGCCCTCTTTTAGTGAGGGCGTCCATAGCATTGCTGCAATTCGCCATAACCTAATGGGGATATTGGCGCTTGAATGTGCTCGAAAGCAGTGACTTAATACATATCGGGCTGGAGCCTGGAGCTGTGTTTCCGGTTCGACCAAAGGGCAACGGAGGGGCTCGTGGCCCCAGCGTCGTTAATAATAACACTGGTCAACACACTTCTTCTGGCATAAGGTATTCCAACGGTTTTAAGGTAATTTTTGGGGTGCTGATTCCAAATCTGGCATCAGTTTTTGTCTTATCACATCAGGTTTGTGAGATATCAAATATTGCATTTTCAATAAAAACTGCAGAAGAAAAATATTAAATGAATGTGGATATCTACATAAAATTATATTATAAACACACTATCCTAAAAAACAGCACCATATTTTAACACTAAAGCAGTCACTGACTCGCAACAACTTGCAATCATAAGTGACAGAGTTAATTTCGGGTAAAATCAATGAAAATGGGGTATGCCGATAGCATAAAAAATGATGTGATAGAGCAAATCTGAGATCAGATTTGAAATCAGCACCCTGAAATTAGTCTAAAACAGCTGCAAAAGTCCAGGCCAGAAAAAAATGTTTTTTTTGTTGACCAGTGTTATTACTCTTAATGTGAAGGGTAGTATCCAGCTTGGAGCATGCTCAGACAGGCACACTGTCGGCAATGAGTTGCATAAACTCGTGTTGCACAAAACGACGTTTGCATATGATAAGTCCTGCTCAGGAAACTATACTTCCTGCAGCCGCTCGATAAAACCTTAACTAACGAGCAAGAGCTGTGTTGTGTGTTCCGAGGCGAGGGTTCAATTCGGGTTTCTGGACTTGAATTCACACCAACATACTTCACCATGCTTGTGTGTGTGGATTGGTGAAGGGGTGTGAGGGCAGGACTGGTTCTGATATCACTTGCCACTGATGTTCACAACCGTGGCTTGCAATCGAACTTGGGCCCCCAGATAATAGCGCAGCGCACTAAGCACTGTCACATTGATCCACCCCTACTGCTTCGATATTCGAGGATAATTCATGAAGCATGTACACTTTTCATGTTCCATTCTTGACGTTATTTCTTCCCATATAAGCCATCGTGTTCATTAGAAACATGTTTGCTCCATTGGTGGCCTCTGATATTCGTCGCTATGCATTTCGTGGCTCGGGCGGAACTGCAAGGGTGATGACACAGCAGCGTTAGCAGTGCCCGGGGAAACTGTGCTGCTGGAGGCCTTTCGTTGGTTGCCTCGTTTGCGACGTGACGTTGCATGAAAGCACAGCATTCTCACCCTGTTTGAGGAACGCACATTGCATACTGCACACACGGTCCCCGCACACCTGTAGTGCACACTCACTTGACGATAATTGAGTTGGAGAATAATAGTCGTTCGTATGGTGTATTTTTGGCATGGCGTGAGGACAAAGAATGTTAGGTTTATATTTGATGTGCCCTTTATTTTGCTAGTATATAGCATATTAAGTGGAACTATTCCTCCTAAAGAGGGGTTCTGAGTTCCACAGGAAATGTTTGATTCAAATGATGCATGCGAGGTGCCCAGGTGGCTCAGGTGGCTCAGAGGTCAGAGCATTGAGCCGGCGCCACTTAGATCATGGGGTTACATCCTAGCAGCAGCCAGCCATGAACAACATAGGGCTCTCAAACCCAGAGAGTTGATTTGCTCTGCCAGATCACCAGTGACTGCACACATTTGGTTTAGTGCTTGACTTGGCTAATTTCTGGCTGTTAATTAAAAAAGAAAACCATCAGCTTGACCATCATTTGAGAAAATCGTGGCAGAACATGTGGGACAGTGTCAACCCTACTGTGTCAAGCCACTTGAAGGAATTTTTAAGATTTGCTGTGAAAATATTTTACTAGGGGTCCTTCTCTGACACACTTAACTCAGGGATATTTCTGAATGGATTTTCAATATCACGAACATTTTGAATGGTTTTTCAATTGCCATGGAGTGGGCTTACTGTCATGAATGATGATGCCACTGGGCCCTTTTTAATGCCCCACTTAATACCTGACAACAAACACGCTTTGATCGCTCCCCATAGAATGTATTGGGCTGCTGCGGGGAATTGAACCGTCAACTCTGCAGTCTGGCTCGGTAGCAAGCGTGCTGTGCCCGGGATGGAGAATGTTTGTACACACTGTAATATTTTTCCGTGGATTTCGCACATTCAGCGCGAATGCATTTAACACCACATCGAGGATTGCCTGCCAAGTGCACACATGGCGGTGTTGAAGCCACCCCAGTTTCCAAGCCGAGCGTTGATGACTGGGAAACAACAGACTGGAATCATCAGAATATGTGTTTATACTGGAGGAATCCGAAGAGCTTAAAAACTCTTTTTCACAGATGTCCGGTAGGGGCGGGTAAGAACATTACAACAGCAAACAATCAAAAAACATGATAGTAATACAAAGTACAAGAAATATAAACAAAGACAAAGATCCCCCCTATAGCCTGTAACAGACTGTTGGGGCAAGTGCTTTGTGAAGGCCGGCACAGCACAGCAGGGGGTGGGTGGCCAGCACCACGCCCGACCGCCTTTGTCTCCCAGTGACAATGTTTACACACCACACCAGGTACTCATTTGAGGCTGAGTCGATCTAGGGGAGGCCCAGGACCGGTTCAGATATTCGCCACTGGTGTTGGACGTGATTCGGAATCGAACTCGGGTTACTGGAATCGTAGCCGCTACAATAAAGGTAAACAAATCACCCAAACACATACAAATACAACTAAACCATCCGCATCATACCACGAAAAGGCCCCAGTTTGGTATTAACTTATTTTTCAAAAGCGACCTGGCCATAAATGATAGTTCAACAAAGTGGTCCATCATTTGGACATTAATGGCACCAACATAATCTGACTATTGAACCAATTCCTCAACCACATCAATTCCATACACCACATTAATTCCACATCAATTCCATACACCCAGCCATCAAATTCACCATGGAGGTGGAAAAGGATGGCAAGCTACCATTCTTGGATGTTTTAATCGAAAAGATCATGACTCAATGGGCCACTCTGTCTCCAGGAAAGAAATCCATAAGGATGCCTACCTAAAACCTAACTCCCACCACCATCCATCTCAGAAGAATTCCCTCATCAAAACTCTACGCCATAGAGCTCGATCTATTTTCCAACCATCATCACCTAGCCAGTGAACTGGAACACACGTACACCAAGCTCTCAAGATGAATGGATATTCAGACTATTCAATCCATAAAGCTATCACCCCAACCGTTGGAAAAGATCCCTCTGAGGACACAATCAAAACCATCACCTTGCCATACATAGCAGGGATCACCAAAAATGTTTCCAAAATCATGAGCAAACACAAGATCCAGGTTCGATTTAACACAGTACATAAAATTCGTGATCTGATCCCATCTGTGAAGGATCTGATCCCTGAAATGCAATACTCCGGTGTCTACAAACTAAGCTGTGTCTGCGGCAGTAGTTACATTGGGGAAACTAAGCGACATGTCTCAGACCGTGTTCGTGAACATAAGGCAGATCTGAAATACGGTAGGACCAATACCTCGGCTGTGGCTGACCATTGCTTTAATGCAGTGGGCTCACGCGAAATTGATTTATCTAAGACGAAGGTACTTTGCAAACCCACTGGCTATCAACAAAGATGAATTCATGAGGCCATCCATATATACACAGACATAGACACAATTTCAACCGAGAAGATGGGTACAAACTCAGCAATCACTGGAAGGATGTTATCAACCAGTTTAAGTCATAACTGGTTGTAATGTTTCCATTTTAGACCTGGCAGCCCTTTAATTGGTGGAAGCCCACCACCAGGACCAGCACTGCCCACTACCTACCATCACCACTAGCAGTAGCCCTTTAATTGGTGTAAGCCCACCACCAGCACCAGCACTGCCCACTACTACCATCACCACTAGCAGGAGCCCTTTAATTGGTGGAAGCCCACTACCAGTGCCGCCGTGGCCCTCTACGAGTACCATCACCTCTCGCAGCAACCTCCACCGTCAAAACTGCGAGTGTGTAATACGAGGTGCAATGATTACTTGGCAGCCCTTTAATTGGTGGAAACCCACCACCAACGCCGTCGTTGCCCACTACTACCATCACTCATATTACATTAGCTGCCCCGCCCATGCTGCTGACACTTGGGCTACGCCCATTTCAAACCTTTATAAACCTTTATAAACAGTTTCCTGATGACGACCGCTTGTGTTGCGATCAAAACGTTGTAGTTTTCTGTTATTTTCTTTAAACCTATCTACGTGACTTTACCGAAAGACCCAAAGAATATGAATTTCTGCAGTCACGAAAGCTTTAAGTCAAGATTGAATCAAAATATTCTCAATGCATGTTTCTAAATGTGGAGGGAAAAACTGGAGGACCCCGAGAAAAAGTCCACCTTCATGCAAAGAGTGAGGCTAGCCAACTGTAAATTAATTATCTGCTGAAAACTGCATTGAAAATGCATTGCGGTCAAATTATTGGAGTTTTTATTATTATTATAGTGTTGCATAAGCCAGTATGAAACATTTACATTGGCCTCGCTTAATTTTGCAATTAAATTAGGCCAAGGACAGAAATCGTGTGTTGCGTTTGTGTTTGTTGTTCAAGATACGAGCACGTGTGAGTGTTGCTGCAAGGGTTTTAACGGTTGAAGAGGCATGACCTGCCTTGTGTTGCCTATGATGACATTACTACTATTATCATCATCGCTGATGCATAAAAAAGCAAATCACGTCCAATTAACTTTTCGCCAAATGACCATTAATTTCAATTACATTTATGGGCAGGCGGGGGCGGATCTGTCTGTGGTTAGTCCACGTTTCTGTACAATATTCCCTCATTATTCACGAACTTGCTTTCTGCGACTCACATCTGGAACTCTACACGATTGCATCGAGAGAGAGAAAGTAATGAGATAAAGTGATGATGCGCTTCATCATCATTTAAGGAAAGTTAATTTATAAACCATCGAAATATCTCAAAGTCTAAAATTGTTTTTGTGGCTTTGTGTATCGAGATTTGAAGCTTTTGTGACTGCAGGAATCGATGCTCTCTGGTTCTTTCGGTAAAGTCACGTAGATAGAAAAAAGAATAAAAGAAAACACGACATTTCGGTGGCAACACAACAGCAGATCACTTTCTCACTTGAAGACGGACGCTTGTGTTGCGACCGAAACGTCGTGTCTTCTTTAGTAATTTTTTCTATCTACATGACTTTACCGAAAGAATCAGAGAGTATGGTTCTAGATTTGAAGCTTTCGTGACTGCAAGGATTCATACTCTTAGGTTTTTTCGGTAAAGTCACGTAGGTAAAAATACAAATAAATAATAAAAATGATAAAAATTCTAATAGAAAGAAATTAATCAATCACGACGTTTCGGAGGTAAAAATAAAAATATTAACAATTATAATAGAAATGACATAACAAATCACGACGTTTCGGAGACCTCTGATTTATTATTTAATTTCTATTATAATTTGTATTATTTCTATTATAATTTGTATTATTTGTATTATTTATTTTTATTTTTACCTACGTGACTTTACCGAAAAAAACTAAGAGTACAGAGAGTATGGCTTTGTGTGTGTTCGCGCGCTTGCGAAGGATTTGGCTCTCCAACGGTGGGGTTGACGTTAAATAAAAATAGCCAGGCACCACGCCGTAAGCCCCGCCGTTAGCAACGATATTCCTTTTTAACATCCGTTAACTTTTAATACGTTTAATCAGCGATTTAGTGCAAAGTTCTTGCGCTATCTCTTTATTTAGTTATTTATGACTCGTGCACGACCATACCAACTCACGCGCCTTTGGTGGGGGGGACGGCCCATGGTAAACACATTCCTGCGGAGGGAGCTGGTAGGAACGTTGGGTTGCTCGGTCAATGGCCAGGGTCAACGGCGGCATGGTGTATTCCGCAAATATGCCCGACTGTGAGGGCGGGCACAAGCCGGCGTGAGTAGGTTAAACGTTGAGTTTTATAAGGGCACCACGGGGTGACCAGCCCCTCCCCTTCCCACCCAGCCCCACCCCTCCCCACCCTCCCCACCCAGCCCCTCCCCACCCTCCCCACCCAGCCCTTCCCCTCCTCACCCAGCCCCACCCCTCCCATTTTTGGATGCACGACGGACGGACGGACACAATAATCCCCTGTGGGCTGGTGTAACCAGGAGGTTCCTACCAGTATAACTGAACAGACCTTTGATAATCCACAGCCGCATTACGACCTCCCCGTGCCATGTTGAGTTGTTTGGGTTGTTGGGCAATACTTCACCACGCTGTCAGTGTGGTTTCGTTAAGGATGAGGGGCAGCCCTTGGACCAGTTCTGGTGTCACGCGCTCACCGCTGATCCTGTAGCCAGCGTGAGACTCAAACTGGGACCTCCAGATTCATAGCAACAGTGCTCTAACCATCACGCCACCCCGAATACAAATGAGGCTCTGGCAAGCTTTTGTATATATGGTATAGGTCACTTTTAATTTAAACGTGTATATAGGTCCTAGGGGTTTGTTTGTTTACGATGCTTTACCACGCCGGCCGTGGTGTCGGTTCAAGGGAGTGAATTTTGTCTCATCTCCGATTATCTAACTAATATGGATGACCCGATCCAGTCTGCCTGCTCCAGATTCTCAAGCATCTTATCTGTTGACGAGGAAACTTGCGGGATGGTGACTGTGTGTGTGTGTTGGGGGAGGCGGAGATGCTGGGGGAATTATCCAGCAGTGGATAGAAAATGCCGGACGATAACGATACATCATTATACATATATTTTGTTGGTCTTCTGAAGGAATACAGAAGACCTGTTTTTCACCTGAGGACGGCTGCTTGTGTTGTGGCCGAAACGTCATGAGAATTGTATTTTATTATGTTTAATTTTCATTATTTTATTATTTCCCTTCTACGTGACTTTACCGAAAGAACCAAGAAGAAGGAATACATCATTTCACATCACCATCATTGTCATCAACACACCAAGTGCTGTATTTTTCCACTACTTTTGGCTCTGAATCACGCTCAGCTGAACATTAAACCTCTAATTCAGGTCAAGGTAGGGGAGCAGGCAGGGATGGACATCCATTTAAACTTAGTCTGGGATTTTTTCCATACACTTCCTTCTGCCTTGCCATTAGATCACTGATGTCTGGCCTTAGTAGGTCAAAGGAATCGAGGCCATTAATAAGGTCTATGGAAGCCGCCCCCCCCCCCCCCCCCCCCCCGCTGTGTGGCATTAAATATTTACAATAGCATTTTCACATGATTATAACATGTCGTCTTGCACGCAAGGCTCTCACGTGTTTGTGAGTAGATTGTTGGTGGCAGGGGAGCAGTCCCTAACCCTTGTCCTGTTTTACCGTAGCACATTTGAGGTGGGTGAGATTTGAAATGTATTTTGTGCTTGAAGCTACTCGCACCAAAATGACCGCGTGCGTTCATCGAACAAGCGTGGATGTTTGTTGCCAAAGCAGTTAAAGGTATGCTTGATTGTAGCTCAATTACGCCGTGTGGAACAAACACACAACCAACCCACTTGGATTACACTAAACATTTTTTCTCCCATCTGTATTCCCTGGAATTACACTGGGGGGTTAATAATTTCTATAAGCTTACCATTATTAGATTACTAATTTTTATTTAATGCCGGCAACGTTTCCTCTCCCATTGAAGAAATTGTATAGTTGCTTTATGGAAATGTGCATGCATGTGTAATGAGTAACTTCGTAACTGTATTTTCAACCAATTCTGACACCAATGTAATGAGCGACTTCCACGACACGTTGTATAGAGGGTACGTCTTATTTATTTCTCACACTGGGCACAACACAGGTCAACACTGGTTCTTTCTCTCACTGAATATAACTCTAGGCAGTGACACCTCTACTGGCTACACGTACAGCCGGTCACTCGGCGGGGTCCCCTCGCCCTCACTCGTCTCCGCCGATGGCTGAGCGGCGTGACGATGACGGCGATGAGATCTTCCACGTGGCCGGATGACGGAGAGAGATGTCGTCGGTGACAGCGGCACAGCCAGGACCCAGGACCCCACACACAAGCCCCGAGCTCTGGGTCCGTTCCCCCTAATATCCCCGTGGCTAGGCCCCGTCTCTGGCCACGCCCTCTCGTGGAACCTTCGAGCAGGTTCCCGGAGCATCTTGGCTAATCCCACTTGTTACCTTTGCCCCAGATACGCCTCCTTCCCTGATTGGCTGTTACCTCTGTGGCTGTACCCGTGAAACCCTTCCCAGGCCAGCAGGTGGTGTCACTTTGTCATGTCAGCAGGTGTAACCCTGTCATTACACATATATGAGGTTGTGTGTAACTTTTTTTGTGGTACGGTGGTTCGG
The DNA here is from genome assembly GCF_015708825.2 of Lethenteron reissneri. Taxonomy (NCBI): domain Eukaryota; kingdom Metazoa; phylum Chordata; class Hyperoartia; order Petromyzontiformes; family Petromyzontidae; genus Lethenteron; species Lethenteron reissneri. Next base: position 7,337,808 of record NC_083790.1, on the reverse strand, counting down.
GTGCTGTGTGGGCTAAGCAGTGGTGCTGCGGTTAGCATGCCGCGCTACGAACCCGGTGACCCAAGTTCTTATTCCCACTCACGGCGAACAGCAGTGACAATTATCTGAATTGGTCCTGGGCCTCTCCTAGGTCGACTCAACCTCAAAATGAGTACCTGGTGGGATGTGTTAACATCGCCACTGGGGAGACAAAGGCGGCCGGACGTGGTGCTGGCCACCCACCCCCGCGTGTGCCATGCTGGCCTTCATAGGTGCTTGCTAACAGCACTTGCCCCAACAATCTTTCGAGCAATACGGGGGATCTTTGTCTTTGCTTTTGTGTGCTGTGCTATTAAGTCAGTGGCCCGAGTTTGGTTTCTTATTACTGCTAACATCAGTGGTGAGTAATTTTAGTCAAATTGGTCCTGTCTCCACCCAGCCTTTTACAATCACACACTGACCAGCATGATGAATTATTGTAAAAAAAAACACGTCAGGCATGGCATAGGAGGGTGGCCTTCATTCATTGGTGGATTTGGAATAGATACACTGTAATTATTTAAAATGATTTGCATACAGAAATTAGGAGCCACATAGTTTGAAAGCCGCCAACATAATAGATGTGTGAAAGCTAATTATTGATAGTGGCGACCTTACAGCGTTAAACTGACATGATAACAGCGAGCCACCGAAAATGGTTCGCGGATTGAAATCCACAGTATATTTTCTGGATAATAAACACTCTGCTCCACAAAGGGTATCGTATAAAAGAGGTGTTTTAATATACCGGACAGATTCACTGTTTGTTAATAAATTCATAGCATACAAATCAGAAAATTGAGAGGTGGGGGGGGGGGCTTATCAAAATACTTTGTGTGTGAATGATGTTTAAAATTGCCTCAATTTCATTTATCACGTTAAATTGCACCTCCTTGCTGCAGCCCTCTTTTTCCCGGCACACTGCTTCCAAGAACGCGGCGAGCCTGCCTCCTGCCACATTAACTTTGCGGGATATTGCATTCTTGGGAAACAGCCGTTTAAAAAGCTGTTCATTGGCCGGCAGTATTTAAAATTTAAAATAAATGTTTTTATGCGTATCTTTCTTAACATCTCTAACAACTAAACCCCATAAGCATGTGCATTTTAAACGGAGTCCCCTTTTATTTTTCTCATACTCGGCTATTAATCTGCTCAGAAAACACGTTTTTTGGAAATATATTTTTTGTATCTTGCCATTTCATTGCAAGGCCTTTAATAATTTATTACCCACCAAGGGTGAGGTCTGGAGTGAACTTGTATAATCAATCCGTTCTGATAAGTGTATACGTTGTCTACCATTTCCTAAAAATCATAAAACATATTGACCACATTTTGGGATAGAGATTTCTGAGCCAATTTGGTCTTCTAAGTCTATTATTCATCTCTTCATAATTCATGCACGTATTTGCAATGCAGAATTGCACCTTCCGTATTTCTCAGTATTTTTTATAGTAATAGGAATGGCGTCGTGGTTGTAATCCCAGCGACCTAAGTTCGATTTCCAGCCATGCAGAGGCCTCAATCCAGCAGTGGACTAACAAGGTGACTACATTATTACTCATAATAGAGGTTTTTTTGTGTTAGATCACGTCAATATAAATGTGTCCGTAAACCTGCCACCACCCAACGCAGCCAATTAGTAAGGCTATGTCACGTAAACAAAACATGCCAATTCGTTACGAGCCCAGCACATCGGTGTGTTGGAGAGTAAACCCACAACACTTACAATTCAAGTACGACGTTTCGCCAGTAATTACAACGAGCATCATCAGGCAACAGACAGATTTGTGGAGAAATCCTCATGTTATCGTTCTTAAGTACATTACATTATTATTATTGTCATACTAAGAGTAGGAGAGTTTGATTGTGGAAGATGTAATGAGGGACATTAATTAGTTGCTCATCACTTTCTTGTAATATCAAACTTAACGTGAAGACAGACATGATGGTATATGTTACTGTGTTGGCGGCAATGGGTAGCCGGGGTTAAAGGAGCTTTTGTGAAGCATATTTTTTTAGTGGGCTCGACACAAATGGGGTGGATACGAGGAAGATCAGGACAATGGGGAGCAGAAGTGACTGTGTGTGCTTATTGGCCAATTCTCAGCCTCACTGCTGGTTAGGACCCCATTTGGCATACCAAGCCACCGGAATAAATAACAGGAATTGGCAGAAGAACATAAAATTAAGTTTCATTTGCACCCCGGCCTCTGCACGCACGCAGCAACATCAGCTCTGCGACTACCTAGCGAAGAGCTTGGCGGTGACCCACTTAGGATCATCTTGGCGCGATAGCGTTCAAATATGCCCCGGTGCTTTAACTGCATTTGCAAAGTGTCCTATTCCTCAGTCGAGCAGCAACACTGTGCTCACTATTCTTACCCACACCTCGCAAGAGTAGACCGCCGTTCGCTGCTGTCATGCCACATTTCGCCCTCGCATTAAACAATATCCCCTGTTGCGAAATGTCAGCCTCCTAACAAACACGCTCTTTGTGGATCCGCGGCTTATAACGGCTGCTGTGCATGATGATTTTTGTAACAAAAAAAGTATGTTCGATCACACTCATTATTTCCAATTAGGGGTTCGTCCTTGGCCTCAGGTGCAAGTCGGTGAAAGTGAAATGTACGGAAACTTAAAGTTGCACCGGGGAAGGAAGTGTGCAGAGGGCTTTGACTTTGAAGCTCATCCGCTATGAGAACGCGAGTCTGTCCAACAGTTTAATGAGCGTATTCCAGGCCGTAAGTGCAGTGATGAGCCGCTATCGGGTTCGAGCGAATCCAGGTGTCGGGATTATGCCGTTTTAATGAATTCCTGGCAGATGCCAGCAGAGACTTAGAATTCCCCCCTTCCGTCTGAGGCTTTCTTGTTAAATTATGGAAATCCCTATTTTAATGTTTCTAAACAGCTTCACTCTCCGCTCGGGTGTCTGCATGCAATTCTGCGCCGCATCCTCCGAGATCAAAGACAAGCGACCAAAGGCAGTGCGAGGGAGAGAGATGTGGAGAGAGTGGGAGAGAGCCACCCTTGGATCACTACGCCGCGTGAAGTAGTGGTTGTAGTGCTCACATGCATGCATTTTTTATGATTTTGTACAAATCTGGATCAATCACTTTCAACCTGTGCGCGTCCGCACACCACGCGATCAGACTAAACTCCTCCGCCCCGATCTCGGTTTAAGTCCCCGACTAAAAGGGCGCACGCGCTGTTCTCGTCAGCCAGCGCCGACCTCATCGTCGCCGCTTTCTGCTCAGATCAACCATCGCAATGGCCACCCCCCTCCATCCCCAGCCGCGTGGTCCAGCAGCCACGTGTTGGGAACGGCGCGCAGTGGCGTCGCACGCCGTGTGCGAAATCTGCACGTGTACGGGTGAACGCGGCTCATGCCGTTGTGTAGATCAGGCGTTCCAGGGGCTCGCGACCCAGAAACGTTCGGCTAAACATCCCCTTTCCAGGTCATCGAAATGGAAGGCGTGCGTTCCCTCCATCCATCTTCTCCTCGTGTGGCGCAAGAGATAAAAAAAAAATTGGGCGCGATGTTCCAACGCAGATTCGGTGATTTTCTTGTCGTGGCGGCGTGGTGAAGTTATGTGTCCGCGCATTTTGTGGTCTTTCAACCGATCTCGCCGTCATGTAGAGCAGGATAAATGCTCCTTGTCAGAGGGAAGCCATATATGCCTGTGGTGTGGCAACCAATTTGTAGTCATGGCACAGCCGGTGGCAATTTGTGCTCAAGCCCTTGCTGTAAATATGTTTTCCCCCCACAAATCGTTAGTGCTTGGGGCCGGCTTTTATGGGAAGTTTTTATGAGAAGCAAAGCCTCAACCGTGGTGAGTGTTTTTTTTCTAAGGCAGCGCTAGTCTGTATTAGAACAAATGACTGCGCTGAAGATGGAACAGCGCGTGTGTGAACATCCTCCTCACGCAATGCACATCGAGTGCCATGCGTTGCGACGTGTGGTGCATTATGTATGTGAAAACGTGGGCAAATAATTTACGAATGTATCGCCCAAGTATGCTGCAGGCGCGCATGCTGCCAGGGTACATCCCATACCCAGGATAGAGGGCATAAAATTACACGCTCGTTTGAGAATGCTTGTTTCAGGACTTCTGCTTTTCATTGAAGCTGTATAATAAATAAAAAAAAACACTGTATAAACAGGTCAAGGTGCAGCCCTGCAAGTTCTTGATCATGCCACTGCTGGTGGAATGAATGCCCTCCTTCAGAATTAGCCTCGAGAAATCCCATCCAGACGGTATTTTGGCCTCTTCTCCTGCCACACCGGCCAGATGCCACACGCAACCTGCCGATCGACGAAGTCCGGAGCACCCGTTCATACATCTGGCAGGGGCAGGGCGGAGGCGGGGGGGATAGAGACAGGGAAAGTGCAGGAACCTTCATCACCATTGTTTTCGACCGCCGTTCCAGGAGACTGAACCGGCAGCCCTCTGGATTGCAAGTCCAGCGTGCTAACCACGACGCCGGCGACAGCATCCCACTGCGTCGCACTTGCAGATTCAAGTTTTTCACGGTGTCACAGAAATAGAATTTCAAATGGAAAGGTTTTTTTTTCGTTTAATGCTGCGGATGGCTCATTTGCATTTTAATCAATTGTGCGATGCGGGCGCTGCCAAGTGCGGTGGCGTTGTGACTTTGCGACGGCATGGCGTTTCGCGACGGGTCTCGGCGTGGTTTGGCTGCGTGCCACGTCCCGGAGGACCGACTGGCTGAACCACAGGGCCCCGATGGTTGTGTTTTCACGACGATGTCCGCGGCAGTTGAATGCGTATACATCTAACGATATATTTTATGTAGATCTTTAGGGCAACAACTAAAATTAATATAGCTCAAACATCAGACCGTTACTCAGAAGAGGAAGTTCCAGATGTGGAATTTTGTGAAGTTAACTGCCCTTCGCAGAAGGAAAATGGGGAAATCTTCTGGACCAGATGGTATAACTGTAGACATGAGTGGATCGACCGTGGCTGCTGATGATGTGGAATTGACAACCCCCTGCCAATCCCCTGCTCACCGAAGGCTGTGTCCATGCTGTATCAGTTTTGGGGGTTGTTTGACTATACTTCATCATGCTGGTCAGTACAGTTCGGTGTTTGGGGGGGGGGGGCTTGCAGGGAGGGGGAGGGAGGGCAAAAATAGGGTCCAGTTATCAATAGACTAATGAATTCACTTAAATAATCTCTGATGTAAGAACACCGCAGGATGATTGAGGAGCCTCGTTGCCTGTTCTTGCTGCAGACATTGAGCAGAATGTCTCAACACTGATCAGTGTGGAGCGAAGCTGGCACACGAAACGTTGAAACTCTTTAGATTTTTTACTCTTCCTGTGCGGTTTTCCCACTTTGGGGCAAAGGGCTCACCCAGTCGTCCGCTCACTCTTGATGATTTCTGACCACCTCCATCTCGGAGTGCACACCTCCAAACTTCTCATCCCATCCGGCCACATCATGCTCCATCTACGTCTCATTCCTATTCCCTCCATTGGCATTTCCGTCTGGTCTAAAATTTTTGCATATGTTTAAACGACTGCCTGCAAATAAACATTGAGTGTGCTGACATCAAAAATACATTATGCTGGCTTATTAATCTTGATGAATATTTAACGGTGAACCCCCCCCCCTCCTCTTATTATAAGAGCTCCTTAAATAGCAGTGACTAGGAAGCTGCTTGGATGTTGTTAGGACCCGCGGGTCACCTCTGGCAAGTATTGACACAGGCCGTTGTGGCATCATCGCCGCTTGTTTGATGTCGCCGCTTCAGATGTCCCACGCCGAAAGATGAAGCCGCAGATTGATTATGTTTTAAGTTGGTTGTGCGAGAAATGTAAATCAAGTGGCTTCTGCGCAGTGCTTGCGGGCGTATTGATGGTGTCGTAAGCTGTTGTGCGCGAGGTATTATCGGACAATGCGCCACACGGCACTTTCTCCTGTCAAGGTGACGCCACTGTTGTAGAAAGTGGAATCTATTTACCTTCTTTTTGGTTTCGTACGCATCTTCGAGACCAGTGGTGGCGCGCGCCTAATTGAGGGCCCAAAGCTGACGTTCTTTTTTGGGGACCTCCCCTTTCCAATTATTAAAACCTCGTGAGAGAAGAGAACTGGAGCTTGATATTTGAATATAGACAAGATATACAAATGTAGTAAGTAAAGAGAGATGTAGACCAGAGGTCGCAAACGGGTTTTGATTCCTTACCCGTACCCGTACCCGGCCGCACCAGGGTCGCAAATGGGTACCCGTTCCCTACCCGTACCCTACCCGAAATGAGTGACAAACGGTTACTCACCAATGACTCACGGCCTACCTACCCGTACCCGGCCGCACCAAGGTCGCAAACGGGTACCTGTACCCGTACCCGGCCGGGTACGGGTAGCCGGGTATAGGGTAGGGTACGGGTATCGGGTACCCGGTTGCGACCTCTGATGTAGACACACACGTGTATATATATCGTGAAATGAGTGCTGAGAGAGGTTGCATTTTTAAAATGTTAAATAGCGTGTAATGTTTATTGGGATTTTAATCTCAGCTGATATTTTATGTGCCCCTATATTCGTCACGAGCTGCTTGGGGGCCTTACGCTTTGGCTTGGTTCGCTTATGCCGCCACCATTCTCGACATAAAATCATGTCCTACTGCGCTAGTGCAATTTACTGATTTATACTGTACAAGCATGTTTTCTAATGGGTGTCTTTACATATTATTGGATCTAAAAGCACAGTTTGGAGCATTAATAGCTATAATTAAAACCCAACTGCAATCATTGCCGTGCTAAATAAATTAATAACAATTAAACACAATGCACCTTTTATCTCAGTAATGTTTTCTATTGAACACGGCCAGATGAAAGGATAATGTTTATTGCTGCATTGGAGAGCTTGGTGATGTGATTCCTAGATTAAAAAGCCCCGAGGAAAATAAATTAAATGGGTCCCCGACATGAGCGGCCTACATCTGATATTCTTTGAGCCGCCTTTACGAGAACACGTGTTCGTCTTAACTCGATGTGGAACGTGCCATTTTTTTAAGGGGTGTCATTTGAATTTGATGCTTTTCGTTATTCCCCCCCCCCAGGCCAAGGGAGGTAATACGAGTTTGAATGCGCCGTGACAACATTATCGTCCACTTTTGAGTTCGCTGTTACACTGAGCACATGAAATATAATGTACGCAAAGCACACTTTAAATTCAGGAGCTGTTACCCCGGCCCCCCCCCCCCCCCAAGCTATTAGTTATTTATTTTTGAAAATTATTTCGGTCTCGGAAGGCCTTATTTAATTCTGCCGCACAAAGGTTTGATGGGGCGCAAGGGACTGCACGTGACCAAAGTAATTTACGTCACCCCCTATTAAGTATAGGCAAAGTGTCGTGCCACGCAGGAGGATGCAAGTGAGCGCATGAGACGTGCAAGACGTTGACTGCGAAGTGAAGTATGTGGCTGTACTCTGGAAATCCCAAGTTCCATGAATCAAGTTTAAAGCAACGTTGCATTACAGCGTTTTCCCATTCGTCATTACGCGATGAAATTCATAACCACTGTGCAGGATAAATACGTGTTTTTCCCCCCATGCGTTCCCAAGGGCGGAGCTTACTTTAATCAATTGTTTTAAGTTCAACTCGACGTTTTACCACATTGTGAGTGTTTCTAATTTCTGGGGGTGGAGTGCTGACGCAGTGCCTCGCCTGCAATGCTGTGCATTTCTACCGAGGTTTGAGTCCGAAGCAAACGGCTGCACATGCAGTAGCCAGCGATAAATGAACCAGTTCCGCCTGGGCCCCAACCTCCACCAACCTGCACTGACCAGCGTGGTCAAGTATGGGAATAAAAAATTAACCCGTAAAAACAAAGTTTTTCACTATAAATCCTTTATATGCGTGGCGGCTAGAGTCTTCTCGTCCTCTGGCTTGAGATGGCTGCCACCTATGGGTCAGATGATTGCCTGCCACCATTAAGCAATTGGTAATTAAATCTAAAAAAAAAATTTCCTAAAAAGTGTAAAGTTATGGAAATTTTTTTTCACGAAAATAAATTGTCACGCACAACGAGTCTGTGTGCAAAATGTCAGCTCGATTGGATCACGGGAAGTGGGTTACAAAACGACCGAAAGATTTGCACGGTCGTAAGCACGCAAGCAAGCAAGCAAGTGAACTTAATATAAAGGATTTAAAAATAGCTGTTGTGGCTCACGCAGTATGGGGACATTGACAAGCGGGCTATGAAGTGTAATTGCTATTTTAATCATATATTCTTTGTTTTTTTCGGTAATGTCACGTCGGTGAAAAAAAAAGCTGAAATAAATAAATTAATCACGACGTTTCGATTGCAACACAAGCAATCATCATCAGGTGTGACAACCACAGCAAGAACATTTTTACTGAAGTGGGAGAGAAGCCAGGGTTAGGGCAGTTAAAAGAATATGGATCATTGCAGTCACGAAAACTTCAAATCTTTAATCATATAATAATTGGTTCTTTACCCTTCTATCTGGCAACAAAACTGACACTAATTTCCATTTTCTGTTATCTGGCTTCCAATGTGTCTTCATTCGCTGCAGGAGGTTTGCTTGTGTGAGTATTACAGGGAGCTGATATTTGGCACCTCCGATTAGCACGGTTGGCTATGTACTGTGCGAAAGAAGTTCAGCATACATACATACAGGCAGTGCACACCTAATCTATTTTTTTTATTTGACCAATTATAGCCAATGGAGTTATATAGGTCTTTTTTCCATAAGCGACCTGGCCACAAATGATAGCCCAACGAAATTGCTTATCACGTGGAATTTTTTTAGCAGCCAAATATTCTTAAACGCTTGTTTCTAAATGTGTGTGAGGGGTGGGGGGCGACCGGAGGACCCGGAAAAAAAAATCCAGGTAACCAGGGGGAGAACATACAGGGTGAGGATCGAACCCAATGCACTCCTTGACACAAAGCAGCGAGGGTTTTAAACATCTCGGCACCACGGCGCCACCTGCGCATCCTTAACCTGAGCCGTCGTTCTCAATGCGTGCCATCGAATTGAGTGCTTCTTTGTTCACTTTCAACAATGTTTTGGTGGAATGACTGCACCTGCTCATTAATGGCAGCAGTCGCTGTCTGTTGTGTTGTTGGCTGCAATTCAGCCGTTGCTGAACTAAAATGGAGCATTGCCTACTCTCTAGAATAAACCAAAGAACATCCTCGTTGCTTTAAACAAAAAAAAAAACAGACTCTCGAGTAAAATCACGTGGTAGCGCTGAGCGACGGCTACCATTATCGTAACCTGACACACGAGTGCGCGTTTTCTGGGGGGACATAAGCTCACGTAGGTGCACTGTGGTGGTTGATTTAAGAGAAAAGTAGGAGACCTAGACAATGTCACACTAATTTGTGTTCGGCAGTTTGATGATGACTTCACTGAATCGTTTACTGGACACCAGGGAGGAGTTACTCCGCTGTTCTGACCCAGACAAAGTCGACCTGCCCATATCCGCCAGCTTTTGCCATTCAGTGTAAACTGGATGAGCATTACGTAACACTTTTTGTCTGTCGGCATGGCAAGACCACAACCCATGAGACCTTCATTGGGATCATTTAGATGATGTGGCAGCTATACATTTCCACGTGATAAGCCACTTTGTTGAGCTATCATTTGTGGCCAGGTCGCTTCTGAAAGAGAAGCTAATAGCTCAGTGGGCTTTATCCGGTAAAATAAAAAAATCCATTTATTTGTATCAGTGATTCGCTTACATTTTATAAACGTTGCACTCCTACTGTGAGTTTGTATTGTTTGTTGTTGTGGCGTTCTTACCCGCCCCCTGGTGGACATCTGTGAGAAAGAGCTTTATAGGTCATCAGATTCCTCCTGCAAAATACATCATTCTCATTCTGGATCCTTGACACAGGTATTTTCCTTTTGAAAAAAGTGAAAGATTTTTCCGCAAAATTGCCACAGTCTGTCGCATTTCACTTTGAGGATTTCACTTTTCACCGCTCTTCTGAGAATTGTATTTTCTTGACATTAAAGTGCACTCTGCCAAAAGTATGAATTTTTACCGTAAGCTCTTCCAACGTTCAGGTATCAGGTGAAAAAGAAAGACATTTTTATCCTTTTGTAAGTTTGCCCAAGTTATATTTCTGTGTCACGGCATGAGTACTATCCATCAAAGGGTTTAATTTGCTTCCGTCCACTCGGCTCCTCTGCCATGAAAGGGACATCCTCACTGTGGCAGTGATGATGGTGTCTCTCAGTGGGTGCCCAGGTCCGCTATTCGAGTGTATATGACGATCCCTACTGCACAGCCGTGCCCATATAAACGCAAGGGTTGTTTTTATTCTACCCTTTAGTACTGCTCATGATGTGCATGGCAATTTCAATAGAATATTCTCAATGGATATACTTTAATTTCTCGTCTGAGTAGCTTGTGTAAATGTGAAGTTATTGCATCGGCTTTGCAGTGTTTGAGCAAAGTGCAGCCTGCTCTATTGTTTTCAATTTCTCAGACAACAAATTTCACCATTGCAGCACAGGAAATTGATTTTTTACAAGCAATGGGCATGGGTCGTGGGCACTTGTGTGCCAACAATTTGTAAAACAAGTATTTTTATGAAGCTGTTGTATCCAGTATTTTTGTAAACTTATAGTTTCATTTTAAAAAGTGTACCAAATGTTGGTTTTATTGACGTGTTTTGAACGTTTACAGGGCATAAAAAGGAAGTGCGTTTAGTGTGGCTAAAGAGAATACATGAAGTGATGATTTCAGAAGTGGTTCTTGGAATTAATCTTTTGGGGGCCATTTGTTGACACAGGATGATGCACTGATAGCTACATCAGTTGTGAATTGAAATATCTGTGTCTCATGGTATACTGCCCATTGCACAAATCTAATATTACCGAGTAAAAATCAAAGAAGCAAATATAAATAAGGCAACATTTAATTCTTTTTTACATTTTCACATGACACATTTAAAATCTTAATTTAATATCCACGAGTGCACTTCATAATACTGTTCTTTAAACATACAATTATATTACACTTTATTCATATACAAAGCTCCTCCATATAGCCTGAACAGACAGTTAGGGCAAGTGCTGTTAGTGAATACCTATGAAGGCCGGCACGGCACACGTGGAGGTGGGTGGCCAACACCACACCCGGCCACCTTTATCTCCCCAGTGATGATGTTTGCACACTGCACCAGGTACTCATTTGAGGCCGAGTTGACCTAGGGGAGGCCAATGACCGGTTCAGATAATCGTCACTGGTGTTGGCCATGAGTGGGAATCAAACTCGGGTCGCCGGGTTCGTAACGCAGCAAGCTAACTGCTACAACAACAACCGCCATTCGCCACTAAGTGGCGGTGATGTCACCAAGATGCTTGTGCCAGGCTATGTGCACCTTGAGGCCACGTGAAGTGTCGAACGCCTGCTGGCAGGAGGTTACGGGGCAGACCCAGGTGCCACGGGTCAACTGACTGAGATGACTTGCTGATGCACCACCTGTGCCCCGTACTGTGCCAACTTGCTGTGCTTTAGCCACCTGGTGCTCCGCTCGTTGTTGTGAGCGTCGCTTCTCCGCCCTCCGTTGTTGTTAGAGGGCTACTGCCTCCAACTGCCCAGCAGCGTCTTTCACGAGTCTCCTCCACAAGGGCCAATCTTGACACCGCTGGTACCAGTCATCAGCAAGTTCACTCAGCTCCACATCCTCCTGTACCACATCACTCCATCTCTTCTCTAGTCCGTGCCGTGCCCGTTTATCCCCCTCTAACTTCTACATCATCCACACACACATTCACCAGCATCTTGGCTAGAGTGTTTTCAGCACATTGGCGAGATGCGCGAATAAGTTTAGTTGGTTCCAGATCAGAAGATCACTCTGGATTTAGTCGGCTTGTGGGAAGAGTCATTAAACGTTGAGATAGTGTCCAATTTAGGATGGGATAGGAAATTGGATATATTAGAATACGGTAAGCCTTGAAGATGTGCCAAGAAAGTAAGGCATTACAATTAAACGACCACAATTTTTATTGCTTTAGGAACACAGCATCGTAGTAATGTACAGTATTGCAACAGCTGTCAACATGTCACATTTAAGAAGGTACAGATTATATGATCCTGCGCCAGTTTAGGACAAAAATGTTATCCATGTCATGGAAAAATACATTGCTTAAAAATTATACTCAAGGGTTCAAAGGAAAACATGATTTGTTTTGGTTTGTTACAATTGCAAGGTTTAACAGCTTGAACATGAAACGCTACGCAGTTAAAGTTGTGACAAATCACGGACAGGGCGAAACAAGGAGATGCCTCATTACACACGCGTATAGATCCACCATAATTGCACGGTTTCCATAGGTTGCCTTAAAAGCTTTGTAATTGTGGCACTGCCACAAAGGGGCGGGGGGGTGGGTGCATCACAAAATGACCTCGGAGCGCCTCACCAGAGTCCTAAACAACGATGCTCCGTGCATGCCACGTGGATGAACCGCGTCGATACCGTGTAAAGGCAGGCCCTAAGTGAACGGACTCCACATTTGTGTGCGTGTCGATGGAGCCCGTGTGAGACGGTGGCGATGCGTCAGCTGCAAGCAACGCAGAAGGTTCCATTGATTTCTCCTCTAAGCCACGTCATGCACACTTGTGGTGAGCTTTCACGAGCTACTCAACCGCCGCTAACAATTGCAGGACAAAAGAAATACAGGCTTCGATCGTCCCATAGTGCAAACTAGAATTACAAAACTCCCTTGGCCAATGCAAGCTTTCAAAATGTGAGTTGTCAGTGGGTGCTCTCAGCACCACATGATTTGCGATGCCTATGAACACTCACTCGCTGTAGAATATACAATTGCACTGTTTTCTATTGGAAGTCTCAGCGGCCACCTTGACTTTTCACGACATCCATATTTGACCAAGCGTGGAGGGGCTTTATCTCTGTTGTTGTCTTTGCTTCGGGTCTCAAACCCCACAACCTTCTGGATATGTCGTGCAGTCTGTTAGAAATCTCCCCCGATCTACAATAGTGTCACTCATCACCCACCGCCAGTCCACCACAATGGTTTTTACTCTTGTTTTAATTGGTATAAGGTATGTGTGAGTATTGGCCACTTTGTATGTTTAGATGATAAGAACGCACGGCCCTGTGTCAATGCATTGCTGGATGAAGGCCTTACCACGCCGCTGTGTTGGTTTTAGGGGAGTAGTGCAGGTTGTTGAAGTGGAGGGTGGAGAGAACGGGCAGGAGGGGGAATATCTGAACAGACACCACTCGCCACTGATGTTAGCCATGGCCCGGGACTCAAACTCAGGTCTGGGAGTCTATCGTGCAGCATGCAAACCATTGCACAACCGTCCCTGCATGATTGTTCACTCGATTGTGGATGTTTGCCTTGATGGCATGGTTTGAAAACACCTTTGATCGCAGCTTCTATTATAATTGGACTCGCATTTTATTCATGTTCCATGAATTGGGCCGAAGGGGGGAAAAACATTTGTAAGCATAACTGTGAGAAGGGGGGGGGGACAGCCTTGACTGTGGTAGACCGTAGCAAATGGAGACAAGTGTGGAAAGTGCGAACTTTCATGAACAATGCACTGCTACTACCTTTACACCATCGCACTCATTGCACACAAAGTGCTGCAAATGAGCCACAATACCTTGATGATTTCGTCAAGGAACATAAACCACAACGCGAACTCCGGTCATCCTCGCAGCGGGCTATTGGCTGGCCATCGAACAAAGACGGTCACCGCATGGCGTGCTTTTCTGACGTGCTTCTACGGCCGTCTGGAACGCTCTTCCTTCCGATATAAGGAAGCCACTGAAGTGATGCACTTTTAAATCTAGATTGAAAACTAATTTCTTTAAAATTGCTTTTTTGTGCTTAGGTTGTTGTTTTTATCCTGCACCTCCGATTAGCTGTATACGGTGCGAAAGAAGTTCAACGTACATACATCCCATGGCACGAGTGGAATAGCAACCACATACCATGCCGTGCGTGTAAGTGGGGGAGGGCCCTATCGGCATCGCAACTTTCTTGCTGACCAAATCATTACTCCTGCATCCGTTGTGCGTTGCACAAAATAGCTCCGCAAAAAAAATGTTGTCCGCAAGCTGGTGTCGCCGATATGTCTTTTAAGGAAGCACAACGTAAACCTGCAAAATATTCCTCCGAGTGGAGAAATGTGTGTGTGTATCCAGGGCGCAAGCGATAGTCTGAAATTGCTTTGGCTGTCGGAGGTTTTGAATATACAGCCAAATGTGTCGGGGAAAGACGCGTTAACACGATGCTGTGTATCAGGCTGTAATTGTATGAATGAGTTCAGGCTGCATTAATTGAAGCATGCATGCTGCCAAATGCATTTGCAGCCCATGTGATCCGAAAAGAGAGGGACTATTAAACACGTGGCATTAAATGCTTTCAACCGGTAATTTCTTTGGGGTTTGCCATAATGGGCACCTCAACTGGATCGCACAGGGGTTTTGCCGAATGTACTGGTACATATAGTGTCGGATTAAGCTAGTGCGGGGCCTGTAGCATATGTTAAAAAGGGGCCCTAAATAAAAACTTTATATTAAAACACACATTTTTAAATAGCATGGCAAAGTAATTGTATTTTTTCATTTGCGATACAGACAGATAATTCGACAAATCGCTAACATTAAACACCCAGTCGTTCATAAAAGTTGAAGGCGGTATAGTACTATAGTATTAAAACAAGCGCAGAATCACTGAACCGGAATTGATAGCTTGAAAGCATTTAGCGCGGGGCCCTTGAAAGTGCGGGGCCCGTTGCATGTGTAGCTACTTGTGCTACTAGGATAATCCGGCACTGATTGCACCAATTCGTGAGCAATGGCTCGCTCTCGGCTGCATTACAGTGGAATGCATGTTAAAGAGCCACCCGAGAATTGAGGTTAGACGCACATAGTGTATGCCAATTGAAGATATTGTGTATAATGTATACAGAAAATGCTGAACATTACCCATTTATAGATTGCATCTCGTAGCATATGTGGCTACTTGTGCTACTAGGATAATCCAGCATTGGATACATATCTTTGCCTTGCCTTTGCGCAGTAAAAAGCCATGTTATGACTCCGGGTCCCAGAAGGGGTTTGTAAAACGAATAAACAAAGCCTGTGCTTGTGACACGTCGAGATTTGAACGTGGCGGTACTGTCATCATGAGAGTTAAAAGTTCCTCTTTGACTTGGCTTGCGTGTAAAATGTATGTTTGACAATGCCTCTTCCAATGCCTTGTGCAACAGTAAGTTTAAAAAAATGCAGAACTAGTTGTGGCATGAAGTTCCGGCACCAGTATAAATACTATATGTTTGCGTGGGGCAGGCCTTCATCCATTAGTGGCTGAATAATGACGTTCGTAGTGGTACGTCGGTGTAAATTCCCCAACGACAACATTTATGGCGTGACGACCGTTTTATTCACACGTGAAATTGCTTTCAAAGCAGCGAGACCAAAAAAAATCCAGCACATCTGAAAAAAAAACAGTTCTTGAAGAATCCTGGGATTTGGTGGAAAACAAATATTCTTTAGAATGTGGGGGGGGGGGGGGAAGGTCGTCCAAAAATCCTAGCTCACGGCCGGGTATTTCGAATTTGCCGCAGGGGGTTTGCTGTGTGAAATAGGGGTGGTGGTGGTGGTGCACAGTATGTGAGCACGTGAATACGACCCCCCGTATAGCCTGGGCGTAGATTGTGTTGGGCAAACGCTGTTGGCGAGCACCTATGAAGGCCGGCGTGGCACACTTTTAGGGGGTGGTGGGTGGGTAGAACCAACTGTGTGAGCACGTGAATAGTGCCACACCATACACACACCACACTCACACACACCACACACACACCACACACACACCACACACTCACACACACTCATACACACCACACACTCACACCACACACGCTCACACCACACACACTCACACACCACACCACACACGCTCACACCACACACGCTCACACCACACACACACCACCACACTCACACACACCACACCCTGACACACCACACACTCACACACGCTCACACCACACACACCACACACACACCACACACACGCAGACCACACACACTCACACCACACACATTCACACCACACACACTCACACACCACACACACTCATACACACCACACACTCACACCACACACACTCACACCACACACTCACACACCACACACACACACCACACACACTCATACACACCACACACTCACACCACACACACTCACGCCACACACACTCACACCACACACGCTCACACACCACAGACGCTCACACACACCACACACACACACCACACACACTCACACACCATACACACTCATTCACACCACACTCACACACCACACACACACAACAACAACAACCGCCATTCGCCACTAAGTGGCGGTGACGTCACCACGACGCATGTGCCAGGCCAAGTGCACCTTGAGGCCACGTGAAGTGTCGAACGCCCGCTGGCAGGAGGTCACGGGGCAGTCCCAGCAGGTGCCACGGGTCGACTGACCGAGATGACCGAGACGACTGGCTGATGCACCACCTGTGCCCCCTACTGTACCAACTTGCTGTGCTTTAGCCACCCGGCGCTCCGCTCGTTGTTGTGAGCGTCGCTCCTCTGCCCTCCGTTGTTGCTGGAGGGCGACTGCCTCCAACTGCCCAGTAGCGTCCTTCACGAGCCTCCTCCACAGAGGCCGATCTTGACACCGCTGGTATCAGTCATCGGCAAGTCCACTCAGCTCCACGTCCTCCTGTACCACGTCACTCCATCTCTTCTCTAGCCCGTGCCGCGCCCGTTTAGCCCCCTCGATCCGGCCGAACAAAAGCTGTTTAGGCATGCGGTGGCTGGGCATGCACACACACCCCACACCCTCACACCACCACACTCACACACACCACACACACTCACACTACACACACGCAGACCACACACACTCACACCACACACATGCAGACCACACACACTCACACCACACACACACTCACACCACACACGCGCGCTACAGCTGTGTCCATCAATCTAAGCGTTCGTTGCCCACGATGTAAAAACAAGGGCTGCGTTGGCATCATACCGCGCGGGCATCACACCGTGCGTGCCCTGGTGCTCTGTGACCAGAGGTCGCAAACGGGTTTTGATTCCTTACCCGTACCCGTACCCGGCCGCACCAGGGTCGCAAACGGCTACCCGTACCCGTACCCGGCCGGGTACGGGTAGCTGGGTATCAGGTAGGGTACGGGTATCGGGTACCCGGTTGCGACCTCTGTCTGTGACTGTGCTCCCACGCAAAGCTGCTCACACGAGCACTTGCGAAAGCCACAGCGGGGGCTGGGGGGAGTTGGGAATGCTGTGGAGATTTCGGCGTTTTGCTGTATTCTTTGTGGCAAATGACTTTGCATCAGAGCGTGCGGGGGCTGGGTGGGTGGGTGGCCGTTTTCCTGGGCAGCAGTGGCCTGGACGGCGCGCATTGTGGTGGCCAGCACTGCCCCAGCAATGTCATTTAATAATGTGAATTAATGTTGTTTAATGCTATTTAATGTTATTTAATGTTAATGTTAGTTAATTCGAATTAATGTTATTCAATGTTAATGTTATTTCATGCGAATTAATGTTATTTAATGCTATTTAATGTTAATGTTATTTAATGTTATTTTATGTTATTTTATGTTATTTAATGCCATTTAATGTTCATAATAGAGGTTCAGTGAACGCATTTCTAAATCAGCTCAACTCGCAAAACCCATCCATCCAGTTCACCATTTCTCGGACGTGGTAGAAATGGTAAAATAACACACGGTGAGAATAGGTTTTTCCTATTTTAATCTGGCAAACAAAACAAGTGTTAAGTTGTTAAAACACCAGACTGAAACCTTTTACAAGGACTCATGTCTGCATTAACCACAATATTTGTGGTCAAAATGCAAACAAAAACATACTCTGATATTATATGCATTGTCCTTGAAACTGATTGGTCTACACCAGAGACAGCTTTCTTTTGAGCCTCGTCTCAAACGGTGTTAGACCAGAGGACGCCAAAAGGCGTACAGCTGTACACCTGGCAAAGGAGGTCCCATGATGTAGATAACACACAGTGTTTACCGAAAGAAAACGCATACTGACGCTTATCTGAATGCAGTCACACCATCACTCCGCACAGAAATCGCTCTTATCAAGATGCTCATTCATCGAGCTAAGAAAGTGTCAGATGGTGACAGTCTGAGCAGTGTAATTAAACGTGTTAAAGAAGCGCTGCAAATGAATGGTTACAATGATGCACAAATCAACAGGGCATTGAATTCCAAAACCAAATCAAATAACAACAGCATTGAAACTGCCCAAGAAATTAAAAATATCAAAATACCGTACATTGCGGGAGTAACTGATACACTTGCCAGATGTTTGGAAAAACAAAACATCCGAGTCAGATTTGGCACGGTACATAAAATACAGAATGTAATATCTGGTACAAAAGATGTATTACCGAAGCTGTCAACAGAAGGTGTGTTCAGGATTAACTGCACGTGTGGTAAATGTTATGTTGGGCAAACAGTACGAATGATCAGCACGAGACAAAAAAAACATCAGAGAAATATTTAATTCTTCCAAATGCAACTGTCAGCAGTAGCGGAACACGCGTGCCAACAAGGACACTCAATTGATTTTGATAATGTTGAAGTTTTGTGCAAAATTAGCGACTACTGGCCAAAACGAATTCGAGAATTTGTCGAAATTGAAAGAAATCTAAATAACTTTAACCGTTCGGACAGCTACCGCCTTAGTGCTGCGTGGAAGCGAATAATAAAATAATACATTATTTAAATACATGCCTACAAAGGGCAGCGTACTTCAATAGGGATTACCGTTGGTAGGGCTATTTTAATAAACACAAAATGGACAGGAAAGACAAGGTCAATGGGCTCGCATAATGCACATGCATAATGTACGTTGCCTCAGTAACCCCCCCCTCCCCCCACATTGTGCAAGAGCGCAGAAGGGTGGTCAACACATCTACGCCTCTAGATAAGGAACTAAACAGGTGGACTTCTCCACAAATCTGGCTGTCGCCTGATGAAGCTAGTTGTAATTAATGGCGAAACGTCGTACTCAGACTGTAAGTGTTGTGGCTTGGCTCTCCAACACACCGGTTAGTGCTGTACTAGTATACTACACTATATACTACACTATACACTACACTATACACTACACTACTATACACTACACTATACACTACACTACTATACACTACACTATACACTACACTACTATACACTACACTATACACTACACTACTATACACTACACTATACATTAGTGCTGTACTAGTGACGAATTGGCACGTTCTGTTTACGTGACAACCCTTACTAGCTGGCTGTGTCGGGTGGTGGCGGGTTTAACGACACATTTATATATTTACGCGATCTAACCCAACAAAAAACCTCTTATGGATGATATTGGTCGCGAAAGCCTACGTGTTCAACTATTTTATATTATTTAATGCTGTTTAATGTTAATTAATGCTATGAAATATTATTTGATATTATTTAATGCTATTGAATGTTAATTAATGTTATTTAATGTTAATTAACTTGATTTAATGTTAATTGTTATTTAATGCTATTTAATGTTAATTAACTTTATTTTATGTTAATTGTTATTTAATGCTATTTAATGTTAATTAACTTTATTTAATGTCAATTGTTATTTAATGCTATTTTTGTCGGAGAACTTCGACTGCAGCGTTAAGAGCAAAAGTCGCGGAGCCTCTGCGTCATTTTCATTTGACGTCCAAATTAAGTATCGCGATGAATGCCGTGGTTGAGCAAGAAATCATGAATGTATAATTCTGCTTACAATGCCAGCTGCTTGTCGTGGTTTCACGTGCAAGCAGATCAGCAAAGATATTGCTATATTTTTTGAAAAAAATATTTAACCAGTGTTTATTTATTTTATTTAATGCTTTCGTGACTGCAGGGATTCATATTATTGGTTTCTTCGGTAAAGTCATGTAGAAGGGAAATAATAAAATAAACAATATAACAATAACACAATGTTTATATCAGCCTAATTATGTTGTGGATCGTATAATGGAGGCTCCCGTAATGGAAGGGCTTGGCCCAGCTTGTTATTTTCTTTAGCTTTACCATTTAAACCTTTCCATGGCCCTTAACTCTTAGGCCCTAACGTTTACTTGAGGCTGAATTTCAAGGTCGCATAGCTTCATGTTAGTATTTTTACATAAAATATCTATCATGGCACATGAGAACGAGTGGAGCTAGCTCTTGGGCGCTTCGTGAAGACGACGGGAGTGATTGTCAGAGCTATTCGTCAATGTTCAGTGAGAACATGGCTATAAGAACACGGCCTATCTGGATGTACCCCACGGGTTTGCGATTCTCATTTGAATTTACACAAGGCCAGATTAGTGATCCGGGCGTCGTCGTCAGCGACACGATGTGCTTCATTTTGCACGGCACGAGCATTCATCTCACGAAATGTGCAGCGACAGAGCTCGCTGATGGCACCGTCATTTACCAGGCCAAAGCCGGCTCGCGTGGCCGAGCGAGCCATGCTATCGTCCGCCAAATTCGCTCTTGCAGCAAAGCCGAGGTTGAGAAAGCTGAAAGGGCCACGCAGCCTCCTGTAGCGTAAATCTGCTCAACGCATCGTCCGTTGCTGAGCGATTTTAAGCACCGGGAGACGGGGCAGGCGGTGGCCCTGCGGCTCTCATGGGTAAGGGGCCATCCATGTGGTAGGGGCGCAAAAATCTGTCAAAACTTGACCCCTCCCCACGTCCCTGTACGCACGCGGACTTTTTACACCCCCCCCCCCCCACCTGCGTACGTTCGCTTGATGCACCCCCCCCCCCCCACTCCGAATCCTATAGAACGCCGATATTTAATCCACGCAGAAACGATCAAGGATTAATACTATTAATGTGTTTAAGCAAACAGTCCACCGCCAGACTATCTAACTCATTTGAAGGCCAATGAAAAAAAATATTATCGAGGCTTCACCCCCCCCCCCCCCCCGTTTCCTATGCGTAAGTACATTGTCAGTAGACCCCCCCCATACACAAGCGTACGCATTCGGGTTAAACCCCCTCCCCCTCCATGCGTACGTGCTGAATGGATGGCCCCTAATCGACTGTTGTCTTGGCCACGTTGCAATAGCGCATTCGGGCCCCGTGCAAACACGGCCCGCGCCGTCGCGTGCTGGCGTTGCAGCAAGCAGCAGCACGGGCGCGCTCCCGCTGCTGCTGCTTGCGTGGCCGTGCTGGTGCCGTGCAGCTTGCCTGGCACCATCACAACCACGCAGCTGGCGTGGTTGTGATGGTGCCGCGCAGCTTGCCTGGCACCATCACAACCACGCAGTTTGCGTGGTTGTGATGGTGCCGCCCAGCTTGCCTGGCACCATCACAACCACGCAGTTTGCGTGGTTGTGATGGTGCCGTGCAGCTTGCCTGGCACCATCACAACCACGCAGTTTGCGTGGTTGTGATGGTGCCGCCCAGCTTGCCTGGCACCATCACAACCACGCAGTTTGCGTGGTTGTGATGGTGCCGTGCAGCTTGCCTGGCACCATCACAACCACGCAGCTGGCGTGGTTGTGATGGTGCCGCCCAGCTTGCCTGGCACCATCACAACCACGCAGCTTGCGTGGTTGTGATGGTGCCGTGCAGCTTGCCTGGCACCATCACAACCACGCAGCTTGTGTGGTTGTGATGGTGCCGCCCAGCTTGCGTGGCACCATCACAACCACGCAGCTTGTGTGGTTGTGATGGTGCCGTGCAGCTTGCCTGGCACCATCACAACCAGCTGCGTGGTTGTGATGGTGCCGTGCAGCTAGCTCCGCCAGGTCGTGCCGCGTGTTCGGCACCGACATCGGCTGTTTCCGCTCTGCGTGCCGCGGGTGGCCGGGGGGGGGCCTTGAGGAACGTCTGCGTGCTGGGGAGCTCCAGTCTCCGCAGAGGCTCCTAAATTCGGTAGACTTTTGAATTCTCCACAAAAAGCCAATTGTGGCACCTGACTGCATTTGGGGGGTGATGCCATTATTTTGCCAGTGCATCGTCCGGCGGTGAGGCCAGACGAATAAATTGCGGCCTTATCTGTATGGAGACCAATGATCACCGTCATTAATCATGGACATTCATCAGCAGTGACCCCAGCCACCGTCGCGTGGCATCATTGCAACCGGCGAACTTAAAATTGTCATTATTATCTCATAAATCAACGTAAGACCATCACCAAGTAGTCAGCAGCGATAAACTGATTAAATTAATCAATTCGGTGGCTGACTAATAGTACAGTGTATGCAGATCTGCTCTTACTACTGTGTAAAGACATAGACACAGCCCAACTGTGCAATGTAGAAATGCTATTTTATACCGATTGCACTCTAGTGAGTGTTTATGGGGAAAATGTAAAGAAGCACTCGTATGCCTAAACAGCTTTTGTTTGGCCGGATCGAGGGGGCGAAACGGGCGCGGCACGGGCTAGAGAAGAGCTGGAGTGATGTGGTACAGGAGGATGTGGTGCTGAGTGGACTTGCCGATGACTGGTACCAGCGGTGTCAAGATCGGCCTCAGTGGAGGAGGCTCGTGAAGGACGCTACTGGGCAGTTGGAGGCAGTCGCCCTCCAACAATAATGGAGGGCGGAGGAGCGATGCTAACAACAACAAGCGGCGCGCCAGGTGGCTAAAGCACAGCAAGTTGGCAAAGTATGGGGCAAAGGTGGTGCATCAGCTAGTCGTCTCAGTCAGTCGACCTGTGGCATCTGGGTATGCCCCGTGACCTCCTGCCAGCGGGCATTCGACACTTGACGTGGCCTCAAGGTGCACACAGCCTGGCACAAGCGTCATGGTGACGTCACCGCCACTTCGTGGCGAATGGCGGTTGTTGTTACAGCGGGCGGTTGTTGTTACAGCGGGCGGGTAGGACACGTTCTATATGGCTAGATTAGGAAAGAAGTTTGGATGGCTGGGTATCTGGCTGGAGGGTGGGATGAATACATTAAAAGAGGTATATATAGGCTCCTAGTAATGGATAAGTTACATTAAAGTATCGATGAATTTAGGATATAATATATATAATCAGTGTTAGTGGTATTATATTTTACGGCCCGTACTGTAAGCATATCTTGAACTCCACTTGTACTATAATGTTGCATATATATGTATACGATTGGATAGTGATTTGAGAGCATTCTCAGATATTAAACATTGTTTCTTGCTTTTAAATGTCTCTAAGAGTTGCATTGTAACGTCGGCCATGTATTTTGACAATAACATTTTTTAATTGATTTGCTCATTCCTATCAGTGGGGAATTGCCGTAGGCCTTTTTAACGCTTTAGACTTGTTCCCCTTTTACATGAGGAAGTGTCAATAATAATGCTGTTCCTCTCGTATTCTTGGTTCTTCTTTCTGTAAAGTCACGTAGATAGAAAATAAAAATAAAATAAAAATATAGTTTAAAATAAAAACATTTGAAAAAATTGAAAGCAATTTTTAAAAATGTTTTAAATTAAATTAGATTTTCTATCTACGTGACTTTACCGAAAGAACCAAGAATATTAATTCCTGAAGTCATGAAAGTTTTAAGTCAAAAGTTGTTGCTCGCATCAATATTGCGACACATTATTCATGTGCTGCCAGTTTTTTTGAGTGGACTGGAGAGAATTTATAATTTAAAGATTGCTTCGGTGGGTGTGCGAAAATTTGTGAACATAAATAAAACCCCCCCCGCCTTGAGTTATAGAACTCCAATAAATCTTGTATTCAAAGGCAAATAGAAGCGTGGAGTTTGAATTTGGTACAAAGCAATTCAGTTTTGGGCAGTCCTATGTTTAAATTAGTAGTTTATCAGTGTAGATAACGAAGCAATTGTTGTGCTCTGTGATGCTTTTACACCGTTCTAACAGTTTGAGAATAGTTTTCTTAATGAATGTTTTATTGGCCATAAACATGGTATAAATTGCGTCTAAATCCGTCAGATCTCAGTAGCTCAGCAGTTATGAGCCTGGCTAGTCTGGGCATATTTTTTGGCTTGACCTTGCATGCCGAGCATGTTGACTCCTGAAGATGCCCCCACCAGGGCATGGAGAAAGCTCGAGAGAAGAACAAAAACGCTCGTCACGCAGCCCAACTTGGAACACCTCTCTATGAACGCGTTACGCATCAATCTGGCCAGTGCTTGGATTGTATCAATGCGTAAAGCGTTGACCTGGCCAGTGCTTGGTTTGGGTGACCAGCGTCACCTGCCAGGTGTTGTGTGTTGGCGTGTGGCTGTGATCCGGCCAGGAGATGGCAGTGCTGACGATTACTCCTTGGTGTTCGTGGGTTTTCTCCGGGTACTCTGGATTCCTCTACCTACTATCCAAACGCCTTGTTCATGATACAGTCATCGTTAAATATCCCAGTGCAGGGATCCTCCTGAATGAGAGTCTTGCATCTTCTTAAATCTTAGTCTAAAGACTTTTTTGAGTAAATTATATAATTGGCTTGATTGATATTGCCATTTTACACTTCGGCGGACGGTTTTTTCTGTTAATTTATATTTGGGTTTACTTACAGGCCTCAAAATCTCCATTAAGATTTCAATGGCTTATCAATAATATGGGTGCTGTGCATGTGTCCTTCAGGATACCCCTGTCGTAAGTGGGTTGGATAGGCACTTAGCATTATTATTGGCACCGTTATTTATTTCACAAGGAATATATTTTGTCAAAATTGCCCCACTATTCTGGAGAGGCCTTTAACAAACACAGGATATCACACTTTCAAGTGAATAATGCTTTTCTATTTCACTCTGGGTAATATCCCTTGTTTATATTTGAGACATTTACCAAAGGAAAAAAGAGAGAAGTCACATGACTCAATGGGGGTGGTTCAACATCATTGTTTGCACAGAGGGGCTATATTAAAACTTTAGAACTTCAGATGAAATTTTAAATATTTGATTAAACAAATACCCTTAAATCATGCATTTTTAAGTGTTCTGTAATAGGCCTACTGATGACGATTGCTTGTGTTGCGATCAAAACTCGTGATCTATTATTTTTCTACCTACGTGACTTTACCGAATAAACCAAAGAGCATGGATTCCTGTAGTCACGAAAGCTTCAAATCAAGATTGTTCTGTAGTGTTAACATGCAATATATACACATACAACTGATGAATAAAACATATAATTTAAATTGCTATGTATGAGCGTCATTTAAAAGTTCTGAACGTATATACACAAAGTACGGACGCCAAGAAGAATCATTATTTTTCAGCTTTAACAATGCATTTGTCACGTCATATTCCTAAAGCTTCTCATTTCCCTCTAGAATTAATCTCGCTTTGAGCCCACAAAGGCACCCCTGCACAACCTGTTTTAGGTATTTAAAAAATGTATATTCTCTAAATGCTGCCTTCGAAGATACTCCCATCAACTCGATAAACAGGGGAACGTCACTGGGGCCAAGGTCTGGAGAAACCAGCAGGGTGCTACAAGCATCATGCGTTGACAGCATCGACCTTTGCAACTCTTGCGGTGCAGCCGTCTCCACGTGTGGCATGAAGTCAATACGCACCACCCCGTTGGCATTCCAAAATATGGTGCGCATGATTTTTGTTCGCAGAGCACTCTGCTACTTGAATGTCTTGGGCAATCCATTTGTGCTTTGGGGGGGGGGGTCATAATGGTTAAATCCATGTCTCATCGCTGGCAATACATCACCTCTTAAACTTGTCGCGGTCTCTGCCTTCATTGAGTGAAGACCATCACGAGAAGTGATCAGATGCTCCGTCTTGAATGTCGCACGTCAGCATTCTGGTGACCCAGGGGGCAGTGCACACACATGCGGTTGTTCGGTCCCAGACGATCGTGCGAGGCTGTGTCCGCTGATTTGCACACCGATGCTAAAAGTGGCAGCTAGCCGTGCAGCGGTGACGAAACGGCGGTCTTCAAAGACCAACTTCCTACGCACTGCTCTCGCAGAGGCTGTGCTGACCTGTGCTTAACTTCAAGGGTGTTTCCGCTGGCGTGAAACTGTGCAGCTTTTTAACGGTCCCCGATTCGCTTTCAACGGGGGGCCCACACATTTCTTTTTTCTTCTATACAAATGTTGCCGTCCACAGGACTATTCTTTATTCCTTTACATGTAGTGCATTCCTGCGGGGCTAAGGAACCGTGCAGAGTGGGCTTTTCTCCAATGTAAAACAATTCACAAACAACACGATGCATAAAATGTTCTTATGTTCACATCACCTATCGTGGTTCTACCTGCAATGGAGGCACAGTTGAGGAACAAAGTACAGTTAGCTACAATGTTGTGCTCTGGGTGGTCGAGTGTGCCCAGCATGGAATGTAAGTGGCTGCGACATGAATGGCCTCTGGGATTTATTTCTATGTCAGGCTTGGAACTTTACGTACCAACCTTGTGCGGCCATGAAACTAAGATTCCGTGGCCAGCGTAAAATGTGTGCTGTGCATTTCATATATGCACGCACACGCCTCGTGCACTGCAATACTGTGGGGGGCAAACATCAGAATATGATTTCATTTGGAGCTTTCGTGACTGCAGGAATTACTCTTTGGTTCTTTCGGTAAAGTCACGTATAAAGATAAAATAATAAATTAAATACTAGCATACGACGTTTCGATTGCAACACAAGCAATCATCATCAGGTATAAATGAAATAGAAACACAAATCAAGTATACTTAGAAATGTAATGTAATACAACAGAGAGTCGGATAACATAACAGTCAGCACCCTACCTGGTTATCCGACTCTCTGTTGTATTACATTACATTTCTAAGTATACTAGATTTGTGTTTCTATTTCATTTATACCTGATGATGGTTGCTTGTGTTGCAATCGAAACGTCGTATGCTAGTATTTAATTTATTATTTTATCTTTATACGTGACTTTACCGAAAGAACCAAAGAGTAATCAGAATATGATATTGGTTAAAATTTAACCGCAAGTGCAACATTTTTCATTTGAAATTTTTTTTTTAATCCCCTGAATGAAACAAAAAGTATTCGACGAGAGATGCTGGAGTATAAAATTCCCTAGACTTTATATTTTATAATGCGTAGTACACGAACCAATTAAGAGAAGGGGTCACCCCAACAAACCAATTGGCTCTTATTTTTTTTAAATGTGTGTCCGGGGTGATGCACGTTTAGAGCACTGTTAATGAGGAACAAGACTCTAAAGTAGTGGTTCTTAACCTTTGCTGCAGCCTGCTCCCCATTGGTTATCAATAATACAAAAATGTGTAATGTTAATAAACACATAAGTTTGATGAAACAAAGTAGTTGCACTTACGTGCCCATGCATCTCGCACCCCCAGAGAGTGCGTGCACCCCAGGTTAAGAACCACTGCTCTAGAGTAATTGCACTGTAGCATGCACTGGGTACCATCGCTGCGCTGGAGATATGAGATGGTTCCTATTGTGTGCTTATCAACTTTTTTTCGTTTATGCGCATTATAATGAAGCTTCAGGTCTCAGGTCGATTATTCCAGTTTAACACGTCGGCTCTCGTGACCAATATTATCCATGACCGAGGTTTTTTGGGTTATAGCGCGTGAATATAAATGTGTCGTTAAACTCGCCACTTCCCGACACAGCCAATTCGTTACTCTTCCAGCACACCGGTGTGTTGGAGAGTAAACCCACAACATTTACAATTTGTACAACTGATCCTTATGGCGGTACCCCGGGTACCAAATAATACAAAACGGGGGAAGCAATTAAATATGTTATTTCTGGGACGCTATTTTTCTCCAGGGGTGTACTTAACTCCGTGACTGGGGTACCAATCAAACCGAAATCAGTGCCACTCCGCAATGTCCAAACGCAGCGAGGACGATTGCGCTGAAACCCTGAACGCTCGCGTACGCACCGTGGTGGTGCATCGTGTACAGCTTGTCGAGATGAGCCAATTGCCGCATTGCTGATCATCAACAGGCTAAAAATTACTTTATCATGGACATTGTGCGAGAGCCGGGATACTATGGTACCGCCATAAGGTTCATTTAGTAAATGTGCTGTACTAGTAACGAATTGGTATTATTTGTTTATGTGACAAACCTTATCAATTGGCTGCGTCGGGTGGTGGCGGGTTTAACGACACATTTATATTTACACGTTCTAACCCACAAACTTCTTATAAATAATTTCTGTAGCGTGGGTACAAATCTACATGATAAGTGCTACTCTTAAGTTTTTTCGGTAAAGTCACGCAGGTAAAAATAAATAATAAAAATAATAGAAATAATATAAATAAAATAATAAATGATGTATTGCTTTATTTATATTATTATTAAACATTCAAATAATAAATCATTTATTTTATTTCTATTATTATTTCAACTAATATAATATATCTATTAATAATAAAATCATTTATTAATTTATTTCTATTTTTATTTCTATAATTTCTATTATTTATTTTTACCTACGTGACTTTACCGAAAAAACCTAAGAGTATGAATCCTTGCAGTCACGAAAGCTTCAAATCTGGAAAATATAAGTGCTCTTTGTTTTCCTTCGTTGCTTAATGAAAACAAAAGTGAGCGATGCTAACCGCATGCTCAAATCAACAGCATTACCCAACAGCATTACCCAAGCATTAAAACATATCCGCTTGAGGTGTATTCATTTACAGGTACATCCCTTTGTGTATTTGACGAGGAAGACAACACTCTGCAGCACGTGGTTTGTTGTTTGATTTTCCTTTTTTTTATTTAACCCAGCCAGGTTGGCTCTAGCGGTGGGAGCAAGTGGCTCACAATCGGAAAGCTTGCGAGTTCACAATCCTGGTTGCAGGTTGACTCAGCCCATCATCCCTGCCATGGTCGATAAAATGAGTGTCACTTCATTTGGAAAATCAACAGTGGTTGTTGTGCTACGGATATACTTGCCCCTCGCCATAGAAATGTGGAATGTTGTCGCCATTGGCTTGGAGCTTTAAACAGGAGATGAATGAGCGTCAATGCTCATTTGAGCAGCACATAACCTGGACTTTTCGTCTTCGGAATTGGTCTGTACAGCATCTTGGTGTATGCATATTTATGTAATCATAAATACATTTACAACCAATCTAGATTTGAAGTTTTCGTGACTGCAGGGATCCATACTCTTTGGTTTTTTCGGTAAAGTCACGTAAGTAGAAAATAAAATAAATTAAATCACGACGTTTCAGGCGCAACACAAGCGTCCGTCATCAGGTGGGACAACCACAGCAAGAAACGATTGCTGAAGTGGGCAAAAGGGCTACTGTAACAAGAGGCTATAGCTCCTCTCCCCTCTCTTACCTATATAGCATCTTGTTACAGCGGCCCTTTTGTCCACTTCAGCAATTGTTTCTTGCTGTGGTTGTCCCAGCTGATGACGGACGCTTGTGTTGCGCCCGAAACATTGTGCTTTTATTTATTTTATACCTAGGTGACTTTACATTTACAACCCTTTGTCAATCCACTGCTAGATGAAGTACTCCCCATGCTTGTCAGTTACGGGAGTTATCACCATGCAGATGAGTGCGAGCAAATGCTGATGGTAGCCTTGGCCGGTAACCAAACTCACGTCACCAGGTTCGTAGCGAAGTGTGCAAAAAACTGCTCCATCCTCATTTAGGCTAATATTTATTTAATTCAACTAAACTTCAACTCACAAATGGCTAATAATTCAGACACTTCTAATCACAAATTTGTTGTGTTTATCCTTCATTTCATGAAGAGTGTCAGACTTGAGAAGTAATTTGGCAAACTTTAGACCCATTGCTATAAATGGGAAATAAATGTTGCCATTTGTTTCCCAAAACGTGTTTATGGCTTATTGCCATTCTGAAGCCGTGCTGAACGAGAGATGTTCAACTGCTGCCATTTGCATATCCACTTCATATCGACGAACATAGAGTGCTGCATCAAAGCGGCTGACGGGCAAGAAAGCACCCCAATCCATACACAGGTCTCAGGAATCACGTGCCATAGTTTCCCTGCGTATGTATGGAGTTGAAATGACGCTTTGGATATTTGGGTTTCTCAAAATGTTGTCGCTGTATAACGAGGTCTATGGTCACAGACGCGTTCTCAACCCTGGCTTCCAAAGCTCCGTGGCTATTTTTTTTTTTGCAGATCCTTTCGTGCCGCATGTACCAGGGATTATTAAAATATTTGTTGTCTGCCTTCTGTCTGCCCAGGGAAGAGGACATCAGTGGGGGGCGGTTGAGGGAGAGATTAAGATCTGAATTAAACCGCTTTCCTTTCCTTCGCTATTGAAACCATTGGACATAGTGCTGCAGCGTTTCAGAATGCTTTCAATGTGTTCAGCCCATGCCTCTTGTTATGAAGCTGGGGGGCAATACGCAACCAGATAAGACGGGAGCAATCAACGGAGAGATGTCAGATGGTGCAACAGCTGTGTATTTTTAGCACAGGAGAAATGTACGAAAGCTTCCCCATGTCAATTTCAATAATTCAACTCTAAATCTCACTGCTAACAAGCAACCATTCCCGACACGCTATGCTACACTTCAGTGTTGGAAAGTTAAAAGTGAAAGGGAAATGTGGGAATGGGGTTTTTTAGCAATGGAGGAGAGTGGATGTTGCAAATACTGTAATAAGGGGGGGGGGGGGGGTGGAATTGAGCCCTTGTGGAGCTAAAAACATCCTGAAATCATCCATCAGTGGAACACGACCATCCTAAAAGCATATGCCAATTATAAACAATGTATTTTTAAAAAGTCAACTTTAAAGTATCTAAGTAAGTGTACTTTGCTACTCCTAACTCGGTGTTTGTATTTAACAAACAAGCTAACAACATTTCATAAAATCCTACGGCCAATAAATGTACAGCGATGATGCATGCAAATGCATGTCGCCATTAATTAAGGTACCATTATAGAATTAATTGCGAGTATAATACATCCTCAATGAGCTATCAATTCCCCCCGCCATCTGGCCCAGATGTTGCTTGGCTGTTCCGCCCTGTTGCTGGCTGCCTACATAGGCGGCGGTGTGCAAGCTGCGACGAGTGTGAATTTATTTTGTCGCACTTCTGCGTCGGCGGCGGGCTTTGTCTGTGTGTGTGTAATGGGACGTTACACAATTTGCCGTTATCTGGCATCACTGCAGGGGTAGTGCGTCTTGTATCAGCGAAACAGTCTTAGTAAATTCTCCTACCACCTGTTAAATTATGAAACATATTGTGTCGTAATTGCTTACATTTGTGGATACAAGCAGAATGTAAATAAGCCCCTCCGATGCGTTTTCAGGGTCCTACCGCTCATTGTTGGGCGTAATGTCCGTCGTTTCGCTCCATGTGCTGGGAGCTACGCATACATTGGTGGCGAGATGTTAACTACCTCGCCTGGTATACAGGAGGTCGTGGGTTCGATCCTGACCCTGACACCTGCTGTATATTTGGAGTTTGCATGTTCTCCCCGTGGTCGCTTGGATTTTTCTCGGGGTCCTCCCGGTTTTTGCCTCCACATTTAGAATCGACGTGCGTTTCAAGTATTTGGCTGCTATATATTTCCACATGTGATAAGCCACTTCGTTGAGCTATATTATTTGTGGCCAGGTTACTTCTGTAAAAGAGCTATATAGCTCAGTGGGCCTTACCTGGTAAAATAAAAAATAGTTTAGTTTACATGGTGGTGGCCCTCCAAGCATGGCCTAGGCTCGCACCTGCTGGGCTTCTGAGATCTGTTGAGATTGGGCGCATTCCGAGTGGATTTGGTCATTTGGGAGATTTCAGATATTGTGCTTGTAAAACATTAAATACACAGTGTTTTACAAAAAGCTGAATAAAAAGGAACAAAAAAATCCTGAATTAATTCTTTGTAAATAAATTGACGCATTTAAATGAAATAACTACTGCAAGGATGAACATATGCGATTTATACCACTTTTAATTTAAAGTTTGATTGCAAAATTATATTAACATACTTTTAATAATAAGCCTTTCACATTGTTATATGAACTGTAATTATGATAATTCTTTGATAAAATATATATTATCGCCCGTCTCATACCTTACTGTGAATTCATAGCAAGGCTGATAACATTCATAAAACGATCTTGTGCAATGCTGCTTCGTCGCCCATTGAAGGCAATCAGAAATATAATGCCTCGCTTCAAAGAGAGATGCACAAGGCTCATTGACATTGCTGCCTGTCATATGAGATTACTGCACGTCACAAATTACCTTTCTTTGTGTTTGATGAATAAGAGGCTGGGATACAGGATTAGCGCCTGTAGCCAGCGGTGCCCCCAGCCTGTTGAACATCGTTAAAGTCACCTCTTAGTTATGGCCCGTGACAGCGTTCTTTCTGGCCTGCAGCCACGGGACCCCGTGTGTGTCACGCTTGGCTTGCTCCGTGTCTTCGTTTCCTACGGGTTATGGTAGTGAGGCAGCGTGCTGTGACGATACCGTCTGTGCCACCTCCATTGCTCGGCTTAATTTTGGTTCTTTTCTTGTTGTCATTTCACCCGTAGCGGTGGCGAGATGTTAACTACCTTGACTGGTATGCAGGAGGTCATGGGTTTGATTGATCCTGACCCTGACGCCTGTATATTTAGAGTTTGCATGTCTCTCTCTCCGTTGTAGCGTGGATTGTTCTCCACATTTAGAAACGTGTGTTCAGAGTTTTTGGCTGCTCTAATTTTACACGTGATAAGCCACTTCGTTGACCTATCATTTGTGGCCAAGTTGCTTCTGAAAAAATAGTAAATAGTATGGGAAACTGCCGCCAACGGTGTTGTCGATTTAAGTCGAGATGTACAGAGGTCCAAGTGAACTAATTGGCAGGGTTCTGCAGGCCAACTAGCACCGTATGAGCATAATGCTGGCAGCCTTCCTTGATTATTATGCTTGTTAAATCATTCATATTTATCGTGATGCTTGTTTACCCAAGATAGCCTCACTGAGTTTCAAGAGGTGTCCTGTCAAATGTTTGCAGTATGGGACGATGTTGCTGCTATGTCTATAATCCCAGTTAGTAATCTAGAGGAAATTTTTCGCATCGGGAAGTTTGGCCGGCACCAGTTTACATTGTATGGAATTTAAGCTATGGGAAGAATATTCTTGGTTCTTTCGGTAAAGTCACGTAGATAGAAATTTCAATTAAAAATAAAATATAAGCAAAAAACCCACGACGTTTCGATCACAACACAAGCGGTCTTCATCAGGCGGAGAGAAAAGAGGGCAAGCCTCCAAATGCAACTGCTTATAAGGGTTTCCAAAGTGAGTGGGCGGGGGACGAGAGTTGGGGGGAGGGGAGAGCTTGTGCAGCGTGAACAGCAAGGGCGGGGCAGCCAGTCAGCCAATGAGGGGGAGGAAGGGGGTAGAGATAGGGGGAGAGAGGGGGGGTAGAGATAGGGGGAGAGAGAGGGGGGGGGAGAGAGAGGGGGGGGTAGAGATAGGGGGAGAGAGAGGGGGGGAGAAACCAGAGAACCCGGAAGCAACCCATGCACAACAAGGGAGAATTTATCTTCTTGGTTTTTTCGGTAAAGTCACGTAGAAGGGAAATAATAAAATAATAAAATTTAAACATAATACAATAATTCTCACGACGTTTCGGCCACAACGCAAGCAGCCGTCCTTGCCATTCAGACGCTGTCTTTCCGACAGACCTGTTCTTCACCTGAGGACGGCTGCTTGCGTTGTGGCCGAAACGTCGTGAGAATTGTATTGAATGATGTTTTATTTTTATTATTTTATTATTTCCCTTCTACGTGACTTTACCGAAAGAACCAAGAAGATGAATCCCTGCAGTCACGAAAGCTTTAAATCGAAATTTAACAAGGGACAACATACAATCTTTATAAAGAAATGCACCTGGGTCAGAAATCCAATCTAGGTCCTTCTTGATGCAAAGCACAGGTGTTACCACTTCGTCACGCCGCCATCCTCGATGATCACATTCATCCTCTCGTGGAAATGGTGACACGCATGAGTATTATTCATAATATAGGTTTTTGGGTCAGATCGCGTTATTTATAAATGTGTCGTAACCCTCCATCACCCGACACGGCCAAACAGTAAAAAAATGTGTCACGTTTTCAAAGGACAAATTAATTTACTTCTTTAGCCCACCGGTGTGCTGAAGAGAGAATCAACAGCATTTTTTAATTTGAGTAGTCCGACGTTTCGTTGATAATTACAATCAGCTTCATCGGGCAAGAATGGTGAAGCTCTCCTGTTGCTTCCGGTCTTAAATAGAGCAGCATCAGGGTGACGTCATCATTTAATTCGTTGACACCCGAGAAGTCGGGAATGTTTGGTGATCTCGGATGCATGTTAACCTACTCGCATTACAACAATTACATGAATCGGAACCCGAGTGGATTAAGAGGAGTATTGCATTAGCCATCTGTGGATTTCCAGGGGTCTACAGGATAACGTGAATGTGTAATATTGGACTTGCCAATAACTGCCACCAGTAGTGTCAAGATTAGCCTCTGTGGAGGCACTCAGAGCCGGCCCAGCCACTAAGCGACCCTTGCAATTGCAAAGGGCCCCGTGGCCAGCAGAGGGCCCCCTAGAGTCACTGCTAGCTAGTGGGTGAAAAAAATCATACATCAAAGGGGCCTCCAACCAAATTTTGCTTAGGGCCCCCAAAGGTCTAGGGCCGGTTCTGGAGGCACTCGCCTGCCAGTAACAACGGAGGATAGAGGAGTGACGCTCGCAACAATGAGCCGAGCACCGGTTGGCTAAAATGCAGAGAGTTGGGACAGTTGGGCGCACAGGCCATCCCAGCCAGTCAACCCATGCCACCTGGGTCTGTTCCGTGACCTCCTGCTAGCGGGCCTTAAACACTTCACATGGCCTCAAAGGTGCACCTAACTTGGCACAAGCGCCGTGGTCATGCCACCGCCACTGACTGATGAACGGCGGTTGTTGTGTTGCCATGTTATGTGTAAGATGGTTTTACATATGCACTGCCACACGTTTAATGCATGGGCGTCAGTGATCTCAGCCCCGTTTACCCAGAGTGCCCACACTAGGCGCATTCTCAACATGCCCTCATCGAATGGTTATTAGTTTTCCATACAAAACGCATTACAGCTGTTTACTATAACTCGACTGGAGACGGCCTAAATTTCGATTTAAAGCTTTCGTGACTGCAGGGATTCATCTTCTTGGTTCTTTCGGTAAAGTCACGTAGAAGGGAAATAATAAAATAATAAAAATAAAACATAATAAAATAATTCTCACGACGTTTCGGCCACAACGCAAGCAGCCGTCCTCAGGTGAAGACCAGGTCTGTCGGGGAGACAGCGTCTGAATGAAACACCACCACGCTTGGAGCGTATATTTAAGCTGGGTTGGAAGGGGGGAAGGGCGCCTTGATAAAATAATTTGCATATCAAGAGGAATTTAGCATATTTATGGAAAATGCAGGTATGTGATTAGTACTACTTGTGAAATGCGTAGAAGGTGGGCGGAGGGTTTCAAAGTCATATTATGCCCGTGCATTATGCAGGACTAGTTTTTCTCCGCAAATGTAGTCCATTGGGCTGGAATCGGACATTTCACTTGGTCTCATGACGTGGCACAAAGTCTGCTCTGGCCCATGGACTAGTGTGTATGACGGCACACCCACATGGAGATGGAGCAAGGCTTCATTGTCAGGAATGGTGGCGGGGGGGGGGTATGAGAAAAAAGCTTCAGGCCAGTTTTGCTCAATGATGCAATAGTTTAACATCCACTCTGCAATTAAATGTATTGGTCACGCCCTGAAAGGGGGGAATTCGTAATCCCTGCAACACAACACTGCACTCCTATCTCTTTGCTGAAGCCAGCTAAGCAATTACCGTGGTTTGTAAATGGAGCCAGTGATCTATATGAAAATATTTATATACCGTGTGTGTGTGGTGCATGTGTGTGTGTGTCTCACGTGGGGAGCGGCAGTGTAGTGGTTAGCACACTGCACTACGAACCTTGCGACCCGAGTTCGAATCCTGCTCACGGCCAACATTGGTGACTAATATCTCAACTGGTCTTCGACTCGGCCTTATTATGTGAGCACACCTGGTGCGGTGTGTAAACATCGGCATTGGGGCGACAGAGGCGACAGAGGCGATCGGGCGTGGTTTAGGCCACCCACCTCCTTGTGTGCAATGCTGGCCTTCGTGGTTGCTTGCTAACTGCACTTGCCCCAGTAATTTAAAGGCAACATGGGGGATATTTGTCCGTGTTCGTCTCGTATAAAACTCAGTTCTTCGTTCTATGTCATGCAATTAAACAATTGCACGCAAACACATTCTTGCGGAGGGAGCTGGTAGGAACGTTGGGTTGCTCGGTCAATGGCCAGGGTCAAAGGCGGTATTCCGCAAATATGCCCGACTGTGAGGGCGGGCACAAGCCGGCGTGAGTAGGTTAAACGTTGCGTTTTATAAGGGCACCACGGGGTGACCAGCCCCTCCCCACCCAGCCCCTTACCACCCTCTCCACCCAGCCCCTCCCCACTCAGCCCCACCCTCCCCACCAGAGGTCACAAACGGGTTTTGATTCCTTACCCGTACTCGTACCCGGCCGCACCAGGGTCGCAAACGGGTACCCGTACCTGGCCGGGTACGGGTAGCCGGGTATCGGGTAGGGTACGGGTATCGGGTACCCGGTTGCGACCTCCCCACCCAGCCCCTCCCCACCCAGCGCCTCCCTGCACGACGGACGGACACAATAATCCCCTGTGGGCTGGTGTAACCAGGAGGTTCCTACCAGTGTTATTTTTGTTTGGTTGGCATGGAAGGCACGGGACAGCAGGACAGCACCCACCAGGCCGTCCCAGTCATCGCCAATTTAGTGCAAGCATTGTGATGGCATGAGATAGATATCCATGGCTTACGATACCCAAGCAGGAAAGTGCAGGAGGCAATGCTGTTTTTGGCACCTTGTTTACAAGAGGCTGAAGGAACATTCACGCAAACATATATTCATGTTTATTCAAATCCCATCCAAGTGGGTGTTTGGTCCAAATATAACTTATTCAAACTGCATTACATTAATATTATTTACATATTTCAAACAACGGAATTTATATATAATTCATTTGCATCTTTAGAAAAAAAAATGGGCATTATTATTCCATGCCTTTAGGCATGAGTATATATTTTAAATCAAATGCAGGTGGAGTAGTTGAGACGTTTGTCTGTTTTGTCCCCTCTGGCAAAGTCACCACAATGTTTTGCAATTCCTCGCAGTTCTGTATCAAAAAATAGGCTCTGCTGTGTGGATATGACATTGGGCCGGTGCATTGCACTCTGCTGTTGAGGCTTCTACAACACAGCACTTCTTTTTTTACTCGTGGCAAAAGGGTGGCTTATTTTAAGCAGTCATTTGACCCTCACCACAACTGGGCCAGCCTCACATCTTACCATTATAAAAAAAAACGTACAGCCCTTATTCAGTTCACTGCTGGGTGAAGGCTTCCCCACGCTCTGTCGATCATGGTGGTTATTTGACCATACTTCACCACAGTGGCGTCACTGGGGGGGCGGGGGGGTGCGGGGGGTGCAGATCACAGCGGGTGATACCATCAGAGGGGCGTGACACCAAAACGACTGTCTATACAATGTTTGTGCAGTGTTTCAGCAGAAATGTATTATTTTTTATAACAAAAATATCCCTGTAGTTGGTTTTAACAACAACAAAACATTTTCGTAAGCCCAGCTTACATGTACTGTATCAATATACCTACACAACTCTATGCTAATTTACTTTTTAAATCCTTTATATTAAGTTCACTTGCTTGCTTGCTTGCGCGCTTACGACCGTGCAAATCTTTAACCCACTTCCCGTGATCCAATCGAGCTGACATTTTGCACACAAACTCGTTGTGCGTGACAATTTATTTTCGTGAAATTTTTTTCAA
Organism: Lethenteron reissneri; assembly: GCF_015708825.2. NCBI lineage: Eukaryota > Metazoa > Chordata > Hyperoartia > Petromyzontiformes > Petromyzontidae > Lethenteron > Lethenteron reissneri. Next base: position 7,299,908 of record NC_083790.1, on the reverse strand, counting down.
AATTTTTTACACTTTTTAGGAAAAAATAAATTATATTTAATTACCAATTGCTTTATGGTGGCAGGCAATCATCTGACCCATAGGTGGCAGCCATCTCAAGCCAGAGGACGAGAGGACTCTAGCTGCCACGCATTTAAAGGATTTATAGTGAAAAACTTTGTTTTTACGAGTTAATTTTTTTAACCTTCTAATGCGCTCCGGTCAGAGCCGTCATTATTACCCATTTACAGTGACGCGTCCAATCACGTGGTTTCGTCTGCACGCGCTGCAAGCACGCGACGTTGTTTTTGTCGCTGCTGGCGTTTTTATAGTCGCTGATTTTGTCATTTTCTGGTGTTTTAGCCACAATAGTGTGGTAATTAGTATTTGTGAACCTATATCTATAACTTTTTTGAGAATGAAGTAGTAATTAAAGGAAATATTGTAATTTAAAGGTGTCATTTTAATTTTGCTCGTTGTTTACATCACTACTATTGCCATTACATTCAGTGATATACGGGAATTACGATTTACGAGTAACATTAGTACAAAACACATTACTAAGGATCCTGTATGGTCTGGTACGGGCGGAGGTCCGTGATGGGTGACACCATGAGTTACCGCACTGGGTGACACCAACCCTAGTGACACCACTGCTTCACCATGCTGGTCAGTGCAGGTTGGTGACCAGACGGGGGAGGGGGGGGATCCATGATCGATACCACACGCCAGCTGGTGTTGGCTGTGTCTGGGAATCGAACTCATGCCGTTGCCAGGTTGATAACGCAATGCGTAAACCACTGTTCCATCACTAACGCAATAGTCTATCTTGGATAATCCTCAAAAATGAAAAAAAAAAAATTAGTTGTTACATGAAATGGAATCCGGGTGGTCCCATAAATGAGGGCTGTACATCAAACATTGATAGCATTATTTAAATTCGATCAATACAAATGTAGGGATGTTGGAGAGAGGGCCGTTATGCATGGCAGCCTATGGGAAAGAAACACAGTGGGCGGGGCTACGTGTGTGCACAGGGAGATGCCCTCTGCGACGTCCGAGCCAGACACCCTGGGGGGGGGCTGGTTCGGCGTTACGATCCCCCGGGGCCCCACCCCTCAAGGAGGGTTGGGTATAAAAAGGGGTCGTTATATGGGCTTAGTCAGTTATGTTATAGTTAAGCTAAGAAGTCGGAAGACGTCGTAGCTAGAGCCCTGGACTCCCCCTGATCGCCGCCCTTATCAGGGCCCCACGGGATCAGGCTCGAGCCAGTGGCGTGGTCCCGTGAACCAGAGCCAGTGCTCTGGGACTCCGGGTACCGAGCCCGATTACCAGTGTCGGGCCAGACAGCCTCCCCTAGCTCTTAGTGGAGGACTCAGGGGATAGGCTATGGATAGCTAGGGGTATTCCCTGAGTTATACGGGTGAGGGGGCCGCTACCCCCTCTAGTGCTGTCCTGTACTGGCAACTTGTTAAATAAATATACGTGTGCCTCAACTCCGTTGTCAAGCGTCCTCGACGGGTACTTCATCTGGCGTCAGAAGTGGTAAAAATGGAAACGCGCCATACAGCTCGGACCAGGGTACCACAAGAGGAGGACGCCGCGGAGATCGCCGAGCCCGAGACAGAGCAACAAGATGGGGTGCAGCCGGAGCCTGGCGCCTTCTCACCGGGACGTCAGCATGGAGAGGGGCCGCAGCCAGATGCACTACGACTGGCTCACGAACGGCTGGCGGAGCTACTTTATGCCGCTGCCGCCACACTGGAAGGCATTACGCGGTTGGGGGTTGGTGGTCCACCGCAGGGCGAGGAGAACCGGCGGCCGGAGCACTTTCCCGCCATTTCAGCGACTTCAAAATTTGAATTTCCCGCCATGGACGCCGCGGCTGTTCGGGGCGTGGCCAGCTTAGACATCGGCTCCGACATCGCCGTCGCCGGGGCTGCAGCGTCATCGCAGCCGAAGGATGCGTCATCGCTGCCGCGACAGGCGATGCCATCGGCCAGTCGCGCCGAGGCACCGCCAAAGGGAGGTGAAAGCAACCTGCGGGAGTCCACATCGACCGCTGCGCTTCACCAAAGACTGCCCCCGCTGAAGGAATTCATCGGTGCGGAGGGTGACTGGGGCGGCTTCCGGCGACGCTTCCTCGCCCATCAGGAGATGGCGCGGTGGTCCGACGAGGAGGCCCTTTGCGCGCTGCCGGCGCTCCTCGATGGGGACGCGCTCGCCGCACTCACGTCGGCGCCAAAAGAGAAGCGGGCTACACTACCAATGGCGCTACAGCTGCTGGCCGGGGTCTATGGACCTTCAGCCGAATGCCGTCAGCAGTTCTACGATCGCAGGCGGGGTGAAAAAGAGTCGCCTCTGGCTTTCCGGACAAGTCTTCTGGCGCTGGCAAAAACAGCCTTTCCCCGCATGGACGACGACGGCGTGGACGCAATGGTCGCGGAGAAGATCCTCCTCTTGGCGGACGACCTCGACATCGTCGTCATCGCACAAGGGGATGCAGAAATGACCTCGCTCCAGGCTGCGCGACTCCTCCACGCCAACCTTCTGCAGCAGCGGCGAAAGGCAAACAGGGCATCGGCTGGGCGTGCGGTGGCTGCAGCCACCCTTCCGTCAGAAGAACTTTATGCCGTCGACCATCGACGGCAACAGACGACGGGGGCGCGGCCGGGTCGGGACGGCCCGAGGCGTTTCGACCGTCCATCGTCTCCATCGGCGCTCCCGCGGTGCTTCAACTGCGGCATCCGGGGCCATGTCGCCTCGGGGTGCCGTTCTCCTCGACAGCGGGGGACGACGCCTCGACAGGACGCCGGCCCTCCTCTTCCTCCTCCCAAGCTCCAGCACCATGATCCGGCGAGTCGCGGCACCTCACATGTTTGGCCAACGCACCCACCTGTCGCACACTCTCGCACCGTAACGAACGGGGGGCCGGTGGGGCGCTGCGATGGACCGGCGCGGATCACTGCGGGGACTCAAATCGAGCCCGAGCGGTGGTCCGTGTTGGCCCATCGCGTGGTGGCCGCGGCGTCGGGATCGTCGGCCGTGGTCGGTTACATTGATGGGGTGGAGGTACGCATCATAGTCGATACAGGGGCATCGGCGACAATTATTTCGGAACTAATTTACAATATTCTACCGGTGCAGAGCCGTCCTTTGCTACCGGTTAATGTCCCTTTCTATGCCGCGAACGGGGGCTCTCTCGGCATCGTGGGACAGATTCGAGCGCAAATTTCTATCGGGGACATCAAATTGTCGGGGCCGATTTTTGTCTCCTCCTCACTGGCAGTTCCGTGCCTGCTGGGGACGGACTTCTTGGGCAGGATGCCAATTCGTATTTTGATCGACCAAGGATGCATTGAGCTTCCGTCGGGGCGACGTATGGCGTTCCTGCCTTCCCCTGTAGCGACTCGGACGGCGTTCGCGACGGTACCGGCGTTCGTCGTAAAAACAGTGCGTGTGCCGCCGGGGGCACAAATGCTGGTACCTCTTAAACTTCGTAGGCCCTTCGCTAAGGGTGTTGGGGATCGGGGTGTTGTGCTGGGGCCGTCTAGGGCCGGGGTTAATGGGCCTCATTTAATTCCGGCCCAGACCATCGTAAGGGGGGACGAGGACCCCTTCATCGCGGTCCTCAATGTCGGGTCGCAGACAGTAGTGGTTCCCCAAGGGACTGTGCTCGCTCACGCGACGCCGGTGCCCTGCGAGGAACCTGCCGTGAACCACATTGACACTGCTGCTCGGACGCACCCGCATTCGGACGGCGATGAAGGGTGGCTCGACGCGCTTTGTGCGGGATCGACGAACCTGTCCAATTTGGAGCGCCAACGGCTTAGATCACTGCTAAAGGAATTTTCCGACGTTTTCAGTCGGAATAAATACGATTTGGGTTGTACTCACCTGCTGCGTCACCATATTGACACGGGTGACAGCGCGCCTATTCGCCAAAATCCTTTTCGGTTGAGTCCCGCCGAAAAGGACCATGTCAAATCGGCTGTCGATGACATGTTAGCCGCCGACATTATCTCTCCCTCTACCAGCCCTTGGGGAGCACCGATTGTCCTGGTTAAGAAACAGGATGGCTCGTTGCGGTTTTGCGTAGATTTCCGTCGCCTTAATAAGGTTTCGGTTGCCGACGCATACCCGCTCCCACGGATGGACGAATCGCTGGACGCCTTGGCGGGAGCGCGATTCTTCTCCACACTAGATTTACTTTCGGGATTCTGGCAGCTTCCTCTGGACGATGATTCGAAGCCTAAAACCGCTTTCCGTACACCGCACGGCCTGTTCCAATTCAACCGGTTACCGATGGGCTTACACTCAGCGCCGGCAACCTTCCAGCGGTTGATGGAATTGGTTTTGGCTGGATTGCAATGGGAATCGTGCCTGATTTATTTGGATGACGTAATTGTTTTTGGAAGAACTTTTGACGAACATCTCCAGAGGCTGCGGGCGGTTTTCCAAAGGATGCGGGCTGCTAATTTGAAATTTAAGCCCCAAAAATGCTATTTGTTTCGCGAGTCAGTGCGTTATTTGGGGCACATCGTGGGGCGCTCGGGTATTGCTACCGATCCCGCCAAAACGCAGTGTGTCAGCTCCTGGCCAATTCCGACCTCGGTGGGGGAGGTGAGGAGTTTTATTGGCTTCGCTTCATATTACCGACGGTTCGTCGCTAATTTTGCTACAATTGCCAAACCCCTACATGCTTTGACATCAAAAGGGGTTCGGTTCCACTGGGGTCGGGATGAGGAAGTAGCTTTCTGCTCCCTTCGGGATGCATTGGTGAAGGCTCCTCCTTTGACTTACCCCGATTTTTCGAGGCCGTTTTTGCTCGACACCGACGCGAGCAACACAGGTATCGGAGGCGTGCTTTCCCAGGTGGTTGATGGCGTGGAACGGGTGGTTGCGTACGGCAGTCGGGTGTTGTCTCCAGCGGAGCAAAAATATTGTGTCACCCGTAGAGAACTGTTGGCAATTGTTTTCTTCATCCAACAGTACCGCCCATATCTGTACGGTCAGCATTTCACTGTCCGTACGGATCATGCGGCACTGCAGTACGCCCTGAAGGTTCAACAGCCATCGGGACAATTGTCCCGATGGCTGGAGGTCCTCCAGGATTTCGATTTTGACACCACCTATCGTAAGGGCATTCGCCACACAAATGCGGACGCTCTGTCGCGCATGCCAACCACCTCCGAATGCGCATGCCTCCTGGGGTCGGGGCGTTGCAAGCCAGCTGGGGACATGACGGTTCCAGTCCTGGCGGCCGCCGCCGATGTTGACACATCGCTCCCCGATGAGATCGGGAAACAGGGAAGGGATTCCCTGCTTGGGTTGCCTGTGATTGAGTGGGGACGCCTCCAGATGGAGGACGCCTCCCTCCTCGCGCTGCGTCGTCGCGCCAGGGAGAGGGGGTGTGGGACGGGTGATGCCGACAATTGGGAAATACACGCGGGCTTGCTCATGCATTGGGACGGTAAATCCCACCGTCACCGGCTGGTAGTTCCTGCGGGGTTACGGGGTAAGGTGGTGTGGGCTGCTCATGAGCGCCTCCTCCACCTGGGTACCCAAAAGACCCTCGCCTCGCTCCAGCTGGATTTTTTTTGGCCGGGCATGACACGGGATGTCACGGATCTGCTGGCAGCATGCCCCCTGTGTGCGCAACGCAAACCACCAGCTCGGGAGTCGAACCCGCCGTTGCAGTCCATCACAGTCTCCAGGGTGAACGAACTCGTAGCGTTGGATATCCTGGGGCCGTTTCCCGCCACCCCTAGGGGCAATAGATATTTGCTAACAGGGGTCGAATACTTCACACGCTGGCCTATGGCCTGGCCCCTGGCAAATCAGTCGGCAGCAGCCATCGTGGACGCCTTTGTCCAAGGCTACGTCATGGACAAAGGTGCTCCGGAGCGGCTGCTGACCGACCAGGGTAAAAATTTTTCCGGGAACCTCCTCAAACAAGTCTGTGATCTCCTAGGTACAAAGAAGATTCGTACCTCTCCCTATCACCCACAAACTGACGGGATGGTCGAGCGTCTGCATCGTACCATCACGTCTATGTTGTCGCACCTGGTTTCGGAGTCACAGACCAATTGGGACTTGCAAATTCAAGGGGTCCTGGCAGCATATCGATTGGCCCCCCATGCTGCCACGGGATTTTCACCCTTCTTTCTCATGTATGGTCGCGAACATGACCCACCTGTTCGGGCACAGCTGCAGATCCCCGCGCCTCTAGGTAAAATTAAATTGGACGAGCACGTTAAATTTAACCTTCAAAAGCTAACTGAGGCGCGGGATGCTGCCATGCTCAATTCCCGCATGCGCCAAAAGGCGAATGAGCGCCTCAGACTCGCGCGCGCGCACGTGCTGCAGTGGAAGCCAGGGGACAGGGCATGGCTGCACTGTCCCCAGGTACCGCTTGCGACCTCCTCGAAACTGGTACGGCCATGGCGGGGCCCCGTCGAGGTGGTCGAGGTTTTGCGACCGCAGTGCGTTCGTATCAAGTGGGGGAGGCGCCGGTGGTTCGTTCACCCCTCTAGACTAAAACCCTTCGTTGCGGTGCGGGACTCTGCTCCACACGCGCAGGGCCAAGCATGTGAGGGGTCGACCGACCCGGAGGGTCCGCCTCTGTTGATCTCACCTGACGTCTTGCCGGTTGCCCCGCCCCCAGGTTCTCCCGGAATGACGGGCTCGCGCACATCCCTCACGGGGGATGCCGAGGGTCCCGCCACTCCAATTGCGGACTCGCCTCGGATGGGACAGCGGCCACCGAATGGTCCGCCATCTGAGGTTGGCCCTTGTGACGGGCCTGCGGCAAGGACGCGCGCTAAAATGCGCAGACTCTTATAAAAACACTGGAACGCGAACAAGAAGTGAAAACGAAACGAAAATAAGAAGAAAATTTTTTTTATTTTTTTTTTGCGTTTTCTGGTACACTTTCGTGTGCTATTGTTACTGGACGCTGCGTTCGTGTGGCGCTCTTGGCGCGTTGTTGTATTATGGCTGTGTGTGTGTGTGCGTCTTGTGTGCGCGTTGTGCGTGCGCTGAGGGTTCCGGGAAATGTACATATCTTGCCTCTACGGATTTCGTATTTATTCGGGGGGGGGGGGCGCGTCGATTTGTTCTCCCTTTAGGGGCATTGTTAGTGTTGTTGTTCAATTCTCGTTCTGTTAAATGAAAAAATGGGGCACACACGGGGGGAGTCAAGGGGTAAAGATTCATTTGTTGAAATTGTTGCAGCCGGGACGGCTGCGAGCTATGCGGGGGGGAGTGATGTAGGGATGTTGGAGAGAGGGCCGTTATGCATGGCAGCCTATGGGAAAGAAACACAGTGGGCGGGGCTACGTGTGTGCACAGGGAGATGCCCTCTGCGACGTCCGAGCCAGACACCCTGGGGGGGGGCTGGTTCGGCGTTACGATCCCCCGGGGCCCCACCCCTCAAGGAGGGTTGGGTATAAAAAGGGGTCGTTATATGGGCTTAGTCAGTTATGTTATAGTTAAGCTAAGAAGTCGGAAGACGTCGTAGCTAGAGCCCTGGACTCCCCCTGATCGCCGCCCTTATCAGGGCCCCACGGGATCAGGCTCGAGCCAGTGGCGTGGTCCCGTGAACCAGAGCCAGTGCTCTGGGACTCCGGGTACCGAGCCCGATTACCAGTGTCGGGCCAGACAGCCTCCCCTAGCTCTTAGTGGAGGACTCAGGGGATAGGCTATGGATAGCTAGGGGTATTCCCTGAGTTATACGGGTGAGGGGGCCGCTACCCCCTCTAGTGCTGTCCTGTACTGGCAACTTGTTAAATAAATATACGTGTGCCTCAACTCCGTTGTCAAGCGTCCTCGACGGGTACTTCACAAATGCAGTAACATCCAACCATAGATAGAATTTTCAAATTATAGGAAACAAATGACACTTCTTACGCTGAGTCATCTTGATTCACCTTGAGGTTCTGAAGTTACGGAGCATATAACAGAATTCAAAATGTGGCTGTTTTTGATGTTGTTTTCCTGGATTAAATTGTCAAGTAGGTAAAACACTACGAACTTTTTATTTTATTTTACCAAGTAAGGCCAACTGAGCTATACAGCAGCCAAATACTTTAAACGCATGTTTATAAATGTGGAGTGAAAAACCGGAGGACCCGGAGACAAATCCACGCGACCACGGGGAGAGCGAACACGCAAATTCCAAAGATACAGGCGTCAAGGTTTGTATCGAACCCACGACCTCCTGTATACCAGGCGAGGCAGCTAACATCTCACCACCGTGGTGCCCAATTAGGCGAATTAGGTATGCCTTTAATCCATCATGTAATGAGTCCCAAAACGGACCTGCTTCTGATTGCCAAAACAATGTCTGGAAAACACTACTTCTGGTTGTCATTTGAACCGCTGTCCTCGGTATTGTCTGTCGGGAGCTTGCATATATGCCTTTTGTAATTGCCACGGCAGAGTGACACATTATCATTGTGAAAAAGCACTCCAGCCGTTTCTTTGCAGCTTTGCAATTGCGGCAGATTCTGAACGTTGATGGGCACGGCATTGTCTCCGCGATTTGAGTGGTGATGGTCGGCACTCGTTTCATCCAGAGACAGAGTTTCACATTTTTATTTACAAATCTGGATGTGACTTGGGCTTCTGGATTAAAGTTAAAAGTGACGAAAGGCATGAACGCCACGAGTGGTGTCTGATTGCGAAGCAGACTCCAGTGCTTGTTTGAAGGCAAGCTGCACTTGATAAATTATGGCAACTTTTTTTTTTATATGACTACTACTGTGCACAATTGCTTACATCAGTCGCCCCGTGGTGTTTCGGTGTCCACATGAAGATATTCAGGTCGACAGCGCAACCAGTGTTCACGTGGTGTTCATCAGAGTTGATGACAGGATGAAGATATTCAGGACGACAGTGCAACCAGTGTTCACGTGTGTTCATCAGAGTTGATGACAGGATGAAGATATTCAGGTCGACAGCACAACCAGTGTTCATGTGTGTTCATCAGAGTTGATGACAGCATGGAGATATTCAGGACGACAGCGCAACCAGTGTTCACGTGGTGTTCATCAGAGTTGATGACAGCATGAAGATATTCAGGACGACAGCGCAACCAGTGTTCACGTGTGTTCATCAGAGTTTATTACAGGAACTCTGCACGTGACGCACGGCACCATAATCTTTGGTTCTTTCGGTAAAGTCACGTAAAAAGAGAAAATAATACATTCAATACTAGCATACGACGTTTCGATTGCAACACAAGCAATCATCATCAGATCTAAATGAAATAGAAACACAAATCTAGTGAACTTAGAAATGTAATATAATACAACAGAGAGTCGACTCTTCCGAAAGAACCAAAGAGTAATTCCTGCAGTCACGAAAGCTCCAAATTAAGTTTGCACGGCACCTTGCCTCTCCCCTGCCTTTTCATTTTCTCTCCTGTCACAAAGAGCTCGCTTTATTGCGTACAACAGCATGTTTTTGATACGTTTTTGATACGTTTTCCAACCAGCTATGTCAGTGCTTGACGTTCACACGAATGTTTTGTGATTTCTTTGTTTCACTTTCAGTTTTGGGTGAATGAAAAAGACTACAACAAAGCCAAGCTAAAGTTACGCAGTTGGCTTTGTGGCAGGTTATCAATACTTGGCACCTGCAAACTTGTGTAAGGAATGTTGACCATCCGCCGCTTGTTCCGGGACCAATTGTAAGGAAGGAACTGAGTGCCTTATGCAACACGCAATCAAATTCGCACGCTCACGGGCTGGATCTCATTGTAAACATTTAATTAGGGCCATATAGACGAACGGTCAATTAAATAGGCTAATGCTGGCTTGCATTTCTCTGGTACAAACTGGCAGCTCTTTTGTTGCCCAACTGCAATAAAAACTATAGTATTCCTAAATGGGTAGGGTGATTGTCTTGTGAAAGCCTACCTACTCCCATTGATAAACTATAATGGACCAAGCATTTGTGCTTAATAAGATAAGCCACATGCGTTTGTAATCTCCTCGGCAAGAGCGATGGTTAATGTACTTCAGCAATCACCAGTGTGTAGGATGCCTCTGTGCATTCCCAGCTCATGAATTTAGTTAGAGAGACGTTTCCCTCTGCTGTATACATCAGAGCCACATTAATAGGAATTCAAACAATGTTCACTCTTGGCCTTGAGTTTTGCTTAACAACTATGGTGTGGAATTACAATGAGGAATGTGCATCGGAGGATATCATATGTAAACTATTTTGAAAAGTGTGTTTAGAGCACACAGCATCTTGGAACGATAAGTGACAGCCTTGGAAAGAAATCAATATTTACCCTCGGGCTTTGGTGCCTTTACATCGTGCAATGCCGCTCGGGTATTGGAGCAATGTGCGCTGCTGTTAAAGTGTTTGCGTGTACGCTTTCACGCCGCAGTGTTTACATTGATTCTTCGCGGTAACCTTGATGGAGTCCTTTACAATTAGCTTATCTCGTACAAGACCCTACAAGTTCACCTTTCGGGATACAATAGTGCATTTACGCGCAGGGGCTAACCGATTAGTTGTTTTCTTTTTACTTTGTTCTCTTGCTGCGTCCTTTGAAGTGTTCGAGTTTCCAAAAGCCCGTGATGCCAGGGCTAATGGGGCAATGAATGAGTTGAGCGTCACACCAGCAGCATCGCAAAGCGACGGACGTGTGCCGTTTGTCTGTCACTGCGTGCCACGTCAAAGCGAGGTGCAGTGAGGTATTGTCTCCTGTCACTCACGCGCTGAGTGCGCACACGTTAAAGACGCGGATGGATCTCGCGGCGCTGATTTTTCAACGGCGCTGATTTTTCAACGGCGCTGATTTTTCAACGGCGCCGTCTCATCCTCCGATTGCCTTGATATTGAGCTGTCGCTGGATTCGTTGGATATACGTAGCATTGAAAGACAATAATCTGACAAGCAAGGCATTATCTTGCAGGAAGGGAGGTCAAAATGTATTCAGAATATTAAAAGTGCACGCAGGTTCATGGTTATTGATGCCACTTGCCACAGACTTACCGATATTAATATGGAAGACATTGTGGGGGGTCTGGTGGCCACAGCGGTTAGCGCACTGCACTGTGAACCTGGTGACCTGAGTTTGATTCCCAGACACAGCTGACATTCATGGTGAGCGACATTTGAACATGCCCGGTGTGTGACCCCCCCCCCCCGCCGCCCGTCATCAGCCTGCGTTGACCAGCACAGCAGCGGCATGGTCAGACAACCCCCACACACGGACCTGGGCAGGTACGGCATTTGGAGATCATCCAAGCGATGGATTGATGGAAGAGCTGTGCGTAAAGAAATGCAACCGCCGTTACATAATTTAACAACTCTGTCGAGGTTTAATGTGAGTCTGCTGCATCTGTGTATGCACTGTACGTCGAACTTTTTTCGCCCCATACGTAGCCAACCGTGCTAAGCGGAGGTGCGGAGGGAAGGGCAAGAAACTGAACAGGAATGTGAAATTGCTCCCGTTCGCCGTACGTACGTCCATTGAACTTCTTTCGCACCGCACGTAGCGAACCGTGCTTCAGCGGGTGCGTCGCTCAATACCCCGGCGGTCGAGATGCGCCATCGCTTTACCCTCTTGCCCCATCCCACCACCGCGTGACGGGCGCTGCTTGAGAATGCGTCGCGGACGACGGCTCGCGTGCCGCGTGCCGCTTTGGTGTCACGATGCGGAGATGTGGCGCCGCCACGGTCCGGTGGCGCACACTCTCTCTCGTGTATTCCGACGCAGCTGATGTACCCCCCCCACCCCAACCGGGGCTCCAGCATGAGCCTGTCGCGCGCGCTCTCGTGCAGAACTCGGCCCTGTTGCGCGTCGTCGCCCGTGCCCAACCGTACGCCGCACGATTCCCGGCGGTTTCGTATAAAACGCGCAACTCGCCATGCACACGCCCGCATGCCAATTGGCTTGCGCGCGCGTGTCTGTGTGTGTGTATATATATTGGGGAGCGGTAGTGTAGCGGTTAGCGCGCTGCGCTATGAACCTGGCGACCCGGGTTCGATTCCCGCTCACGGCTAACACCAGTGACGATTATCTGAACCGGTCCTGGGCCTCCCCTAGGTCGACTCAGCCTTAAATGAGTACATGGTGCGGTGTGTAAACATCGCCACTGGGGAGACAAAGGCGGTCGGGCGTGGTGCTGGCCACCCACCCCCTCGTGTACCGTTCCGGCCTTCATAGGTGCTCGCTAACAGCACTTGCCCCTACAGTCTGTTAAGGCTATACGGGGGATCTTTGTATCTTTGTATATATATCGCTGCGCAGTAAAGTCCAGCAGGCATTTATATGCATCTTTGAACAGCTCTGCAGGTGGCCACAAGTTGAGGATGGGATTCTTTTTTTATTGTGCTTGCGTATGGCAGCAGTGTGTTCAGGAGTGACATTCCGGGGTGTTGAGCTCTGCCTGGCCACGAGGAGAGGGCTTCACGAGAGAGTTGCTGGATTTTTTGCAGCGCCTCCTCTAACACGTGTGAGGCTTTCGCGACCAATATTATTCATAATCAACGTTTTTGGGTTTAGATCGCCGCGTTATTTATAAATGTGTCGTAACCCTCCACCACCCGACACGGCCAATCAGTAAAAAAGTGTCACCTTGACAAAAGACAAATAGTTCACTGCCCGATGATGCTGGATGCAATTACCAACGAAACGTCGTACTCAAATTGTAAATGTTGTGGTTTCACGCTTCAACACACCGGTGGGCTAAAGTAGTGAACTATTTGTCTTTTGTCAACGTGACACTTTTTTACTGATTGGCCGTGTCGGGTGGTGGAGGGTTACGACACATAAATAACGCGATCTAAACCCAAAAACGTTGATTATGAGCGCCTCCTCTGTCGAAGAAGGGTCAGACTACAGTGGTCTACTACGTAGTGCACGGTTTTGGTTGCATAGCCACAATCGCTTGTCTTTTGTCCCGCTGCGATGATGGTATTAGTTGCCAGGATGCGATTGAAACAAAGTCACAGCGTGTCACTGTAAAATCTAATCCTTCAACTCAAACCGTCGCCAAGGAGTCTGATTAATCGGTGTACGAAATGCAGTCCTTTCAGTCGGTAGCCGCATTGCAGACAAGTTCATTCGCTCCGCATTGGAAATAGAAATATATTCATAATGAAATCGATGCGAGTGGCTGCTTCAGCCAATATCGAGGGCCACCATCACGCGAATTACAGTCGTAGGATATGTGGCACAAATGCTGCGGTGTTACACGCAGCAATTTTTGCTGGCTTCGCTCATCGCATGCTCATCGCATGCTCACGCTAGCACGCGTACAAGTGTGCGCACGGGTGGAATGAAACCAGCACGATATCTTTGCGACACAAGGGTGGGGTGATAACGGATCAAATTCACCGTCTGCACAGCTGCCACTGCATGCCCCCTGCACACGATTAAATTCCCTCGGGTTTCAAAGACTTCGGTCGAAAAAGATACAGTTCATTGTTACGGACTTTTGATAGCTGAAGTAAGGCGTTCTTCTCCCAGATAAAGATGTAATGCATGTGCTGCTGATAGTTTATTCTGCAAAAATTCCGTAGATGCTTAGTTCTGGCCACACATTTATCTCATCATAGCAATGTCTAAGAGGCAAATTATTTCATTACCGTTATTTTTCAAACTGCCCTCATACAAAAAATGAATCACGTTTGTCAATAACGCTGTGCGGCCTTTAAAGTAAAAATATACTTTAGGCAATAGTCCTTCATAGCATATCAATGATTTTATTATGTAAGTTATTGACAAATGATGGTTTTTTTGTATTGTGCTTGTGCACTACTGCTAATGCAGCTTCACCAAATAATGTTTTAGATATAAAACAAAATAATAATAATAAGCTGACGTGGTTAAACATAACCAACATTTAAGGGGCCCACCGCATAGGCAGTGGAGCAGAGGCGTGCATTAAAAACCCACCACATTCATCATTGGCATTGTCCCATAACAGGAGAGTATGGCTAGCTGGCATTTCAGGCAATATCCCTCTTCAGAGAAAAGAGAGTGCAGGAGAGATTGGTTGATGGTAACGTTGGAGATATTACTTGATACTGTGGGGCCCTAAGAAAACTGATACATTTGAACAAATTGGGCAAATTATCAATTTTTTATTGACATGACCAAGTTTTTTACTCGGCATTGTTTAACAAATTTCCTTCGGAGCAGGGAGAGGCAAAGGAGAATGCTTGCGATTTGCAGCTGGAGAAATTTCCCCTAAGACATAGTTGTTATTTTAATAATATCGGGTAAAGGCAGATGTAATAACTGTAGTGTTTTTTAAAAGTATTTTATGCCTGCACAGGTACAACCTTGCCCACCATGCACCCCCCCCCCTCCCCCACCTTAGGTTTTACACTTTTGAAATTACTTACAGATTTGTGTCGAGTTAGAGACGAGGGCATTACCTTGGGGTGAATCTTCAAAGCGTGAGCTTATGTGCCTGCGTGGCTGCATTCCATCCGGAGATGGTGCAGCGGTGTGGGATGTTAGCTGTTGTGCTCTGGCATGTGTGAGAGTGTACGCTAGAGCGTGTTCCTCCCTGCATGCTTTTTAATGTGCTGCCAAACAGCACGCGCTATTCTTACGTGGAAATCGGTGATTGTTATGGATTGACGATCGAAGCAACTGCACATAGCAGCGAGAAACTCGTGGTAACACAAAGAGTCTGGGCTGAGTGCAGACCGTCTTGTGGCATGGGGAACGCCGCTGTGTACGGGTATGCCAAATCGTGGCTCACCTCTACGAAGCGTTTGATCGGCCCGTTCTCTAATTACTCTGCCCATTCGCGATGAAAGCGAAAGCGCGGGGTGTCTTTTCTTTTTTTTGGGCTTTCGTTCAGCGTGCTCACGTTTGTGCGGAGTCGATGAAACGGAGTGCTTTCTCGTCTTATCGCAGTGGTTCACATTGCCAGCTGGCCAGCACAGACCATTTCCATTGCCAGGTGCGGTGAGGAGAGGGGTTCTAATGGGTGTGCCGTCGCAGGGGCTCGCAATTCACCACGTTTCGCCGAGTGACCGGCGAGTGCGTGCCGTGAATCATCGCTGCCATTGTGGCTGTGCGCCTTTGATTCCAATGTAAGGAAAGGTGAATGTACGTTTGTTTGCCTACATTCATACAGAAATATTCTACAGATGCTTCTTAGGCCCTACACTTAATCTCACAGAGCACATTGCGGTGTTGTTGATGCGTATGCCAAGTTGATTGGATATGCATAATGTATTAGGGTGTCTATTGCCGCCAAAGGCAGAGGGGGAACGCTTAACAAGCGTCGAAAGCATCATCTGTTCACATTTCGTGGATGGCAGTGATTTTATTGACACTGCATACCCCCACAGCAGGCTTATGCCCAGTGTTATTGTGTGTGTGTGTGCGCAGCAGACATAAAATCACACGGGTGAATGTGCGACACGTTCAGTTTTACAAAGAGATGAGGATTGACGAGTGTGTGGTGTTGGTGCACGCAACTGCTGCAGCAGTGAAGCAAATGCCGGTCGGTGAAAATAATAAATTATGCGATTTCAGTATTCTGTATATTTGATCATGATTATGTTTATTTGTACTGCATATTGTTACGTTGTATCATAAAATGTTTTGTAAATAACTACATATATTCTCTATGTTATGAACCTTAAACTAACGTGTAGCATGCTCTAATTGCTTTGAGCACGTTACATATTTAGTGTTAATATTAACTTGGCAGTCTCTGTATTACAGCAATTCCATGAACACGTTTTAATAAATTACGGTACAAAGCAGCAAATTGATCATTATCTTGCTTAAGTGTTCATTTGTTGGGAGTGTCCCTGTATGTTCAAGCAAACCCCCTAACCAAATGTTACGGTTTGTTCTAAACCACGTGGGTTGACAGGCAGCAGCAGCAGCAAGGAATATTCCGGCAACTGAACTCAAAGGGTGGTTGACAATCAAATTCAAGGCCAGAATATCCAGACAAATTGCATGCGTGAAATGAAACCCTCCAGCACATGTTTTGGGGGTTGGGCTGGGAATCTACACTTGAACGCGATATGATGGGTCTTATGACTTCCGGTGTTAGATGTTCAAACACCAAATAGACACCTATTACAAGGCGCAACGTCTTAAGACCTCTAATATTGCCATCTTCATCTTGATACTAACAACAGGGTCCCGTTGACGTGTTACTTCCGTTTGCCGTAAATGGTGGGAACATTTTAGATGCGTCATGGGACCTCCTTTGCCAGTACCAAAATATGAGAATAGGTTTTCCCCTTTATTCTGGCAGCAAAACAGCTGTGTTAAGATGTTAAAACAGCAAACTGAAACCTTTTACAAGGAATCATTTCTGCATTGTGGTTAATGCAGACATGATTCCTTGCAAAATGTTTCAGTTTGGTGTTTTAACATCTTTACACCTTATTATTTGGTTCTTTCGGTTAAGTCACGTCTAAAGATAAAATAATAAATTAAATAAAATAATAGCATACGACGTTTCGATTGCAACACAAGCAATCATCATCAGGTATAATGAAATAGCGACATAAAATCTAACCAGAAAACTATACAGACATATTAGCAGACAGATATCACCAAGATACATAGAGAGAGCAACACAGGTAACAAAGAGGAGTGATCATCTCTGTGGGGTGATCACTCCTCTTTGTTACCTGTGTTGCTCTCTCTATGTATCTTGGGGATATCTGTCTGCTAATATGTCTGTCTATAGTTTTCTGGTTAGATTTTATGTCGCTATTTCATTATACCTGATGATGATTGCTTGTGTTGCAATCGAAACGTCGTATGCTATTATTTAATTAAATTTATTATTTTATCTTTAGACGTGACTTAACCGAAAGAACCAAATAATAATTCCTGCAGTCACGAAAGTTCTAAAATTAAGATCTTTACACCTGTTTTGTTGCCAGAAAAAGGGGAAAACCTATTCTCATTTCAGATGCATATCTATTCTAATCGCACTGCACGATGCGACAAACCATACATAAGTGCAGCGATTTTCAAAGTTGGTGTTTTGGGTTTTTACAGGCACAAAGATAAGTTTTATTGGTGCAAATATCGCAGGTTCTACAGTGTCCACTTTAGAGCCGAGACGATGCTCTGGTAATGCCACGAATACATCGATTTTAAATTGTGTGCACGAAACCTCTGGCCTTGCGGATGCTGTGGTGAGTACGTTGTCCAATAGGAGGACAGCTTAGTAAGTATTTAATGAGCAATCGATTGGCCACGTTTTGTGGTCGCAATTCAAATCGCGCATCAATCCTTGATTTTTGCCATGTGGTTGATATAGTGGCCTCCAGTGGCTGCATAAGGGTCACAGTAACCAATTTTATACAACGCAAATTAACAGAAATTTCCCACACCCGCACAACTTAATACATGTATTGTAAGCATACGACTTGGTGATGTATATCCACCCCGTCGTGATAGTATGCTCATCGATACGAGGTCATCGGTGCGACCGTGGTACCACGTGGCTTGGCCTATTAAGCACGCACAGCTGCAGAGCAGCAGGAAGAGGAACACGATAATGGCCCTTAAGAAGTGAAAAGGCATTTCAAAGGGTGCTGCAAAATACGTTGAAATTGTTGTTGCTACATTGGGAAACAACTGTAACGAGATTATGGCAACATTTACAACAGCATGGATGCTTGCTTGCGTATTTATGCAGCCTTATGTATTTGAATGCATTACTAAATAAAATTACGTTAGGTTAAAATATGGTTGAATTAGACGGTACAGTATTGTTGTTTTAAAGTTAGATAATAATTTTAATGGGTTGGAATTGTGTCATTTAAAAAAACCCAAAGCCAAATGTGAATTTTTATTGTGATGTGAAACCTCTGCATTGAAGCTGAGTGTGTTTACAGCATCCGAGGGGTAATTAAATTACAATGCAGAACTCCAGTGCTGTAAATTAAATTTTACACCGTCTTGGGCAATTATAGAGCAATTAAGTAAGAATCTATTTGTCAGTACAGGCTGCTAGACACATGTTACTCCGGCAAGAAATCGCATGGGGGTTTTCTGACAAACCTCATTATGTTTCAAGCTGGTGGTATGATTTGAAATGTGTACATTTAACCACGCACCCACTTCCATCTCACAGAGTGTGCTCCATTTTCACAAACACAATTCGCTTGAATTATTGTCATCTAAAATCCCACCATGCTACAAGAAAGAGCAGGACTAATTGCCTTTGAGTTGCGGCAGTGGTGTTTTCGATACTTGTTTGTGCCAAGCAATAGGTTAAAAGAAAACGCGATTCGTCGGTATTTTTTGCACATTTTAAATGTTTCTTAAGATAGTGGTACCAGCGTTCACGTGTGGTTAGTTTTTGTAACGTTTGGCACGGAAACATTTTTATTTCCCCGTGGTGATCAATAACGTGCCGTGCAGTTTGAACTTCGAACCCACTGCCAGCAACGGGAACTGCCGACCACAGATCCATCTTATAGCGTTGCCAACAGCGAATCTTTCCTCCACAGCATGACGTTAGGTTTTCTTAAATGTTTTTCCCACCATTGGCATTCAAGCGCAGACTTGTTGCTGAACGTTGAGCGAGTATGCAGCCCATATCCTCTTAGCATGATTGATAGTTAGGGTTTTTTTTTTGGTGGTTGGATCGCGTAGGGTATAATGCACTTCGGTGATGCACCCTCAACCACTCGACTCAGCCAAACAATTCAAGTTGTCACCCAGACACAAGTGGCAATTGATTTATTTTGTATTTTTCAGCGACTCGGTACAGAATGTTGAAAAAGCGAGCAAAATTTTACTAAATATTTCTCGACTCTTTTTACTGGAGATTTCATCCAGCATCATTAGGTGGCAGCAAGAGCCCAGACCTGAAACACGAGGTATGAAATAAAACATTTTTGTAGCCTGCTTCATGCTACAGGGAGGGAAGGGTGGGTAACAGCTGTAAGGAAAAGCCATCACTGGTGATTAATCACGTGACCTTCTGAACCCACGCTGACCCTCACTGAGCATATGGTGTCAGCTATAGAGTCAATATACATTGAGTAGAACATGCAAACATGCGTGCCGCAGAGGTCTGCTTAATTAAGATACTACCTGATCAGCAGGGCGGGAGAAAAAACAATCGTGTCAGGGATATTTAACGACCCCGACACAAGCAAACGAAAGCAACAGAGCGAACGCAATGGCTAACAACTTGTAACCACAAGCATTCTGGTCATAATGGAATTAGATGCGGTACACG
Organism: Lethenteron reissneri; assembly: GCF_015708825.2. Taxonomy (NCBI): domain Eukaryota; kingdom Metazoa; phylum Chordata; class Hyperoartia; order Petromyzontiformes; family Petromyzontidae; genus Lethenteron; species Lethenteron reissneri. Next base: position 7,280,706 of record NC_083790.1, on the reverse strand, counting down.
TTTTGTTTGTTTGTGCATTTAATACACTTCGCAATATTCAAACTGGCGGTCATCTGGATCTTTATATACGGTATATATATGGGTACATTTACAAACATGCATATAAGATCGATGCCTTGATTTGCACACTGCACTTTGAAATTAGCGACCTTAGTTTGATTCCCCGCCATAGCTAACACGATTCGCAGTGGTATCTGAACCAGTCTTAGAACACTCCCTTTCACCAACCTGCACTGACCAGTGTGGTGAAGTATGGTCAAATGACCTCCATAACCGACGCTGTGTGGAGAGGCTGTCATACAGTAATGGATTGGCAAAGGGCTGCAAATTATGTTTTATTTTTAAGGTAACATTTATTCTGCGGGGACCTTTATTGATATTGAGAGGCCTGTGTGCAATCTATAACGGCGGGAAGACAAATGCATTGTTATTTTGCAGTGCCAAGTCCTGCTGTGAGAGCATTGCAAGTTTGTTCTTAATTTCCCCTTGAAGTATTTGCCAGTAAAACATATACATCGAGGCTTTAAATCTGTTAGCGTTCACAAATGTAAGCATTGCTCAGTGCTCTCATGCTGGCTTTCATCCGAGCGCGTCACACGGATGATGCAGTGCAGTTTTTCTTCTTGCAGAAAGGTGAACTAGCTCATAATTAAGTAAATGCCACGCTACATTTGTGAAGGATACAAAATTAGCCACCGTTTCTAGATTATCGGCCGCGTACGTAGCGAACGCCAGGCGACGGTGGCTCTGCTGCACGTGGCTGCCTGCAATGCAGCACTGTGGAGGCAGCGAGGGTATGGGCACCACACTCGTACGGTAATCCACCAACCCTTGCGTGGTGGATCACCGCGCTAGTGACGTGTGGACTCCCTTCCCGCGGCGAAGTGGTGCCGTGCCCTTGCTCGCCAGGAGAAGGCGGTAGAGCAAGTGGACTTAGCGCCATCTGTTTTCACCTCGAGAGGTTTTCTGCACGTGCTCCGGTTTCGTGCCACGTGTAGTCGAAACACTCGACGTTAATTGGCTCAAGATATCTTCAAAGAAAAAACACCCACAATGCAGCAGGATCCTCCTGGGAAAAAGTTCTGTAACTCAGCGCGGCTCTTTTGGGTAATTAAGTCACACTATTTGGCGTGGAACAACACATCGATTCGTGAATTAACATCGATTTTAAGCTCACGAATACATGCTTCACACGGGTAAGATTTTCGTTTTCTTGGTTCTTTCAGTAAAGTCACGTAGAAGGGAAATAATAAAATAATAAAAATAAAACATAATAAAATAATTCTCACGACGTTTTGGCCACAACGCAAGCAGCCGTCCTCAGGTGAAGCAACAGGTCTGTCGGGAAGACGCTGAAGACGCTGTCTTCCCGACAGGCCTGTTGCTTCACCTGAGGACGGCTGCTTGCGTTGTGGCCGAAACGTCGTGAGAATTATTTAATGATGTTTTATTATTATTATTTAATTATTTCCATTCTACGTGACTTTACCGAAAGAACCAAGAAGATGAATCCCTGCAGTCACGAAAGCTTTAAATCGAAATTTAAGATTTTGGTGTTTTAGTTCACGAGAATTCCGGCGGGCGGTGGCCGCCTTATTGTAGCACCTGCAGAGGGCTTCACGGCGCTTCGTGCCTTGCCCGTCGCCTCCACTGATGCCCCCTTTTCACCCCACCCCCAATGTATACAGATACTACTGACCGTATTGTATGTATGGCGTGTAAACTATTTGACTGTCCTGGCCTGCCAGTGTGTTATTTTTTGATGGTTATTAGCCTACAAAAGAAATGTATTTTTTATTTGGTGGGGTGGGGAGGAGTAAAACAATGTTTGGGGGAGGGGGGGAAGGTCGACAATTGTTGTAAACCTTCACTATTGGAACCTCATTTGCCAGTAAAAAATATGATAATTGTTTTTTCACCCTTCTATCTGGCAACAAAACTGACACCTTTTTTACAAGGAGTCATGTTTGCATAGACCACAATACCTGCAGTCATAATGCAAACAAAAAACATAACTCTGATGATGTATGCACTGTCCTTTCGCGTCATCTGGTCCAACCCATGTGAGACTAGGCTCTAAGGAAAGCTGTCTCGGGTGTGGACCAATCAACTTCAAGGACAGTGCATACATCATCAGAGTTATGTTTTTTTTTTGCATTATGACTGCAGGTATTGTGGTCTATGCAAACATGACTCCTTGTAAAAAGGTGTCAGTTTTGTTGCCAGATAGAAGGGTAAAAAACCAATTATCATGTTGTAAACCTGTTGGATCAACTTTTTAACCCCACATCTGGGGGAAGGTGGGGGGGGTCCACTTTCTATAACTTATTGATTCAGGCCTTCTGAAAGGCTCTCTTAATTTAGTTGTCTATGATTTATTCACATGGCATCTGCAGCTACGAGTCATTGAAAGAAGGGGGTGAGGGCTGGAGGAAGGGTGGGATCATTCTACCCGAATGCTCACGTATGCATGCATTATTTTTTTAAGTCTCTGGGTAAGTTGTTTTGTCATGCAAGGCATGCAAAAGAACCAGACGTTTATAAATGCTAGCCGTGTAGGCTGATCATAAAATAAATACGTGCATCGCTCCCAATACCGGCTGCATCGATGCACAATTAATTCCAGCTTGCGCCTGTCTGTGCCCAGCATCGTATTTTCAAGGTCAATGGACAATAACGGAAAATGTCTGGGGCTTGTTTCAATATGCATTATTCCTCGTCAGATTTCAGGTCTTACTCGCCTGCATATAGCTTAGTTTCGCGCACGCTTTGCTAAACATAAGTTATTCATTGCCTCTGTGCCGCTCGCTTCATAAGCCAGGAAAATTGTGATGCGTATCCACATTTCCCCGCAAACTATTCGACTGCCCTGGCACGCCAGTGTGCTGTCGTTGCGTTATTTTTAATGATGCAAAATGCTAAAGCGCAAAGTCGTTTATTTGCCATTACTCCGGGCAGGCTCATGATTGTAATTTGGATAGGAAAATAGCACAGCTGTCGGCATCCATCAGCTGGGCTTTGTGCTGCAAAGCTGCCCTGCATGCGCCTCACAATCGGCACAGAGACAATGGGCGAGGCCCCAACGGTGGCTCATCGTATATTAGCACAATTGAAGTGTGGGATGCGCACATACATGATTATCACTCCAGCCTGCGAATGCCAAAAAAAACGATGTTGTGGCAGGTGAAGGATATGCACGGAAGGGACATGCGGGAGGGGTGGCTCAACATCGTGGGCTAAATCGGACTGAATAATGAATGCAAAATTGCAAATAGCAAATTTAAATTGGATGGTTTTATTTTTCTGCCCGCTTGTGTTGCTTGGAGAAAAAAAGTATTTAATTGAAAAATGGTTCGTGATTTGTAATCTCATTTTGTGTTCAACTTTGTGTTGGTATACCCGGCAGTCACGTGTCGTTTTGTTTGTTTAACAGTACAATTGAAATGACGTTATAATCGCGACTGTTGCCGCTGCTTAAATGACCATGAATTAAAAGCTTGTTTTCTTGTTTTCACAGCCTGAAAATTTTGATCTGAAAAACCATGTACAAAGGGTCCCATCTCAAGTACAGACGAATAAACAACGCATATGTAGGTAACCGCCATTACAGGTGAGCTTCTTGTAACATGGTTAATGTGCACTGGGTCGAGCTCAACCAGTAAACCGCACACACACGAGCCCAAAACGTTGCGCTGCTCTTTACTCAAGTGGGAGTACGCGTGGCGGTCATTGCCAGGGACTGCGAAACGCCTGGCAGGACCCTCCTGAAAATGAGTCACGAGCGAGGCTTTCCTGGGTAAACAAACATCATGATAATCATCGCGATCCACAGGCAGATAGCTCGTAAGTGTCGACTGAAAATTTCATCATTTGTTTCCACTTTCCTCTGTCTTGTGCCAATATGATCAAGTGTGTGCCACAGTTTCGATTTAAAGCTTTCGTGACTGCAGGGATTCATCTTCTTGGTTCTTTCGGTAAAGTCACGTAGAAGGAAAATAATAAAATAATAAAAATAAAACATAATAAAATAATTCTCACGACGTTTCGGCCACAACGCAAGCAGACCTGTTCTCCACCTGAAGACGGCTGCTTGCGTTGTGGCCGAAACGTCCTGAGAATTATTTTATTATGTTTTATTTTTATTATTTTATTATTTTCCTTCTACGTGACTTTATCGAAAGAACCAAGAAGATGTGTGCCACAGCTTTCTGGCACACATCTCTTATGTCGTCGTCAAGCCCCATTCTCTGTTAGGTCTTCCTCTCTTTCCGCTTCCTTAAAATGTTTTCGAACAACAACAAACTTTTAATTTTCCGTTTGTTGTCCATCCTCGATATGTGTCCAATTAGTGCCATTTTTCTTCTCATCACCACCTTCATCTTTTTTTTCACTTCTACGTTGGTCACTCTTTGGATCCAGCTTAAACATAATAGCAGTAATAATACATTAAGGTTTTAAAGACATGCGTTTCCAGTGGTGATGCAAAGTGGCACACACGATGGCACGACAATAATTACGTACAGCCCTTTGTGAACCCATTGCTGGATGAAGGAAGTTGTTTGATCACAATTCACCGCACGTGCGCGTCGGTGTTTGTTGGTGTCAAACGTGCCATTCAGATACATCGCCCCACTCACCGCTAATAATATTAGCTGTGGCGGGGGAATCGAACTCGTGTCACCAGGTTGAAAGGGTAATGCACAAGCGCCCCCTCCACCACGCCACATCTCCGCACGACGCACCGTTTGACACGACGCTTTATTTCCCTGTGGGGTGAAAGCGAGAGCCGTAGGTTGAGATTGCGTGGCGCGCGGCACGCTGGCCGCCGTCGATTGGCTCCGATGATCCGTGACGTTGGAATTCACGGCTCGCTTACCTTCACCTGGCCCGCGCAGAAGCCTGCGCCCTAACGGCGTCGTTTCTCATTCGGCTCCTTTCGTGGAACTTGCTTTTATTGTTTCCGCGCTAATTCACGCGTTTGTAATAACGCGTGTACAGTCGGAAACGTAAACTTGAATGTGGCAACGAGCCGATTTACAATGTCTTCCAGCCCATTGCCCCAGACTTAATTGCTACTCTCTGTTCCCCGGTAGCCGAGATAAATAAAAAGTTAACTTGGGCATTTTGTTTGGCTAACGAATGTTATTTTCTCTCAGCTTGGCACATTAACAGGGATATGTAAAAAAAAGAAAAAAAAGTTTTTACCATTGCCGTGGTTTTGTTTCTTCACACCAGGAGGCTTTGTAATGCCGCAAGTTTAATGCCTTGCCGAGGTTCATGAAAAAAAATCCACACACACGGCTCCGTGACGAAAAACATTACCTACGAGTAGAGGCTCATTGTCGCATACATGTTTTGAATGTCATTGCACCTCAATAAGTCTATTCCCATCAGATGTTTATAAGATCGCAGACAAGTCGCCGACTCTGAGCCTATATGACCTGTTATTGGATCATGTAATGTTATTCTCATGCTATACAAAGACAAAGATCCCCCTATAGCCTTGGCAGGCTGTTGGGGCAAGTGCTGTTAGCGAGCACCTATGAAGGCCGGCACGGCACACGAGGGGGTGGGTGGCTAGCACCACGCCCGGCCGCCTTTGTCTCCCTATTTGCGATGTTTACACACCGCACTAGGTACTCATTTGAGGTTGAGTCGACTTAGGGGAGGTCCAGAACCGGTTCAGGTAATCGTCACTGGTGTTGGCGGTGAGCGGGAATCAAACTCGGGCCGCCGGGTTCATACCGCAGCGTGCTAACTGCTACACTATCGGTCCCCACCCATATACGCCCGCACACACACTATATCATGGGGTTCATAGGCAGGTTGGTGGAGCAGTGGTACAGTGGATAGGGCACTGCATTCTGAACCTAACCGCCTGAGTTCAATTGCCGGGGATCGATGGCGAGTGATATCTGAAGCACCGGACCAGCGTGGTGAAGTACGGTCAAACAATGCCCATGATCAGCAGAGTGCAGGGAGCAACCTTCATTTAGCAGTGGATCGACAAATGGCTGTAGACAATTGGTTTAACCGTACGAATTCGATATTTGTCCTTTATGTCATCACTTGGTGCTCTGAACGCTAAAGGTGTCCTATTTGTCCTTTTGAACCTTACGTTGTTATTTTTTTTTAAATGTGTCAGTCATGAAAAACTTTGCAAGATGAAAGAGCTTCGCTAGAGATGCGGCAGTCACTCTTGAGCCATTTGTCATTTGCTCATGTGTTTGATTATGACTGAAACTACGCTTGTTCACCCAAGAGAGCGTCACTGAGTCTCAAAACTCCTTTTCAGAAGGGTCATGGCAAATGTTCCCCAGTAGGGGGGGGCGATGTTGCTGCGTGTAATCCCAATTGAGTAATTTTCAGGCACATTTTCATCATTGGGATGTTTTGCCAATACCGGTTACATCGTGTGATGTGTTTTTTTTTAATGTATGTACGTTGAACTTATTTCGCACCGTACGTAGCCAACCGTACTAATCGGAGCTGCGTAGGACAACAAACTAAAAGGGGAGAAAACCCATAAGAACCCACGCGGAATTGGAGTAGAACGTACAAATTGTGCACGGAAAGGCGCCCCGAGTTGGGCATCGCACCCATGATGTGTTTTGCCGAGAGGCACGAGCTTTTTCCGACCGAGCCATCCTGCCACACCGACGACTCGAGTGAAACTACAAGGCACTCTCGATGCATTTTGTCGCAACCTTTGGGCGGCGAGAAAGGCGCACCGCACTCGCCGTCAATGGCTGCTAATTCGTACACGCGATTCCTCGCAGTGTGTTCAAAATGTGGAATGGTGAGTGCCCCACTGAAAGGACTGTTGAACAATAACATTGAATGGATTATTTCAAATCCAATTGAGCCCGACTGGCAGACTTGTCTGGCAAGCGACTGTAAAATTGGCCACACAGAAAATAAAAAAAAAATGACAAAATGACAAAATCACTCGCATGCAGCGGCAATGCGGACGGGAGCGCTGTTTTCTTTTCACGAGGAGCCACACGCTGCCCAGTTTTATTTTCAAGGATCTCACAAAGTCATTTTGAACAACTTTTGGATGGAGGCGGGGGGGGATAAAATACAATCCATATGTTTTCTTGGCTCCGCAATGCACAGTGCCGGCCAGAGTATTGCAGATGTTGATTTGGGTTTACTATCTCGTATTTTGTGAAGTAAAACACTACGTTATTAATACCTGTGGGTTGTTGCACACTCAAAAGTTCCTGCCTGGTAGAGGAAATCTTTGCGAGTAAAAAACAACTTGTGCGTCCTTAGAGCTCATATGTTTGTTGTTGTAACTGTTGTTTTCCACGTGCCATTATTTAGTTCGCAATTTTATTACGATGTTTCTTATATTGACCTACGGCAGTTACTGACAATGAATAGAGACCAAGATCACAAAATAGAGCCGACCAAACGGCAGGGCTTTTGTTAAATGAATTTGAGAATGAACAGCGGTTATCATGCCACAAAGTTTCGATTTAAAGCTTTCGTGACTGCAGGGATTCATCTTCTTGGTTCTTTCGGTAAAGTCCCGTAGAATGGAAATAATAAAATAATAAAAATAAAACATAATAAAATAATTCTCACGACGTTTCGGCCACAACGCAAGCAGCCGTCCTCAGGTGAAGAACAGGTCTGTCAGAAAGACAGCTGAGGTCGGCTGCTTGCGTTGTGGCCGAAACGTCGTGAGAATCATTTTATAATGTTTTATTTTTATTATTTTATTATTTTCATTCTACGTGACTTTACCGAAAAGAACCAAGAAGATGCCACAAAGTGCCCGGTTTTAGTTTTGAACCGTCACTTATGGCCAGCCGTGTCACACCGGGATCCAGAACACGGACACCGACAACAAAGCAAATGGAAAGACGGGCTGAAATGTGTGCACGGAGGGATGCGAGCTTGCAATTACATAACGGGACGGCAGACGCTTCAACCGGAGGACCCATTGCAAATTTGAGACGCCATTTTGACCCTTAAAAAAACAAACATTGCTGGGCTTGGGGAATGGCACATTGCTATGGAGGGGATAGTGGCCGATGGATGAGACAGGAGATGATGTGGCAGCCAAAGGAAAGAAAAACTTGACCGAGAGTTGACCTCCGTTCAGATGGAGTGATGGGAACAGTTCCCACGGACGAGTGAGATGGATCGTGGCATTCGCAGGACTGTGAGGAATGGTGACGGGCACCTGGATGCCTTCGTCCAGCAGTTGGATAGGCCATGGCTATTGATGGTGATAAATTACAAGTGTTAAAACTATCTCGTAACACGGACAATAAATATAAGTAGACAAGCAAATACGTGCATAATGCATTATTATTATTATGTAGGGAGTCCTAATACAAAATGAAACGGAGGCACATTCCGAATGGATAAGGTCTTAAAATGCACGTAATTTTCATACAGAGTTAATGTCGAAATAAAGTAATGATGACAATCATGGCCCCATGAATGCCATCGCTGCCGATGGCATTGCGAAGTCGAATATTGCATTCACTAGCAGAGAGTTGTACCTGTAAATATCCGCCCTGAGGCCAATACAGTCTTTTGAGTTGGATATTTTTTTTTTCAGTGAGGTTGCCTTAAATGGAATTGTGTAAAGTGTTGTGCATTTTTGATGCGAAGCTCTGTGTGTGTTTTTTATGTAAATGTAATTACAGGCCAGCGATATCAGACTTTTCGTCCTGAGACGGCGGGCTAGAGATTTGATCCAGACGTCTTGTCTCCTTGCACGCCTCGAGGATGATGAAGCTACGCCTCCCGGTCCTGTTCCTCTCGCTGCTGCTCAGCGTCTTCTTGCTGCTGAGCGTCGAGTACAAGTACAGCTGGACGGGCTCCCTCGTTCGCGTCCTCGACGTGCTCGGCAACTCGTCCGTCTTCAGGCCAAAGTCGGGGTCTGCTTCCGATAAGATCAACCACGTGACGCTGTGCGGCCAACGGGGAGCGCTGCAGAACACGTCGATCATGCGCGTGCGCGACACCAAGATATTCCTGGTGTCGGCGTACCACGACCAGCGCGAGGCCGGTCAGAGCACACGCATCATCGGCATCGCCAACCGGTACGAGCCGGACATGCTCTCCTGCCACTTCTGCTGCCGGGGACACTCGGAGATCCTGACGGTCACCGCCAGCACCTACATCCACTCGGATCACTTTGACTTCCCGTACGGCACGGCCGATTTCCTGTGCATGGAGCCGCTGGACTGCGAGCCGGGACACGTGTCCGTCCAGCGCATGCGCACAATACCGGACGAGGAAGAGGCCGAGTGGGTCTTCATGCCCGTGCGAAATCGGCTCTACATGCCCCCCACCTTCACGCAGGAATTCAGCGTCTGCATCTCCACACTCTTCGGTAACTACAGCAACGTCCTGCAGTTCGTGCAGGCGATCGAAATGTACCGCATCTTGGGTGCCGGCCGCGTGACGGTGTACAACACAAGCTGCAGCTCTGAGCTGAACAAAGTGCTCCTCTACTATGTCAAGACCGGCCTCGTCGAGGTCGTCCAGTGGCCCATCACGGACTACGTGCAGGTGTCCAAAGGGTGGCACTACCCCGAGCACCCGGGCGAGCTGCACTACTACGGCCAGATAGCGGCGCTCAATGACTGTGTGTATCGGCACATGTACAGCACGCGCTACCTGGTCCTCACGGACATCGACGAAGTGATCATGCCTTTGAAGCACACAAACTGGAAGGACCTCATACAGTACTTGAACGACAAGTACGGAGCCGACATTTACATGTTCGAAAACCACGTGTTTCCCTACACGGTGTCGGAAGAGTTTGGGTCGAAGTTCCAGGCGTGGAACGCCATCCCGGGCGTCAACATCATGCGCCACATCAGACGGGAGCCGAACCAGCCGGAGGTCTTCAACCCGACCAAGATGATCCTGAACCCGCGCGCGGTGCTGCAGACGTCGGTGCACAGTACGCTCAACGCGCTGGGCATCTCGGAGACGGTGCCCGGAGACACCGCAATCATGCACCACTACCGATCGCCCGAGCAGCCCGACCTGCCGCTCGACTCGCTGGTCGTGGACCTCACGCTGTGGAGATACAATGCCACTCTGATCAGGAACGTCAACAAGGTCCTCAACAGGGTCTTCTGGAATGAGTAGGAACAACGGGCGGCGGTGGCGGCGGCGTTGATTGCCGTGTTGCGTTTTTTGCGGTCTTGCAATTTAAGTTAAACACTGGTGTTTGTGAGTTTCCGGTTTGCGAATGTGGTCAATGTATGGGACATATTTAATTGCTAATCTTATGATTGTGTTTACAGTTAAAATTTGTTATCTTAAATTTTTTCTGCATTTTAATCCACCAGGGCAAAATAGGGTTTGTATTGGTAGGTTTTATGGAAGCTAGGGAAGTTAACGGTGGTTCCAGGTTTATTTTAAACCAATCCTAATTATTTTTTATTGCTTTTGGGAGTACGACTTTGACATGTTTTCAGGTTAAAACATTAAAAATGTGGCACAAATTGATTTAAATAAATGTTCAGTGTGTATGTGCTACCAGTCTCTAATGAGCTTATTGTTTTCATGACTCGTGTCCACGGAGGATAGTCAAATCCCAGCGGATGGTGTCAGGATTTTAAAAAGTAAATCCTGTGGTGATAAACAAAAAATGTAAATACGATTTTAAACTTTGAATGAGGGATAATTTGAATGACGGGTGTGTTTTGGGCCAAATGAGCTAGTAAAGACTCACATGAAACATTACAAATAGATTCGGTAGGAATATATATTTATACATCCAAATGTATATAGTTGTATATTTGAATATGTAACGACACCAGCTGTTGATACATACAGCTCATTTTAAATTATAAAGCCGTGTTAATGTATTCCTAAACAATGCATGGAGTTGACATTTCTGAATTGTTGCATTAATTAGTTTCACGATGGATTATTCAGCAGAAATCATCATTATCACGTATTATCAATCTTGCGAACCAGTTTTGAACATATACAGCAAAATGCTATTACTATAATTAATATATTAATGTCGGAGAAGTTTTTTTTTGCTCTCAATCTGATTAAGGGCTGTGTGCCACCATCGCAGTTTAATCACTGCTGAAACATATTTCATTACTTTCAATCACACACTCATTACTAGTCCGTGACATGCCTTGCTTTTGAAAGCGATTGTGAGATACCCTATCTGTACCTTTTTTATATCGAGTTTACATCTGACTGTTTGTAAACATCTGTTTAAATTACATGCCTCTAAAATGAGTTTCTGATTTACATAAACACATGTATCTTTTTTTATTACTGATCATATGTCTTCTTTAGTCAAATGACAAACAGGTCATTTATATTTTCTCCACGACACATACCGATAGTCAATAAATGAATACATTGATAAATGAATTCATAATTGTTTCTCATATCCTCTTAAATAAATGGTACCTAGCATTTAAAACAATTCTGCGGAAAATGTACATGTGGTACATTAACCTGCAGTTTCAATTTTGAAAGGAGTGGCGTGCATTTTTTTAGAGCTCCAGGTCATGTACAACATTGAAGGTTTGGACCCATGAACATTCATCTCAAGTTGCTGAGCAGAGTGGTAAAGAGATGTACTTTTAATGGAGAACTGAGCATATGCTTGAACAGACAGTGAATTGTCTTTTCACATGTTTTCATTTTTTACTTCCACTTTGCGTGTCAGTCGCTTTGGCTGTTGGCACACAATGCCTTTTTTATTTGCTTAAAATGAAAATAAATCAATCACTCTTTGATGTGAACTACTTCTATATATGATCAATTTGTCACATTTCACAATTTTCAATGCAGAAGTTTGATGGGATATCATGCAATTTGGCTCTAATGGCTTGGGATTGAGATAAAGGAATCGAGTTGTATTCTTAGTTTCTTTGCACATTGAGGTGATGGCATTGTTGATAAGATAACGCTCTTGAACTTTGTTTGTTCAAGTTGCCCAAAACTGCTGATGACAAGTATTGTGTTTGCTGCAAGAGCACGCACGCACATTATGTCTTACTTTAAAACGAAGAAGTTCGGATTGTAATTGTTATATGTTATGGTTATTTAAATTGACAATGTTGCCATAATATATTGCTAGTTCGCTGCGTACGCACCTGCGATCTGGTTTTAACTCGGTTATATTAAGGTCACTGGCAAAATCACAAAAACAATACAAATAGTTAGGTATTAGCTATAATGGTGTGAATTGCATATTTAAAATGAATTCGAAGTTTTACATTTATTATTCGTTTTTTCATTAATTACCCCATTTTACTGAGAATATGGCAGCTGTAACAAGTATATGCCATTAAATAATCTACCTAATAAATGCCACGTGGTACGTTTGGGTGTTAAATAACTTTTTAAAAATCCACATTTATATATACATGTATAAAAAACAGAGCCTATTGAAGATTTTTTTTTACATAAAAGCAGCAGATAAGGTTTACGAACCATGCCTTTTTTTGAAATCCACAAATAACTGGAACTCATAATAACTGGACATTGAAGGCTTTTTTTTCAAAAATGCACATCATACAAAAGAGTGGTATCGATTATGCTCTAATTGACGAGGTTGCAATTACGATCACCGTTGATAACCTCAACAATTGTTGAGCAATCACTGTGTTCCATGCACGGTTGTTGATTACAGGTATCCCTCGATTTTCGAACGTTCAGTTTATGAAATTTTTGCGTGAACGAAATTGACAACAACAAAATTATGTATTCTTAGATTTTTTCCGTTAAAGTGACGTAGGTAAAAATTTTAAATTAATAAAAGTAAAATAAAATAAAAATAAAAATCACGACGTTTCGATTGCAACACAAGCAATCATCATCAGGTATAAATGAAATAGCAACAAAAAATTCTAACCAGAAAAACTATAGACAGACATATAAGCAGACAGATATCACCAAGATACATAGAGAGAGAGTAACACAGGTACAGAGAGGGAGATCGTCTCTGTTGAGTGGCCTTAAATAGGCAGAGGGGGCGGGGGCAGAGAGATGGAGGGGGTTAGATACAAAATTAACATGTCAATGAGTGCGGAAAACGCGTAGTAATGTAAGCAAATTTGAACATTAGGCCACTCAACAGAGACGATCTCCCTCTCTGTACCTGTGTTACTCTCTCTCTATGTATCTTGGTGATATCTGTCTGCTTATATGTCTGTCTATAGTTTTTCTGGTTAGAATTTTTTGTTGCTATTTCATTTATATCTGATGATGAATGCTTGTGCTGCAATCGAAACGTGATTTTTATTTTATTTTACTTTTATTAATTTTAATTTTTTACCTACGTGACTTTACCGAAAAAACCTAAGAATATGAATCATTGCAGTCACGAAAGCTTCAAATCTCGAACAAAATTATGGTCACTGTTCGGTCACACAAAAAAAACCCATCGAATTTCCTTCCGTGTTCATGAAATGTCACGCGGCACGCGCCATGAGATCAAACACGAAGCAGCGGGCAGGTTGCGTCATCCATAGAGATGGTATCGCTATCTCTGTGGTGCGGTGATGGTTGAGTGACTTTCATAAATGACGTCACGCACCTAGGGGGGAGAGGGGGGCGGGGTCAGACATTTGCGACGATGTGTGACGATGAGGGGGGGTCACATAAAAATGCGCAACTTTAAATAAATATAGACAACACGTTCTACTTAATTAAATAGACTTTTTGATACATGTTTTCTCTTACAACATCAGAGTGCAGCGCCGCATAAAATACGCACTACAATGACAATACTTTAAAGCGATTTGAAGCATGTTTTCTTTTGGGGGGGGGCAGAGCTTTGTGACGTCATTTGAGAGGGGGGTCTGACTTTTTGTGACGCCGTGTGACTAGGAGGGAGGGGGTAAAAAATCGTCCAAAATCGAGTGACGTCATTTATGGACGGCCCCTTTGTACATTTTCAAAAGCAGTGGTAATTATCATTCAATCCATTTACGTCCATCGACGCCATGATGAGTTCGAAAAAGGATTTCGTCTACAGCTGTCAAAGGTGTTAAGATTGGTCGAATAAGCTACGGACATCCTCAAAGACAATGACCCAAATATGGAACGCGGCATGAATTGTTCTCACACGACGGAGAGTGGCTCTAGCGTGTGTTACAAGGAGCTGTACCAAACAAAGAGGAAGAAATCCTTCTGGATATCTCTCGATGTTTTCCTTAAAACTCGTGCACCAGCCCCCACACCCACGAAGATTCAGCCCAGCGATCGTCAACCCTCAACGCCTCAAAGAACCTCAACTACAACCCGATACGCAACAATAACGCCTCCGCATTTGCCTTCTCAGTCATTCCAACACGCTGTTCTTTTGGTGAATTCCCTGAATTGTGTCACTTTTTGTTTTCAATAAATTATGATTCAATCGTTTTCACATTAATGTTATTTATTGTTCTTTTAGTGTTGTGAAAAGTGATGTAGGTTGATTTGAGGCTTTCGTGACCGCAGGAATCCATACTCTTTGGTTCTTTCGGTAAAGTCACGTAGGTAGAAAAATCTAATAAAAAAATAAAAATCACGACGTTCCGATCGCAACACAAGCGGTCGTCACCTAAGTGGCTTTACCGAAAGAACCAAAGAGTAGTGATAGAGGTGTATATATATTTTTTTAATCTTAGGAAAAGAGTTGGAATGACTGGTTTGAAACACATTCCAAATTGTTTGCTTTAAGTTCAGGGGAAAAGCCATTTCGATTTACGAAATTTCGTTCAACACGTGTTTATTTGAAGCACGCATCCCTTTCGTAAATCGAGGTGTATCTGTATTGCATTGTCAGTCGGTGAGGCCAGAATGTTGTGGTGTTGGCATCACCGTGATTGACTCGTGGCTTTCAGCACTCTTCACCGAGTATTGTCTTCTAAATCCAAGTATAAAGTAGTTTTTAAAAATGCTTCGGGATAAAAATTTGAAACGTGTTTCTTTAACAAGTGAAAAGAAAAGGCTTAAACGCTAATGAAGAACAAATACTAACTGCCCTTGCATTGTCTTGTAACCAAAATATATTATTGCTGCAAAATGAAAAGATGATTGATCATGGCTTGTATATTATATATTTTTTACAGTACCCTGAAATTGCCAATTCAACATCTCCATTAAAAAAGGGTGTAATATAAGAATAAGAAAACATGTTCTTAAATGTATAGATTTGTCACGAAGTCTCTTTGCACACATTTTAATGACAAGTCTTGTACTAATCGAGTGTCATGTAAAATTGCAGTAAATTATATCGGTGTTGTCAAAAGAATATATCTTCATGAAGGTACGCTTTGTACTGTGTTCTAGAAAATAGTGACATTTTCTGTAAAAAGTGCAGAACAAAATGGTGTAAAATAAATGTGATCACATGAATTATTGGCAAAGTTGAACTATTTTACCTATTTTATGGGATTTCAAACTGATGGCTTAAGTCCAAGTACATGTTTTTCTACACATCTGTCTGACATTTGTTACATTTAACAGTTGCTCAAGGCAATGGATAGAGCACGAAGCAGTGAAATCTGATTTTAAAAATGTTTACGTTCCAGCAATTTTAACATCACTCATAAGACGAAGAATTATTTCGAATCTCAGAACATTACAAGCACTTCATATTAAACAAAGACCCGCAGAAGCAGAAATCACGGAGCTACCTATGAGATGACTTCAGGTGACCTCTGGTCCATTCACAGTAGAGGGCAGCACTTTCTATACCCGCTCAAGAACTTTTTTACTTCTTCAGAATTTAGTGCAGAACCTATTTCCATTTGAAGGTTTTTAAAATCCTTTATATTAAGTTTGCTTGCTTGCGCGCTTACGACCGTGCAAATCTTTCGGTCGTTTTTTAACCCACTTCCCGTGATCCAATCGAGCTGACATTTTGCACACAGACTCGTTGTGCATGACAATTTATTTTCGTGAAAAAATGTTTCTAAAATTTTACACTTTTTAGGAAAAAATAAATTATATTTAATTACCAATTGCTTAATGGTGGCAGGCAATCATCTGACCCATAGGTGGCAGCCATCTCAAGCCAGAGGACGAGAGGACTCTAGCCGCCACGCATATAAAGGATTTATAGTGAAAAACTTTGTTTTTACGGGTTCATTTTTTTTGTGTGCAGTCGTGGAGACCTGCTCTGAGACCATCCACTCACGGCACTCGAGAGCCCGGTTTAATTATAATAATCACTGGCAATTGGCTGGATTTGAACTCGTGGTCTGAACGGTGCGAGCTCGGCCTTTTGTGAATGGAGAGTCACTCGGCCACCTCTGTAAGATGCGTGGGTTCAGAGCGACCCTGAGACAAATCACTCGTGTCTATAGGATCACGCTAATGCAGACTGAGCTGCTGCAGCCCCTGCCCGCACACAACTGCGAACGCCATGGTACAGCACATTTAATTGTGAATTGTAGTATTTAAAAGTTTGGCAGATACGTTCACGATGGTGAAATACTCTTGAGCACATTGATGTATCTTCTTGGTTCTTTCGGTAAAGTCACGTAGAATGGAAATAATAAAATAATAAAATAATTAAAATAAAACATAATAAAATGATTCTCACGACGTTTCGGCCACAACGCAAGCAGCCGTCCTCAGGTGAAGAACAGGTCTGTCAGAAAGACAGCGTCTGGATTTAAATCGAAACCGCATTGATGTAGTTTACACGATTTAACTCAATGTGATGCCTGTGTTGTAAAATCACCGGTGAAGGTGAATAGCCAGCACTTCCAACAGAGATGCATACACACGAGGAATTGTTCTCATTTACATCTCCCTGCAACATCCTCCACTAAACTCCAGTATTTCTCAGAACTGTGGCTCCGCTCAACTGAATCTATCCCCACAGCCCGCCCCTCGGTCCCGATCGCCCTGTCTTTTCTGGTGGAACAGACCCTCAAAATGAAACCATGTTACTTTGTATATGTAGATAATGTGACTGTTTACATACCCACGGACAGTACAATGTGTGTACAACAAATACATGTGCTAAGGGGAGCGCATATGCTCATTTGCGGGTGAATCCCATTAGTTTACAAAGCCCATGATAAATGAGAATCATTTAATGCAGATTAATTTCATTTGGAAATTGAAATGAGAAGATTGAACTAGTTTTCTTGTCCTTTTGGCATCTCATGCCACGTTCTCATGACAAATAGGCAGTGAAGCTGGACCAATAACAGCACAACTTTGATAATTATCCAACTCGCTGGGCACTTTGGGATATGTGAAAAGGCCAGATATATAAACATCAATACGACATCATAATTACACCACCATGTATCAGAATACTTCAGAATCAGAATATTTATACTGGAGGAATCCGATGAGCTGTAAAGCTCTTTTCCACAGATGTCCGGTAGGGGTTGGTCAGAACGTTAAAACAACAATACAAAAAACTGAATCAGTGCAAAGTATAGCAAAGGTAAACAAATCACTTAAAATAATATAAAAAATAAACTTTTTTTCAAATCTTACCAGGTAAGGCCCACTGAGCTATTAACGTATTTTTCAGAAGCGACCCTGGCCACAAATGATAGATCAACGAAGTGCCTTAAGTGTAAATGTATAGCAGCAAAAACATCTATATGTGGAGAGAAAAACCAGAGAAACCGGAGAAAAATCCATGCGACCACAGGGAGAACATGCAATCTGCAAATATACAGGTGTCAAGGTCGGGATCAAACTTTCGATCTCCTGCATACCAGGCGAGGGAGATAACATCACACCACCGTGGTGCCACTTAATACATCAATTACGATTATAAGTTCAACTTGCATTAGTACATCAATTCCAAAGCTTAGGAAAGGCAGTAAAACAACAGCAACGGCAGTTCCCTACAACACCAAGACAACACACGGCCCCTCAATAAAATTGTACATTTTTTATTAAACCACCGTCACTGTACGTGAAAAGCTAAGGTTTGTGCACATCTGTGTAAAACATCGGTTACGCCATGCGGACACTGCTGGGTGTGAGTGATTAATTGGCCAATATAGATATTATTTGGTCAGATATGCAACATCGCACGGTGCTGTACAGCCATGGCAGGTCGCATTGGAGCCGACCAAGCTGATGCACTGGGCTGCCTGCGTGGCTCACGTATACCTGGGACGACCCTCAGAACCAGTCACCGTGGATGTCGTGGGTGTCACCACTGATGTCGTGGCTGTCACCACGAATGTCGTGGGTGTCACCATGGACACAGGACAAACGGTTCGCGAGTGTCCACCACGTAAGTTAACGTCACCGCGTGTGTGTGTGTTATTTACGCTGGCAATTAGATGCAATCAAAACGGCACACAATTTACAACAACAACAAAACATCGCGCTCTTTTGCTTGCGCAAAGGATGTCCAAATCCTCGGCACATGCTTTACGTTACGTGTTTTATAATTGTTGTTAGCTCTTGCCATGTCGGGGGGCAGGTGTTATGGAGAGGGGGGTGCAGAGCACGTGGCAGAGCTGCACCACTCTTGAAAGTGTTGGGATGAAAGAAATTCGCCTTCCTATGCCACGCTTGGAACAGCACGGCTCAAAGGCTGCTTTCTAATGGTCGTGGCAACACAGCAACACCATTACGTTTCATTGAATTCACAGGTGAGGAGGAGACGTGGTCTTCATACGCAGTGACGGACACCAAGCAACTCATCAGTCCCTTTGTTTACCAGATGTCTACATTCACCAGGTGTCTATTGATATGTAAGTCATGTATAAGTGTATAGTGTGTGTGTGTCTGTTAAGTGGAGCGAGCGTTGAAATGGTCGTACCATTCACTTGTCGTGATGCTTCAAAACAAAATCTACTGGCAAGGGAAGCGAGTTCCATGTCATGCGCCCTAAGCCGGCGTCCCGGGCAGCCGGCGTCTGAGCTCTTCGCACAAACCCAAAATGAGAAGCAGAATTACTTTGACCTTCACGGCTCTCGTGTGCAGCAAGCATGGTGATCCTCCCAAGGTCAATTGTGAATGACAACCCAAAATAACATCACCGGTTATTGTATCTCTGTTTCGGTGCCTTGGCATGTTGGAGAGTGCAGAGGAGGGGGGGGGGGGGAATACTCTTAGGTTTTTTCGGTAAAATAATTATTTTATTTCTATTATTTTTTATTTTTTACCTACGTGACTTTACCGAAAAAACCTAAGAGTATGAATCCTTGCGGTCACGAAAGCTTCAACTCTAGGGAAAAACATAGTTACTGCTTTGGCTAAAAGAGTGGTCTCGGTTTATAACGTCTGTGCAAAAGAGCTTCATAGTTCATCGGATTCCTCCAGGAGAAATACTTATTCGGATTCCTTTGAATTGGAAGAGATTGTATGAGATGCTCACAACGTACAAGTCTGATGCTTTTCCCTGTCCATGTCGGCATGCTGACACAAACCCATTTGTAGGGAAATAGAAAGGGCTGGTAAAAAAAAATACAGGTTTAGGATGATAAACGTCGTGGCCAGTCCACGGGTGGGTGGTTCCCATGTGGATGTGGATCGGAGATAGGATTGGCAGAGAGCCACGGATGAATCAAGAGAAGACTGAACATATCACATTTGTATGTAAACCACGTGGGCTGGGAGCCTTACCCAGGGAGGCTTCTGTCCATATCTCTTGGGGTTCCTTTTGTGTCCCGTAACAATGTGTCACCAACGTGATTACCTGCAGTGTTTTTCCTCCACAGAACTAGAGCCTGGCCCCAGGTTACGCTGCTGTCCGATTTACATGCTGTTGTTTTGTTAAGAACATGCCCTGCCTGGCCTCTGTAGCCGCATGTATATCCGCCTGCCACTGTAATGCGTTCACACTAAGTCTGCCACGCGTCGTTATTCCATGCTTAACGCTTGGAGGAGGGGCTGCGATTTCAGGCACGGCTGTGACACCTTGATGCTGCTCGTAAAGATGAAGCCAGCCCATAAACGTTGCTCATCCTAATGGTGATGTAGGTTAAGGACGAGGGCCTCCTGTGAAAGCAAGCTGTGTGGCAGTCCGTGATTCATTCTGTCTGTCCGCAACACCTTTGCTGCGAATTGTTTTGCCTTTTTGCCGCCTTACCTCCTCCCTACCTCCGCAATGTAAGCTCAGTATTTTCTAAATGTACACACATTCAGAAAACAACGAGTGATCGCAACGATGTGCTTATTTTGCTATTGCGTTGCAATGAGTGTGTGCGTGCGCTCGCTAACAGCACTTGCCCCAACAGTCTGTTGAGGCTATGGAGGGGATCTTTGTCTTTGTACATTTTTTTAGTCCTCTTTGCCAGCGTCCACAGCTTTATCCACGTTCCGTACGTTAGCGATTGTCGTGCAGGGTCAGGAACGTGATGTAGAGAAGGTGCAATGCATTGGAATGAATGTGTACACATGTCATATTTATTAAAATGTTTTAGCCGTTTTAGAACATACATTGGGATTGTATAGAAAAAAATGCTTGCCTCTTATAGAGCCCTCTTTGGACACTGCAGTGAATTGGTTACATTTGTAAAGTTGTGTCATCTTGCTCAGATAATGTTGCATTGTTAAGACAAATCCTCTCCACCACCTCAGCACTGGACTGCTGTACATTTATTTCATGCTAAATTATGTCCAGGCTGACTATCTAATGCTATGGAGTGCAATTCACAATGGGGCAACGTGAATACTTTTTTGGCAGAAAAATTTAACCGTAACAAAATGGTTTCTTTATTGACTACCCTATAATTGGTGGCATTTCCTAGAGGGCTTTCCCTCTCAGCCAGTGGTTCTTAACATGGCACCTCAGGACCCTAAGAGAGAATATTATTTATTTTTCTAACATCTCCAAAGAACAACAACACACGTAATGTATATTCCCTGTTACCTAGTTTACGTATGAATAGGAACGGCAATTTGTATACGAAGTGGGAAGAGTGGGGAATGTGTGTTTTGTGGAATGTGTTGGTCCCCGGAGGCTGTGTTTTTGTAGCCGCAGCTGTTGCCTTCTAACCCCAGGAGTAAGAGAGCGGCTTCGTGAATGAGGAATGGTTTTGCTGTCGACAGAATATGAATTAAGGGGTGCAGCGGGAAGACGGAGCTGGAGATAAGAATGTTATCATTAAGAGAATTGGTTACAATAGAAATGTATCATCTGATTGTTAAGCTGCACATTGATTATATTCACAAGAGATTGTTAAGAACTAATTGAGCACATACAATTTTAACCAATATTTATTTTAAAAAGATAAGATACCGATAAATATTTTTCGCAACGTTAAGCACATACACATTGTTGTATAGTTTGGATTCGGCTGATGATATTAAAGGTTCCTGTATTCAACAACATCCTGTATATAATACAACGGATTTATGTGCACACAAATGTAATATTTCTCTATATATCGGGTACGAGACAATAACAAAGAAGAAGTGATTTCACGTTGTGATCTGATGCATATATAATTACAGCATATACATGACATCGACTTCGCATGTGAAGAACATTTAATAGGCCACGCAGAATGGACAGCCGACACTGGTTCAATCTGAAGGTGGCCTTCAAGTTTCCCTTTTCACCTGACACTGTTTTACGTGACCAACAAAATATTTCGAACAAATGCCAAACGAGTGAAGCTCACGAGCTTCATTCCTACAGCCAGGCGAGGGAAACTGTTGTTTGCCATTTTAAGCATTTGGGGATATGCACTGATACCAGAAGAATAAAACGCCCAGAGTAAAACGTGTTGCGTGCATGCTCACACCGGGCGATAAGCGAAGGAGGCTGCCTGTTTCCATGGCAGTCTGCCAGGTCAACCCCCCGATGATCCTGATGGGTTCACCATCCAACCCGTGCCTTTTTGCTGGACCGAGCCACAGTGACAAGGCACGGTTAAATACGTTCAAATAATCCTGACGGCATACCCGTCAACCCATGCGGTTTACCCCGTATTCCTGCACAGGGAAATTGAGTTTTCAAGGTCCATACGGCGTTCAACCGTTTCAATATGGGCAACAACAAGAAACAATTGTTGTCTATTTGTGTTGTGTTTCTCTCTTGTGATGGGACTTTGTAGGATGAACGTTGAGATTTTTAAGGGGCACAGGGTGACCAATCAGGTTTTGAATTGGTCTGTAATAAGGTAGGGCTCTGATAAGGGGTTAGCAGATATGTGATGGGGGAGGCCCTGGTTTTCCCAATAACATGAAGTCGCTCCGCAATCAATAGTGACATCGCGGAGTCGACGCACAAGCGGGATGCGCGCGCCATGATGTCCACTCGCTTCAATGTTTTTCAAGTTTCTGGCCGTGCAAGTGTTAAAACACAGGGTAGAAAGTCACAAGAGACGCGTAATGTAATGTAAACTATGGCTAACACCCAGGGGTCGGAAATCAGAATAACAACATGAGCCAATTTTTTTTTCGAATGGCTCAATTATTTCAAGAGCCGCAATGCATTGTGGTGAATACGAGACGGTGGTCTCCTTAATTAACGACGGTCACGAGGCAATCCCTTAAAGAGCCACCGCACGCCTCTCCTGAGACGCAGTTTGGCGACCCCTGATCTAACCCAAGGGTTTATAATCTGTTCTTTGTTCCAAATGAGCCCTCAATTAGTTAGATGCTATCCATTGATTTCAGCTGTTATGCAGGTGGAGGTTTCAAGAAAAACCCCCGCAGGAGTGCAGCTCTTGAGGACCACAGTTATGAGCATTCCTGCTCTAACCTAACGCAAGCGCAACGTTGAACTTTGTTTAAAAAAACACACAAGTATTTTAGAAGCTTGTTCACCCAATAATACGGTATGACCAACAGCCCTTGGCTGCAGAGGAGGCTGTTGGAGATGCAGTAGGGGAAGTCGAGTCCATTGGGTTTTATCTCGTCAAGGAGCGTAAACCACCATCACGCGAACTTCGGTCAGCCTCACAGGGAGCGGCTTTTGACTAACCATCGAACAAAGATGGGCACTGCATCGTGCGCTTTCAGATGCGCTTCTGCGGCCGTCTGGAACGTTCTTCTTCATCTATTTAGAACTGTCTTCTTGGTTCTTTCGGTAAAGTCACGGAGAAGGAAAATAATAAAATAATAAAAATAAAACCTAATAAAATAATTCTCTTGACGTTTCGGCCACAATGCAAGCAGCCGTCTTCAGGTGGAGAACAGACTCTGTCTCCTCGACAGACCTGTTCTCCACCTGAAGACGGCTGCTTGGCCGAAACGTCGTGAGAATTATTTTATTATGTTTTATTTTTATTATTTTATTATTTTCCTTCTACGTGACTTTACCGAAAGAACCAAGAAGATGAATCCCTGCAGTCACGAAAGCTTTAAATCGATATTTAGAGCTGATTTTTGTGTTTAATATGTTGTCCTTCCTTCGCACATCCGATTACGGCAGTTGGCTACATACGGTGCGAAAGAAGTTCAACATACTAAAAAAAACTACTTCAACTATTTTTCTTTTACCAGGTAAGGCCCACTGAGCTATAAATGGCTTAATTTCAAAAGCGGCCTGGCCATAAATGATAGCTCAACGAAGTGGCTGATCACGTGGACATTTATAGCAGCCAAATTCTCCAAGTGAACGTTTCTACATGTAGAGGGGAAAACAAACCAGAGAACCCGGAGAAATATACCACGTGACCACGGGGAGAACATGCAAACTCCAAATATACAGGCATCAGCGTTGGGATTGAACCTACGAACCTCCTGTATTCCACGCGATGTGGTTAACATCAGAGCGTGTTAGCACAGGGGTCCTGGAAACAAGCATGAGCCAGTGAGATCTCTTACTGCTTAAAGTGTTCGTGGGCTCCTAGAGCTTGTCGGCTCGAAGGGGAGCCACAGCTGTGTGGGTAGCATGAGGTCCAAGTCTATTAACTGCATATGGAAGTACAGTGAACACCGATTTGTTCGAACACCGAATTAATTTTCCCCATAAGAATGAATGTAAATGACAATAATTGGTTCCAGACACAAGAAATCTTTCATTATAAAGCATTTTTACACGAAGTTTACAGTAATTACATGCATACAATCATACAAAAAAACAAAAAACAATAAATAAATGCAATAAATGAATAAATATATGGAATAAATGAAATAAATGAACATTGAACTTCACTTTACCTGTAGTGAGGAGAGTTGATGGCTTGAGTGGAAGGTGGTGAGGAGGAGGAGGTGGTAAAACCTTTGTCTGGGCAAGCGTCATGCACGCTGGGCCATACGCGTCTCATCCGTACAGGTTCTTTCAAGTCGTGATTGCCTGTTCTACCTCCGAATTTCGTTCGGTTTCCGGGGCAAAAAATGTTCGGAAATATCGTTCGAACACCGATTTGTTCGAGTTCTGGTGCGTTCGATTTCCGAGGTTCTACTATATTTGAAAGGGGAGAAAAGAATGGTGTTTGCAATGAGCCCAAATGTAGCCCCTTTGTTATTGTACTAGTTGAAACAGACAAACTTTCATTGTGCGGCACATTTAGTCTTGTGTACAGAACCCGATTGAGGCGAAAATCAACCCTGTTTTGACAGTTTGCTTTATCTCTTTTTCGTATGTATCTCTATGTATATTTGTCTGTAAAATTA
Organism: Lethenteron reissneri; assembly: GCF_015708825.2. Lineage (NCBI taxonomy): Eukaryota > Metazoa > Chordata > Hyperoartia > Petromyzontiformes > Petromyzontidae > Lethenteron > Lethenteron reissneri. Next base: position 7,256,193 of record NC_083790.1, on the reverse strand, counting down.
GATGAGGCAATTATCACAATGTAACACGATTTTTGTTCCTGGGTAGAAAGTGTTATTTTCTAATTGCTTACGCCTCAGAAGTATAGAAAATGGCTATTATTCCCCACAAACTTTAGTTTTGTGACCAGGACCTTACGTGATGTTTTTTGTTCATGTTTTTGTTTTTTGTTTGTTGCGGTTGCACCCGATTCAAGAGCTGAATGGCTCACAGGGCTATACCTAATACATGGACTAGAACTTTAACGTGAAGGAATGACACAAATGCACACGTTTTCTCATTAAAATAGGTACATTTCAAAATATCACTGTCCTGGTCACAAAAGCAAAGTTTCTGGGGAATAATAGCCATTTTTTGTACTTTTGAGGCATAAGCAATTAGGAAATAACACTTACTACCCAGGAACAAAAAAAATATTTTTTTGTTGCACAGTCTTGTGTCATACTGCAATAATTTTAGTGGTGTTTTCAATTGTAAGTGGTGTCTTGCTTTTGTTTGTGCCTTTCCTAGTGATTTTTATGGATTGACTTTTAATCTTGTTGTGTTTCATCGCAAGATAATTATGAAAGAGAAGCGATTCTGTCGTAGCGTACGAGAGTATTATGATGCTCAAATGGGACCTGTGCAAAAGTAAGAATAAGAATAAAAAAATTAATCCACAATTATTCACGGTTTAAATGCAGTTTTGTCATCAATTATTTGGTGTAACACCATGCACGATATCCGCCTCTGCTGGCCGTCCTGCAGTGAATCATGAACAGGGCTTCATTTCAGCCGAAGCTATTCGACGCTGAGCTTTGGAAAATATGTCTTGCCCCAACACACCACATCCCATATACCGCGCACTATGGCTGTGGATACTGGGTCATGTGTCACCTGGTCTACCGCCGCCACAAAAAAAAAAATGTTCAGTGAAAAATTAAGTCGTTGTTAGGAAAATTCCACGTTCATTTCGGGAAGGCCCCCCCGCTCTTTAAAGGACAATCGCCGTTGACTGACCACAAAGTGGCGCTTTTCAGATGGTGTTCGAATTATAGACCAAGGAAGGGGGAGAGGGCTGGTTGTGGAACATGGCAGGGGGTTTGAACTCTTGACCTCATTACTGAGGGCCCTGCTGCTGTACCATATGAGCTACATCTTAACCATATTCAAGTTCAAGTTCATTTATTAGGTATAGCCCTGTGAGCCATTCAGCTCTTGAATCGGGTGCAACCGCAACAAACAAAAAACAAAAACATGAACAAAAAACATCTTAAAGTGACTATGTGACTAAGTGCAAACAGAAAATTCAAGAAAAGACAGCAAAAATATTGCAGAAAAAACACCGTACACCAACGCTGTGTGTAAAAATCTCAGTGGGATGCAAGTCAAACAACAACAACAACAACCACAAGACAGCTTAGATTAAGGCCATCAGTCTAACTCCGTACTACAACAAACAATATTACACCCCCATCCCCCACAGCTATAGGTACGATTCACCTATTAATATCCAATGTAAGCATCTGATCACTGTCTACGCTTGCGGTGTTGCATGCATTGATTTACATGATTATTTATTTAAAGCAGGGAACTATATGATACAATACGACGAGTTTAACATACAAGCAGGCAGTAATGCAAAAATATAGTGTAAATAAGTAATGTTACATTTAACTTGAACTTTACGCTCGGAAACAAAAATAGCAAGTAACACCAACACTCACGCGTAATGTTTATAAACGAGAGAGAGAGAAAAAAAAATCAATGAACTGTAAGACATTATTGAAAAATATTTTTAATCATCAGGTATTATGTATTTTATAGTAACAATCAGCACAAGTATATACAATGGCCACTGAATCTGTGGGATTGAACACTTTAAATTACAAAGCATACGGACGTTTTTTTATTTTGTTCTATTGATTCGAAAGCTCATTTGAAGGAAAAACAGGTCTTTATTCCCAAAGGTTTGAAGCTTAGAAAAATTGCCCAGTCTGCCAATCAATACCAGCGGTGATTGTCAAATAATTCTTTTTGTGGTGGTAAAAAAAAAAAAAATCAACGGCACTGACAAACGGCGCGGAGGCCCGTGGTTCTGTCTGTGTACGCTGGGGACGGCAAAGTAAATTTAAGCGTGCCGGACAAACAAAATAAGAACGGCAATGCATTTACTTGGGCTTTCAGTTGTAATTCATATCACTTTGTGTAGTTTTTTTTGTGCGCGTCACAAAGTGGCGTTGTATGCATGCTGATTGTCTTTGGAGATGGGAGCGTTCTAAGCAATTGTGTTTTAATTGGGTGTTCATGAATTGTAAACATTGTATAATATAAATTTCGATTTAAAGCTTTCGTGACTGCAGGGATTCATATTCTTGGTTCTGTCGGTAAAGTCACGTAGAAGGGAAATAATACAATAATAAACATAAAGCAAGATATTTTTATTTTATTTTATTATTTCCCTTCTACGTGACTTTACCGAAAGAACCAAGAATATTGTATAACATAGTTTTTCAAAGGTTTTTTTGTAAATACATTTGTATTGTCCAGCAAGGATGTGCGTTCAAATATTGTCTGGAAGTTGACTCATCTCAGAATTTCCCTGTTGAGAAAACGAGGATCATATTGTGGGGAAGTCAACAGTGGTTGTCCTATGGATGGACTCGTTCTCGCCATATGAATGTGGAATGTAAGATGCTGTCTCCGGGCAGCAAACAGGAGATCAGCACTGCCTTTATATTTATTTGAGCAATATATCGCATTTGGTGTTTTTATAGCCATCTCTATACACGACTAGATTAATATACAAATGTCTGTGGCTGCTGTACAAAATGACAAAGTCTCGTCTCTGTGCTTTGGGAAATCTAGATTAATATCCTCCATGCAGGGTGATGAGCTCTTTGATGTCACGGCTGATGTTCAGCTCTGGGAGGACAAAACGAAGTTTTAAAACTGCAATCGAGAACTCTTCATGCAATATATCCATTGGTGAGACCATGCCATTGCCCGAGTATTTTTCACACATTTAAACACATTCCTGCGGTGGGAGCTGGTAGGAACGTTGGGTTGCTCGGTCAATGGCCAGTGTCAACGGCGGCGTGGTGTATTCCGCAAATATGCCCGACTGTGAGGGCGGGCACAAGCTGGCGTGAGTAGGTTAAACGTTGAGTTTTATAAGGGCACCATGGGGTGACCAGCCCCTCCCCACCCAGCCCCACCCTCCCCACCCAGCCCCTCCCCACTCTCCCCTCCCCACCCAGCCCCACCCTCCCCACCCAGCCCCTCTCCACCCAGCCCCACCCTCCCCACCCAGCCCCTCCCCACCCTCCCCTCCCCACCTTGCCCCTCCTCACCCTGCCCCTCCCTCCCCACCCAGCCCCTTCCTACACGACGGACACAATAATCCCCTGTGGGCTGGTGTAACCAGAAGGTTCCTACCAGTATGATGCATTGATGTATTGTTGATGTATTTTTTTTTACATAATTCTCATCACTACCAATTCATGTAATTGCTAGTTATATTGAAGGGGCATGGAGAACTCATCTTTCTCATGTTTTTTTAATCGACTATCTACATAACTGCAGGTCTATAAACTAGTTCATTGGCATGCTAATTTCTCTACCCCCCCCTCTCTCTCTGCCCCCCTCTCTCTCTATTTAAGACCTCGACACAGAGGCGTTGTTTCTCTGTGTGCCTTTGTGTCTCTCTCTGTTTCTCTGTGATATCTCTATATGCTTATGTGTCTGTCTATGTGTCTCCGTGTCTGTGTTTTGTCTCTCAAATTTAGCAATCTTTGGAAGAACGTAATCAACCAGGTGGGGTGTTGACTGTTATGTTAGCCGACTCTCTGTGTTGTATTGCATTATAGTTCTAAGTTTACAAGGTTTATTTTCTCTTTCATTTGTACCTGATGATGATTGCTTGTGCTGCAATCAAAACCTCGTATGCTATTATTTTATTTATTTTTCTTTCTACGTGACTTTACCGAAAGAACCAAAGCATAATTCCTGCAATCACGAAAGCTCCAAATCAAGTTTTAGTTCCGCTTATTCACCCTCCCTCTCGTGGAGGCTCTTCCATCAGCAGTGGCACGAGCAGGCAATTGCAGGGCTGCACCTTTGAGTACAGATCTGTGCGCTAACTAAGGTCATGTAATTGACGCTGCACGTGTCTCTCTTGATACATTATTTGTCGCATTATATATTAGCTTGAAAAACACAAAGAAGGAGCTTACATTTGAAAACGGACCGCACGTTCACTTGATTTATAATTCAACAAATGTGTGAATGCCATGCACATTGTTGGCCACAGTGCACCGTCTGATGCAACTTTTTTTTATTCAAAATAAAGCAGCAGAGAGAACACATTGACTGACAAGAAGTATACTGATAATTGGTTTTTACCCTTCTAAAAAGGCGTCATCTGGTCATCTGGTCCAACCCATGTGAGACTAGGCTCTAATGAAAGCTGTCTCGGGTGTGGACCAATCAACTTCAAGGACAGTGCATACATTATCAGAGTTATGTTTTTTGTTTGCATTATGACTGCAGGTATTGTGGTCTATGCAAACATGACTCCTTGTCAAAAAGGTGTCAGTTTTGTTGCCAGATAGAAGGGTAAAAAAACCAATTATCATATTTTTTACTGGCAAATGAGGTTCCAATGTTGTAAAGAAGTATACTGTTTGGATCACGACACTATCTAAAGATGTTTGTGTACAGATGAGTAAAGGGAGACTGAAAAAAGTAGTTGAGGTAATAATTCAAACATCCCAGGTGTGCTGGAGAAAGGAGGTTTAAAGGATGAATACCCATTGGGAGATGACAATTGTGTAATGGCCTGATTGGAACTGTTGTGATGAAATGCAGGCTGTTCGAGAGATTATTACTGACTGTATCAACTCTGATTTACATATTTACACAGCATGAGAAGAGTTTAAAAAAGAATACAATTGCACCTACTATTCAAAGAAATTGTGACATAATTTTGTCGGAATATTATGTTCTTTTACTTGACAAATCGGTGACACATGTGGGTAGCGCACTGTGCTATGAATTTGTCAACCAGAGCTTGCCTACCAAACCATGGCTGACATCCGTGTGCGTGGGTGGTTATCTGAACCCGTCCCGGGTCCCCTTTGCAAACCCGCACTGAACAGCGAAGTGAAGAACGATAAAAAAATCCCTCATGACTGACACGGCATTGCGTTCATCCAGCAGGAGATTAACAAAAGGCTGCATGTGATCACTTCGTATTCGTTGACAAGATTAATTACAAAACAAATGACGCTGTCTGGATGAATAATAACATAAGCAACATGTTTATAATTAGTAGTCAATTAGTTGGCATTTAATTCATGGCAAATTAATACACGTTTTTATATATATATATAAAAATATCTTACACGTGACAAAAACCATGTGTTACCTGACTCGAAGGTTAGGACAAAGGACATATTTGTTGGGTTGGCTAATTAGCCTTTTAATGATAATGATCACCTATTTATAATGTACACATTGCAAGTAAAAAGCCCAACAAAGACACTTTGTTAAGAAGGAGGCGCAGTTTTATATTGAAGATACGTCAGGAAACAAACCCTAAACCATGATTATATTTTATTTATTAGAACATTTGAATGTAATACCTGTGTTTTTTTCTAATTTAACGTGCAGGCCACAATCGTGCAATTAATTATCAGTGCCAGCTCACAGAAGACATCTTGACAAACGGAGTTATCATCGACTTGTAAGTTAATGCGATATTTGGTGTGTCCCCAAATGGTTCCTATTGATTATTATTTGACAAGGGCCCACTTTAGTAAGCCTGGGTAGAGGCCTAACAGATTAAACTTTTGATGTTATTTTTAAAGCCTCGACAATGTTCACATCTTCGTCACCATGTCCACGTTTTCCGTATCCCGAGACTCACGCGCCAAACGCACGCAAGATTTTACATCATAGTACAGAATGCCCGCTGCGTGCCACTCCATATGAGCAAGTTCAACACATTCATTCTCCTTTCCCCGATGGCATCCTTCTAAAGATGATGAATCCATTCAGAGGGAAGGCAACATGAGGGTCCACTCATCGTAAAGGGAACACCTCTCAATCAGGTTTACATCACCTTTGCCCTTCTATCTGCACGCATATATTCGAGCTGTTGTTGTTACTGGTCATCTATTCTTGGTTCTTTCGGTAAAGTCACGTAGAAGGGAAATAATAAAATAATAAAAATAAAACATAATAAAATAATTCTCACGACGTTTCGGCCACAACGCAAGCAGCCGTCCTCAGGTGAAGAATAGGTCTGTCGAGAAGACAGAGTCTGAGGACGGCTGCTTGCGTTGTGGCTGAAACGTCGTGAGAATTATTTTATTATGTTTTATTTTTATTATTTTATTATTTCCCTTCTACGTGACTTTACCGAAAGAACCAAGAAGATGAATCCCTGCAGTCACGAAAGCTTTAAATCGAAACTGGTCATCTCATTGCGGTACAATTCACCGCGTGCTTCTGCACTGCATTATCTCGTGCCGCTGCTTGATCTGTCCAACTCGTGTTTTTATTTCGACGCATTTATCTGTCCGAGCGTGTTGCTCCCCTTGGTCTGCTGACCGCCCTGCACGGCACATTTGCTATTCTTATAGCGAACAGAAGCTCTACAAATTGCAATCATTACTACTACTACAATTACTACCTGGTTGCGGCAGTGATTCGAAACGTCGCCAGGCGAGGAAATGTGAATGTTACGTAAATAACACTGGTCAACACACTTTTTCTGGCATCAGTTTTTGTCTATCACATAAGGTTTTCGAGATATCAAATATTGCATTTTCAATAAAAACTGCAAAAGAAAATATTAAATAAATGTGGATATCTACATAATATTATATTATAAACACACTATCCTAAAAATACAGCACCATATTTTAACACTAAAGCAGTCACTGATTCGCAACAACTTGCAATCATAAGTGACAGAGTTAATTTCGGGTAAAATCAATGAAAATAGGGTATGCCGATAGCATAAAAATTAGATGTGATAGAGCAAATCTGAGATCAGATTTGAAATCAGCACCCTGAAATTAGTCTAAAACAGCTGCAAAAGTCCAGGCCAGAAAAAAATGTTTTTGTTGTTGTTGACCAGTGTAATAAGGGCGCGATTCGCGTCTCTTGCCCGGGGAGATCTCGCCCAAAGCTCAACATGTTGGTGGATCTAAGTGGCGGGGGTTTGCATCTTCCCAGCCGTAGGATATTTACATAGCTCTGCCGAGTATCAGACAGCTCTAGGTAAGTCCTAAGTGGGGGGAGAGGGGGGGGGGGGTCCCAAATTGGAGTCTCAAAATCCCTCCCCCCCCTCTTTCCGGCTTGGATCCACCACTGATCAGTAAATTAATTCTGCTGAAGCACACGTGGCGAAATTAAAAGCATATATTTCTCCCGACATTTAAAAAACAAAAACATTGCTGACGTTTCCTAATATTTCCTACATTTCGTTTCCACTTAAAAAAAATCTATAAAATGTAACACCGCAGAGGGGAATACAGATACAAATACTCGTCTTATTATATTGCGTTTATTATGTACCACATTCACACAGCCAGTTTCGTAATTAGGTTCTATAAATGCACCATTTAACATGTCAGGTCCAGCTGCCTATGTTCTTGAGCACTCTGCCTTGTTAAAACCACACCGCTAATGAACTCTCGAGAAATTAGGACATTGAATGTCAGTCATTCATTGATTATCACTGCAGAATCATTATCACCTGCGCAGCAGTTGATTAAAATGCTTTAAATACTTGGTTATGCATATTTGAATAATCAAGGCCGTTTATGAAGACTCCTATCGGTGGTATTGACATCGGTGCCAAGGACATACACACACACAGAAGTCGACACTCATTTTGTATGCACGTACGTTGAACTTCTTTCGCACCGTACGTGGCCAACCACGCTCATTGGAGGTGCGGGGAAGGACAACGAACTAAACGTAAAAAAGCACTTCTAAATAAATGAGTTTACCAATCTAGACCTTAATTATAAATTATATGGGAGAGTGGTGGTGCAGTGGTTAGCGCACTACAACGATGGAACCAGGCCACATGAGTTAAATTCCCAGTGGTGGCTAATATTGACTTCAAGCTTTTGTGACTGCAGGAATTCATATTCTTTGGGTCTTTCGGTAAAGTCACGTAGATAGGTTCAAAGAAAATTACAATTTAAAAAGAGAGATGACATTGTCATCCTCTCAGCCGACAAGGGCAATGCCACAGTCATCATGGACAAGACCACATACAATAACAAAATTCAGGACCTACATAATGATGGTAGCTTAAATTAAAAGAGATTCCACCAACAGCCTCGTTACGAAAACCAACAATATCATCACTGATTCGACATCCTTAATCAAACCAACCAATCGGTTTTCCTTAAAACCCTCTGCTGCTAGACCACCCAGATTGTATGGCTTACCAAAAATCCATAAACAAGGGGCACCCCTTCCTCCTATCGTTTCCACCATTGACTCACCCACCTACAAACTGGCCCGATTTCTGTCTGAGACCTTACAACCATTCACTGGTAAGACCACCTCATCTGTACTTAACTTAGCTCACTTGGCATCGTTAATTAAGGACATCTCACTATCTCCAGGTGATTTGCTCGTTAGTTTCGATGTAGTCTCTTTGCTTACCAAAGTTCCTGTGCCTGACACCGTTGCAATCATTGACGATTTGGTCCAACAAGGACTGAATGCTGATGGACAGGCCCTGGTGAGACACTGCCTCATCAACACTTACTTCATCTGGAATGGAACATTCTACAAACAAGTTGAAGGTACCCCAATGGGTTGTCCATTATCTCCAATTGTAGCCAATGTTTTCATGGAACATTTTGAGACAGATGCCATCCAGGCATCCACTCTACATCCGTCCTTGTGGAAGAGGTACGTAGATGACACGTTCATCATCTGGCCACATGGCCGACCAGCTCTGAACCAATTCCTCAACCACATCAATTTCATACACCCAGCCATCAAATTCACCATGGAGGTGGAAAAGGATGGCAAGTTACCATTCTTGGATGTTTTAATCGGAAAGAGACCAGATGGCTCAATGGGACACTGTCTACAGGAAAGCCACCCAAACGGATGCATATCTAAAACCTGACTCCTACCACCATCCTTCCCAGAAGGATTCCCTCATCAAAACCCTACACCATAGAGCCCGATGTATTTCTGACTATCATCACCTAGCCAGTGAACTGGAACACGTACACCAAGCTCTCAAGATGAATGGATATTCAGACTACACACTCCATAAAGCTATCACCCCAACCGTTGGGAAAGAACCATCTGAGGACCCAATCAAAACCATCACCTTGCCATACATAGCAGGGATCACCAAAAATATTACCAAAATCATGAGCAAACACAAGATCCAGGTCTGATTTAACACAGTACATATATTCGTGATCTGATCCCATCTGTGAAGGATGTGATCCCTGACATGCAATACCCTGGCATCTACAAACTAAGCTGTGTCTGCGGCAGTAGTTACATCTGGGAAACTAAACGACATGTCTCGGACCATGTTAGTGAACACAAGGCAGATCTGAAACACGGTAGGACCAATATCTCGGCCAAGGCTGATCATTGTTTTAATGCAGTGGGCTCATACGATATTGATTTATCTAAGACGAAGGTACTTTGCAAACCCACTGGCTATCAACAAAGATTCGTTCATGAAGCCATCCATATATACAGACACAGACACAATTTCAACCGAGAAGATGGGTACAAACTTAGCAATCATTGGATGGACGTTATCAACCAGTTTAAGTCATAACTGGCTGTGATGTTCCCATCCTGCCACCTTCCAATATTCGTTGTTATTTTCAGCTCTCTGGTTTTACATTAACAGGTAAAATTTCTCACACCAACACAGCCAACTTCGAGGGCCGTACCTCGATGTGGCGGTGGCTCTGCGATGTTACATTAACATGCTAATCTCTCACATTAACATGCTAATCTCTCACATTAACATAGCCACCTCAGTGCACTCGCCGTGGAGGCCGCTCACCGATCTTACATTAACATGCAAATTTTTAACTGGCAGCCCTTTAATTGTTGGAAACCCACCGCCAATCGCGGTCGCTGCCCATCACTGACATTAACATTAGCTGCCCCTCCCATGCTGCTGACATTTGTGCTGTGCCCATTTTAGACCTTTATAAATAGTTTGCCTTTAGAAGCTAACCCCCTTTTTCCTGATGACGACCGCTAGTGTTGCGATCGAAACATCGTAGTTTTTTGTTATTTTTTTTTAAACCAAACTCCGTGACTTTACCAAAAAACCCAAAGAATATGGTGGCTAATATTAGTTAGCTAGTGACATCTGAACCAGTATTGCCACACCAGGAAACCGGTTCACATTGTGGTGAAGTATGGTCAAACGACCCACATAATCAACGTGGTGTGCAAAGCCTTAATCCAGCAGTAGACTGACAAAGGGCTGAATAATCTTATTGTGTTAAAGGTCAAAAAGTGACAAAGAAGCTACTTATGGTTGAAAAGAGATTTCATGTACACAGTAAAGAGCAATGCCCATTTCATTTGTAACAAATTCGCCTTTAATGAGAAGCATACAATTTTAATAACGTGGAAATACATCAATATGCTATCCTGACATTTACAATAGATCAATGATGTGCAATTGGTCGTACAAAAAATTAAGACGAATGCATCGTGTTTAAGAATTAATTGCCTGATTTGATCAATTTAATAAACATATTTTCATCTTGCTCGTGAAAAGATATTGAATGTGTGAAGGTTTACATGGTCAAATTAGTGGTGGTCAAAGGTTTACAACGAATCTTTATAAAAAAAAAATACGCTCACATATCCCCTTCGCATTGCTTCACTCTTCTATCCTGACGGCGTAATGTGGATTTTGAGAACTGATTTTCCAAACGGGTTTGTTTGACGAATTTTTGTACGATATACTTGATTATTTTTCCAGAAAAAACATGCACAAAAAATTCAACATCAATCTGCGTAGTATGGAAAAGATGAAGCCCTGCCACATATACTTTACTCGCTACTGTTGCCCTCTCTAGACTAGCATTGCAAGGCCCGCGGGTCACTGGCGGCCCCTGGTGGCCTTTAGTGCGGCCTCTGGTGGCCTTTAGTGCGGCCCCTGGTGGGCTTTAGTGCAGCCTCAGGTGGCCTTTAGTGCGGCCCCTGGTGGCCTTTAGTGCGGCCCCTGGTGGGCTTTAGTGCGGCCTCTGGTGGGCTTTAGTGCGGCCCCTGGTGGCCTTTAGTGCGGCCTCTGGTGGCCTTTAGTGCGGCCCCTGGTGGGCTTTAGTGCGGCCTCTGGTGGGCTTTAGTGCGGCCCCTGGTGGCCTTTAGTGCGGCCTCTGGTGGCCTTTAGTGCGGCCTCTGGTGGCCTTTAGTGCGGCCTCTGGTGGCCTTTAGTGCGGCCCCTGGTGGCCTCTAGTGCGGCCTCTGGTGGCCTTTAGTGCGGCCTCTGGTGGCCTTTAGTGCGGCCTCTGGTGGCCTTTAGTGCGGCCCCTGGTGGCCTTTAGTGCGGCCTCTGGTGGCCTTTAGTGCGGCCTCTGGTGGCCTTTAGTGCGGCCTCTGGTGGCCTTTAGTGCGGCCTCTGGTGGCCTTTAGTGCGGCCTCTGGTGGCCTTTAGTGCGGCCTCTGATGGCCTCTAGTGCGGCCTCTGGTGGCCTTTAGTGCGGCCCCTGGTGGCCTTTAGTGCGGCCCCTGGTGGCCTTTAGTGCGGCCTCTGGTGGGCTTTAGTGCGGCCTCTGGTGGCCTTTAGTGCGGCCACTGGTGGCCTTTAGTGCGGCCCCTGACAATAAACAAATAGTGAAAACACACCACATCATCATCATCAGCGTGCTGCTGTCAAACCCAACAATAGTTTCAAATGTGTGGTGGCATTCACACCGCTGATATCTTATCGGTGAAAGTGATCCCGCCCCTGAAAATTATTGAAGAACACTGGCCGTGACGGTATTTTAACCTACTCATCAACATTGACCAGGCACGTTACTCCGCCAACCGTAACGAACTGTGCTGTACTCTAATTATACTGCTGGCTTGGACAGAGGCGGTCTTAAGAATTAAAAAATAGGCTTTACCCTTGTTGGCAATAATAAAACAGGTGTTAAGCCGTTCAAACAACAAACGGATACGTATTTCAAAGCATCAAGTCTGCATGAACCGCGCACATACTTGTGGCAAAACATGCGGTGGTGTTTAAGAAACTTGCACCACCGTTTCGACTGCCGGGGACCTCTGGAGACCGCAACCGTTACATCTCGACTTCAAGCTTTCGTGACTGCAAGAATTCATATTCTTTGGGTCTTTCGGTAAAGTCACGTTGATGGGTTCAAAGAAAAGAAAATAGCATCTTGATGACGACCGCTTGCGTTGCGATCGAAACGTCGTAGTTTTTTTTGTCATGTTCTTTGAACCTCGCTACGTGACTTTGTCGAAAGACCCAAAGAATAGAACCGGCATCCGAACGACGAACTGCAGTGAGGATATTAATTGTGGTACAAGATTAGTTGGCAAGAGAGTTGAGACCTCATTAACAAATGACCTCCCTTCGCCCCATTAATAAACACAAGTATTAATAACAATACGACTCGTTAAAAGTGTGCACCTTCGGTGCGGTTAGTTTTGAAGAACAAAGAAAACGAATTAAAGGTTAATGATGATTGTGAATAATTACTCGGCAAACCTGTGGAACCCGTAATGTGTTTCTGCACGAGGACCCTCAACGGCAGAGGTGGTGTAACCCCATAGTTTTGTAAAGACTCTGTCGGCATTTATGATGTAATGGCAAGATGTTAACTAATAACACCGGTCAACCAAAAAAACCCATTTTTTTCTGGCCTGGACTTTTGCAGCTGTTTTAGACTAATTTCAGGGTGCTGATTCCAAATCTGATCTCAGATTTGCTCTATCACATCTCATTTTATGCTATCGGCATACCCAATTTTCATTGATTTTACCCGAAATTAACTCTGTCACTTATGATTGCAAGTTGTTGCGAGTCAGTGACTGCTTTAGTGTTAAAATATGGTGCTTTATTTCTAGGATAGTGTGTTTATAATATAATTTTATGTAGATATCCACATTTATTTAATATTTTTCTTCTGCAGTTTTTATTGAAAATGCAATATTTGATATCTCAAAAACCTGATGTGATAGACAAAAACTGATGCCAGATTTGTAATCAGCACCCCAAAATTATATTAGAACCGTTGAATTGCCTTATGCCAGAAAAAGTGTGTTGAACAGTGTATAATGAAAACCTATTTGGTCTGTATAAAATTCGCGATTTACGGGTGGTACCAGCTTTTTATAAATCTATATTCTGATATATTCAGCTCCCCAACTTATTATTAAGGGGGGGCAACTATGAGGTGGGGGGCATGAGAGCTTGAGGGTGGTGGGGAGGGCAGACCTGCAATAACGCCACGAATGTTAAGTTGGGAAAAAGCAGCTTCCTGCTGTAGCCGAGGGGTAGATCACGAGGTCACGAGGTGCCTTCATTTAACATGTAAAGGACATGGCTTTAATTTCCTGCCTCGGATTAGTAGTGTACAGTCATTCTCTTCAAGTCACCCCCGCGGCTACAGAATGCCCCTCCGCTGAACGATACTATTCTCTTTTCGATTTAAAACTTTCGTGACTGCAGGGATTCATCTTCTTGGTTCTTTCGGTAAAGTCACGTAGAATGGAAATAACAAAATAATAAAAATAAAACATAATAAAATTATTCTCACTACGTTCCGGCCACAACGCAAGCAGCCGTCCTCAGGTGAAGAACAGGTCTATCGATAAGACAGAGTCTATTCAGACTCTTATTTTATTATTTCCATTCTACGTGACTTTACCGAAAGAACCAAGAAGATACTATTCTCGTATACGTCGGACTGCGTGTTTCTCAGCATGATGTACGACGTTTCGCTCCACGTGTCGAGGTGGCCATTCTGAAGAAGCTCCCAGCACGTGGAGCGATTTTAGAATGTTTAACGAAGGTCTCCGGATCGTGGAGCGAAGCGTCGGACAAGAGCGCCACACAACATCGCGGCACGACAGGAGAAGACACCGGAGCGTGACCGCCCAAACCTGCTGCTACTTTTACCGTTTCATTTGAGCAGGACAAAAAAAGCAACTTCAACAAAATGTAGTCCTTTCGACTGCTACTCCACAATGCGTGGATATTTTTTAGTGGGGTTTTAAAGTATCTGTCAAGGAGCATTAACCATCATCACGCGACCTCCGGTCATCCTCGCAGCGGCTGCTTTTGGCGAATCGTCGAACAAAGACGGCCTCACTGCATCCCTCGCACTTTCAGATGCGTTTTTGCGGCCGTCTGGAATGCTCTTCCTTCCGATATTAGGAAACCGCTGGATCAATACACTTTTAAATCATCTAGATTGAAAGCTCATATCTTTAGAACAGCTTTTTGTATTTAGTTTGTTATCCTTCTGCCGCACCTACGATTGGCTAAGTACGGCGCGAAAGAAGTTCAACATAAGTACAACCTGTTTGATGTTTGCCTCCCAGCCTGCCAGGCCTGGGTGGGGGCAGCAATAGGTCCCTGCCCCCTCACTCCCTCCAGTATAAGGAACCGTCCATAAATGACGTCACGCGATTTTGGACGATTTTTGACCCCCCCCCCCATCGTCACACGGCTTCACAAAAAGTCAGACCCACCCCCTCAAATATGACGTCACAAAGCTCCCCCCCCCAAAAAAAATTAAACATGCTTCAAATCGCTTGCAACTATTGTCATTGTACTGCGTATTTAATGTGGCGCTGCACTCTGATGTTGTAGAAGATTTTGTTTTTATCAAAAAGTCTATTTAATTAAGTAGAACGTGTTGTCTATCTATATATATAAAATCGTTCATGTCTGTCTGTCTGTGTGTGTGTGTGTGGACTTTGGCCCATACGCACTTTCATTGGACGGCGGTTGCCCCTGGCAACGGCTAGCCACGCCTTCGCCGCTTTCATTGGACCTGGCAACGGCTAGCCACGCCTTCGCCAAGGGCTGCAGTTTCATTGGACGGCGGTTGCCCCTGCCAACGGCTAGCCACGCCTTCGCCACTTTCATAAGCTCCGTATTTAATTAAATAATAGCCATTACACACTATTGTTGGAGCGCTAGGGGGGGGGGAAGGAACGCCACCCGTACCCTGCCTCTTCCAAGCCGACAATTTTAGGCGAGGCCGCAGGCTTTGCACGCTACTAGGCCTCGACACCCACCACGCCACTCTGAGGTAAATTCATCAAAGTTTTTCCTACTCTTCACTACACCCCCACCACAATGTGTGCTATTAATATTACTTTTAAACCCAACGCGCCAACAATCGATTACTTTAATGTTCACTGTACAAATACTCATTAAGCTGGGTGGGCGTACTGCCAGTCTATCATGTACACTGTAGCCTGCTTATTAAGCTCGGTGAGCGTACTGCCACTCTATCATGTACACTCTAGCCTGCTTATGAAGCTGAGTGCGTGTACTGGCAGTCTATAATGTGGACTCTTGCCTGGTTATTATAATCGATTCTTTATATGTTCTTTGTACAAACAGTCATTAAGCTGCTTGAGCGACCCCAGTTCGATTCCAACTCACGCCCACCACCGCTGACGATTATTTGAAACGGACCTGGCCCTCCCCTAGGTCCACTCAGCCTCAAAAGCGTAACTGCTGTCGTGTGTGAACATCGTCACTGGGGAGACAAAGGCGGCGGGGCATCGTGGATCCAAGTCCCGGGCCAAGCCGGGTCATGTGTATGTGTGTTTGTGTTTATGTGTATGTCTGTGTGTCTCTATGTATGTGTGTATGTATGTGTATGTATGTGTTTGTGTGTGTGTGTGTATGTATGTGGGTTTTTTTATGTCTTTATGTGTATGTCTGCGTGTCTCTATGTATGTGTGTATGTACGTGTGTGCATGTGTTTGTGTGTATGTATGTGTGTGTCTATGTATGTGTGTGTCTATGTATGTGTGTGTATGTGTGTGTATGTATGTGTGTTATGTGTCTGTCTGTGTCTGCATGTATGTGTGTGTGTATTGTGTATGTGTTTGTGTGCATGTATGTGTGTGTTTGTGTGTATGTGTATGTCTGTGTGTATGTGTTTGTGTGTATGTCTGTGTATGTATGTGTGTGTATGTGTTTGTATGTGTTTGTGTGTTTACGCTCGCATTACACAAATGTGTTGCTGGTCTAAGGCGTTCCTCGCACAGCATTGCCGCTTTATTATTTCAGTCGTTTACTGCCTTACGCACCCTGAAAGTCGTGTGTGTCTGCAGCAAGCGCGTGTATGTGTACCTATGGACGCACGCGCGTGTGTTGTGTAGGGGGAACGGTAGTGTAGTGCTTAGCGTGCTGTCTGTGTCTGTGTGTGTGTGTGTCTGTCTGTGTCTGTCTGTGTGTGTCTGCGTGTGTCTGTGTGTGTGTTTGTGTGTGTGCGTGTGTGGTGTGTGGGGAGCGGTAGTGTAGTGCTTAGCGTGCTGTCTGTGTGTCTGTGTGTGTGTGTGTCTGTCTGTGTCTGTCTGTGTGTGTCTGCGTGTGTCTGTGTGTGTGTCTGTGCGTGTGTGGTGTGTGAGGAGCGGTGGGTGTAGTGCTTAACGCTACGCTGCGCTACCAACCCGGCGAACCCAGTTCCATTCCCGCTCACGGCCACCACCGGTGACGATTATTTGAACCTCCCCTAGGTCCACTCAGCCTCAAACGAGTAACTGGTGTGGCGTATTAACATCGGCACTTGGGAGACAAAGGCGGCTGGGCGTGGTAGATCCAAGTCCCGGGCGAAGCCGGGTCATGTGTATGTGTTTATGTGTATGTCTGTGTGTCTGTATGCATGTGTGTATGTATGTGTGTGTATGTGTTTGTGTGTATGTCTGTGTGTGTATGTATGTCGGTTTTGCCGCCGTGGTGGATCCAAGTCCCGGGCGAAGCCGGGTCATGTGTATGTGTGTATGTGTTTATGTGTATGTCTGTGTGTCTGTATGCATGTGTGTATGTATGTGTGTGCATGTGTTTGTGTGTATGTATGTGTGTGTGTATGTATGTGGGTTTTTTTGTATGTGTTTATGTGTATGTCTGCGTGCCTGTATGTATGTGTGTAGGTACGTCTGTGGATGTGTTTGTGTGTATGTATGTGTGTGTCTATGTATGTGTGTGTATGTGTTTCTGTGTTTGTATGTGTGTGTGTATGTATGTGTGTTATGTGTCTGTCTGTGTGTCTGCATGTATGTGTGTGTGTATTGTGTATGTGTTTGTGTGTGTTTGTGTGTTTACGCTCGCATTACACAAATGTATAATGCGGGTCTAAGGCGTTCCTTACACAGCATTGCCGCTTTATTATTTCAGTCGTTTACTGCCGTATGCACCCTGAAAGTCGTGTGTGTCTGCAGCAAGCGCGTGTATGTGTACCTATGGACGCGCGCGCGTGTGTTGTGTAGGGGGAACGGTAGTGTAGTGGTTAGCGTGCTGTCTGTGTCTGTGTGTGTGTCTGTGTGTGTGTGTCTGTGTGTGTGTCTGTGTGTGTGTCTGTGTGTGTGCGTGTGTGGTGTGTGGGGAGCGGTAGTGTAGTGGTTAGCGTGCTGTCTGTGTGTGTGTTTCTGTCTGTGTGTGTCTGCGTGTGTCTGTGTGTGTGTCTGTGTGTGTGCGTGTGTGGTGTGTGGGGAGCGGTAGTGTAGTGGTTAGCGTGCTGTCTGTGTGTGTGTTTCTGTCTGTGTGTGTCTGTGCGTGTGTGGTGTGTGAGGAGCGGTGGGTGTAGTGCTTAACGCTACGCTGCGCTACCAACTCGGCGAACCCAGTTCGATTCCCGCTCACGGCCACCACCGGTGACGATTATTTGAACCTCCCCTAGGTCGACTCTGCCTCAAACGAGTAACTTAACTACTGTAGCGTATTAACATCGCCACTGGGGAGACAAAGGCGGCCGGCCGTGGTAGATACAAGTCCCGGGCGAAGCCGGGTAGTACAGCTAGTATTTATTTAAAGTTGCGCATTTTGATGTGACGTCACATTTCTCACCCCCCCCCTCGTCACACATCGTCACAAATGTCTGACCCCCCCCCCAGGTGTGTGACGTCATTTATGGACGGCCCCTAAGCTGCTCAAATTAAATTATTGGGTTGAAAATCATTGCAAACGTGGGCATCGCGTTTAGATAGCTGATGGATACAATTGAGCAGTGTATGATGGTGTGGTGTTTGTTTTCGACCACACAATGGCTTTTGATCTTACATGCCTTTAATAAACTCCTACTACGGGCCAAGCATATGGATGCCATGATAAACGTAACCTTAAATGTCTGATACACAATATGCCAGGATTCTAACTGAATGGTTAGAAATGAATATGTTCAATTTACTGTGTACGCACATCGTAATTTCCAGTATATTTAAAACATCTTCATTTGTCCGATGACCAGATCAGCCTGAATGTGCCCAACCTTTGTCGGGATCCCAGAAGATTTGCAAGATTGAGCCTGGTTCGTTCTTGGATGAGAGACTGCCCGGGAATTCCAGGTGTTGTCGACTTGGTCTGTGAGGTTGCGAGGATATGGCAGTACAGCAAGACAAATGTTCACGTGCCATTCTATTGAGAGACTGTGCGTTATCTTGGTGTGCATGGTCTGGGGCTATTTTGTTGCAGTGCGTTTTGGTTAGCCAAAAACGCACGTATTTATTTATTTATCTATTAACATTTTCTCTATGTTGCACTCCTGTAGTTTTTGTTGTTGTATCGTTTGCTGTTGTAACTCGCTAAAATCGCCCGTACTGGACACCTGTGAGAAAGAGCTCCATAGCTTATCAGATTCCTCCTCCTGCAGTCTGATAAAATAAATAAAATCACGACGTTTCGGGCGCAACACAAGCGTCCGTCATCAGGGGGGACAACCACAGCAAGAAACAATTGCTGAAATGGGCAAAAGGGGCTGCTGTAACAAGAGGTCATATGCCTATATGGCCTCTTGTTGCTTGTGTTGCGCCCGAAACGTCGTGATTTAACTTATTTTATTTTCTACCCACGTGACTTTACCGAAAGAACCAAAGTGTATGGATCCCTGCAGTCACAAAAACTTCAAATCTAGAGTATTCTGATTCTGATTTGCGTGGGTGCTCGAATGTCATCCCACATGCCAAACGCTCATAAATGAACATCTCATTGCAGCACCCTTACGGAAAATAACTTGAGACTCGAATATGCTTTGCCAGATAGTTATTAATTGTATTAAAATCACATCGATATAGTCTGGTCTAACACAGCCCTTGCTCATTCCGTATGCTTGTATGTTCCTATTGATTCTGGGAAGTGTAGCTTTACCAGCTCCATTGACAGGGCTTTTAGCTTTGCAGGCAAGGCACATCATTTGACAGTTTGATATCGGTCGGCCAAAATCTTTCCCAGTGTGAGCCGAAAATGAAAGACTGATAAAACACAGGTTTGGAAGATTTGCAGCTGAATCTTAAAGGCGTCCACAATGAGATAAGTGGCGGTAGTTTGAGCAATTTAAGACGGATGCTCAAATGGCCTTCACTGAGAGCACTTGGCCTGGATCTCAAACTATAACTGAAGTATCAACAATTTTATTTCAGTCTGTGAAGTCACGTGATTTTTTCACAAGTATAGTGTTACATAGGTGACATTTATATGGTCTGTAAATACCATAATCACTCAAACAACACATGTTTCGGATGGCCATACCGTGCATAGGTCTTTAAGAAGATGTGAACGACAAAATCTAAGTGGAGATTCAGAAACTAAAAAATCACATACTGTTGCGACACACATTTCCACAACTTCTCTTTTAGAGTGAAATTGGATTTGTAAAAAAAACCAGGATATTGGTCAGAAGTCTTCGTTATGCGCATTCATTTATTTATCAAATAATTGAATATTTCAGACGATTACAAAATAGTTGTTGCAGGCACGGGCACATTTCATTGCAAAGAACGGTGCGTCAATGTTTAAACACAACAATCATTCGTCGCAAACAACTCCCTCTGCGTTGAATGTAAACCTCGGACCACGTCACGAGAATATTACAAATGAACAATTCGGACGAAATGAAATTGTTGTCGTATGCACAAAACTCGGTGCGATTGAACGCGAATATATTGGATGTTCCAACGTGTCTTTTTCGAGATGAATTCCCTCCGCTCAACGTGACTAACGTAGATCACAAATACATCAGATCATCCAATTGCGTCCGACTGCAATACACGTAACATCTTGATTAACGTTTACGTTTTTTTCTGCTGCATGTAAAACATTTTGTTACACGCTGCATAGGCCCCCATTACTACTGATAATATCAGCCCCATCACCTCACTTGCCGAGCGAAACATGTGCAGCTTGTGTACTTTCTCCAGCCATTAACTTGGCTGAACCCGAGATACATTTATCGGGAATAATTAATTGCTGAGCAAAAAAATGAGCAGTCAACAGGCATAACTTACATTTATATGCCAATATGTACTGCATTCACTACGTTTATTGTGCTTTTGCAAGGTCATCTTTTGGGACGCAATGAAATGCAGAAGCAAAATTTTGACTACGCGTTCACGCACAAATGTAATTATTTTGCAGGATGCAGAACCTCAGCTCTTTCCAACGCATTGTAGATGCACTGTCATCATCCCTGTCTGGTCACAGATTGTGTTACAACGTTCTAACCATCAAACATATCGTAACGACCATTGAAAATCCACTGCTAGATGAAGACCTCCCCAAGCCTTAGCAGTCTCTCACGATCTTGTGTCAGGGCTTCCACTGGCCATTATTCCGGCCCTGCACATCAGACTTTGGTCCATCCCCCCACCTTCTCCTGGCCGTTATCACCCGATAGGTGGGCGAGGGATGAACATCTCAGTGGGGGGTAGGGGGGGCGCGAGGGGGACTCTGATGTCAGAGCTACCGCTTTGAATTTTCCAGGAATTTTCAGGGGCGACGTGTGTGCATCGCATGCCGTTAACAGCACTTCCTCCAACGGTCTGTCAAGGCTATACGGGGGGGAGGGGGGGTCTTTGTCTTTATATATATTTTTTATTTTGTGGCGAGTGGTAATGTAGCGGTTAGCAAGAACCCGGCGACCCGAGTTCGAGTCCCGCTCACGGCTAACACGAGTAACAATTAATCTTGATTTGAGGCTTTCGTGACTGCAAGAATTCATACTCTTTGGTTCTTTCGGTAAAGTCACGGAGATAGAAAATAAACGTCGTGATCTATTATTTTTATTTTATTGTTTTTATTTTCTATCTACGTGACCTTACCGAAAGAACCAAAGAGTAGTAGTAACGATGATCTCAACCAGTACTGGGCCTCCCCTAGGCCGACTCAGATTCAAATGAGTACCTGGTGCAGTGTGTTAGCATCGCCACTAGGGAGACAAAGGTGGTCATGAGTGGGATACTGGCCACCCACCCACTCGTGTGCCGTGCGGGCCATCATAGGTGCTCGCTAACAACAACACTTTTTGTTAAGTCTACACGGGTGATCTGTGTCTCTTTGTGTTTGTGTGTGTGGCACAATAGTTCCCATACCGATGTCCCAGGTTCGATCTCAGCCTTAGCCAGCATCGATGGCAATTGGAATCTCTACCTGACCTGGACCTCCCTTAGTTTGGCTCAGCTCTAAAATCAGTAGCAGGCGTTTTTAATAGTGACAACCAAAATGGTCAGTGTCAAGTCGACTGTTCAATGCGAAATCTACAAACAGTTATCATTGTCATCAGCCATGGTTAATCTACTGCTGGATGAGGGCTTTCCCACGTCATGCAGCCAGTTAGGGTTATTTGACCAAACTTTAGAATTATTTGACTATCTTGATTTGAAGCTTTCGTGACTGCAGGAATCCATACTCTTTGGTTCTTTCGGTAGAGTTACGTAGGTAGAAAAATCTAATAAAACAAAAAATAATTACTTTTTGTTTTATTTTAAAATAATTATTTTTTGTTTTATTTTATTTTTCTACCTACGTGACTTTACCGAAAGAACCAAAGAGTATTATTTGACTACCTACATTCTTGTGTGCTGTGTCGGCCTTCATTGGTGTTCACTAAGAGCACTTGCCCCTCAAGTATGTTAAGGCTATAGGGGGAATCTTTATCTTTGGTGAGGAATGTGTCTTTCCACCTGGCACCCGCGCGACCTTGGCATCGCACTTGCAAAGCAACACAACTATTATATCTAAAAAAAATACGAAAAATGAAACCCACCAGATTGAGTATGCGGCTCATTGCACACGCTCCAAGTACTATCTGGTTAATTCGGGTCATTACGGTGCTATCATAATCACGCGCACATGCGCTCGCTCGACTCGATGCAGACAATGTCACGTAGATTACAGTTTTTTTGGGGGTTATATGGCGTAAATATGTAGATGTGTAATTAAACCCGCCACCACCCGTCACAGCCAACTAGTAAGGTTTGTCACGTAAACAGAACGTGGCCAATTCGTCACTGGTACAGCACTAACCGGTGTGTTGGAGAGCCAAGCCACAACATTTACAATCTGAGTGCGACGTTTCGCCAGTAATTACAACCAGAAGCTAGTTGTAATGTTGTGGCTTGGCTCTCCAACACACCGGTGTTGCTGTATTGGTAACGAATTGGCCACGTTCTTATTCTTGGTTCTTTCGGTAAAGTCACGTAGAATGGAAATAATAAAATAATAAAAATAAAACATAATAAAATAAAAACGTGAGAATTATTTTATAGGTTTATTTTTATTATTTTATTATTTCCATTCTACGTGACTTTACCGAAAGAATCAAGAAAGATGAATCCCTGCAGTCACGAAAGCTTTAAATCGAAATTTGTCCACGTTCTGTTTACGTGACAAACCTTACTAATTGGCTGTGTCGGGTGGTGGCGATTTTAACGACACGCTTATATATTTACTCGATCTAACCCCCCCCCTCCTGTATTATGGGCCTCTTGGGCGAGCGCTGCACACGGCAGGGTGCGAGTGTGTTGACCCAGGCTCGTGTCAATCGCCCGAGGCAGAACGCTTGCAGCGTTCACTGACAGGTCGTTAAGAGGCGCGCGAGACGCGTGAAGATGACTTTTTGTGAATGGCGTGTCCCCCACGCTGCCGTAGGAATTAAGTTGTGCTGAAATAAAAAATAATCGAAATAAAATAATAAATCACGACGTTTCGGAGGCAACACGAGTCTCCGTCATCAGGTGGGACCGTCACAGCCAGATTTACTGTCTCAAGTGAGGCAAAATGCCAAGAGTCAAGCTCTTAAATACGAGTTTAAGGGGGGAATGTGGAAGCCAATGTATTTGGATTGTCAACCAACAACTCTCCTCTCCTTTTTTGAATTTTGGATTGTCTACCAACATCGGGTAAAAACATCAACTTGTGAACCTATTGTTCTCTTTTAGCCCCGCCCACCCCCCCTCCCCAACACGTTCTACTCATTGGCTTCCACATTCAGATAACCCCCTCCCCCTTCCCTCCCCCCTTAAACTTGTATTTAAGAGCTTGTCTCTTGGAATTTCGCCTCACTTGAGACAGTAAATCTAGCTGTGACGGTCCCACCTGATGACGGAGACTTGTGTTGCCTCCGAAACGTCGTAATTTATTATTTTATTTCTATTACTATTTCTATTATTTATTATTATTTTTACCTACGTGACTTTACCGAAAAACCTAAGAGTATGAATCCTTGCAGTCACGAAAACTTCAAATCTAGAATTAAGTTGTGCTGGTTACTTGATGCACAAATTTAAACAAAATTGAACCTCTCCGGCAGTCGTGCGACTGTGACCACCCAGATGTGACCACTGCGCCATGAAACGGCTCTTGAATGCCCGATGCACGAATCGAAGGAGGCATCATTACAATACTGAACAAAACATCGAATGATTAACATTGCATAGCGTCGCGCATGCAAATGACACCACACACTCGCTGGAGAATCACAGACAAAGCTGTACTGCAGCCGGGCTGTGAACCGCAGTTCCCGCTCGACATGGCGGTGGTCTTCATTGCAAGGCCCGCGGGCCTCTGTCGGGCCCTGGCGGCCTTCAGTGTGGCCCCTGACGTGCCGCATCCAACAACACACGACACGTGGAGACACCCCCCCACCCCCCATCATCATCGTGCTGCTGTCAAACCCCAATGATTTCAAATGTGTGGCGGCCCTCACACCGATGATGTCTTATCGGTGAAAGTGCCACCCCACGCCGCCCCCCCTTCTGAAATTTAACGAAGAACACGAATACATCTTCTTGGTTCTTTCGGTAAAGTCACGTAGAATGGAAATAATAAAATGATAAAAATAAAACATAATAAAATAATTCTCACGACGTTTCGGCCACAACGCAAGCAGCCGTCCTCAGGTGAAGAACAGGTCTGTCATTCAGACGCTGTCTTTCCGACAGACCTGTTCTTCACCTGAGGACGGCTGCTTGCGTTGTAGCCGAAACGTCGTGAGAATTATTTTATTATGTAAAATTTTTATTATTTTATTATTTCCCTTCTACGTGACTTTACCGAAAGAACCAAGAAGATGAATCCCTGCAGTCACGAAAACTTTAAATCGAAATTTAACACGAATATATGTTGTACAGAAGGAACAGCAGACGATATTAGTCCACACTTTGCTGTACTGCGTTTCTTGCTGGCAAGCCAGGGTTATCGCATCATTGATGGGCACGAGAAGGGAGTTTCACAAACCTCGGTGCGATCCACCAATTCCTCGCCTGCCACGGTGCAGGATTACAGGCGTGCGCCCCCCGCCGCTCTTGACACAGTTATCTGGCTCAACCAGCTCGATGTCACATTTGATGGTTATTGCTCTGCATCAGCATGAGCCGTACGAAGAAGGAGATGGGGGGCACTTCGGAAAACATTCGCGGCATGCACGTTGACTTTGCCCCGTGGTACGAGCGTCTGCCCAAGCGCCTTCCGTATTAGCTTGACCAGTCTTTGTTGTTTTTTTAGTAATCATTCCAGAGACATTCTCTCTCTTTAATATATAACATGTATTCCACATCTTCTCTCACATCATACATCGCAACGTCCCCACGTTCTGGACGGCATTACCAAGGGGGGCATCGACGATGTCAGCCAAACCGGACTCATCCGAGCAGGCGGGGGTGGGATGGTTTAGGGGAGCCAGAGACATTTCGGCTTACAGCAATCCAGTGGCGTAGCTAGGATATTTTGCGCCCGGGGACGAACTATAAAATTGCCCCCCCCCCCCCCGTTTAATCACATACCAAAATGTAATTACATGACATGTCGGCTGTGTGTGGCGGGATATATAAACTTTTAGGTTGAGCTGTAGATTTGTACAGTAGTTTCAGGCTGCCGCGCCCGCCGCAATAAGTTATAATGTGACGTTGTAAGCCTCGTTTTGGCGCCCCTTTACCTTGGCGCCCGGGGACACATGTACCCCCCTGCCCCCCCCTAGCTATGCCTCTGCAGCAATCGGTGGGAGTGCATCGTTTCGCCGTGGGTGCGTGCAGATCGCGACGCGCTTTCTACACTGCCACGCGGACAAGGACAAAGGAGTCGGGCCACTGCAAGATCTCTCTCTCTGGAACGCGTTACCCCAGGAGCCTGCTATAGACCCAATAGAATGTTTTTTCTCCATCTTTGAATCATTATAAAGGCGTCTTCAGATGGGTAATTATGCATTATTGAATGTCACTATTGACATGCTGCTGTATATACAGATCAATACATCTGGGTGTTTGCTGCTGGTCATCGTTGTCGTGCAATCTGAATAATGCTCCCGTTTTCTCAAGAGAGTTCAACCGACAGCTGCTTCAATGGTAATGCCTTTACGTAGTCAAATGCGTGTAAGGAGTGCATATTTACGTGATCGTGTACGAATGCAAACAACTCTCGCTTAAACAGCCTAATCAGTAGGTTTGCCACCTGGAAATAAAGCAAAGCACAAAGACTGCACAATCAAATTAGCGAAATGCAATGATGAAATTATGGAAAAACTGATATCGGTATCGGATCGATATTGGTATCGTATCATGAAACATTATACCGTGACAACCCTACTAATCAAACTAAAGGAGGGACCTTTGCACTTGCATGTATATGTGTGCAGTAATAGCTAATAGTAGTGTGTATGTGTATTTTATATGGACCCAATGTATGTCGCATGCGTTCAAGACAATGCATTCATATATTATTTACGCATGAAATGCATTTACTCAATTATTCATGTTTCACATTCATACATACCTCATGCTACACTTGTGATGCATTTTAAGAAAGTAGATGTATTAATTAATTTCACGGAATTATTTCCACATTAAAATTAAAATGCGCATTTGCACAATGCGAATTAACTTCAGTAGGAATTGCTGTATAATGAACCCCCCACCCACAACTTAATTTCAGTGTACACAAATACGCAGTGTATTTCTACTCCGTGTATATATAGGCACATTAAATTACTTTTTTACGGTTGATGTTAGTGTAAACGCAAACAACATTCAAAATGTAAAATAATGGCAGGCATCTCCAGACGAACCGTCATGCGTCGTGTGCGTAATATCTCACAAGTGATTGTAAACCAAATGAAAACCCATTTACATTTCCTTTTCTCTTGTATGTGACCTTGGCCGTACAGTTTTGCATGCTGTGTTTTTACCCTGTAGCCTTTGTAGAAACCCTTCCACAGTCCCGCCCAGTGGGGCACCTCGATGCAATTGAACATATACTGCCAGTGTGATGCGGACACTTTCGCATTTAAGGCCACGTATGACTACAGAAGGGGCCTATGACCAAATAATTCACCCACAACGCGCCCAATCACACCAGATCTTAAAAAGCTAAGCAGACCTCGAAATATCTCGGACGCTAAGCAGGTTTGAGCCTGGATAGTCCTTGGAACGGGTGACCAACATGCAGAACAGGTTGTTATAGACTACGGAGCTATATGGTGGAGATAACCGAGGGAAATGCAGCAATATGGCTGTACCGGCCCTACAATGTCTATGTTCTCTGCTCTCACCAACCCACATGGGCCAGCATAGTGAATGAGGCATGGTCAATAACCCTCAAGACCCACGTGGTGTGGGGAGGCTGTCATCTAGCATTGGATTGACTTAAAGAACTGTACGTGACTGGCAAAGCACTTTTAGTAAATTATGGCTTTCAGAATAGGGATCTGCTGTTATTTTGATGACCGAATATCTTATGTTACACACGTATATGCATTCCTCTGCCCACGTGGCGAAAGTAATCTGTTAAAATTGCTCTGGCAATTTGAGGACTTTTGAAAACAAGGTTTTGATCTCTTGTCACAATTTTGTTTCCAAGCATGAGACTGCTTTAAGTTCGCCGCACACAAAGCATTCATTTATATACCCTACATGCACGCGATTGTCTACACTTATGTTTTTTAGATATTTAGTAATGTGCATGATGATTGAACGATTAAATGTATTTACTTATTGAAAACTAAATTCCGCGGAAAATGTTAGTACTCAGAGTAAACCTATGCCTATGAGTACATCTTACTAATACTCAAGCTGTACACGTATCTTCTTGGTTCTTTCGGTAAAGTCACGTAGAAGGGAAGTAATAAAATAATAAAAATAAAACATAATAAAATAATTCTCACGACGTTTCGGCCACAACGCAAGCAGCCGTCCTCAGGTGAAGAATGAAACACCACCAAGCTTGGAGCGTATATTTAAGCTGGGTTGGAGGGGGGGAGGTGGGAACAAGAGAGCCTTGACAAAATAATTTGCATATCAAGAGGAATTTAGCATATGGAAAATGCGTAGGAGGTATCCATATGCTAAATTCCTCTTGATATGCAAATTATTTTGTCAAGGCTCTCTTCTTCCCACCTCCCCCCCTCCAAACCAGCTTAAATCTACGCTCCGAGCTTGGTGGTGTTTCATTCTTCACCTGAGGACGGCTGCTTGCGTTGTGGCCGAAACGTCGTGAGAATTATTTTATTATGTTTTATTTTTATTATTGTATTACTTCCCTTCTACGTGACTTTACCGAAAGAACCAAGAAGATGAATCCCTGCAGTCACGAAAGCTTTAAATCGAAACTGTACACGTATATTTGCCACAAGTGTACTTGCTGTCTACCCTGTAGTGCGCGTACACCATTTATCATGGCCTCATCTTTTATAATCCACCAAACTCACACTGTCAATATTCTTTGGGTCTTTCGGTAAAGCCATGTAGATAAAAAACATAATAAATATAATAACAATATCACGACGTTTCGATCGCAATACAAGCAATCGTCATCAGGTGATATTATAATTGTTATATATTTTTTATCTACGTGGCTTTACCGAAAGACTCAAAGAATATGAATTTCTGCAGTCACAAAAGCTTTCAGTTAAGATTAACACTGTCAAGTTTATTTATTTATTTACAGAACCACACACGTATGATAATATAAAAACAGAAAAATTAAGTACATTTAAATACGTATTTCCAGATTTTGTCTCTAGATGGCAGACGTATCTTATGATACAATAATGTGGCGCCCTTGCACAACTGCACATCACAATGAGCAACATAATTTATTAGTTGTGGCCATGCCTGGGGGCTGCCCAGATGCTGTTGTGGGGCACTCTTTAATGTGAGGCCTGGGGATCTTGAAATCACAATTGACGAATTTCATTTCAGAATGTGCCCTATTCCATCCTGAGCGATCTGGCTTTCAAACCAAAATATAGCACAGACTCTGCGACACGCGATACTATTGACTTCGGCAGTCTC
Source organism: Lethenteron reissneri (assembly GCF_015708825.2). NCBI lineage: Eukaryota > Metazoa > Chordata > Hyperoartia > Petromyzontiformes > Petromyzontidae > Lethenteron > Lethenteron reissneri. The sequence goes on along the minus strand of NC_083790.1, from coordinate 7,227,431 downwards.
GAATCTCGTCATCATTGCGCCACCCTATTCCTCGACTCGTCTAAGGCGTTGATCACGCTGTAATGTAGCAAAGCCTAACATGCTTAAAATACTAATAGGGGTTTTCCCCTTTTTTCTGGCAACAAAACTGACACCTTTTGCAAGGAAATCATGCTTACATTAACCACAATACTTGCAGTCAAATGCAAACAAAAAACAATACTCTGATAATTTATGCATTGTCTTTGAAACTGATTGGTCCACACCAGAGACAGCTTTCTTTAAATCCTATTAGTATATTTTGGTACTGGCAAAGGAGGTCCCATGATGCTTAAAATTGTTTTAGGATTGTACATAAAACTGCATTTGCAACTATATTATCTGACCGATTTCAAATTGTCTCCCTTAATAATACATCAGTTTGACAGGAGCCCCAACACTGAGAGTTCATCAGGGCTCCGTGCTTGACCCTATCCTGTTTTTTTTCTTCTGAATGTCAACAATCTCGGCATCTATAATCTGTACTCTGACATTAAACCTTTCCTTGCTGATTACACAGCACTGATGACCTTTGGAAATTCCGTGGAGGAGTTACAAGAGCATCTACAATAGAACTTGGATAATCTTCAACTCCATCTTAATACCCTAAGACTGGTCCTCAACGCTAAAAGACCAAAGTTATGTTATTCTCCGGCTGCGCCAAACCTGTCTAGCCACCTGTACGTACGTTGAACTTCTTTCGCACCGTACTTAGCCAACCGTGTTAATCGGAGGTGCGGGGGAATGACAACAAACTAAACACAAAAAGCAATTATAAAGAAATGAGTTTTCAATCTAGATTTAAAAGTGCATAGCTCCAATGACTTACTAATATCGGAAAGAAGAGCGTTCCAGACGGCCACGGAAGTGCATCTGCGTATTGTAGCTCTGGACTCGCACCTTATTGAGCAGGTTGACAACTTCAAATATCTAAGCGTTATCCTGGACTCAAAACTGTCTATCATAACCCACATTGACCACATGGCCAATGAGATTAAAATTTTTTAAATTGGATTCCTACACAGAAACAAACACTGTATTCCACCTAGACTCCGTCTGAATATAGTTAAAGCCATCATCCGGTCCATATTTGATCGTTGTGCTTCTGGATCTGCCTTAAAACATCTCATTACATCAGAGCACTCTGCTTTTCATTATGCTCTTGACGCCCCCTCTAGACCTGATCATGGAAACGGAGGCAACGCGCAGCACGTCCAAGTAGGTAAGGTAATTGTACCCTTTTTACCGGGTAAAAGGGTAAAGGTAAAGGTGTCGACATGCCAAGGGGTAAGGGTAAAGGGTAGGGTAAAAGGTAGGCTCGTTGCTTTGTACCTTTTACCTTACCTGCTAAAGGGTAAAAGGTAGGGTAGAGTGATTGTATTGTGGTAAGGTAAAAGGTAGGGTAAAGGTAGGCTCATTGTTTTTACACTTTTACCTTACCTTGCCTGAGGCCTACGTCCAAGGTAGACAACTTCTAAATGGGGTTAAAATACATTACACCATCACAATGGGGGACATCAATGCAAAGGTAGGCAAACGGAACAGAGGTGAGAACATAGTTGGTACGTTTGGTATTTGTGAGAGATGAATATCCATTAGAGTTGACAACCAACAGGCACGTGAAGTTAATACGTATCTTCTTACAAACTATGGAACTTAGAAAGCGGACAGTGGAGTCGTCAAAAATGAACTCAATGTAGTTCTCGTGGTGAAGCCCATGATTGCCAGGGTTGCCTCTATCCTCGCCAAATTCAACGTGGGAAAGGATCATTGCCAGGTTGCAGAGACAGTTACGCTTCAATGTTCTGAAGGTGAGGACAAAGCAAATGAAAGGCAGGAAAAGTAGTCGATGAGAATTTAAAATACGGTTCTGGGGGGGGAGGATAAATTCGACTGATTCTAAGTAATCTATGCAAATCAAGAGGGAAGCAACATCATGCAGTGGATGTGCCCACTACACGTAATGAAATAACTACATTGTAATGGGAGGTGCATGCTAAGTGAAACTGCGAAGAGCATGATGAAAACAGGGAGAGATGAAAATGCCTATTAACAAAAGGGCAGAATTCACAGAATTATGCAAAACGATTAGGAAAAGAATGAAACCATGAATCGGAGAACTCAACGCAAAAGTGATTAAAGATCTAATGATAAATAATAGAAGCATGAATGCAGTATAATATATATATTGATGATTGGTCTATGATAAAGGGTAGACCTCACCATTGCCAGCTGTACATTCACTCAAATCTGTGCCCCAGTTATATCCGGAGAGACCATCACTGGGCTGACTTCTTCTGATAGGTCTTCTTAATGAAATCCTCAAAATATCTCAATTACTAAACACTAGCATAGCCTCTGAACTGCCTCCTTAAATCCACTTGCTCAAACTTTGTTTGGTAAAAAAAATCATTTTCTGTGTTGCTGCCCCACATTTCTGGAATATCCTTGACGCTCAACTAAAGATTGATCCCCTCCCTTCGCGCACCGCTTCTCCCTCTTTACTCCCCTTATTAAACCGAAGCACAGCGTGTACTTGCACCTGCACATAACATTTGTCGGGCACCTCTTGCTCCCACACGCTTGTACATGTCTCTTTCGATGTGCGTCTGTTAATTTCACCGTTGGGATCAAATATAGAGCTTACATTTCGATTTAAAGCTTTCGTGACTGCAGGGATTAATCTTCTTGGTTCTTTCGGTAAAGTCACGTAGAAGGGAAATAATAAAATAAGAAAAATAAAACATAATAAAATATTAGAAAATTTAGAAAGTTTTATTTTTATTATTTTATTATTTCCCATCTACGTGACTTTACCGAAAGAACCAAAAGATATAGAGCTTACTTGCACCTGTACGTAGATTATTTTTTTCTGGTACATCTTGCCCTCCTATTAGAGTTGCACTGCTTTTGTTTTATTCGCGTGTGTTTCGTTTACGACGACCATAAAATAGGCCGCTTGTTAGTGGTGCAATATTCATTAAGGACCCTCTACTTATTTATCCGCAACGTCAATATTTTTGCTGTCTTTGTTTTATTGCTGCTGTGCTCACGCACTAAAGATCTCCCATGCTAAAATAGACGGGACGAACTGTGTAAGGAATTAAATAAACTCTAAAACTCAGACTCTGTCTATTTGCCTCCCCTCCCAGTCCGCCCGCCACCTCTGGGCAGCCCCTGCTCACGCCTCACATAGGTGTAGGGGTTGTTACGGGGAGAAAGGCGGACAGAAACACAAGGGTGTCTGCACCCATACACGGGTGTCTACATCCACGTTCGCATCGGTTAACCACTGGGGGGCCATGGGGGCGCTGTGATCCCCCATAACTCCACCCCTCGGAGAGGATTCCTATAAAAGGCGGGGAGCCAGAGAGCTCAGGGCCAGTGTGTTAGAAGCTTACCAGTGAAGAATGAAGACAGGCAGAATAGGCCCTGGGACTCCCCTGGCTCACTGTCCTTGTCAGGGCCGAGCTGGGCAAGCTAGTGGCGCGGCCCCAAGAGCTTCTGGACCTCTGCTCTTGTAAGAGCAAGGCCGGGTTAGCTGGGTGCCGGGATCCGTGCTTGACCAGGGCCGGATCAGATAGCCTCCCATAGCACTATTAGAGGAGGACTGGGAATAGGACAGAGGGAATAGTGCTAGGGGTGTTTTACATTGAGTACGGGTGAAGGGGCCGTTACCCCTTCAAGTATTGTTACCGCCCTTGGGTTGAATAAAAGAGTGTGCCTCGACTACATCGTCTGTCTCCCTGGGAACTCACTACACAGGCATTAGACGAGTCCCCGAAGCGCCGACGGGAATAATAAGAAGCACAGCTGAGCAGGAGCGCTTGCCCTCCTGGCAAGCGGCACAAAAAAGGAAACTTGGAATCGCAAAAACAACAAGTTTCCAAGAAAACACATGACTCTGTGTAACAATGCAGTGTACATTAAATACACGTTCACAGATTGCAACTCGCGTATCAGTGACATCAGTGTTGGCTGAAGCGGCAAGCTGATATTAGGGGGGTTTGTGTGTGTTCTGAGGGCGTATATTATACCTTTAGTGGTTCGTAAGTTATTCAAATTCTCCTTATTGAAATAAACTATCACGTTTTCATCGGATATTAAAACACACGTTTGCACCCACATTATAAGATACTATAAATAATATTCTATGAGTTTAACACGTAGGCTTTCGCGACCAATATCATCTATAATAGATAATAGAGTTTTGTTTGGGTTAGATTGCGTAAATATGAATGTGTCGTTAAACCCGCCACCACCCGACACAGCCAGCTAGTAAGGTTTGTCTCGTAAACAGAACGTGCCAATTCGTCACTAGTACAGCACGCCGGTGTGTTGGAGAGCCAAGCCACAACATTTACAATCTGAGTACGACGTTTTGCTAGTAATTACAACTAGCTTCATCAGGCGACAGCCAGATTTGTGGAGAAGTCCACCTGTTTCGTTCCATATATAGAGGGGTAGATGTGGTGACCACACTTCTTCTTGAGTCAACGTACATTATGCATGCACATCATGTGAGCCCACTGATGTTGTCCTTCCTGTTCATTGTGTGTACTAAATAGCCATACCAACGGTAATCCCTATTGAAGTATGGTGGCCTGTATAGGCATGCATTTAAACAATGTATTATTTGATTATTTGCTTCCAAACAGTGCAAATTATTTGTATTTCTTTCAATTTCGATAGATTCTCTAATTAGTCTTGGCCAGTAGTAGCTCGTTTTGCACGTAACTTCAACATTATCTAAATGAATTCAGTGTCCTTGTTGGCACACGTGTTCTGCTACTGCTGACAGTTGTATTTGGGAATATATAATATTTATTTGGTGTTCTTTTAGTCTCGTGCTGATCATTCGTCCTGTTTGCCCAACAGCATTTGCCACAAGTGCAGTTAATCCATTACACACCTTCTGTTGATAGCTTCGGTAATACATCTTTTTAACCAGATATTAATTTCTGTATTTTATGTACTGTGCCAAATCTGACTCGGATGTTTTGTGTTTCCAAACATCTGGCTAGTTTATCAGTTACTCCCGCAATGTATGGTATGTTAATGTAGGGCTGTATTGAATAAAATCAAAGATTTACTCGATGAAGGTACCTTAAGATTTAACGAGACGTAAAACAACGGCAACCATTGCCAAGTCATCAATTCCGAAGGAAGAGCGATACCTGATCAAACCAAGGGCATCAAAACCACCAAGACTTTATGGTCTACCAAAAATTAACAAACCTGATGTCCCATTAAGACCCATAGTTAGCACAATAGGCTCTGCCACATACAAATAAGCACAATACATAACGAAAAAAATGCAGCCCTACATCGGTAGGACCTCCTCGTTCATAAAAACTCTGAATATCTCGTAAATATAATTAAAGATAATAAGATATTAAGCTTAACCCTAAATATATTCTCGTAAGTTTTGATGTGACTTCTCTGTTCACGAGGGTTCCGGTCAACGAGTCAATTAAATTACTCGACACTCTGGTAACATTGTCTAAAGAACACCTGTTTCTTGTGGAAAGGTAACTTCTATAAACAAATGGAAGCAGCAGTAATGGGCTCTCCTTTGTCTCCTGTGATAGCGAATTTGTACATGGAAGATTTTGAAACTAAAGCGATGCGTCATCCAATATGTGGATGACACATTGGCGGTCCGGCCACATGGCAAAGATTCTAAATCATCTCAACTTGCAAAACCCACCAATCCAGTTCACCATGGAAGTGGAAGCTGACAGAACTCTACCATTTCTGGGTATTCTGCTCGGACGGGGTCGAAATGGTAAAATAATACACAGTGTTTACCGAAAGAAAACACACACTGACGTCTATCTGAATGCAGTCACACCATCACCCCGCACAGAAATCTGCTCTCATCAAAACGCTCATTCATCGGGCTAAGATGAATGAGCGCCTTGATGAGTGAAATTAATCATGTTAAAGAAGCCCTGCAAATGAACAGTTACAATGATGCACAAATCAACAGGGCTTTAAATGCCAAAACCAAATCAAATAACACGAGCATTAAAACTGCCCAAGTAATGAAAACGATAAAAATGCCGTGCATTGCGGGAGTAACTGATACACTAGCCAGATGTTTGGAAAAACAAAACATCCGAATCAGATTTGGCACGGTACATAAAATACAGAAATTAATATCTGGTTCGAAAGATGTATTACCGAAGCTATCAACAGAAGGAGTGTACCGGATTAACTGCACTTGTGGAAAATGCTATGTTGGCTGTGTCGGGTGGTGGCGGGTTTAACGACACATTTATATATGTACGCGATCTAACCCAAAACAGATTCTATCATGGAGAATACTCCATGATTAATTACAAATTTAAGCATTTTTTGTGCATGGCTCATCGTATAAATATACAAAAGCTCAGTTGAGCGTTGCACCTTTGCTAAATGCCCATAAACTGTATGCTCGCTGTAGTTTTAAATTGTGAGTATATACTGCACGTAGATAAACATTATTAACAGGATTTTCCTTCTTATAACAACGTATTAATAGAGTGCTGGCTAAAATGTGAGAGTTTTTAAAATATTAAATTAACATTGTGTTAACAGTTTAATTATAGCTTTCCATTGAATGAACAGCTTTTTAAAGATTGCCCGTAATTCAACGAGGATTCAAATTATCACGTGATTTTATTCAACTTCAATTTGTTAAAGTGGTCTACATGTAATTTCCATATGTTTATGTTAATCCGCACTTGAATTAAATATTGTTCACGTCTTACAGAATAAAATGACACTTGAAAAAATATGGGTAATTATTTTTAATGCAGCTTAAAATAAGCAAATATGTAATTTGGGAGCTGTAATAAGGTCCAAAAAGTATAATGGCAAGTTCAACAACAATGTCTGTTTTTATTTTATTTATTGCAGAGTTAAACCACTAATTACATATTATAGAGTGCTAAAAATTGTTGTCTTAAGATTTAAAAGGATGTGTAATAAAATAATAGGACTACATTTTAAAATGTTCTGGAATAAACCACCATAATTCCTTTTATACTGTTTCTTTGTATTTTCTTTTGCAGTAATGGAAAACGTTTAATAATGTATTGTATTGACAGTGTACGTGCTTTTAACCTACATAGTTGAAGTTAACTAAGGATGGCTGAAAATTATAGACAATGCAAGGGAGCAATTAAATTTGGTTATACAAATGGGTTTTGTAAATGTATGTTTAAAAACTCTACTTTGTGATTTAACGTTTAAGGACGTAAATAACACTGCTGTAAGATATGTTATAATATATTAATATTTAATTATTACAAAAATATGTAATGAACACTTTAATGCCCAGAAAAAAGCTTTTTGGAAAAAGGCACTTATGGAAAAACGTGATGGACGTGCAATGTTATGCTCTTTAGAAGAGCCCAAATATTAAACCTGAGCACGGGTTTGTTTTTAAACATTTGTTTTTAAACATGTTGTGCAGAATAGAATTGCACAAGTGAATCTTTCACTCGTTTTCCCATGTGTAAGTCTGTCTGTTTCAGCTCAGAGTTGGACCATTTCCAGTGTTTGTTCAAGATTCCTCATCCCAAGCACCCACAGGGACGTTTAGAAGTACGCATTTCTCAATTTGTAACAGAGCGAAGGTCCGTTGAGATACAGAATTTTTACTTTATAGACGAGATACGGTGCACGTGGTGGGTTTTCAGCTGGGGAACTAAACTCGCTTCCAAAGCCATCACAAAGCCACTGAGATATGCTTCGGTCTTTTAAAAATAATGTTCATAGCTGATTGGAATACGATCTTGAGAATACTTTTTCACGAATTTATTTTGTTATTTTTTTTTTGGTGCGCACAGCCATGCCCAAGAAGGCTGACACCACCAAGCTCGCTGTGTGTGAAAGGGCAGAGCACCATTGCATTGTTGTTTCTTGCATTGACCATCCGCATGGCCTTAATCTAATCTAAGTTGTCTTGTGGTTGTTGTTGTTGTTTGACTTGCATCCCATTGGGATTTTTGCACACAGCGTTGGTGTACGGTGTTTTTCTGCAATATTTTGCAGTTTTTTCTTGGATTTTCTGTTTGCACTTAGTCACATATTCACTTTAAGATGTTTTTGTTCATGTTTTTGTTTTTTTGTTGTTGCGGTTGCACCCGAGTCAAGAAACGAATGGCTCACAGGGCTATACCTAATAAATTAACTTGAACTTGAATTTGAGGCCTCGGTGTTGTATTCTCGTGGGGAAGCAGCTGACATTGCATTCAACCTCCGAGCCTCCGAGACACGTCCCAATGCTGTGTTAGCACCACGGAATCCTGCTGATAATACTCCTGCTGTTATGGAGTGACTCACGCTGCCAGCTATGGCTGCAAATTCTAGATTTGAAGCTTTCGTGACTGCAAGGATTCATACTCTTAGTTTTTTCGGTAAAGTCACGTAGGTAAAAAAATGTAATTATAATTAATAAAAATAAAATAATACAAAATAAAAATCACGACGTTTCGGAGGCAACACAAGTCTCCGTCATCAGGTGGAACCGTCACAGCCAGATTTGCTGCATCATCAGGTGAGGCCGTCTGGCTGTGACGGTCCCACCTGATGACGGAGACTTGTGTTGCCTCCGAAACGTCGTGATTTTTATTTATTATTATTTTATTTTTATTAATTTGAATTTAATTTTTTTACCTACGTGACTTTACCGAAAAAACTAAGAGTATGGCTGCAAAGTTTGTTCAATTTGAATCACAGTTCCTATGATCACTGTTGTTACATTGTTTTTAAAGCTTTATTTTGGTGATTTCGAAAACGTGTGGTTAAGCCACGTTTATTTGTTTGTTGAAGTACAGAGTAAGCCTGATCACTTTTATATAAATTGTCTCATGGCTGTTATTGTTTGACTTGCATCCCACTGGGATTTTTGCACACAGCGTTGTTATACGGTGCTTTTTGCTGGAAGATTTTGCTGTTTTTTCCTGGATGTTTCTGTTGCGTGTCGTCACTTTAGGATGCTCTTTGTTCATGTTTTTGTTTGTTGCGTTTGCACCCGAGTCAAGGGCCGCATGGCATAAATGAAACTTGAAATTCAACGAGGAAGTAGAGATCAGATTAAGAAAAACATAGCAAACTAACATTATTAAAAAATTAAAATTAAACTAAATTATGGATTACATTTCATACAAAAAAAACCTTCCTACAAATGACCGTTCATGCAAGTATTAAAGATTGTGTAGATTTCAAATCATAGTATTAAAACGTGGGAATCTAATTTGTTATCGTAATTTAATGAGATTTTTTCCTGAATATAAATGAAATTGTACTTCTACCAGAGCTGTTAATGAACTGTCAAGCACCATGCAGACCTGTGGGATGCCTGCAATGACATTTTTTTTCAAGCTTTCATTTTTATTCCGCTGATAATTACATTGGCAATTAATCATTTTGAAAGCACTCATTTTATACTTTCGTATTTAGTCTTCCCAGTACCTACACATGACTACTTGTACATCATTATCATGGCGAATATCATTCTTTGATGGATTACATGGTAGTACTTATCTTACCAATGACAAGCGGTCCTCTGTAAAAGTGACATGTTCTGCATATGCTATGGATTAAATGTAAAAACTGTAATGTATTACAAAAATGTATGGTATTAATACGTACTCATGGTTGGGGATAACCACTGCATATTTAATAATGCAGTACTGCAGGAATTAAATACGTAGATTTTTTTTTAAACATAACTTTTACTACAAAAAATGTCCTGCACCTCTTGTACAAATGACAAATATGACTAAATTACAGCACATATTACTACATGTGATCCATATACATCACACACGTCGGCCCTACGCTGTGCTGTCAAATATGTTGCGAGTTTGTTTGATGGTGTGACTCGGTAATCTCAACAACAACAACAAAAACATCCTCCTCGGCGTAGCCTGAGGGTTCCATCTGCGTGGTGAAATGTGCGGTGTTATCATGTCAGCAAACACCTATTGAACAAAATGATGGGTATCAACCCACGCACAACACTCGTGCCCATTACCCCAAGGTGATATGAAGTAATATCCAGCGCTGTGTCAAGTGCAAAGTGAAACTGCGGGGTGTTTTGAAGCTACCATGAGGGAAATAACGTGATGATAATATAAAAGACGAGTTTGCGACACCACACGTTCCAAACTCACAGACCGGCTTTCTCTCGTGCAATTTTTTTTTATCCTTTGCTGTTGCTGCTTATATTGTTCGATGCTATTTTAAACGAGTGAATTGTGTTTTTACGTGATTTTTTTTTCTCTCCGATTTTGCTGGGAGCGCTGAGCTGACACGCCGCTGAAAGCCTGGGTGTGAATCCAGGCAGTAGCCCGTGATTAGTGCGCGCTCTCAAGCGTAGCGAGTGGATAATCCTCGGCCCGGTCGCCAAATGACTGCACGGTAAATCCGATTTTGCACTTAATTTGAACAAAAAAAAATCTGCTCAGAGAAATAAACACGTTGGTTTGACCGTCATGCAATGAGCATTTGTTTTGTAACTGGGTGAGTGGGAAAATGCCGTACCCTGCCCCAATACAAAGTGACACTTCATAATTCAGAAGCAGCTTTGTAATGTCTCTTTCCGCGGATTGTTCTCTAATGTGTCGTGATTTCCTAACCTGGGATAGTTCTGAATCGATTACTTGTCCCATGGCATGACGCTGACAACATAGTCAGGATAACATTGCACATTTTAAAGTACATTTTCCAAACTCGAACTTTTGGTTGCAACACAATGCATATATTGAATAATGACCTGTTTCCTTCAACATTAACCGCATTCAAACTAATATCGTGATGCATTTTATAATCGGTCTGTGTGTTCGAAAAAGTGTTGCGGGCTGTCTGGCGGAAGGAACCAAATGGACGGTCACGTCCAAAGGATAGTCGCGTTGCTCGTTATTATCATACTGAAAATACACTGATTGTTTTTGGATGCTATGAGATCTCTTTTACCAGTGGCAAAATATAGTAGTAGGTTTTTACCCTTTTAAACTGATGCCTTGAATACCCGGCCGGGTACGGGTAGGGTACGGGTACGGCTGGGTACAGGTACCCGTTTGCGACTCTGGTGCGGCCGGGTACAGGTACGGGTAAGGAATCAAAACCCGTTTGCGACCTCTGCCCTGGTGTGAGTATACTCCTCGCACATAGTCCAGCGCAGTGAAAGAACGCACGAGGCAGATGGTGTGATGCACTGTCGTGGTTTTTTTCCCCGTTATTATATCATTACAGAAATTATCTGAATGTAGGGATGCCGTTTAATTGCAAACAACTTAATCACCCCCGCCGCCCCATCTCCCTGGAATACAAAAAAAAAACATCTAGCTTGTGAGCTCAAAGCTGCTGAGAAAAAAAGGAAATTAACATTGCCTACTTTGGACTTTAATAGATAGATATTTGATTATTATTACGAGTGACTTTGTTTACACTTGCCATTGGGAGGCTCGGGAGCAGAGAAACGCAAGAGAGAACCCATGGCCTTACATTCTCTGGTGAATATCAACAAAATACCAAATTTCGGGGTCTAAAAGAGGGGGGGGGGGGGGCGTCAGGCTGACAGCTGCCCCATCGCGCACCCCTCGGATCCGCCAATGCACACGCGGAACAATTCATGGTCTTCTATGACAACGACGGCGCTCGCTCATGACGGTCTATTCTAAAGTGCACCGCGTTGTATCTGCAAACGGATTTCGTGGATGTCTGGTAGCGAGCACAGCTTCAGGCAAGGCGAGATTGGAGACGCAGCTCCAACAGCGGGCAAGTGCAGGAGACCTCAATATCACCCCCCCCCCCATCGTCCTCACATCCAGCCTCATAATTGGAGTACTGTATATCAATTTAATTTTATTTCTTAAGAAAAAAAAAATTTTGGCCGTGATGGCAGCGGCTAATACAATAATGCAAGTTCATAGGTGCAAAGCCTTGAGCATCGATATTTAATCCACTCAGGGTTTGTCGTGTTGCGTGGATGTGCGGTGTTTTTTTGCGCTGTGCCTTTGGCTGTTTTTGCCATCCGGACCCGCCATGTGTTGACCCTGCAGGGGCTGAGGCTGTCGGCCCAGCTGCTCGCCCCACTTGTTAGATGCGTCGTTTGGATCGTGCGATGGGTGTGCAAACCTCCGAGCAGCAGTAATCTGGCTCTCCGGATTGGCACGATCGAGTGGGCTGGAAATTAAACACCGGCGCTCGATTTCAAAGCCTTCAGTCATTTGTCGTGACACGTTCATAACGCAATGGGGACGTATTTTAGTTATACAATGAATTTCACCCATGCTGGGTTGTCAAGACGTCCCATGTCACGTCAATTCACACGTTACGCCGATTGCCGGTGTGGTGATTGCGGTCAAATTGGACGGCTGTACAAAGATGCTCCGAGCATCCCGGCCACCAGCGGTGCTGCATTCTCGGTAATGATAGCATGGTTTGCTCAGGTTCACTTACGAGTGAATTGAGGCCACTCGCATTGAATAAAACACAAGCAACAAAGAGGTGTGATTTCAACACGTGGACATATATCAGAATCTGAATTTGTGCTCACCCTGGAGAAATCCGATGAGCTATTAGGCTCTTTTTGACAGATGTCCAGTCGGGGCGGGTCATATAGTTACAATAACAAACAATGCCAAGACGCGATAGGAGTGCAAAGTATAAGAAAGGTAAGAAAATAACTTAAAATAAATAGATTACATTAATGATAATAATAATAATAGGGGTTTTACCATTTTTTCTGGCAACAAAACTGAAATTTTTCTTCTTCTAGATTTGAAGCTTTCGTGACTGCAAGGAATCATATTCTTAGGTTTTTTTCGGTAAAAACCTAAGAATATGAAACCTTTTTACAAGGATTCATGTCTGCATTAACCACAATACTTGCAGTCAAAATGCAAACAAACACACACTATGATAATATATACATTGTCTTTGAAACTGATTGGTCCACACCAAGGGACGGCCCTATTATTATATTTTGGTACTGGCAAAGGAGGTCTAATGAAATAGATTACAACTAAACTATTTTTTATTATTTTACCAGGTAAAGCCCACTTAGCTATTTTTTTCATTTTCAAAAGCGACCTCGCCACAAATGAAAGCTCAACGAAGTGGCTTATCACGTGGAAATCTATAGCAGTCGAAGAATATATGCACACGCTATACTGTACATGCAGTGAGCACTAAAATATGAGTAAGATGTGTCAGGGTTGTGTAATGATAGCCAATGTTCGGTTCCCAATCTTTTGTATGCAGTCTCTCTTTTTGTTGGTCTCTCTGATGCTTGCATACAACACGGCTCTGTGATGTCTCGCAAAGATGCAGAGTGAGTGAAAATCTGCCAATGAAGTTCGCTCATTCGTTCGACGAAGGGCCACAAAGCAGCCATGATGGAATATTATTGTGACTACAGTTTCAGAAAAAAAGGTCGGAATTGGGAAGGAATGAGGCGTGCTGTATAACCCAAGCCCTTCTCTGCCATTTTCACTGCAAGCAATTCACGGCCATTACTCCCAATTCAGTGTGACGTAACGATGGAAAACGCGTTTCCAGCTTTTGTTTTAATTGCACTGCAGAGTGCCAGGCAAGAAGGTTGTCTTCCAGTTATTCAAAAACTCCAGCGGACTGGAATTGAAGCCAAACTAAAACCACAGGGCCGCTGGGGCAGTATAACAAGACATTCCAGATGTTTAAAGGTTTCGCACAATGGCACGATAAGGTAGATATTAAAACAATAATTTTGGTCCGAAAAAAGCCGTAACATATTAAAATGGTGAAAGCTTCTATATCACCTCTGCAGTAAACGCCGCGGGGCATGCAGCGCCGTATGCTATGCATACAAAAGAATATTTATATTAAAGAAGGAGAAAATACAGTGCAGTAGTACAAAAGGTTTTTTTTGTGTGTAAGGGTGAATGAATTACGGATTCTGGCGTACAGAATAACAGACCGCCTCGTTGCCAATTGCTGAAAGTCGCTGGTGGGTTTGAAAAATCAGGGTGTTTATCGCAAGATTGTGTCAATATTGGCATCCAGCAGTGTTGGGTCTGCTGTGGATTAAGTGACGGCAGTAGCCAAGCCTAGATGGTGGAATTCCATGGCTTCATTTCCATGCCGGCTGCCTCTGAGAATCGAGGAGGCTTGCCAGCTGCTGCTGCTGCAGGGCCATTTAAAGGGACCGCAACACGAGCTCTGCAATGTGCACTTGAACGTGTTTGTCAGCGTGGTCAAATGATGATGGTTGGAGTCTAATTTTGTTTATTAATGAAATTCTATGAGTACAGTATATATAGAGGGCACTGAGCATGTGTGCTGGGAGTACACATTACAATTAATGTAACGTTAGGCTGCTCAGTCAATGGCCAGGGTCAACGGCGGCGTGGTGTATTCCGCAAATATGCCCGACTGTGAGGGCGGGCACAAGCCGGCGTGAGTAGGTTAAACGTTGAGTTTTATAAGGGCACCACGGGGTGACCAGCCCTTCCCCACCCAACCGCTCCCCACCCTCCCCTCCCCACCCAGCCACTGGCTCCCCTCCCAGCCCCTCCCTGCACGACGGACGGACGGACACAATAATCCCCTGTGGGCTGGTGGAACCAGTGGGTTCTTACCAGTATAACTTCTAGCCCTTTGCCCAGTCACTGCCGGGATAAACGCCTCCCACTGCCTTGTGGGTAATGTGGGTTGTTTGATCACACTTCCCTACGCTGGTGAAGGTAGAGGCCCAGGACCCGTGTAGATTTCCTTCGCTTGCCTTTGATGTTGCCCATGGCCAGGAATTGAACTCAGGTGGCCGTGGTTCTTAGCGTTGGGTGGTAATTGCTGTGGCACTGAGCCACAATGAATGGAATGACCTTTATTTACAACCAAGGGAAGCCAGTGGGACCTGTCTCACAAGGGCAACCTGGGTTTTTTTTGTTACGAAGACAGTCATTGTTGATGCTCACCTCCATTTTGACTTAAAACTTTCGTGACTGCAGGAATTCATATTTCTTGGTTCTTTCGGTAAAGTCACGTGGATAGAAAATGATGACGACCGCTTGTGTTGCGATCGAAACGTCGTGGGTTTTTTTGCTTTCATTATTTTCAATGTATTATTTGTATTTATTATTTTTAAATTTATTAATTTATTATTTTTATTTTATATCTACGTGACTTTACCAAAAAAACCAAGAATTTGAACTCCATACAGTATCTTTTGGTTTGAGCTATGACAATGTCTTGCTTCCAAATACGCAATGGTGTTTGCTGAGTTTCAAAGCAGACGTTATACTTTCTCATCACGAGCCTGCAGCACTACTGACCGTGTGCGGCAATAAAAATCATTCTCTGCTGGTGTGCATAACCACACACAAAGCTGCGTGACGTTTAAGCGATTCCCGAATTATTATTATTATTATTGTCATTAAAACATATGATCAGAACTTCCAACATCAATTATATGGTGAATACAAAAAAATTGCAATAACATAAATGCGTATTTTTTCCATAAACCACAAATGCTAAAATGTCACTTGGCATTTGTGGCTGACATTAAGCGCGAAGTGACAAGCCCTCTGGTTGAGAACCCAGCTGCTTCTTTAGCGCTGATGTAAACAAATAGGACAGCATTTTTGCAAAATGTATTCCTCCCAGACTGAAAGCATATCTGAGCACTGTGCACTTCCAACATGGGTGCTAAGTGTGCAGTGGACAGTTGTGCTTACTCTTAGCATTATCTGGGACTATCAGACAGAGACATCGGGTTAGCGAATCAGTGGAATCCCGTGGCTGGCATGGGCTGTGGTACAAGGAATAATATATGACGCTCTGTCTCAATCAAATCACAAGTACATTCGGTATTCGTGCCTATCATGAAGGTGCTATATTTCACGGACATAGTCGGTGTTATCGGAGTTTCACTTTGCTGTGCATAATGCTCACTGCATATGTTGTGGATACATTTTAAAATTTGGACCATGACTCCGCCAATACGATGGCCTAACCCTTGGCAAATGACGTCATGGAACCAACGTCTGTTGTGAAGCAGACGGTGTGTATTTTATGCTGAATGCACCATAGCAGTATTAACCCAGGGCGTCCTGCTGGATTCGAACCGCAAAACCTCTGCAACAAACAGCGAACGCGCGACCGCTGGGCCATGGCATCATCCTCATCCCCCCCCTCGGGGCCAGAGGGCTCCTCCAGCCAGCGGGTCTTGGAGCAGTTTAACCGCCTGCACTCTCTGCATAAAAGCACATTATAATACGTTCAGCAACAAATACCACTTGCTGTGTATACTGCGCTGAATTTTATAATTACCATTGCGTTGTATATGTTCTTGTATATTGGAGAGAATGTTTATATATTTTTCCATTGCCACATTACAGTGCATAATCCATTTCTTGAACATGATGTTACGCTGCAGACAGTGTTAGACCTGTGGGATGCGGACATCTCTGCCAGTGTTCGACACTTATTTCATTATAGTGGGGCGAATGTAGAAATAAATCATTAAAACTCCTTGAGCCACGTATTTGGTGATATTAATCATTTTAATAACAAAATATACCGAAATGATAATTGAACTTTCTTTAACATTTTCACACAACAACTTTAAATGTCAGCTCTATGAATCCGAATTTTCTTTTGGATTACGGCGGCACGCTGTTACACGCTTCACTGCTGGCAATATCGACATCCAGACTCAAAACACATTCCCTTACAACAGGAATTATAAGTATTGACAGACTTCTCAGAAAATACTGGCCGATTGTGCAATTTAATGTGCATCACTTGAGGCCCATTACAGCTTTACAGATGTAGCCTTCGCGACCACGGGGCACTGTGAATCGTGACAGTAATATGACCTTGGTGCTTTCAAGCCAGCTTTTGTAAAAGCCGGCAATTTATAAAGCAATTTGAGTGCTATAAACGAACACACATTAACGCTGTTTGTTGGCCTTACATTTACGTTCGAGCTTGAACTTGCTGTGCTGCGACAATATTTTGGTGGGGGGAAGAAAAAAAACACCACCCCACTAAACAATGGCATGAAACAAGAGGGGGCACATTTTCGACAGTGACAGCCACGGGGCGTACTTTGTCAGCCCCTAAAGTGCGCAAAATTATGCTCACGTTTTGACGGAGGAGATCGATATGTCTCCAAGTGGCATGTTGAAAATATCAGGAAGCCGTCTCGCAAAATGGCAATTTGTTCGCACTTACGAATGAGGTCGAGGCAAGAAATAAAGTTTTAGGTGAAAATCTCTCGCACGGATTCTCCAAGAGCTGAAGTGTCCATTCCGTACAGTCGAGTGTGCAAAGTGCTCGTGAAGGAGTCGACAATAATACATCAACCGTATGCAGTCAATAACAAGACCGCGGCTTTAAAACCTCCCCGAGATATTGGACAGCGTCTGAGCAGTTATGCGATTTGCTTATGATCCATTTCAAAATGCCACGAATCTTCATCAGATTTACCCCAACATAAACAGTTCAAAATTTGCACACGTTTTTTTATATTTTTTTGTGTGAATTGCTGTAGTTCTAATTTATATATATCTATTTTATAAATATAAAGGTTAAGACGCTGCCCTGCAAATCCTTATGGAGCCATTGTTGGCAGAAGGGCCTCCACTCGAGTGAGCTCTAGAGTGCCCGCTCTCTCTATGGAATCTTTGCCTACTCCTCCACACTTGGACAGACGTCTAGGGAACGGTGGGAGTCCCCACACTTTTCCCCACCGCACGCGGCCTGCCGATCAACTAACTGCGGAGTGTAACCCGTTCAAATTGCGGGGTGGGCAGAGATGGGTGGGCATTAGAGGTAGGTATTTAACATTCTTTTTTAAAATATATAAATCATAGAAAATAGTTCATTTAATTATTTTAACACATGGGACAGTAATGAAATCAATCCATTTTGCGGAATTTATTATTGTGATTTATTTAAGAAAGAATTGAAATTGAAATTTAATTTGCGTTATTAATAGTTCATAGCACTTTACACTGTTGCATGTGGCACATGCTAATTAATCCATAGTTGGAATGGGAGACGTTAATTTTATTTTATAGTAGCTATTTGTTTTGTTATTATTTAAATGGAACTACACTTACTTCCAATTATATTTCACTGTTAAGCATAACCCATAATAATTAACAACGGGGGGGGGGGGGGAGGGAGGGGGGAGCGCTGGCTATCAGAGTCTAACAAACAAGCGAAGTCCAATACTTTCTGCCAACGATGACAAAAACAAGAACCATCACAATAGGAGCACGTGTGCAGCTACGGCTGAGAGCATTGTGCGTGGGCGGTATGGTGGTCCGTTTGGTAGCGGGGCGCCTCTCTCTCTGTCGAGGTTGTATTGTTCTTTCCCGTGTTCCGCACGGCTTCAGTGCCGGATTAAGCGAGTGCGGGGCCTGTAGCATATGTTAGAAAGGGCCCTTAGGTAAAAAAAAAACACGCAAATATTAAAACACACATTTTTTACTTGCATAGTAAAGTAATTGATTTTTTCATTTGCTATACAGCCAGATAATACGACAAATCACTAACATTAAACACACAGTGCATTGATGTTCTCAACCCGGTCAACAATGACTGCACAAAAAAAGCCCATCGCATTTCGTTTGGTTCTGCACTCAATTTGGCTAAATTCCAGCTCTCACAATTAATTGATTGGTTTGACAGTCACGTGACAAACCTCCCTTTTATATGCAGTGCTGCTCTCTACTCTGTGTGGACCAGAGGTCAAGTGCAAGGGATCTCAGACGTAGCTCTGTGAAATCTGCTTCCGTTGGGCTGCTTCGTGAGCGATCCTAAATCATGATTTTATCTCGTTCTATAACAACTGGGATATTTTTGGGGGTAAATAATGAAAAAATAACGTTGCTTTAGTAATGTTTATGCAGCCCTGCCTATATTTTTTATATATTTTATCCGGCAACAATCATAACCGAGAGCACAGGCCGACGCCGAAGAATGTGGGCACACGTCTGACGGAAGCCCTCCTCTTCGCTGCAGCTCCATCGCGCCCGTGGGGTCACCAATGGAGCAGACGCGTGGCTCCGGCGAGACGCTTTACTTTTCATAAAGGTCCTCTGGGTGTGTGGTTCCTTGTGCCATCAGCTTGGCCGCCGTCAGAGTCTCCGGACAGGCGCCAAGAGCGCCACTCTGCCAGAGATCGCAAACGGGTTTTGATTCCTTACCCGTACCCGTACCCGGCCGCACCAGGGTCGCAAATGGGTACCCCACTCTGCGTATGAACAGACGATTGAGTGGATAACAACATCTAAATCCATACGAAAGAAGAAGAAGAATTTGTCTTAAAAATATACACTTACAAGCGCATGCACGCATCGACACACACGCGATGCGTGCATCGACACGTACATCAACATATACTAATCTGTGCGCGTGTGCACAGCACGCAAGGACGTTCTTGCAAACCCACATTTGTAGACATACACACAGCACACGCAGTTCCTTGACTTGAAGAACAACATCAGAGTTGGAATATTCTTTGGTTCTTTCGGTAAAGTCACGTAGATTGAAAAATAATAATTAAAAAAGTGAATACAAATCTTTTATTATTTTTATTCACTTTATTTTTTTATTCTTATTATTTTTATATCTAGTCAAAAATTAGCAGATTTGGCATTTCGAGATTTCAAAACACCGTGTGTGTGTGTGTGTAGGGGGAGCGTTAGCGTAGCGGTGAGCACCCTACGCTATGAACCTGACCGACCCGAGTTCGATTCCCGCTCACGGCCATTATCTGAATAGGTTTTGGGCCTCCCGTAGGTTGACTCAGCCTCAAATGAGTATCTGGTGTGGTGTGTAATCATCGCCACTCGGGAGACAAAGGCGGCCGGGCCTCGTGCAGGCGACCCACCCCCTCGTGTGCCGTGCCGGCTTGCTAACAGGGCTTGCTAACAGGGCTTGCTAACAGGGCTTGCTAACAGGGCTTGCTAACAGGGCTTGCTAACAGGGCTTGTTAACAGGGCTTGTTAACAGGGCTTGCTAACAGGGCTTGCTAACAGGGCTTGCTAACAGGGCTTGCTAACAGGGCTTGCTAACAGGGCTTGCTAACAGGGCTTGTTAACAGGGCTTGTTAACAGGGCTTGCTAACAGGGCTTGCTAACAGGGCTTGCTAACAGGGCTTGCACGAAAAGTGTGTAAAGGCTATACGGGGGGCCTTTGTCTTACGTGTGTCCAAATTACACTTTCTTAGTAGACACTAACCAACAAGGGGGGTATAAGCTGCAGTGATGTGAAGCATGTTTGCCGGCCTTTTAAACGTGCGTTACTTTGTGGTTACATTGCACGGGCTGAGTTGGGAAGGTCACAACTTGAGGTTGGGCTGTAATTGGTTTCAGGAAGCCTCCGTATTTGGGGGGGGGGGGGATTTCCGTTATCTCAGCTCTATCTCAGATAAGGAAGAAGTCACTCGATTTGCTTAACCCCCTTTTGACCCTCGTGGATATAAAAGTGGCACGGTTATTTACGGCGTTAAAATTTTGACCCAAAAAGAAACGAGCTGTAGGACAACCTCGAAATACTGTAGTTTGTTTGCACTCAATCAAGTGAAGGGTATCTGATGAGCAGATGGCTCACAGGTTAGTGCTTATCCTCAAATGTGTGTGTGTTTGGAGGGGGGTTGTTTGTTAACGGTTACAGGTCAATGGGATTGGATCAGTCAGGGCAGGTGTCAAAAATGTGATATGAAGAAAAATGTCCCCAACTGCAGCCTCCCCCGTTTTAAATGAGCTAATTTCATTGAAGATACGACGAAAGAAACCTGAATGTTAGGCTCACGTAAATATTTTTTGGATTGATCATAATGTGTGCGTGTGGAATGTGTCAGCATGACAATGGTCTGTTTTAAAATTGCTGAATATCTCACGTGCAAAGTCATCATATGAATTTGATAATATTAATCAAACATTCCCGTGAATGATTTTCGATGATTCTGCATTCCTACGGAGTACTAGAGCTTCAAATGTGCCGTCCCCTTGAGGATTATGGGTAATACAATAATAAATAGGCCACAGTATGCATTTCCGCATGACAATAAAATTAAATATTTAGTCGATCAGCTTATACCAGTTGTTTTCCAGCTGTAATGAATCTGGGTTTCTCTCACCAGCAAAGTCAGGCCAGATGAAAAAAAACACTTCTTGGTTGGCAGATGTTGTAGGTCCGAGTCCACCACCAACATCATGGGACACATTCAGTGCTAAACATCTGACAACCAGCACCATTGGTGATCGCGACTCGCCATCCTAACGAGACGAACAATTGTAACCGGTCCAGGATACTGACGTTTAAATAAATGCCGCTAGAAAACATCGGTGTAGTCAGTCTTTAAGGCTGATGTTAGAGGTTAAAAGGTAAAGGTGCATGCCTGCAATTGCCTGCTCACACCACTGCTGACAAAAGGATCTCCCACTGGAAGGAGCTCTCGGGAGGCTGCACGAAAGAGGATATTTGGCCTATCCTTCCACATCTTGGAAGAGATGGGAATACTCACACGTTGCCCCCATCATACCACAACCCGCTGATTGACGAACTGTCGTGGAACCAGTCATTCTGCTAAGTGGACAGAGGCGGGGGGGGGTAATGCGAACTGTCGAGTCCGTGGTGTTAACCATTAAAGCGCAGCATCATCCCCAGCTTTATGGATGAAAATATATTTTGTTGGTACATGGACAGATGTACTTTTTTCTAGATTTGAAGCTTTCGTGACTGCAAGGATTCATACTCTTTGTTTTTTTCGGTAAAGTCACGTAGATAAAACAATCAATAAAATAAATGAAAACAACTAAATTAAATCACGACGTTTCGGAGGCAACACAAGCTTCCTTCATCAGGTGTAAAAAAGGGAAATTATTTTGCTGTGCCCTTTTTTATACCTGATGAAGGAAGCTTGTGTTGCCTCCGAAACGTCGTGATTTAATTTAGTTGTTTTCATTTATTTTATTGATTGTTTTACCTACGTGACTTTACCGAAAAAACCAAAGAGTATAGATGTACGTTGTCTGTTTCTCTATATATGTGTTACCCATAATCCTCCACGGTGGAGCATTATATGCTAGAGTATATGTCTAAATAATGGTATTAGAGCATGGCAAGGCGTAAGAAAGTGATTGTCGCATTATTTTGCACTCTCAGAAGATGTTATACATCTTGGAAATTGCAATTGTATTCGTGGGGCGTTTTATTTGGTGGTGCAATCATTGTTTTAATTAATGATGCAATGCATTTTTATTCATGTGTTTACAAGGCTCTTGTCAAGTAATGTCTATTAAACAGCCTCACAAATGTGCGATGAGAACATGTACACTGGGATTGAATTTCTTCACAATCATTATGGCCACCCACTCATATTTTAATGACAATTTTATTTAAAATATCAACGTAAGAAAACTAAAATCTGCACAATTCAGCCCAGGGGGGTTTATGGCTATTACATTTTCAGTTTTTTTATTCCAAAGAACACAGGATGAGATGTTACTATCCTTTGTGCAAGCACTTCCAAGAGTTCATGAACAGTGAGCCTGGTGAAATTTGGGGAGCGCATCGTCAGTAGTGACCCTTTGGTTCCTAGGGTGTTTCGGCCTTTCATACTATACACCCTCCCCAAAGGCGGCCAGCGACAGGGTGATCAATCCTACGCTTGCGTCCCATTCCCAATTAGTCATAGGAGTTGCCTTGTTGTTGGTAGCCAACATCCCATGGGACTATGCATGGCAGGGGCGTCCTCCTCCCTGAGTCAAGCATTGTTGACTGCATACCTCCTGGCCCTCTCACTTTGGGGCCCAGCTGGGGTCTTTCCTCTTCATCCAGAGCCACTGACTGCTGCCTTCTGCCGCCTCCGATACAGCTTTGATTGCCGAACGCTGGCTCTGGCCCTTAATTCCCAGGTCTCTAAGCAGTCTGGTTGTAGATGTTGCCACAAAACCTCTGCAGCCCACCTCCACTGGTCGGACTTCTGTGTTCCAGCCATGATGCCGTGCTTCGGCAGCTAGATCGGCATAGCGCAGATGTTTTCGCTCATAAGCCTCATCTACTGAGTCCTCCCAGGGTACTGTGAGCTCAATGATGAAGACCTTATTGAGCGAACGGGACCAGAGCACCATGTCAGGTCTTAGGGTGGTGGTTGCGATCTCCGGAGGAAACACAAGTTGCCGGCCAATGTCAGCTAGCATTTTCCAGTCGCGGGCCAAGCGCAGCTGGTCTCGCTCTATTGGTGTAGAGCCGCTCTTCGGTGGTTTAGCCCCTTCGCGGACAAAGGTCGTCCGTAAGGGGTGTGATGCTGCTGGGGGTGGTAGGGAGTTGGTGGCAGCTCGCTTGTCCTCCAGGGCGGACGCAAGGGTTTTAAGGACTTGGTTGTGACGCCAAGTGTAGCGTCCTTGGGTGAGGCTTGTTTTACACTCTGTGAGAATGTGCCTGAGGTTGGCTGGCATGGAACAGAGGGCACAATCCGGATCTTCACCATACCATTGGTGAAGATTAACTGGTGTTGGAAGGATGTCATATGTTGCTCTGATGGAAAAGCTCAACCGCCTCGCTTCCATGGCCCACAGATCCTTCCAGCTGATCTTCCTCTTCTCCACACTGTCCCATCGAGTCCACTGTCCTTGTTTGACAAGAGAGACTGCCTTGGCCCACCTTGCAGCCTCCTCCTGATGGCGTACTTCCTGCACTACCATCTTCCGCCGCTCTGGTGCAGTGGCCTTACTCCAAGCAGCACGGCTAGTTAGCCCAAGGCCTCCTCTCCCTTGCTGAACATGACCCACAATGTCAGCATGTCTGAGGGCTGCTGTTGCCTCCTGGACTGCTTTTCCTGGCCTCCATTTGCGCCCAGTTGCCAAGGTCGGCGCGTTGTTGCTCACCACTGGGTCTCGAGATTCATTCAGTGTCATCTGGAGCCTGGTTTTTGCACACTTGAATTCCTCGGTTAGACTGGTGAGGGGCAGCTTGAGGACACCATCTCCATAGAGGCCTATGGTGGTAAGGCATCGTGGAACTCCGAGCCACTTCTTTAAGTAGCTCGTGGCTCCTCTTTCCATCTTCTCCACTGTTGAGATTGGAACCTCATACACTGCTAGGGGCCACAACACCCGGGGTAGGAGACCAAACTGCAGACACCAGGCCTTTAACTTTCCAGGTAGCTGGGTGTTGTCGATGGACTGTAGGCTACTACTGATGTCTTTGCGCAGCTGTTGCACCTGGTCTTTGTCCTTCAGGCTTGCATCATACCACCTTCCAAGGCTTTTTACCGGCTGCTCAGACACTGTTGGGATTTGGTCATCTCCGATGAAGAATTTCAGGTCACAGAGTACTCCCTTCACAATCGAGATGCTGCGTGACTTGGATGGTTTAATCTTCATACGGGCCCAGCTGATGTTCTCCTCGAGTTTTCTGAGCAGTCTCCTGGTGCATGGGACAGTGGTGGTCAATGTTGTAATGTCGTCCATGTAGGCTCTGAGTGGAGGGAGGCGAAAACCAGAGTCGACTCGCTGTCCACCAGCAACCCATTTTGAGGATCTGATGATAACCTCCATTGCCATTATGAATGCCAATGGAGAAATGGTACATCCCGCCATTATACCTACATTCAGGCATTGCCATGAGGTGGTGAACTCTGAGGTGGTGAAGCAGAACTGCAGATCCTGAAAGTACGACTTCACCAGGGTTGTGATGGTGTCCGGTATGTGGAAAAATCTGAAGGCAAACCACAGGAGTTCATGGGGCACAGAGCCAAATGCATTGGCGAGGTCGAGGAAGACTACATGGAGGTCCCTTTTCTACACCTTGGCCATTTGGATCTGGTGCCAGATCATGCTGGAATGTTCCAAGCAGCCAGAGAACCCTGATATATTTGTTAACTCGTTACAAGAAACTTGTCTATACATTAATTAAATAAAATGTGTGCGTACGTTCAGCACAACGCAATGCAAATTCACCAGGTATAGTACACATTTGTATCAACGTATTGAATATCGACAATTTTTGTTGCTCTAACGACAAGTTAAGAAACACTTTCCTGCGGAGGGAGCTGCTGGTAGGAACGTTGGGTTGCTCGGTCAATGGCCAGGGTCAACGGCGGCGTGGTGTATTCGGCAAATATGGCCGACTGTGAGGGCGGGCACAAGCCGGCGTGAGTAGGTTAAACGTTGAGTTTTATAAGGGCACCACGGGGTGACCAGCCCCTCCCCACCCACCCAGCCCCACCCTCCCCTCACCACTCAGCCCCACCCTCCCCACCCAGCCCCTCCCCACCCAGCCCCTCCCCACCCTCTCTACCCAGCCCCACCCCTCCCATTTTTGGAA
The DNA here is from genome assembly GCF_015708825.2 of Lethenteron reissneri. Taxonomy (NCBI): domain Eukaryota; kingdom Metazoa; phylum Chordata; class Hyperoartia; order Petromyzontiformes; family Petromyzontidae; genus Lethenteron; species Lethenteron reissneri. The sequence goes on along the minus strand of NC_083790.1, from coordinate 7,202,087 downwards.
GCACGACGGACGGACGGACAAAATAATCCCCTGTGGGCTGGTGGAACCAGAAGGTTACTACCAGTAATAACTGTGTAGTCTGCCTGGGTGAAAGTAGGCCAATTCTGGTGAACTGGCTCATAAACCTAAAAAAACGATAAATAATAGTCATCCATATTCAATCCACTTCTGGATGAAGGCCTCCCGAAGCCACTGTTACCCCCCGCAATCCTGTCAATGACGGATTAAACTCGCACCTGCGCATCGGCTGATTTCATCATTCCATCTCTTCACTTTTCGTCCTCTTGGATGTACAGTATTCCATTTTGATAAATGTGAGTACGTTATTTCAGTAGCAGTATGTATACAACACCGGTTGTGAAAAAAATATTTTGTTTTAATGTTCGAAAATTGCCATGTGTACATTGTAGCGCTTAGATTATTATTTAGATTTCATCAGGACCAAAAGAAAATTCAGTCTATTTTTACGGTTAATTTGATGTTATGATTTGAAATACAATTTCCTGCAAATGTTAAAACTTTTAGAACATTTCAAAAGTATTTTGGCAATTACAGATGCTCTTGCACTTGTTATATAATTTACGTAATGCCAAACACTACTATTACGCAAAGTGTACAGCATTGCATACGCCAGTGCAGTACTAAACTTTCACTAATATTAAGACAGAAATGAATGTTTTTGAGTTCGTGTTTAATATTTAATTTTTTACACGATTTATGAGACTTCCAAACATATTTTGGACACTTTCTGTTTATTGATGAGCGCCGAAGATGCACAACCGAGAAAGTAGCTTCAGCGAGGATCGTGTTTTCTATGTGGAAAATAAACTCCAACGAAAACATCCTTTCTTTCTGCCGAAACAAGTGCAGGAAAAGCCATTTTTGAAATCGGACATTGTGCTGATATTTCTATACAACCTCAGTTTTTGATGCTTTCAGATTTGTAACACCATGAAGAAGGTGAAATTATGTTTCATGGGCTTTATCTTCATTTTAAAGTGTGTGAGTTTATGAGTAAGAGCAAAATCAGCAGTGTTCTGTGTTTCCAATCCAAGGCATCCAGATGTAGTGACATTGAATGAGTCACTGTAGCGCATGCCGCTGGGAGATTTGTGGACAATGGAGTTAGGGGTAGCAGCCCGTTCTACCAGTTGGACCTGTGGGCAAGGCAGAGGGGTGCAGGGCCGAGGGCGGAGCCTGGCCAAGCTGGGGAGGATAAAAGGCGAACTCCGACTCACAGTCGGGGCTGCTGTGATCTGGAATGGAACTCATCGTGCCATCATCGTTGTGATCTTCACCCTCTTCAAGCTGTGGGTCTGGTAGAATGTTGGCCGTCCCGACCGGGTATGTAGTTATCTCCTAAGGCTCTGAAGGCCGGAATAAAGCACATTCCTGCGGAGGGAGCTGGTAGGAACGTTGGGTTGCTCGGTCAATGGCCAGGGTCAACGGCGGCGTGGTGTATTCCGCAAATATGCCCGACTGTGAGGGCGGGCACAAGCCGGCGTGAGTAGGTTAAACGTTGAGTTTTATAAGGGCACCACGGGGTGACCAGCCCCTCCCTCTCCTCCCCACCCAGCCCCTCCCTCCCCACCCAGCCCCTCCCTGCACGTCAGACGGACGGACACAATAATCCCCTGTGGACTGGTGTAACCAGGAGGTTCCTACCAGTAAGAGAGAGAGAGTACCTCCTGCTCGTGTCTCTGAATTAGTACACTACACACGTATCATTCACAGGGACTTACTATTTATACATCTCCTGGATTAACTAATCCTCAACTTGCCAGCCTAAAATGAATAACTCGTTGCAGGTTTCAACATAATTACAATGGAGAACAAGGTCATTGAATGTGTATAGTTCCGCATGCCTTAAGTCTCACCGGTGGTTCATTTGTCCAATAAAGTATGTGTGGGTCAAACAAACCTCACTCGCAGACCTCACCCATGCACCAGTAGGTCGACAAAACTGCCCATACAATTAGTACATGAATACAACACTGCAGTGTTTTGTCCTCAAAGCCTGTGTCCACTCCTCTTAAGAACACAACCATTTTCCCGTGATAGCTGATGGCATTTTACTGTCACAAGTGGTTCGTTTGGCCAATTTCCCAGCACACAATGCCTCCGTCCGGCAATGAGTGTTGTGCGATCTTGCAACATCTGGCAAGTGCTTTCAGACTTTGTGGCTTCCGACCCATCAAAGGGTCTGCAATTGTGTCTTATACCAGGACGCCTCTGACTCGGAGATGAATGCCCCGTGTCACGCGCACCGATCATCCTCTTTGTTATGAACGAAAGCTTCTTTTAATGGCCTTGAAAAATGGACCCAATATGACCATATTCGTCATTTGGCAAGGGCTATTGTGCGACCTCCTCTCATGAAAAGCACTTGTTTATTGCTTCAGGGAACCGCTGCCCTTTCCCCCAGGGAGAAAGGGCAGCATTGGGGCTTATTTCACCTCATGGTGACCTGATTGAAGTCCCCTAATGGGAACAACGGCCATTTTAAAATTATTGTTATTTTTTTTATCCCACATGTTAGAAATAAATGTGATCGCACCATCAAAAGAATCATACATGATGTTTAATATCCACACCTGCCAACACGCATACATACATACGGTACATTTGTGTGTGTTTTTTTTTAAAGTCTCGTGTGCCATATGTTTCAGCCGTGCTGTCGCCATTTTGTCAGGGGAGAAATAAGTTACCGTTCGCAGATCGCAGATCGCAGATCGCAGATCGCAGATCGCAGATCGCAGATCGCAGATCGCAGATCGCAGATCGCAGATCGCAGATCGCAGATCGCAGATCGCAGATCGCAGATCGCAGATCGCAGATCGCAGTGCGACAGCTCCAGTGGCAGAGAAACGCGCCAGAATGTCATGCTCCAGATCCCCATGAGCGTCAACACACGGTACATGCCCTACAAAGAGTGTTCACTACGTCCCAATAAATAAAAAACTTTCTCACACCTGGAATAAGCCAATTTAAGTTAAACCTCATATTTAATGTAACATGTTTAACAGTTATTGGATTTAATCTGAGAATACGTGAAAATGTTAACAAATAGCATGCAAAATGGATTATTCTTTGTGCTTAGAACTTTCCTTTTGCTCAGTAATTTGGAAACCCACTATTCAAATTAAATAGAATTATGCTGCTGAGAATGCAATGTAGACAAAAAATCTATATATTAACGCGACAGTTCACAGTTCACTACTGCCGTTGAAACAATTCAAAATAAATACAAGCATGAATACAATCTAAAAATCCCTTAATTGTTTTTATAAAATCTTATGACCTTTTTTCGCTCAACGGCTTGACATGGCTGCTCCTCTTCTTGGTTCTTTCGGTAAAGTCACGTAGAAGGAAAATAATAAAATAATAAAAATAAAACATAATAAAATAATTCTCACGACGTTTCGGCCACAACGCAAGCAGCCGTCCTCAGGTGAAGCTGGGTTGGAGGGGGGGAAGAAGAGCCCCTCCAACCCAGCTTAAATATACGCTCCAAGCTTGGTGGTGTTTCATTCTTCACCTGAGGACGGCTGCTTGCGTTGTGGCCGAAACGTCGTGAGAATTATTTTATTATGTTTTATTTTTAAATCCTTTATATTAAGTTCACTTGCTTGCTTGCTTGCGCGCTTACGACCGTGCAAATCTTTCGGTCGTTTTTTAACCCACTTCCCGTGATCCAATCGAGCTGACATTTTGCACACAGACTCGTTGTGCGTGACAATTAATTTTCGTCAAAAATGTTACACTTTTTAGGAATTTAAAAAAAAATGTAATTACCAATTGCTTAATGCTGGCAGGCAATCATCTGACCCATAGGTGGCAGCCATCTCAAGCCAGAGGACGAGAGGACTCTAGCCGCCACGCATATAAAGGATTTAGAGTGAAAAACTTTGTTTTTACGGGTTAATTTTTTTATTATTTTATTACTTCCCTTCTACGTGACTTGAATCCCTGCAGTCACGAAAGCTTTAAATGGAAATGGCTGCTCCTATTACGTTCTTTTAGACAGGCGTGCCGACGCACACACCTACAATCAGCGATTTGGAGTTTAGCTCTTTGGGTATGATTGTAGATTCGTGAAACTCCCAAACACCAGGTGGGTCTGCCAGATAACCGACGGGTTTTTTTTCTAGCGCGTGGCAAGTGTGTGTGTGTGTGTTAATTATACGTCCAGGTTTAAGATCGCGAGCTGATAGCTTCAGCAGTAGCGCGACTAATGCCGTCCAGTCCGCCGGGCAGGGGCCTGAGAAGGCTTTGATCGCGATGTGGCCCGTTGTGTTGGTCCGGGTGGTCGCAGTCACTGCACTGCGGGTGATCTGTCATTGTTTGCACTTGTGGAAGAGGTGCGCGCAGTGAACCCTTGCTGCTCTGAGGCGGCTGGCGGAGTCACCGCAGTTTGATTAGCAGGCAGTGCCGGATTAAGCTAGTGCGGGGCCTGTAGTATTATGTTATAAAGGGGCCCTAATTAAAATAAAAACACGTAAATATTAAAACACAATTATTTTTTACTTGCATAGTAAAGTAATTGTATTTTTTCGTTTGCTATACAGCCAGATACGACAAATTGCTAACATTAAACACCCAGTCGTTCATAACAGTTGAAGGCAGTATAGTACTATAGTAATCGAGCAAGTGCAGAATCACTGAATCGTAGTTGATAGCTTGAAAGCGTTTAGCGCGGGGCACTTGAAAGTGCGGGGCCCGTTGCACGTGTAGCTACTTGTGCTACTAGGATAATCCGGCACTGATTGCACCAATTCGTAAGCAATGGCTCGCTCTCGGCTGCATTACAGTGGAATGCATGTTAAAGAGCCACCCGAGAATTGAGGTTAGACGCACATAGTGTATGCCAATTGAAGATATTGTGTATAATGTATACAGAAAATGCTGAACATTACCCATTTATAGATTGCATCTCGTAGCATGTGTAGCTAATTGTGCTGCTAGGAGAATCTGGCACTGTTGGCAGGGCAAAGCCTACGCGGAGCAGCGTCGGGGACTACGTTGAGGATTTGATTCGGAATCCCGGCACAACTTCACCGGTGTTCGCCAGCGGCCTTCAGTGGACCCCGCTACGTCCAATTGTCTCTTCGTGCAATTGTCGTCTCTTTGTCCAATTGTTGTCTTCTTCTTGGTTCTTTCGGTAAAGTCACGTAGAAGGGAAGTAATAATATAATAAAAATTAAACATTATAAAATAATTCTCACGACGTTTCGGCCACAACGCAAGCAGCCGTCCTCAGGTGAAGACCAGGTCTGTCGGGGAGACAGCGTCTGAATGAAATTTGAATGAAATTTCAGACGCTGTCTCCCCGACAGACGAAAGCTTTAAATCGAAATTCAATTGTTGTCTCTTTGTCCAATTGTCTCTCGCGATCCCAGATTGGTTTCCGGGGTTCGTGGAGGGTCGAGCAGGTGGTCTTTGTGTATTTTGTGTAACGGGGAGGTCTATGCTTCTGCGGATTTTTCCCAGTTGATTTGATGCAAGTACTATGTACACTAATCTGACCCATCACATATCTGACCAACTGACTGCCCACACCCATTGGCAGAGCCCGGATTTTCAGGTGGGGAGGGGGGCATCCCTTCCAGCAATGAAAAATGATAGAGGAGTTGTTAGTAAGTAAGGACTTGTCCCTTGCTTTTTATTCGACGCGTGTGCGGCGATGGCGCAGCCATCGATCGAGGGTCGAATTCGAACCGCGCTGTGTGATCGGCATCGCGCTCGCTGAAGGTGTTTGCCTTCAGGGAAGTCGTGTGCTGTATACGCAACTACGCACAATTATGTGAGTCGCTTATAACTGCTTTGCCGTTACTTATTGCCAATTATGGACTCAGACTATTGTCCTATCATCTCCAAGAGTCCTTGGCACGTAATCCTATGATACACAGTGGCAGTGGGGGTCGCAAAATGCCGATTTATTACTAATAAACCCCAATAATCCGATCGAAATTAGGGATTTCGATCGGGTCATGGGGGGGGGGGGGCACGTGCCACCTCCCACTGGCTCCGCCAGTGCCCCCCCCCCCCAGTGTTCGTTGAGACTGTAATTTTCTACAGATGCTCACGAATCGGACCATTTTTTCACAGTCATGTGTTCTGAATCGTGCGTACATTTGCCTACTGACAAATGACAGCCAAGTGTCTTTCAGCGTGTGTGCTTTATATTTTGTCCAGGAACCGACACGTGCACGGTACTACAACTGTCATTTTCTATAGATGATGAAAACACAAGAATAGGCTTTAAACTTTCCGGCCATAAAGCAGGTGTTAAGATGTTCGAACACCAAATCCATACCTATTGCAAGACATCAAGTCTGTATTAATCACACATGCGTGTGGCAAAACATGTAAACAAACATGCTCTGATGATGTATGCATGCATTGCCTTTGAAACTGATTGGCCTACACCACAGACAGCCTCTGTATGGCCTCGTCTCACCACCAGTGTGAGACCAGAGAACGCCAAAAGGCGAACAGCACAAAGTCACGTAGCAAACAAAATAAAATCATAATAGAATACGACGTTTCGGTTGCAACACAAGCAACCATCATCAGGTAAGAATGAATGATAAGACACTGAGCGGTGTGTCTTTGTGTGTGTCTCTCTCTCTCTGCATGTGTGCCTGCCTTTTTAAATTATTATTTTCTCTTTATACGTGACTTTACCGAAAGAACCAAAGAGTAATTCCTGCAGTCACGAAAGCTCCAAATTAAGTATGTGTCTGCCTGTGTTGTTTCCGTATATGTGTTTTCTTGGTGTGTGTCTCGCTTGGTGTGTCTTTGTGTGTCTCTCTCTCTCTCTGCATGTGTGTTTGCCTATGTTGTTTCCGTATCTGTGTTTTCTTGGTGTCTCGCTCGGTGTGTCTTTGTGTGTGTCTCTCTCCGCATGTGTCTGCCTGTGTTGTTTCCGTGGCTGTGTTTTATCATTCATTCTTACCTGACGATGGTTGCTTGTGTTGCAACCGAAACGTCGTATTCTATTATTATTACATTTTATTGTCTACGTGACTTTACCGAAAGAAGCCAAAGAGTTATTCCTGCAGTCACGAAAGCTTCGAATCTAGTACAAAGGCAATGCAAGTATTACAGTGTTATTAGCTAGGGTGGAGCAGTTACTGTATATCTATGGGACCTGTTTTCCAGTATCAAATTGATACTGGCAAAAAGCATGCATATCCCATAGACATTGCATTATTATATTTCTTACAATAACGCAATGTCTATTATAATAACGATGTCTATTAAATAATTATAACAACGCAATGTCTATTATTCGTTATAGAAGATTTTACTGTTATTTGCTCCTCGATTGCAGAAAGGGATCATGTGCAAAGGTTATGCAGTATGCCAATAAAATTCAAATACCAAATACCAAAACGTGTTTTTATTCATCCTGATTCTATCGTGGAAAATGTCAGGCATTGTTCATGCTCTCACGTCTAAATTTCACGGTTCCGTGGAATGGCTCACATAGAACAGTGGAGAGTGTTCGCGCCTTTCAGCTTGGCCCTACAGGAAGCAAAAACACATTCCTGCGGAGGGAGCTGGTAGGAACGTCGGTCAATGGCCAGGGTCAACGGCGGCGTGGTGTATTCCGAAAATATGGCCGACTGTGAGGGCGGGCACAAGCCGGCGTGAGTAGGTTAAACGTTGAGTTTTATAAGGGCACCACGGGGTGACCAGCCCCTCCCCACCCAGCCCCACCCCTCCCCACCCAGCCCCACCCCACCCTCCCCTCCCCACCCGGCCCCTCCCCACCCTCCCCACCCAGCCCCTCCCCACCCTCCCCTCGCCACCCAGCCCCACCCCTCCCATTTTTGGATGCACGACGGACGGACGGACGGACACAATAATCCCATGTGGGCTGGTGGAACCAGGTGGTTCCTACCAGTATAACTATACTGAGCAATCTATAATATGGATAAGGCTTCAGATTATGGCAATCCTGAAGTTCCTTACTAGTGATTAAACTAATTATAATTAGTTTAATTATTTAGTGACACCGCTGCAAGTTGTTATTTGTGCATTAAGCACCAAACACAAAAATAAACTCGACACGTTCGTCAATAATGCTGTGTGGCGTTTAAAAGCAAAAAATATATGAGGCCACGTTTATGGAAATGCCTCTTCTTAATTACATAGAGAGATCAGGGATACATGTATTATATCCAGAGATATATGCATAACTCTATTTCCCTGGCCTCTCTTATGTATGTGGTATGAAGAAGGGCCATTGCCTGAAACGTCGCCTATTTTATGTTTCCCTTTCTAGACCACGGTGTTATTGAAGAATGTGTTTGAGGTCTATTTTTTCCCATAAATTATTAAGTCATTCATCTTGCTGTGAGTGTCTGCGCGAGTATAGGTGCGCCGTTAAAATAAATACGAGCCGTAATATGGGGTAAGAGTAAATGTTTATGCCCTTGACTTTTCCGTGTATGTTGTTACTATTTAACTACTGGTTTAACTTCTTATTTCGCAATCATGGCATTTAATACACAGTTTTATGGTCCCATTACCTCACGGTGAAACTTCCTTAAAAGTCAAATTACCTTTCGCCCTCGTTAAGTTTATGCCGTATTAAATTTCTGGGCAGTTTATCAGGATGTTGCTTGGACAATGCCAGACATCCAGTCACTCACAAACCATTTCACGACATGTCACCTTCCATTGGCTTAATTGTGGCATTTGACAGGCAATTTCTTAGTAGCAGAAGTGATGGCTCGCCTCGTAGTTTGCTAGAGAATTTTGTTATTTGCCAAATGCAATATATTCGTGCCGGAATAAAAACCCCAAAATGATGCTCCTCCTCGTCTCCGGTTTAAGCGATCACTGTGGAGATGAGTAACGAGCCTGGGCAAGATTCAGATTGTGCAAGACCATTCCTCGTGCTGAACTGTGGCTAAGAATAGTCGAGCGAATCCTGCAATCGGAACAAACAACAGTGACAACAAATGTACGAGGGGAGCGTGGCTTGGCGTAAGCGTCCGCGTAACTCTATTCGGGCTCACAATCAACGTTTTTGGGTTAGATCGCGTTATTTATAAATGTGTCGTAACCCTCCACCACCGACACGGCCAATCAGTAAAAAAGTGTCACGTTGACAAAAGACAAATAGTTCACTGCTTTAGCCCACCGGTGTGTTGAAGCGTGAAACCATAACATTTACAATTTTAGTTGTACGACGTTTCGCTGGTAATGCATCCAGCATCATCGGGCAATTCGCCAGAATGGTGAGGCTCTGCTCTGTCTCCCGTTCTTATATAGAGCAGCAGCAGCAGGGTGACGTCATCATTATGGTCGCGTAAGCCTACGTGTTAAACTCTATTCGGGTTGCATGCATTGCTGTGCGAATCTTAGTTCGTTAGGGCTCATTTAAACAGTCTCTCTCACGGTTGCAATCTGAAGGCCGTGGAATGGCTTTGTTTACCGGCGGTGCGTAGCTCTCGCTGTCCTCGCTTAATTAGTTTATTATCGGGAATGACTTTCTAGCCTGCCATCTGGCCAGCCAAATCACAAGGCTCTGCCACTCCTAATGAGCATTGAGGCAGCATAAGTAGGGGCCGAGAGGGGGTGGGCGGCTGGGAGTCGATGCAATAGCCGAGTATGTGGATGTCAGTATAATCTGAAAGCTTAGCAGTAGCCAGAGCTAAGACCGTGCAGTTTGGTGTTCATAAAAGGAGAATAATTTGCAATCTACTGTCGGACGAAGGGCTCCACGTGTGCATTGCTTGACCATATTTCATCCCACTGGTCATTGCAGGTAGGTAACGGGGGAGGTGCCCCAGAACTGTTCAGATTTTTATCTGTGGAATCAAGAACACGTCGATGGGTTCATAGCGACCTTTGCTCATAGCGCAGATCACCGAGTTCATAGCACGGTGTGTTAACAATTGCGGCACCACAACCGCTGTGGTTTGCATCAATGCCGATTTACTGCTTCACTTATCCGTTGCTGGACATGGTCGCAAACTTGTCATCTCACCCTCATACGGAAATGTCAATGGTTTTGTATGAATGGCAAAGGATGTTGAAACTGCTATTGTGCAGTATGAATTTTTTGCAGTGAGGCATTATGCAAGGAAAATTCTGAAAAATGTCGGTACTTATTTAATACAACACGAGAAACCATTCAAGAAGGCACCTGCACTTCGTGGGTCCCCGTGGTCTTCATTAAACATTTCCACAGTAGCTTTATAACCTGGATGTATGTGTCGTATCACCGGACAATAGTGGCCTCTCAATACCATTTTCAAGTTCAGTCCCAGGCAATTTTCCTCATTCAACATTGACCCGTAGTGCTCTACCATGTCCTCAACATTCCAGTCGTCATATGAAGACAATGATTTAACAAACAACTATTTCGCGTGGCATTTAAATGCCAATTTTCTAGTATCCTCTTTCTACCCTACTCTGTGGAGGAGGTTTACAAAAGTCTCCGACAATAAATCGGGACAGGTGGTGAGACTCGATGAGTTCCTTAACACTTCAGACCATTTTTTTTTTACACAACGTTCAAAAAATCCCAGAAAAAAAAAGTACCAAAAAGAATGTCAGATCTCCGCCAAGGTCATAGCTAATCCTTGGGTCAGGAAATAAAGTCAACGACCCCAAAATAAGGTCAACAACCCCAAAATAAAGCCAAAGACCCCAAAATAAGGTCAACAACCCCAAGATAAAGCCAAAGACCCCAAAATAAGGTCAACAACCCCAAGATAAAGCCAAAGACCACAAGATAAAGTCAACCACCCCAAAATAAAGCCAAAGACCCCAAAATAAGGTCAACAACCCCAAAATAAAGTCAACAATTTCAAAATAAAGTCAACAATTTCAAAATAAAATCAACGACCCCAAAAGCTACTGGCCAATATTTCTTCACTGCAATGTTGATACGAGCCAATGGAGCAAGTGCTTGAAGACAACTTGACGCCAATCGTGACACACTCAATCCTCAAAGAACAAGCAGGATTCAGGGATGCTTCCAAAATGTTGTGATCAAGTTATTGACAGACCATATAAGAGGTCAGCTTCCAATGTAGAAGAAAAATAACTGCTATTGTATGGTGCAACACATATTTTGTTGAAGCTGACAATGGTCTTGAAGTACCAACCCACGATTAGGCTAATTAACACCACGCTGAGTGGCTCAAAGTTCTGAGTTACTTATGTGACTCAGAATTTTCGCACAAAGATTCATTCTCATGCAATTTGATATCTCAACAACAGAGACATTCCACCTACTGCAGCCTGCAAATCACTCGGTGCGTACGATATTGCCACTGGCAACACAGCGGGCTGGTGATCAATACCCAATGTAGCCATAACTGTAGCAGAGCCTACAACGAACGGCATCAACGCTGCTCTGAGACTGCTCAGTGGCGAAACTTCAATCTAAAGCAGGACCGTGACTACCAGTGCTCTCCAATTCAACGCCGTCGAACATCAAGCAAGATGCTGCCCTACGCCGAGAGTACCAACGTAGCCGATATAAAATAGTCACCACCGATAATAATTCAAATTGATAATGCGGCATTCCATCCTAGAATCGCAACGCGCAATGCATGAAAAGCAAGAAACAAAAACAGAACCAGGGGCAACCGACCAAACTAAAGAGGGAAGGCCATGTTTAAGAGAATGGGGTTCAAAGCAGACTTCAATGTATCTACCCACTCCGATTGCCTGATTTCAAGTTGCAAGGCGTTCCATAGTTTGGGTGCTACGCTAACAAAATCCCGGTCACCAAAAGAGTGCAACCTCGACTTGGGAGTGCTGAGCAGTTGGAGATCAAAAGATTTTCAGGACCTTGTTGGAATATATAAATGTATTAGTTCCTGCAAGTAATGTGGGGTGAGCCCTTTTAAACCCGTACAGGTTAATAGCAGTATCTTAAAATCCACTCGGAATTTGACCAGTAGCCAATGAAGAGATACGAGGACTGGTGTGATGTGCTCACGTAGTGGTGCGGGTGGTGTAAGCACTTGAGCAGCTGCATTCTGAACAAGCTGGAGTATGTCCAGTACTTAGCCACTGAAAGGCTAGAAAACACTTCTGGACACATGCTTCAATGCTTCCATCGATCAAGAAAGACATCAATAGCTGGTGGCGAGATATGTGCTGAGCCTGCAATGTCCCTAACAAAGTTATTGCCTGGCATATCCTTGTCTCCAAGAGACTGGACTAACCCTCGATTTAAAGCTTTCGTGACTGCAGGGATTCATCCTCTTGGTTCTTTCGGTAAAGTCACATAGACTCTGTCTCCTCGACAGACCTGTTCTCCACCTGAGGACGGCTACTTGCGTTGTGGCCGAAACGTCGTGAGAATTGTTTTATTATGTTTTATTTTTATTATTTTATTATTTCCATTCTACGTGACTTTATCGAAAGAACCAAGAAGATGGACTAACCTTGTTAGAACTTTGCACGTGGGATGTGCTGCTAGCTCGTCCTCCTCCACGAGTGGATGGGGGAGCCACGGTGGCGAGATGTTAACTACCTCGCCTGCTGTACAGGAGGTCGTGGGTTCGATCCCGACCCTGACGCCTGCTGCTGTATATCTGGAGTTTGTGTCTCTCATCATCATCATCACGGTGGCTAGGAGATGTTGACTACCTCGCCTGGTACACAGGAGGTCGTGGGTTCGATCCCGACCCTGACGCCTGCTGCTGTATATTTGGAAGTCTGTATGTTCTCTCTGTGGTCGTGTGGATTTTGCACCGGGCCTTCCGATTTTTCCCTCTACATTTAGAATCAACAATGCACCGAGGGCATTTGGCTGCTACGATGCCGTTCCGCACGACAAGCCGCTCCATGGGGCGATCATTTATAATCTCCAGGTCACTTCTGGAAAAGAGCCACATAGCTCAGTGGGGCCTTACCTTGTAAGAATAAAATAAATATAGCAATAGTAGTCGCTCACATTGTGACTGCGGCGATGCGCGATCAATCACTCACAGCATCGATCATCGCCCAATCCACGCTTTTGCACAAGGTACAAATTGAATCCAATTTGGCGACCCTTCTCGACACCGTCGAATGGCTTTCTGAACTCGAGTAACAAGTTACACACTCTATGAGATCTCTTTTACCAGTGGCAAAATATAGTAGTAGGTTTAAAAGGGTAAAAACCTACTACTAAGTTACACACTCGTCCGCTGCTTTTGCCGGTGTCATGCGGAAGACAGATGCGTCAGCAGCGATGTATATGTCTAGCAAAAGGAAACTCATGTTGACTATCTGGCCACGAGGGTATTTGTGTGGCGTGTGTATCTAAAGTCACGTAGGAAAAATAAAATATAATAATAATAAATAATAGAAGAAATATTAGAAATAAAATAATAAATCACTACAGCAACAGTGTGTGAATGTTGGCCGATGGTATTGTTGTACATTACTTTTGTTCCTACTCTTAGGTTTTTTTTTCGGTAAAGTCACGTAGGTAAAAAATAAAAATTAATAAAAGTAAAATAAAAATAAAATAAAAATCACGACGTTTCGGAGGCAACACAAGCTTCCGTCTTCAGGTGGAACCGTCACAGCACAATTGCTGTTTCAAGTAAAGAACATTTGTATCAAGTAAAGAACGTGTGTATCTGCTTGTGTGGAAAAATGATCAGACATAGAGTATGACCCTCGAACATATTGCAGTAAGACATGCTTTATAAATATATATACAGTAGACTTTACGTATCCTGTACTGCCTTTGCTCTCCTCGATTTGCTACACGTTCTGCTCGCGTGAAACTAGCGGTATCTATTCACAGCGAATGGCATACACCTGTAAGAACTCATTCACAAATCACTCTCACGAACACCACACATTTTGCGCATCTGATGACAAGAAAATCTTGTTCTATCCTCTCCTAAAGAGGCATTACGACGTTTTTGTAAGCCGTGCACGATCATTAAAAACAGTTGAAATGTTCTCTCTTCCCTTGCATCCGAAACACGGTAATAGTGAAAGGTGCATTAGTGTCTTATTTTACAGAAACTTAGACGTAATGAACCTATCAATCTTACACGACAGTGGAAAGGGAGAAAAAAAAACGTCCATTAAGAACGACATTCAAATTACTTGGGAGCCATTTTGTTTCAAACAGATGGCAGCTCAACTGCTCATAGCCCAGCCATTTCATTATCATTTATTTCTTTAACTTTTTGTGATTAATACATGTCATGTTTAAATAATAATTCTTACGTGAAAATGTAATGGGAATTGTCATTAATAAAACGCTAAGTAGCTTGCATCATTGCAAATAGCTTTATTGAACAGTATTTTGAGAATGTTATGGTAGAGCTAAACAACGGCCGTGAATAAATGCCTCGTGCATGAGTCTGCAGGATATGAATATTACCTAAATATAGCTCGCTCAGTCTCTGTGCTTCCTCGATCCGTATTTTATTAAGTTGCAGTTCAACGTGAGTGGGTAAGCTGGTACCGTACGTGCACCTGAGCTCAATATGTTCACGTTAAATAAATCATCGTATTAATATGAATTCACATTCTTTGGATCTTTCGGTAAAGTCACGTAGATAGGTTCAAAGAAAATAACAAAAAATCTACGACGTTTCGATCGCAACACAAGCAATCGTCATCAGGAAAAATGTTGCGATCGAAACGTCGTAGATTTTTTGTTATTTTCTTTGAACCTATCTACATGACTTTACCAAAAGACCTCAAAGAATATAAATTCCTGCAGTCACGAAAGCTTTAAGTCAAGATTTAATATGAATTCCCTGTAAAAGTATCAATGAGCCTCAATAATGTTTCCCAGCAAGCTCGTTTGGGCAGTCCTGTTGATGAGTGTTGGCGACTCCATGTGGGCGAAAATTGGAGAACTTGGAGAAAACCTCACCACGTGTACAGATAGATGCAAGAAGCAATTGCCTTGCTGCCCCATCTCCTGGACAAACCCATAGCCCAAGGCTAAAGCACCAGGAATTCCCATCCAAGTACTAAAAGCAAGTGATGCTTTTTTGTGTTTAGTTTGTTGTCCTTCCCCCGCACCTCCGATTGGCTACGTACGGTACGAAAGAAGTTCAACGTGCGATCTGACAAGATGGGAGCATTCAACGTGGATATTTGTGAGAACGTTGAATATTGAGTGCAGCATTCACCTTCAATTCACTGAAGGATGAAATCCACTCCATGGGGACACAGCCGTGCCTTTTCATTACACGTCGAGCTCGTGCATTTGCTTCGGTTTCTCCTTCAAATTGTGTTCCCTCATGCACTTGTACTTGTCACTTTATATTGCCATCAATTGTGATTCCTTCCATTCCTCTCTCCTGATAATGGAAGCTCGTTATCCAGTCCATATTTCTCTCTCAGTTGTATGAAGCATTCACCATTTCGTAAGCGCCTTTGTGTTGTTTTCAGTTTCTTGAAAATTGTCGCTGGGTTTCCCCCCCCCCTCCCTCCATTTTTTTATATTCATGACAGATTTCACTCCGACCTTCATCCTCTCTATTCTATTGCATCCATGGGATCGTGATCTGAGCGACAAAATAAACAAGCAGACAAAATGCCCTCATTCGCACATTTGTATCTCCTTATAAGAAAACATAAATAAAAGGTTAAATTTCGATTTAAAGCTTTCGTGACTGCAGGGATTCATCGTCTTGGTTCTTTCGGTAAAGTCACGTAGAAGGGAAGTAATAAAATAATACAAATAAATATATTATTATGTAATATTATTTTATTATGTTTTATTTTTATTATTTTATTACTTCCCTTCTACGTGACTTTACTGAAGGAACCAAGAAAATGAATAAAAGGGTTTATTTTTTTCTGCACACATCCTCCAGCATAATGTCAGCAGCATTGGTTTAACACGAGCATTCGGTGCCTCACCGCGGCACCACGCACATGAAGTAAGCACATTACTAGCGCTGCCGCAAGACGGTGATAGCACGACACATCGCTCGACACGAAAACAACGACCAATATTGTGTGTCGTGCAATTTGTAGAGTATCATTGTAGCGTGGTGATCGTGGCTCATATAATGAATAATATTTTCCTGACAACATATTCATGAAATAGCACAATGATTAAAGGGGAAAAAAATTACAAAAAATGTATTGAGTGTGTTACAAATCGTTTTCCAGAGTAATCGACAGTTTGGCAGCTATATGATGTTACAAGATGAATGAAATTATTTAATTAAGAATTATGAAACTGACAGCATGTGCAGTATAACTTTATATATTGCAAGCTTGCAAGGATTAAAAGGCTTATGGTGACCTAACCGCAGCTGAAGAACCTTCTAAGTGACTGCATTCATATTGGAAGTTCGGCAGGAGCACAAAAACGAAGCAAGAAAAGAATACGTGGACTGACAAATGTATGAGAAACAATCCTCACATTGTGAAAAAGAATATCGTTCCACGAAACAATGATTTCGCGGAAGCCCTATTTATTCCTCCACCAATGCACCTCTCCTAGAGCAACAGTGAGTGAATGTTGGCCGATGGTATTGTTGTACATTACTTTTGTTCCTACTCTTAGATTTTTTTTTCGGTAAAGTCACGTAGGTAAGAAATTAAAATTAAGAAAAGTAAAAGAAAAATTCACGACGTTTCAGAGGCAACACAAGCTTCCGTCTTCAGGTGGAACCGTCACAGCACGATAGCTGTACCACTTGATACACCTATCGTGCTGTGACGGTTCACTTGATACAGCAATCGTGCTGTGACAGTTCCACCTGAAGACAGAAGCTTGTGTTGCCTCCGAAACGTCGTGATTTATTTTATTTTTATTTTACTTTTATTAATTATAATTTTTTACCTACGTGACTTTACCGAAAAAAAACCTGAGAGTATGATTCCATGCAGTCACGAAAGCTTCAAATCTAGAACTTTTGTTCCTCTTGCGTTTATTAATCGTCCGTTATTGGTCATTATTAATTCTTACACGTGGTACAGCATTTGTTTTCGATGAAGCCAGGGGACCGCAGGTGCACTCATTAACAGTACTGCTGGTCTATTCACGCTGCGTGCTACTGGCGGTAAATTAAATTAAGCACAATTAGTGGCAGCAGCTCTCCCACAGATTATAATGATATGTAATCATGTAAATAGTCCAGCCTGCTCGCATCTTACACTGAAAAGCATTCCCCTTCTCTGGTGGTCCAGATTGCACGCACCGTGAGCTGCATAATATCTTAGTACCAGAGATTAGATTTAATATCACAACACTCTTGAACAACGCCTATTAACAAAATTTACCAACATGTAGGCTTTCGCAACCAATATTATTCATAATAGAGGGTTTTTTGGGTTATATTGCGTAAATGTATTAACAAAATTGACGTTTCCCCGATTCATGCCACGTTGCCGACTTGCATAATGCTACGTGATAAATACTCTATTCGGACATGTTATTAGAGCAGTGTGCCACATGTATCAGAGAATGGCTTTGGAATATATTTGGACATCTGAGAAATCCTTCTAAGCAGCCTTTTTATCTTTGACATGGTCAGGTCATACTTTCACTATGTCCTCATCTGTGAGATTGTTTTTCGCACAACACTGTAAGACCGATGTTTTTCATTCAAAAAAGCTAGAATTTTGCCACATTATCAGAATCAAAATCTTTATTTTTACTGGGGGAATCTTATGAGCTATGGATCTCTTTTGTACAGATGTCCAAGAGGGGCAGGTCAGCGAGTTGCATCAACCAAAAATGCAATAAATTATGCAGCAGTAAGACAGAGAAACGTTAAGCAAGTCAATATAAAAAATGACATATTTATATATGTCATGCGAGTACAAATTGCAGTAGCACATACCATTTTTGGAGATCTGTCAACGTCAAATGGAAGCTTGGGCAAGGCAGCAAAACAACAATAGCAAACATGAATATTAAATTACGTGTTTTTGTGATTTCGTTGGCACTGTCAACTTAGCTAAGGGTCGCTGAAACCCAGATTTGAACCGAGCACCTCTGATCTCTGAGCCCAGCCGACTATCAAGATACAATATCATGATACGTCTCGGCAATACAGTTATTGCTTAATTCAAGGCAAAAGGAAATTCTTACTTCTAACAGCATTAAGTATACTGACATAAAGTAATGCTGTCTTTTTAAAATTCGTATCATTTAGCGTAAGAAAAACACAAATTTAAGTAAAAAAATTTGTATTTTTTTTACTGGATTTACTTGCAATCTACCTGTTAAATTTAGTTTCGTGATACCCAGCTGGGCTTTTTAAACTGTTCCTCATGCCAGGTGTAGGCAATTAAAGTAATGGAGTTTTTTT
Source organism: Lethenteron reissneri (assembly GCF_015708825.2). Classification (NCBI taxonomy): domain Eukaryota; kingdom Metazoa; phylum Chordata; class Hyperoartia; order Petromyzontiformes; family Petromyzontidae; genus Lethenteron; species Lethenteron reissneri. The sequence continues at coordinate 7,183,809 of NC_083790.1, read as the reverse complement.
TGAATAGCAATGGTTTTCCAATTACTATGTTTTCATGTGCAGAGTAATCTTTCATATAAAAACAAAACTAGCGAAAAATCACTCCACCGAGCATATACATTCATCTCAGAAGGGCTCTAAATATAATGGTTCTGTTGTGAATAAGTGATCATGGATAATTTTGTAATTCTAAATGTTGTTGCGGTATATAATTGCCAGATTGCCTTCCATGAAAGCATTTATAAAAAATGAAATTCCTTCTGTGCCTTGGCCATTCATTGCATTGTTACGTAAAATAGTTGTGTTTTGAATTTCAATTGTAAATTAACTTTTTGATCTTCTTGGTTCTTTCGGTAAAGTCACGTAGAAGGGAAATAATAAAATAATAAGAATAAAACATAATAAAATAATTCGCACGACGTTTCGGCCACAACGCAAGCAGCCGCCCTCAGGTGAAGAACAGGTCTGTCGGAAAGACTGAATGACGTGTCTTTCCGACAGACTTGTTATTCACCTGAGGACGGCTGCTTGCGTTGTGGCCGAAACGTCGTGAGAATTATTTTATTGTTTTATTTTTCTTATTTTTTTTTCCTTCTACGTGACTTTACCGAAAGAACCAAGAAGATGAATCCCTGCAGGTACGAAAGCTTTAAATCTAAATTGAACTTTTTGATGTGAAAATTATTGTCTTTCTTGAAAAGTTTTAATTCATCATTTTAATGGTATTGTGTATGTGTTCAATAATAATTCCAACTTGTAACGGACGTAGTATTTTTCTTGCTTTCGAATAGAAAGAATGACTCAGAGGCGCGAGGAAACACAGACACGCGGGAAAGGCAGCGGGGGTCATGGGTGAAAAAAACCCGATTTTTTTTTCCAGCGGCAGGCGTCGGGATATTCTTTAATACAATTAAACCCGATTTCGGGGAATTAAAACCTGGTTTAATGAATACGAAACTCTGATCCAAGGCTTAGGCTGCTTCCTCGTCGGTGCTGCAATCGTACTCGGGGGTGGGCGTCGGGCACGGAGTAGTCGTAGAATGCGGCGGGCAGGTTGGTCTTGATGAACACGAGCTTTTCCTCCACAATCGTGGGCGCCAGTGAGTGAGTTCCTTCGCTTGGAATGGATGAAGCTCATCGTTGAGAAGTGCGGTTCTGCAATTAGAACCAATTAAACCGGATTTCTCCCAATCTCAGATGATCGGGTTTAATATCAAAAGACAAATAAACCCGATGGTAAAAAAAACCCGACTGTGCCACCCTTGGCGGGTGTAGAGAACCGGCCGTAACCATGAGTGGGAATCGAACGCAGATCGCTGGGTTCGAAGCACTGTGCGCAAACTCCTCCGCCACCACTGCCGTTATGCCGCCACATTGGACAATGACACGAGCACCCTCATTAACGTGGATAGAAAGTCAACTTGTAGCAACGGTTTGCACAGCTTGTTAGGTTTCTTTCTATTCACAAACTTGGCAGACAAAAACAATGCCACTTTTTTGTTGTTGTTGCATTGTTGTCACGTTATCTCAAACTAAAGCTACGGCGATTACGGACGGGGTGAAAAAAAGGGATTGAAAATAGAATTGGAAGGCGAAATGGTGGCGTATCATTCTGTCTCTCCAAAATGGCCTTGTTACATGCGGCCATCTGGCTGTTCACGTGGCGTGCGAGTCACCCTGAGAAAGCACCAATCCCGCGTTCCGCTCTCCCAGCTGCGATGTAATCGGCAGGTACACAACGCTGGAGTCACCTTGACCCATGCGTGATTAGGCCATTAATTACCGCTTTCAATAACTGCGCGACCTTATTGGCGGTTCTCCGCTTCAGTCGCCCATCTGCTCACGATGACACTGCGTTTTGATTTACCGTGATATTTGCGCTCTTGGAAACTCTGTTCTCAAATGCATTTTTTAAACTCAATTACGAGAAAATTACCGTCATAAGTTAGGTGTTATTATTTATAAAACTATTGCACCTGCCGTACGCGTCGCTGTTAAAAAATACGCGTGGGGATTTTTGGAGTCTACGTGACTTTACCGAAAAAACCAAGAAGATGAATCCCTGCAGTCACGAAAGCTTTAAATCGAAATGTTTTGGAGTCCTTAAGGTTTCAATGCCTGGAACCAAAGCACCCACAAAATACCTGATCTCAGAAGCTGAGCAATGATGAACCTGGATAAGTCCTTGGATGGGTGCCCATCATACACAATGGATTGTTATAGGCCGTGGAGCTACGTGGTGGTCAGCCCAGGGTGATGCAGCAAAATACAATTTATGTACTATGAGACCAGTGCAAACATGATGCCTTGTATAAAGGTGTCAGTTTTGTACCAGTTTAAAGGGTAAAAACCTACTACTACATTGTTGTAATATACTTTCTATGGTCTCATGTCTATGCTTCCACACAGCCATTTTGCAACCAGGAATGACCAGCATGGTGAAGTATGCTAAAACAACCCCCACAACCATATTTGGAGTTTGTGTATTCTCCCCGTGGTTGCATGGATTTTTTTCCAGTTCCTCCGGTTTTTCAATTCACATTTAGAAAACATGCATTGAGAGTATTTGGCTGCGATAAATGTCCACATGATGATAAGCTACTTCGTTGGACTATCACTTGTGGCCAGGTCACTTCTGAAATAGAGCTAAAAAGCTCAGTGAGCCTTCACTGGTAGAATACAAAGTTTAGTTTTTAGTTTAGTTTCTACAAACCTGCTACTGACCAGCATGAAGTATGGCCAAATGACCCCCGAGACCCACACGACGTGGGGAGGCCCTCGACTGAAAGGGCTGCTGATGAACATTCTAATATTGTGCAAGTCAAAATAGCTAAACAATTGGTATTCATATTGAAATGTACAGTTTCATATTTATTGATTAAGAATTTCCATTGAATGCATGCAAATAAATTGTGTGACCTTATGTTTAACATCGACCTCGGTTGTTCCATGTATTTCCAATAGAACGGGAACCGCACCGAACTGGAAATTAAAAGCGAATGGTTATGTTGTGCAATTGACATGTCCAGGGATTGCATTTTTGGTCGGAAAAATGTGTTGTCATAACCAGTATTCTGTATGCATTCACAGTATCGATGTGTTTTATGTTTATATTCCGGGCTAGAAATGTTTACACGTAGTGCACATGGCTTACCAAGTCGTGTGCCAGGAAGAGGGCATTGCAGCTTTGTGTTTTGTTAGGCAACTCAAAGAGGACACTGTGTCCTATAAACAGCGTACACTTTAATGGCCAAAATAACCCCTGGGTTGCATCAATGCGCTAATGTTCAGTGGCAAGGCAGCAGGGTTCCTTGAATAAAATGTCAAATGTACCTCGTACTTAGTAGCGAGATGATAAAGAGCTGATGAAGCTCGCTCGCTGGATTCAAACCCCCAAAGGTCGTTGATCAGAATGCTAATTGCGTAATTTCCAAAGAAACTGTTACAATGTGAATTTAAAAGTTAAACGTCGTAGAGTGTCCACAAAACAGGGTATACAATCATCTGTCGTGATCTAGCCACCGCTGGACGAAGGCCTACCCCACCACCCACCCGGTTAGTTGCCATCCATCACAGTCCTGCAACGTCACAATCTCTGTCGCCCTTGCACACGAACCGCACGTGGACCGATCTCAAGGCTCCATCTCCACAGTGGCCGGTCCACTTGGACGACGCTTTGTCGTTTGGCTTCCATTCCATCAGCAGTCTTGCTCACCAGCAATCGTCTTGCTTGGTCTCAAGAGTCAATATGATGTTTCTAGCGAGCATAATGTTCTTTCATATGCATGTTCCTCTTTACGCCCCTCAGTGTAATTCCTAGCGTACATCTTGCCATGCTTCTCCGCGTACTTTGTAGCTTTTGTTAATTATTTTTTATTTTTCATTATTATTTTTTTCCCTTTCAATTCCCAATGTTTTTTCATCATACAATATAATTTTGCAAAGCGCTCCGTCTCGTTCTCGCTCGCCTCTTTATATCATAATTTTGACCTTGCTCTGCCTTCAACAATTGTACGCATTATTATATTGTGTTCCAGTTCTGTCCCTCCAACGGTAATTTCCTTTTGTTCGGTGGATTTGTTGAACAAAATTTCAGTGGTGCTCTCACACTCTATTTTGTATTCAGCCCAAACCTTGCTGCCCTTTGTCAAGTATAACATAAACAGACGCCCCCTCCGTTCCTCCCCATTGGTTGGTATTGCGATTACGTCACAATGACGAGTGCGCAACGCAAGCGTGAGCAGGTGCACGCTTGGAGTGGACGGAACGAGGGAAGGAACACGTGGCTCCACGTTCGAGGCACCTTGTTGACCTGCTCGGCACAGCAAGTCGGCGTGGACAGGACGCATGGCCGGAAGGGATGATCGCCGGTCGACGAGATGGGAGACGGACGGCGGCCGTGGGAGAGTAACAACATCTGAGAGTCATCTTCTTGGTTCTTTCGGTAAAGTCACGTAGAAGGGAAGTAATAAAATAATAAAAATAAAACATAATAAAATTATTCTCACGACGTTTCGGCCACAACGCAAGCAGCCGTCCTCAGGTGAAAACCAGGTCCGTCGAGGCGACAGAGTCTAAATCAAAATTTAACATCTGAGAGGACAAATTCCGCTGGGGTGGACCAAATGTGATCGGCTCGTGTGCGGTCAGTGAGATGGGATCGTGGCACCGAGGGATCATGAGATTGCTACGGTTTTTAATTGAGTCTATTGTCCAGCAGTAGATAAAACATGGCTGGTGATGGTATAAGTTAAAGGTTGTTTTTATTTACTTGTTCAACAGTAATGCATTGAAATATGCACACTCACAGGTATTACTTTATTATGCAATACAGTACTGTAATGTAGTTTGACTGGTGTTTAAAATCCAATATAAAGAACATTTAGTCATAGTAATGATGTATATGAAATAAAGATTTTGCTGACTGGTTGCACTTTCTCTGTGCATGTACATTATTCAGGCCTCGGTTTGTGCGAGCTTTAAGAAAATTCACCAACTTTTAAATGACAGCAAAACAACACTCTTCCATCGTAATGGGAATTTCAACTTGCAAAGTTGTGGAGATAAGAACAAAATAATGGGAAAAATATCGCATCGGAGTTAGCAACGAGGGAGAAATCACCGGGCAGGAGTTGTCAACCATCCCCTGGTTGACGGTAATGACGTTTTCTTTTTTTCTTCCATAGAGAAGAAGTCTATAAGTTGGACATGGAGGACCTCAAATGGTGCAATTTAGAAATGAAAACATGAAATGCCAAAAGAGTCGCAGTGTGCCGATGGTGGTGGCTCGCTTTTATGGAAACCTACTGACTAACATGCCGTATGGGGGGATACGCAACCGCGGGTGCAAATACCCACAGCGACAACAAAGTGAGACCAAATTTGCTCGTCTGTTTATGCCCCGAGTGAGCATTTACTAAAATTACGCAATGTATGATATGTCGCCTTGCCAAAATGCTTTTGTATGGCCACGAAAATGTGTGTAAGCCGCAGCTGGGATAGCCCCTGACTTTACCGAGTATATTCCATTATCACTTTCGCTGCCAAGATAACAATAAACTTGCTTCGGGGAGTAATTATAATTTATCATTGCTCTAGTGTGCTTGTGCTTGGACAATTTACTCCGTTTTTTTAAAACGAATTGCTCTTGTAATTTTTTGGTGCAGAATTTGTTCTATTATTCTACGAATATTCAGTGCACAAAATCAGGACAATATGTTCCAGACACTTTTTGGCTGTTGATGAATTCTGCATTTCTGTGCTTTGCAGCTTTCTATGCAACCAATATGTATGCATTTTATCGTGCTCGCTAAGCACGTGCCCAAAAGCTCACGAAGCCGAGCCCGTCAGCAACATACAGTGAGTTGTAACACGTTCATGGGCCCATTTTGCCTTGGTGCTGTTTGCCTTTTGGCATCCTCTGATCTAACACTGGTGAGACAAGGCCATGAAGGAGGCTGCCTGTGATGTAGGCCGATCAGTTTCAAAGACAATGCATACATTATTAAAGCATGTTTGTTTGCATGTTTGTATCACAAGCATGCGTGGTAAATGCAGACTTGATGCCTTGAAATAGGCTTTGGAACATCTTCACACCCCCTGTGTTATTGCCGGAAAGGGTAAAACCGTTCATTTTTTTGTCGTCGTAATCATTGCAATACGTTTCTTGAATTGAACTAGGCTATGGCAGAGGATTCCGAAGTGGAGGCGTGTAAGAGAAGAAGCAGATACAACACGTTCCTTCGGAGTGGGCAGGTAGGAACTTGGTTGGACAGCGCATTCGTGCACGACAGACAAATATGCACGACAGACAGACAAATAATCCCTGGTGGGCAGTGTGTAACCTGTTGTTCCTACCTGTAAAAGTGTTGTGACCTGCATTTTGGTGTTTGAGTATGCTGCTCTCCATGCTTCTCTATGCACAATCCGTCAATTTGTTTTAATTCCACTGTTTGAAAAATGTTGACGTTTCAGATCCATGCCATAGCAGCTTTTTATCAAAAGTTAGTCGTCAACAATTTACGATGCCAATTTCATTTGTTTTGAATTATTGCAGATAGTCATGGGTGTTATTGTCATTTAAGTAATTGTGTTTAAATTAATAGTTTTACAAGAATTGTAGATTGTGCAAACAAGGCATGAAGATTTCGATTTAAAGCTTTCGTGACTGCAGGGATTCATCTTCTTGGTTCTTTCGGTAAAGTCACGTAGAATGGAAATAATAAAATAATAAAACCAAAACAATAAAATAATTCTCACGACGTTTCGGCCACAACGCAAGCAGCCGTCCTTAGGTGAAGAACAGGTCTGTCGGGGAGACAGCTGTCTGTCGTCTCGATAGACAGAGTCTGTCGTCTTCACTTGAGGACGGCTGCTTGCGTTGTGGCCGAAACGTCGTGAGAATTATTTTATTATGTTTTGTTGTTATTATTTTATTATTTCCATTCTACGTGACTTTACCGAAAGAACCAAGAAGAAGGCATGAAGATATTGTCTTGAATATGTATTCTAGAACCTTTAAAATGTCTGGTTAAAACATGACAATGTTCAGGTATATGGGGTTAATTAACAAAATGTGCATAGAGTCCTGATTTATACATTTTATAATTAACTAAGATTTGGCAAAACCAGGGACAAGATCATACAATTCACGGCGAGAGATATTTGCATGGTTCAGTAATTATCAGCGCAAGTCCAGCATCGCGTAGTGCTGCTGAACACTGCTTTTGAAAATATAAGATCGGTGCCACTTTCGCTCACCTCCAGGGCTTTAAACAGTCACGCCTTATACTGACAATTGTAGTCCTTCCCTGCCATCTGCTGGATATTTTTAGTATTGTAGGTTTATATTCTTGGTTCTTTCGGTAAAGTCACGTAGAAGTGAAATAATAAAATAATAAACATAAAACAATAACATTCTCACGACGTTTCGATTGCAACACAAGCAATCATCATCAGGTGTGAACCCCACAGCAAGAAAATTTGAAAAAAGTGGCGTTTTTTTTTTTAAAAAAATCCCTGCAGTCACGAAAGCTTTAAATCGAAATATTGTAGGTTTCTCCACTGATCCATATTATGGATTCTCCACGGATGCTGGCCTGCAAAATCACACATTCTAGAACATATTTTATTTCACAAACAGTACTTCAGTCAGTGTCCATGCATAACTTTACACCTGCCAATTTGTTTCTAAAGCAAGCTGCACATTATTAGCTAGCTAGTTTGTGTTTAGTATTTGGGAAGTATGACCTTTTTTATCTCTACAAGGAATTCCAAATCTTGGAACTATTTTTTTTATATATTCATAATAAAGCAATAGTGAAGCAACCCACTATTCTGGCAAATCGCCCGATGATGATGGATATAATTACCCGCGAAACGTCGTATTCAAATTGTAAATGTGGATTTGCTCTGCAACACACCAGTGAGCTGAAGTAGTAACTAATTAAATCTTGACTTGAAGCTTTCGTGGCTGCAGGAATTAATATTCTTTTGGGTCTTTCGGTAAAGTCATGTAGATAGAACAATAAAATAATAAAAATGAAAATAAAGTGAATAACCAGTTTAAGTCCTAACTGGCTGTGATGTTTTCATCCTACCTTCCGATGTTAGCAGTTATTTTCGACTCTGAATTTACATTAACAGGTTCACACGAACACAGCCGCCGTTTACATTGACATGCTAATCTCTTGCATTGACATGCTAATCTCTCTCACTTTAACATCACTAGCCCCGCCCACTTCGTTTACACAGCCGCCGTTACATTGACATACTAATCTCCTACATTGACATACTAATCTCTTACATTGACATGCTAATCTCTCTCACTTTCACATCACTAGCCCCGCCCACTTCGTGTATGACCTTTGGGCGACACCCATTTCATACCTTTAAAACTGCCTGCTTCAGCAGCAGAGGTCGCAAACGGGTTTTGATTCCTTATCCGTACCCGTACCCGGCCGCACCAGGGTCGCAAATGGGTACCCGTACCCGTACCCGGCCGGGTACGGGTAGCCGTTCCCTACCCGTACCCGTACCCTACCCGAAATGAGTGACAAACGGTTACTCACCAGTGACTCACGGCCTACCCGTACCCGTACCCTGCCGCACCAGGGTCGCAAACAGCTACCCGTACCCGGCCGGGTACGGGTAGCCGGATATCGGGTAGGGTACGGGTATCGGGTACCCGGTTGCGACCTCTGTTCAGCAGCTTTTTCCCCTCTTTTTTCACCTGATGACGATTGCTTGTGTTGCGATCGGAACGTCAGTGATACATTTTTTATTATTTGTATTCACTTTATTTTCATTTGTATTATTTTATTGTTCTATCTACGTGACTTTACAGAAAGGCCCAAAGAATAGTAACTAATTGGCGCGTTGTTTACGTGACAAACCTTACTGGCTGTGTCGGGTGGTGGAGGGTTACGACACATCTGATGCGATCTAACCCAACAATAATATCGTGTTAAACTATTTGGATATCCTGTAACTAACTACAGGGGTGGTCGCACTGGCACCGCTACTCGGGAACTGCACGTGGCCCGCACAGATAGTTCAAGTGCAGTTCGAGAGACACGCAGCAATTTTTTTTCTAAACTTTTCACTGTCCACCTGATTTGAGAGAGGAAACAATCTTCGCAAGCCGGAGTGACCTGGGGCATGGCTTTTAACAGCAGAGCCAGACACAAGTACTCCGACGGCGCTTAAGGAAGATTTGTGAATTCTAAACTCCATCGTTAACCAATGCGAGCGAACCAGCCTTGTGACCGTTACACATCACGTGGTTCTCTTTCAGTTGGTGGTCATGGTGACGGTTTTAGTACGCCACCCCGGATTTAGAATATGCCCATTTAATTCTAGTCAGCCAACCCAAAGCATGCCTGTGTATTTTTTGACGGATACATTTTTGTACCTGAAGTATGTGATTCTATTTCAAAGCATTGCCATTGTAATTATTGTGTTGTACATCATATCAATGGAAAATGGTGTATACAAGTAAATCTTACATATACATATTTCATTAACAAACCTTCATCTCATTTAATATGTAAGTTTTACTCATGCAATTTATATGCCACAGAAAAAATAATCAGGATGGCTGCACTGCTTACCAAACAAACCAGACCTGGCCAACGGGTGACATTGGAAAATCTAAGTATTTGACCGACATTCAAGATGCCGGGAACCTTTATGAAGAAGTAACATATTCTAACGTGGAAAAAGGTGACCAACACAATACAAGTTCAAGTGTGAAACGGCCGACAACGCAAGTCGAAGTGGTGAAAAGCTGGGCTACTGCAATCCGGTTTGTCCACTAGGCGGAGACACGTGCCGCAAATCGACGGTGCATTGACCCTGTGAATTTGTATTTCATCATCATGATCGTCTTCAGCCATGATGTATCCCACTACCCACCAATCCATCGACCAAGACCTCAACAATGTACCTGGTCTTCTTGGTTCTTTCGGTAAAGTCACGTAGAAGGGAAGTAATAAAATAATAAAAATAAAACATAATAAAATAATTCTCACGACGTTTCGGCCACAACGCAAGAAACGTCGTGAGAATTATTTTATGTTTTATTTTTATTATTTTATTACTTCCCTTCTACGTGACTCTACCGAAAGAACCAAGAAGATGAATCCCTGCAGTCACTAAAGCTTTAAATCGAAATGTCGCAGACCCAAGTCCTGATCCCCCTTCTGGGATCGCACTCTCAGCCAGATCCGGAACAATGACGGTAAACAGAGTGGAACAAACGCGGACGTTCAGAATAAAAACATAATACTGGTAGGAACCTCCTGGTTACACCAGCCCACAGGGGATTATTGTGTCCGTCGTGCAGGGAGGGGCTGGATGGGGAAGGAAGGGTGGGGAGGGGCTGGGTGGGGAGGGTGGGGCTGGGTGGGGAGGGGAGGGTGGGGAGGGGCTGGCTGGGGAGGGTGGGGAGGGGCGGGGTGAGGAAGGTGGGGCTGGGTGGGGGGTGGGAGGGGTGGGGAGGGGCTGGTCACCCCGTGGTGCCCTTATAAAACTCAACGTTTAACCTACTCACACCGGCTTGTGCCCGCCCTCACAGTCGGCCATATTTGCGGAATACACCACGCCGCTGTTGACCCTGGCCATTGACCGAGCAACCCAACGTTCCTACCAGCTCCCTCCGCAGGAATGTGTTTCGAGACCCAACATCACACCTCCTAGCTGTGACATTCTTGGAAGACACTGGTGGAACCATTAACCGCATGAGAGCAAGAAATATGAGCAGGTCCATGGGCACATCTCCTTCATGAAGCCGTGCGATTGTGGCCATGCAACCCAAACTGGACCATCGTGTAAACCACCACAGTCTGCGTTCCTTCAACGGAGGAGTCGCAACGCTAGACGAACACTCTCTTGAAGCCCTCTCGTGGCTAGCAGACCTCGACAAAAGACATTTACCTCCTGAACATATCGCCATGCACAAGGATAGCAATAATATCATCTATCCATGGCTGGATGAAAGCCCCCTCCCAAAGCCATCACACTCTCTCACGGTCTCGCAATGCAAAATTCCACGGATGTATTTTCTCGTACCTTAATGTAATCATATCCTCATTAATCTAACAAAACCCCGTAATTCGAAGCAAATGGCTAAAATGGCACCAATGGAAATGAGTACCGCTGCTGCCTTGATCCAGAAGGGAAATGCTCCGACTTTCGTATGGCACGTAAGCACAGGCGTTTTAAAAATAGGAAAATGTAATGCTGTACTCGTCTTAAATCTATTGGTAAAAACAGCACGCAGTATAACGTTTGTGCCACTTGATGTCAGATGGCTCAGGGGCAAAGTGAGTGGCTCAAAAGTGGAAGGTGACGAGTTCAAATCCTAGGTGGGATTGAGTCAGCCCGTCGTCTCTACGGGATGAATGAAATGAGCGACTGCAAGTCCAAAGTGGTTTTATAAATTTATGGACTTGGTCGTAGGAATGTGCTCATTTGAGCATAAAATCACTTTGATTTTCTATGCCAAAACATATGAACGCATTCAATTAGCAGGTCATAGCAGACACCACTTAGTTAATGATTTATAGCGTCAGCCTGGCTAGCTTGCTCTTGTCTCACGAATGTCACATCTAAGGACATTTAAGGTCACAGAGTAAGTGCGTTGGAAGACAAGAATATTAAATGTAGGTGGACACAAACAAGTAAATGGGCAGTTGTCAGTACGGTGTTGGTATAAATATACAAAAGTCTGTATTGTGCTCTTCAAGAAGACAATCATAGTGCCCAAACTCCTGGGCACAACCATTCCTCGCTATGAAGCTTAAATAGTATTCTATACCCACTGGCAACACAGTGACTGATTATAAAGAAAGCAGGAAATGAATCTCGCCGTGTATATACACAATTACAATAACTATTATTATAATTTACAGCCCTCTGTCAATTCATTACACTGATTGAAAGTTTCCCTTGCCATGTTGATTACAGGGGTTGGTTGACCATACTTCAGTACCACTGGCTCAGACATTACTCGCCACTGATGTTAGTCGTTGTAGAGCAGTGCGCTAACCATTGTTGCCACCTATTTATACACGTGCAGTAGTTACGTACACACGTAACTTCTCTAGGTAGTAATTGGCTAACGGCACACAGGTATTAAATGTGTGTTTTAAGAGCCACGCAGTTCTAGGCAAAGTGATGTGCCACGTTGAGTATCATATTGTGCACAACGTGTGTATATTTTGTTAGCAATGTAAATAAATAAACAACTGTTGCCCTCCATTTGTAGTCATCGCATTCCCGAGTGAAATGAGGCTCACCCTCTTACAGGCGGGCCGGGCTTAATGCATGGCGACTTCCCAGCGTGACTTGTTTATGTCTGGAGTCATAAACGAGGTCACGTCATTAACCCCGGCATGTCCAAGACAGGCATTGCCACCACGCATTCCAGCGCGTGCCAGTGCGTGCATTATCGCGATGCCCCGGCATATCAAATGAGAAAAGAGTGGACCGTCTGCCTGTTAATGCCACCGCGGTAAGTGTTGCCCTTCGGCTGTTGTCCGGCAAATATGATACGCCGAGGTTCGGTGAGGTTATCCGCCGTCTCGAACAAGAGAGTTACCCACGTTGCTGTGAATGTAGCTTCACTTCAACCTTAGGTATCTCCCCTCTCTCTCTCTCATACGCACGAGTTCGTGGTGTCAAGGGATGGACGCGGCGATTGACGGGCAACTGCGCTTTAAACTCGGCCACCCCGAGTTCGATATCCCAGGCAGGGCTTGAAGGCGGTGGGAGGGGGGTGTCGGTTGCACCCGACTCAAGAGCCGCATGGCTCACAGGGCTATACCTAATAAATGAAACTTGAAACTTAAACTTGAAACTTGAGTGCTACCACGTGGACAAGGATGGCAGAGATTGTAAAGACAGCATCAACGCACTCGTGCCCGCATATACACATGCACACGTGGGCGTGTGAGTATGCTTCTGTGCATGTATACACAAACGAGCGTACACACCCAGGCAGACACATGCGCATTGTTGGTAGATCAAGGTCCCCGTATGCGTGCTATGTCGTTGTACAGACTGTTGGGGCAAGTGTTGTTCGCAAGCACCTCTCCGATTAGCAAGGTTGACGGCGTTCGGTGTGAAACAAGTTCAAGGGCAGGCAGCACGACCGACCGCCTTTATCTTCCCCAAAGCTGATGTTGACACACTGTATCAAGGTGCTCATTTAACGCTGAATTAACTCATGGCGGGGGATGATGGGCACTATACATACTCCACCACACTGATCAGCGCGAACTGGTGACCAGGACTAATACAGGTATCACTCGCCACTGATGTTAGCCGTGGCCTGGAATCGAACAAAGTTGGCTGGTCTGTTTTTAGTTTTTTTTTTTACCACACCATGTGGTCACGTGATTCTAACTCACTAAGTGGACAGGCGTTTGACAGCGGATCAACTCTGATTACAAAGACCAAGGGCGTGGCTCTCGATCGGGTGGTGCAACCCGGGTGGCCGCCGATTGCAGGGCGCGATAAGGATGCAATCGTCCGGTTGATAGGATCGCATTCCATCAATCGCATAGCAATCGCGTGGAGTGGTGTATCCAGGTGTTCACATCAGTAGCGAGTAATCGGGACTGGTCCCGTACCAACCTCGTCACCGAGAAGGACTCACCAGCATGGTAATGTACCTGTAAAGGAGCATGCGCTTGGACATTAAGTCCTTAAATCCAGAACTTGATTGAACAAAGGGCTGTGAATTATTATTTAAATAAAGCGTGTGTACGTGTGTTTATTGTGCACGTGTCTTTTTACAGGCATGCAAAGTGCAGCTATTTGCCGATGTTGATGACATCCCAAAGTGCTTTTTTTAAAACGCTGATCCAACCACAGATAAAGACAACTTTACATGATCCGTGGGACCAGTTATACTGGAAACTGCGTTTTGTATTCTGAGTAAAGCACTCAATTGTGTAATGCACGTGTCAGTAGCAAGTTTGTAGAAACTAAACTAAAAACTAAACTTTGTATTATACCAGTGAAGGCCCACTGAACTATTTAGTTATGTTTCAGAAGTGACCTGGCCACCAGTGATAGTCCAACGAAGTAGATTATCATCATATGGACATTTTTCGCAGCCAAATGATCTAAACGCATGTTTTCTAAATGTGGACTAAAAACCCAGAGGAACTGGAAAAAAACCCATGCAACCACGGGGAGAATACACAAACTCCAAATATATAGGTGTCAGGGTCGGGATCGGGATCGAACCCACGACCTCCTGTACACCAGGCGAGGTAGTTAACATCTCCTAGCCACCGTGATGATGATGAGAGAGAGACACGCAAACTCTAAATCTCGCCACCTGTTTTGGGGAGCACAGGTGTTGTGGCATAGAAGTTGCCGGCGACATTGGATTTTGCTGCGCTGGCCAAAGTTGTCCACGACGCCGCTCCACTGAAGCCCCACGCCAACTTGCGTCTGAGATCTCTGCCAAGCCCCGGGTGGGTGCGTTACGGCTGATTTTCTCACCGGCACTTTGTGCAGATTGCAAAGCGTGTCAAATGAGGGCAATAACCCTATAATGTTTCACCCAACAGTGAAGACGGAAGGATTTGAAAGTGATTGTTATGGCGTCAGTTTACAGTCGTTATTTGTTGCGCAGAAGTAAAATTTCCCCAGCCGAAGACATACGAGTGCTGTACTGTATGGTCCCGTGTGTCGAGTTAGTGTCGGGCATTAAAGTTAACATGACTGTGGCGTTAAACATTAAGAGTTAGAAATAGCATATGCCTTTATGAGTGAGCATTTTCACTGCCAATGAGGGCTGCATTAGGGATATACATTAGGAATGAGCATTAACAATATGCATTAGGGATGAACATTCACGTTATGCATTAGGGGTTGCTATTAGCGTTATGTATTAGGGGTTGCCAGTGCAGTTATGCTTTACATGAGTGACCGTTATCATCACCATCATCATGCATTAGGGGTTAACGTTAGTGTTTTCCACTAGGATTAGCATGCAGCATAAATGGGTTAGGATTAGGATTAGGCTGACCCTTAGTCTGAAATAATAGGCCTGATTGATGACTTAAGGCACATTATTGCGGTACATAAATCACACCTGGGCTCCCCACACGTTGCACATGAGGCACGGCCACTTTCAGAACCAGTTTGGGGCATGACTTACTGCCGCATAAATTATAACACATCAGGGCAGCTGATCACCTGCCCCCGTGAATTCTTTGTGTCATGTGACCTAAACGCAGAACCAATGAAATCACACAGCACTTGGGAATAGCAGCTGTCCGAGGAATGACACCTGGTCCCCGATACGCCGTCTACTTCACAGGTTGTTTCAAGCCTCTTAGGAATTTGGCCTCTCAGGAAAGAACGTATTTTCTTGGTACAACGGCAGCCCCCACCAGCGGCCGATCAAGAAATGCAGTGGAGATAAGAGGTGTGAGTGGGATGGTGGTCTCGAATTTTCAAGTTGTTTCAAATAGGGTCCTTAATTGATAATAATAATAAAAAGTACACGTTCAGTATATTTTTTTCTAATAAACATGAACAAAATGCATATATTGCGGGTCTCACGAAGACAATTGCCCTTCCACCTCCAATCGTGTGCACCGCTGACGATAATGGTTTCACACAATCAAGCTTGTTTCTGTGCAAATATAAAGGCTCATATTCCCTGGTCTAATGGACACGTGACCATCTTTTCAACACCACATCTGTGCAACGTTAATTTGCCACTGATGTGATGGTCTGTGGTGTTAGCAAGGTGTTGCATCTCTGTTGCGTGTTATTCAGGGAAACCGTTTTAAATGAGCCAACTGATGTGTTCCCAGACTCGGGGGTTTATCCACTTTGCCCAGAATCCGCTAAGCCACGGCGGGACAAGGGCCGAGCATTCCAAGAGCAGCACAGCATCTACCCCCCCCCCCCACCTCCTGGTGTTTCACACTGCGGACAAACCCACAATGAGCCCCGACCCACCAGGGCCTGATTAGCCAGGAGCCAGAGTGGACTGTTCGCTGTGATGGGTCCACGGGGATAGGCAGATGGAGACAGCCAAAAATATTGTCTTGGCACAGGGCTCCGCATGACCTGAATCCAGTCCTGAGTATCCTTATAGTCCTGCCATGGTCACAAGCATGGGCCATGGTTTAAAGGATTTAATGCCTCTGGCTCTGGCAGTGAAACTATGGCACTTTGACTGAGAGACAGAATGCTATGCTCACTGGGGGGGTCGGGGTGGGGGGGGGGGGGGGGGTATGTTTGACTTTTTTTTCCTTTAAAGAAAAATAAATGGCAAAGCAATTTGTCTGAAAAAGTTTTGCACATTCCACGTTAAAATAATGCCAGCCAGCAAGCTGCAGTGAATAAAAGTTTCGCCTGCTCGGTTCCAAAATTAATTTAACACATTCATCGTGCGTATTGAACGGTATCCCCAGCTGCCCCGTACTTTTCTGGATACACGACACATCTAAGTTGTGCAAACTTACGGCTCCCCCGTCTGCAGGCTTCATTAGCTGCCGTGGTTTAAACAAGAGCCGGAGATTTGTGTTCGCTGTTTAATGCAGTAGATGGCCACAGTGAGCTGTAGGTCGGAAGAGTTGCGCGAATGAGAGAACCGTTAAATAACAAGACTCCTCCAAAAGACACCGCTGTTCATTTCCTACAAAGTGGCACTTACTGTGTCCACAGTGGACGGGTTGAAGAGCTAAAATACTGAGTGCTAAACCCAAGTTTATCTTGCCAGTGTGTTTTGGACCATGGGAACAATCACAAAAGAGAGCATTTTGTTGCATCGTATATGTAAAATAATACATTTAATATAGACCTCTGTCAATCAATTTACTGCTGGACGATGTGTTTTTGCTATGTAATTCAGTCATATAGGTATTCAGTTATTATTAATTCGCTACACAGTTTCATTAGAGATTGTATGTTGCACAAATATTCGCCCCATCCATATGCATGTATTCAGTGGGGGGAAAAAAAAACAATCGCTTAAATTTAGCTTTTTCAAGTTCACCTTCTTGGTTCTTTCGGTAAAGTCACGTAGAATGGAAATAATAAAGTAATAAAAATAAAACATAATAAAATCATTCTCACGACGTTTCGGCCACAACGCAAGCAGCCGTCCTCAGGTGGAGAGCAGGTCTGTCGAGTAGACTTTACCGAAAGAACCAAGAAGATGAATCCCTGCAGTCACGAAAGCTTTAAATCGAAATTTCTTCAAGTTGTTGATGGGCTTATTAGTAAATGTACATGGTGGCAACAAAGTCCGTTTGCTTGAAGGGCCTCTGGCACATTATACCCTCTCAATTCTGGAAATATTTAAACAGGAATCCAGTGGATGATGGATCGGCAGAGGATCTGATGATACGTGGCGACCCCGACGCCCAGACCTGACAACAAAGACACGTGGTAACAATAACAATAATTCCCATTGTGGAAATTTAATCGGGGAATTATCGTCGAGGAGAATACTTCACCCTTAAGATTAACAAATAGTGCGGAACTCAAAATAGCTGTCCTGAACTGCTGGTACAGTATGAAACCATCATCCATTTAGAAGAATCTCCTGGGGACAACCTTGGCATGAATCCATCTGTGTGCTGAGAATGGAGGTCAATTTAACACGTAGCTTTTCACGACCAATATTATCCATAAGAAGTTTTTTGGGGGTTTGATTGCGTAAATATAAATGTGTGGTTAAACCCACCACCACCCGACACGGCCAATTGGTAAGGTTTGTCATGTAAAGAAAACATGCCAGTTAGTGGCTAGTTCAGCCCACCGGTGTGTTGAACTAGTAACTGATTGGCATATTTTGTTAACGAATCTTACTAATTGGCTGTCGAGTGGTGGCAGGTTTAACGACACATTTATATTCACGCGATTTAACCCAAAATACATCTTTTATTGGCAACAAAGTCCGTTTGCACGAAGGGCCTCTGGCACATTATGCCCTCGGAATTCGGGAAATATTTGAATCCGGAATTCAGTGGATGATAGATTGGCAGAGGATCTGAAATGATGTGGCCACCCCGATGCCCATCCCTGACAACAAAGACATGTGGTAATAATAACACTGGTAAACACACTTTTTTTGGCATAAGGTATTCCAACGGTTTTAAGGTAATTTTGGGGTGCTGATTCAAAATCTGGCATCATTTTTTGTCTATCACATCAGGTTTTTGAGATATCAAAGATTGCATTTTCAATAAAAACTGCAGAAGAGATGTATTAATTAAATGTGGATATCTACATAAAATTATATTATAAACACACTATCCTAAAAATGCAGCACCATATTTTAACACTAAAGCAGTCACTGACTCGCAACAACTTGCAATCATAAGTGACAGAGTTAATTTCGGGTAAAATCAATGAAAATGGGGTATGCCGATAGCATAAAAATGAGATGTGATAGAGCAAATCTGAGATCAGATTTGGAATCAGCACCCTGTAATTAGTCTAAAACAGCTGCAAAAGTCCAGGCCAGAAAAAATTGTCTTTTTTGTTGTTGACCAGTGTTATAAAAACATGTGGTAATAATTTTAATAATTCCCGTTGAGGAATTTCGTATGGGGATTTATCGACAAGAAGAACACTGCACCCTGAAGATTGACAAATATTGCAGAACTCCAAATAGCTTTCCTGAATGTGCTCGTACAGTAAGCAGCCATCATCCACTTGGAAGAATCTGTCGAGGACAACCTGGGCACGAATCCAGCCGCGTGCTGAGAAAGGAGGTCAACATAGAGGGGCTTTGTGTGGCCACCCTGTGTCCGCAAATGATCGATCTCATTTGCTTATGCAAATGAGAGGTGCTCCACCTGGCGGACTGAGTGTCTCGATATTAGTGGGTGCACGTTTAGGTGTCCAGAAATCCAATCACATTTATAACAACAACAACAATAATAATTTTAACAATGATATTCGTAATACGCACAATATCTCACAGACACAAATGACCGAGGTGCACACTCGACAGCCGGGCGACTGAAGTGAGTGGTTGTGACGGGGGAAGCTCTTTACGTGCCTCGTAGCCAACCGCGTCTATGAGATTTGGTACGTATGTATACTGTAATGAATGTACGTCGTTGTGGGATGTTGTTGGCATGAATGACGCTGTATGAAATGAAAGCATTATTGTTGAAAGTCTCTGTGGATTGAACGCTACTGTGGCAACTGCTAAGAATGTTCAGCAGCAGCAGAGGGAACGGTGGCCGCCTGCGTTCCAAACGACGCAGGCTGCCACGGAGAAATCGACGCCCGGTGGTGGTCATCGTCTCGCTCCTCGGTGTACAGAGGAGAAGCGAGGTTGTGAGTTGCATTGCTGCTGCTGCTGAGAATCTTTCCGTGAGCTGTACAATTTTGTTACACAACCGATCCAATCCACGAATTCCCGAAAGCATGTTAACTACCTCGCCTGGTATACAAGAGGTTATGGGTTCCATTCCGACCCTGATGCTTGTGTAGTTGGGTTCTCCCGTGGTCGCGTGGATTTTTCTCTGGGTCATCCGGTTTTGCCCTCCACATTTAGAAGCATGCGTTTAAAGTATTTGGCTGCTATGAATTCCACATGATAAGCCACTTCGTTGAGCTATCATTTGTGGCCCGGTTGCTTCTGAAAAAGTGCTCTACTGTATCGCTCAGTGGGCCTTACCTGGTCAAAAAAAAAATATATAGTTTATTTTCAATCAAAATCGGTAAATCGTTCCAATCCGGCACTGTTTGGATCAGTGTCGAGTTTTGGGAGGACCCACGTGGGTCAATGAATTGGCGAGAATTCCTTTGTCAGGTTACGCGCGCCATGGGATTGCGCGTGTTAGAATCAATCACGGTGTTTATGATCTGTGTAAATTAGTTGTATATGTTACATTGAGGGTGATATTACAAAAAAAAACAACAACCGCCATTCGCCACTAAGTGGCGGTGACGTCACCACAACGCTTGTGCCAGGCCATGTGCACTTTGAGGCTACATAAAGTGTTGAACGCCCGCTGGCAGGAGGTCATGGGGCAGACCCAGGTGCCACGGGTCGACTGACTGAGATAACTGAGATGACTGGCTGATGCACCACCTGTGCCCCCTACTGTGCCAACTTGCTGTGCTTTAGCCACCCGGCGCTCCGCTCGTTGTTGTGAGCGTCGCTCCTCCACCCTCCGTTGTTGTTGGAGGGCGACTGCCTCCAACTACACAGTAGCGTCCTTCACGAGCCTCCTCCACAGAGGCCGATCTTAACACCGCTGGTACCAGTCATCGGCAAGTCCACTCAACTCCACGTCCTCATGTACCACATCACACACACACACGAGGAGGAAGGAAAGAATATAGCAATATTATATGGCTGAGTTTCACTGGTGAATCATGACAGAGTGATTCAGCTTGAGGGATGCATAGTTACGTGTGAACATTCGTGTTACAGTCACGTTCAAATGTGCAACCTTGGAGTTACCTCGCAACGCAGTTCAGGATTAAACAGTCCTCTTTGCTATGTTACATGGGTGGAATTGTAACAAGTACACTTGTATTACATTTTTGCTTATTCCGAATTTAATTTCGATGTTTTGTATTTGGACATTTGTTTGAAATGTTTCGTGCTATTAAATGCTATTTTACGCGTGGTTTATGACGCCACAAGTTAGTTACAATCTGATTTTAACCTCGATCAATTCCGATTGTGGCAATTGTTAAGCCCAACTCCAGAACCGGCAGATAGCATGGGGTCGGGGCATGATGCACATTTCTGAGTGTGTTCCCATCGGAAGGTGCAACTCTAGTAGATATATACAACCCTGTGGGTGTGTTCAACAAAGGGCATTATTACTACCTGGATATAGCTACTACTTAGACAGGCAGATATTCACCTCAATTGGCAAAAGTCGCGTTTCGAGCTCAAAATTCCGTCGACATCTTTTTTAAAAGTGTCGTTTTGTATCTCTCCTTTCAACTGTCTCCCGTATACATTCTGTCTCCATTGTACGGTCTCACTTTGCCACTCGCCTAAATGATATCATTACCATAACATCATCATCATCAGCAGCAGCAGCCATGATTTATCGACTGCAGGACGAAGGCTTCCCCCATGTGGTCGTCATCCCACAATGCCGAGAACAATCTCGCCGCTGCACGTGGGCTGAGCCCATGGCTCCATCTTTTGCGGTGGTCATTCTTGTAGGCGCGTTCCCTTTTTTTTAATCCCATCAGCAGGCCTGTCCACTGGCCACCATTCCCTTTCGGAATGATGGATGACGGATACATTTCCTAAATCTCAGACTTATGTTTGTTCTCTGATCCATATGCTCCTCCCCTTCGACGCATGGAATCTTTGCTCACTTTGAATGTTTTGTTCCAGTGCCAGTATTAATTTCCCCCTGCCAATGTATGATCTGTATGCCACAATCGGTAAATATGCAATGCTCAAACACCTTTTCATACAGGTACATTGATTGCTATATTGCTTTTCAAGATCAAGTCCATTTCTTTTCAAAAGCACTCCAACCTGCTCTCAATCACCTCTCTATTTCATCATTTTGACCTCAATCCACATCCTGTAATTGCTCGAGATAAACACACGGCCCACATGTGCCTTCCAGTTGTGCTCCTCCGATAATTATTTACTTCTGCTCAGCGTACTTGTTTTGCATGACTTCGGTTTTTCTCATACGCTATTTTCAGCCAAAGCTTTTGCATGCTTGCCAAGTGAAAAGAAAAAAACCAACCAAATATATATATGTCCTGTTGTGCCTCTCCACTGGTGGTTGTTATGATTAAGTCAAGCTGAAGAGGGTGAGGTGGTGCACGCTGGGAATCACCCTGAGAATATGGGAAGAGGGAAGGAACCAGGGGCGGTTTCTTCATTAGGGCGATTGGGCGACGCACCACCAATGTCATTGAACCACAGAGTCACGCTAGCCGTCACTGTCAGCCTCTGGATATAGTCCAATCAGCGTCATGCTACGTTCTGTGGAGTACCGCCTCTTTTTGGGCGATTTCCCTCCAGCTGAGAATCGCCCCGAGTGGCCCCATAGACTTACATTCAAAGATGTTTTTTTTTCGAACGGGGGCGCTGCAATGCATTCTCTATGGCTTCCGGGAGGGCTCGCCCTAACGTGCTTACGTCATCATACGTGCTTACGTCATCATACGTAAGCACGTTTCATCCAACAATATAATTTGTGACCACCTAGTGGAATCTTTAATAAAAGAAACTTGAGTGGTTTGTTCTAATAGTGAGTATAGAAACAAACAAGATGTATTGTAGGAGTCACTTTATTTTTCATTAATATTAAGAAGTGAAGTTGCCTTTACATGCTTAAGCTGTTAATTTATCCATTGCATGGGTGGACCTTATCCTTATCAATCATCCAGACATTTGCCCCCCCTGAGAGATTTTGCAGGAGCCGCCACTGGAAGGAACACATGGGTCCACATTATAGGCACCTTGTTGACCTGCTAGGCGCAGCAAGTCGGCGCGTGGGCAGGATGCATCCACGGAAGGGATGATCGCCAGTCGACGAGATGGGAGACGGATGACGACCGAGGAAGGGTAACACATCTACGAGGAGACATAGCAATCGGATCAGCTCACGTGCAGAAAGTGAGAGGGACCGTGGCATCTGTCGACGTTGTGAGATTGCTACGGTTTGGGGAGTCTATTGTCCAGCAGTGGCTAAAACATAGCTGGTGATGACGTAGGTTAAAGTTTTTTTTAACATGTTAAACAGTAATGAATAAAAACATTACACACTCTTGTTTTGCAATACAGTACTGCAATTTAATACCTGGCAATAGCCTCCATTCGACAGTTTGACTGGTGTTTAAAGTCCAACATTATATAAACACATTTGGTACAATTTGTTTACATATCTCTAAAATATTTTGACTGCTCCCCGTGTGCCGTATGCATGTACTGTAACGCCATATATGCTTTGCGAGAGGTTTTGTTTTGATTTTGCTCGAAAAAAAGTGTCTTGTTGAAAAGCCACACACGCCGGCGCTGCAGTCTTGCAGTGTTCTTCTCACTTTGCAGACACCGACCGCTAATTCCACTACAATTCCATCGCGATATGTTCTCCAGGAGATGACAGAAGGGTAAACGCGTGTCGGCTTTGAGTAACACCAGTGCAGGCAATTCATTTGTGGGTAATGGATATTTCCAACGATTTCTGAACGAACAGTTCGCACAACGTAAACACTGATAATTCACATGCTGTGACTAAAAGCGGCAGTGTGTGTGTACGTGTGGAATTTAAGTTGGTTTATTTCAGTCATTTATTACCCACGATGATGCTCAACTTTCGCAATCGGTGGGTTTTTATACCATGTTGGTTTTTTTCTGGATCGATGGTGTAGGGGCAGTGAATGGGAATCTCTTATTAATAACGTGTTTAGAAGCCAGTCATATTTGTTCAACAATTTTGACTCTATAATCTTTGGTTCTTTCGATCAAGTCACGTAGTTCTTTACCGAAAGAAACAAAGAGTATGGATGCCTGCAGTCACGAAAGCTTCAAATAAATTTTGACTCTGCTGATGAGACCCCGAAGGTGGAAACTGGTGAAGAGTTTAAATTTCGATTTGAAGCTTTCGTGACTGCAGGGATTCATCTTCTTGGTTCTTTTGGTAAAGTCACGTAGAATGGAAATAATAAAATAAGAAAAATAAAACATTATAAAATAATTCTCACGACGTTTCGGCCACAACGCAAGCAGCCATCCTCAGGTGAAGAACATGTCTGTCGAGAAGACAGAGTCTGAATGACACGTCCTGGGCCTGGAGCGTCTATTTAAGCTGGGAGGAAGAGCGCCTTGACAAAAGAATTTGCATATCAAGAGGATTTTTTGCATATTTATGGGAAATGCAGATATGCGACTAGTACTACTTGTCAAATGCGTAGGAGGTTTGGCGGGGGGTTTAAAGTCATGTTTTGCCCGTGTATTATGCAGGATTAGCAGCATCAAAGGGAGGGGATAGAGGGAAGCATTAATAAAGGGAAGGAATGTTAACAGTATGTAGCTGCAGCAACCAAACCACCACCTAAACAACCAAAGTATAAACTGCATAGTATCATCAATATACTAAAAATACTCTCCAATAAGCTGAGCTACCAACAGTAAGTAATACACCACAATTCTATATTATTTTATTATTTACATTCTACGTGACTTTACCGAAAGAACCAAGAAGATGGTGAAGAGTTTGCTTTCGTGAACGAATGCTGCTGGTAAACATGTCAGGCAGGACAATATACCGATAGTCTAAACCATGTTTTCAATATGAAACAGAGCCTATGGCTGACTCGCTCGTCAGATCTCGGAAACTAAGCAGGTTTGAGCCTGGATAGTGCTTGGATGGGTTGTTGTAGGTTGCTACAGGGGCAATGCAGGCACCAGAAGAGGAGATCCACAGTCTCATGTCTGCAACTCCATACCTTCACCAGCCCCGAACTGACCGATGTGGTGAAGTATGGTCGTCAGGTAACCCGCAAACCGTGGGGAGACCGTGGATTGACGAAGCGACTGCCACGGAAGTTGATTGCATTTTTTTACACGCTTTTTATGAACTCACTCTGTCTGTTGTTGTTGTTGTATCCTCAAATCTTGTAACTCAACTTTTACCCACTTCCTAATGTGGTATCGACTGCAAACTTTGTGTACTTATGTCATGCTGATGACAATACTATATTCTATCATAATACATTTTTTTAAACATTCTTTTTCATATGGTATGTTTGGGCTTACCTCTAATTGTCCACGGTAAACTAACGTTGGCTGTAAATCATCACGGTCCCTTACGCTATGGCAAGCTTCGGGGCCACTTCTTGGAGTCGTGGAGTTCTTCCATTACGAGTACGGTACATTTCATTAAAGCGTGTTAAATTAAAAAAAAAATATTACTTATTTGTCGTTCTATTCATGAGCCAGAATGCTCCACTGCAAGCAGCCAACGAGTTAATTAGATTACACACGCGAAAATGTATTTCCGTTACGTACATCAGCAAATGCAGTCGTGGGAGGGTTTGCGTGGCATTAGACCGCACTGGCCGAATGTGAATCACCTGAAGTAAATTCCACCTTGATTGCACAAATTGAGGCGTTAACACGTTAAGGCGTTAATCTTAAAGGGATGCAAATTGGGGATATGTAATGCGGTGCTTTACAGAGGTGAAAATGTGAATGTTTTAATTTTACGTCGAGTGATCAAAATTATAAGCGGAGATGATTAAGATGGCAAGAAAAAACAATAAGTGTAAGTGGTTAAGCGATGATTTTCTAAAAATGTCCTCCATATTTCACTTCTGCAAGGTTTTTTTTGCCACGCATGTTGTAACCCAAGGGGGTATGATAATGTCACGTGCTTTTATTCCACGAATTCGAGTATTAGCGTTACGGAGGCGTAACATATAAAACATCTTCACAAAAAAAATCCCCGTATGTTTAAAGAAAGGAATGAAAAGGCCCATTATGAATAAAGCTCAAAAACTGAACTTGGCAGAAAGTTGTTTCAAAAAGGGTAAATAAAGAGACAAATGGGGGCAGCTGATGAGTGAGGAGTGTCTACTTTTCGTCCGGCAAAATGCGGTAATTGCATTCCACACAATCCAATTATAAGACCCGCTGCGATTACTGGACGAAGAGCTCTGCCCTCTTTGAAGTTGTCGGACATGTGAAGAGAAACACAGGAGTCGCGGCTCCTCGCAATGATAAAAACAGCAGCGTAAAGAAAGGGCCCATCCCCTCTGTCTCTGGTTTCTAATCGTACTTAATGGCTCTGCCCTGTGTAGCCTACAAAGCATTGTGAGTAATGCAAGAGTGTGCATGTGAGGAGAGGTCAGGAGGAAATGTCTGTGGCTACACAGAGAGAAGGCTCTCTTATGGAATGTTGAATGATGTCTCCAGTGAAGGGACATCGTTGATAAAGAGATTACTGTGCAAATACAGATAGATGGCTGTTTCATGCCACATAATGCAATTAAAGTGCCTGCGTTGCCTCAATGGTTTGACTTTTACAAACATCTCCTTTGTCCGTTTTCTGCATAAACTGAAGCAGGCAGCAGATTGGAACGGTAGGGGCGGTATTGTTTGTACCGAAATGTTCTACCTAATTAGAATCGAATTTGCAATGAAAGAATTGGCCTGCAATTACCTACAATGCCTGCGCTTCTGGTTGAAATGGCAATGCATTCACAGACACAATGGCGTGCTCCAAAAATAGTACATATCCCATACCTTCCAAAAT
The DNA here is from genome assembly GCF_015708825.2 of Lethenteron reissneri. Classification (NCBI taxonomy): domain Eukaryota; kingdom Metazoa; phylum Chordata; class Hyperoartia; order Petromyzontiformes; family Petromyzontidae; genus Lethenteron; species Lethenteron reissneri. The sequence continues at coordinate 7,157,578 of NC_083790.1, read as the reverse complement.
ACATTATATTAAAATATTATTTAATCTGCACTCTGCTATGAATTTGATGACCAGAGTTCGATTCCCGGCCATGGCCGACATCAGTGGCGAGCGATAGCTGAACCAGTCCTGAGACCAATTACCTTCACTGACCAGCGCGGTGAAGTATGGTCAAAACAAACCCACGTGACTGACACGGCGAGAGGGGGGGGGGGCCTTCATTCAAGAGTGGATATGGTCGAAAGGGCAGTAATTGATTGTCCTACTCGTATGAAGTGATACACATGTCAAAGAAGTCCACAGCGCTGTTTGCTGGGTACACGTGTGTTTAAAGGTGTATTGTGGAACAAAAAAAACTCTATCTTATGGGTGGGAAATAGGGTGGTCGAGAATGATGAAGTTCAGCGAGAAGGCTATTATTACGTATGCCCTACATGTTTGAGTTTTGTGGAAACTTTGACAATGCAAATTTTTTTCCTTTCCTTTTGAAGCCCACAAGCACGTCCAGTAGTACAATAAAGCACTTATGTTAAGCACACGCCTGCAGGAGTATAAGCAAACAGAAGAACGGGGGGCGGGGGGGTTTACAAAAGTGTAAGTTTGCCTAAAGCGAATGACACTGGATATTTTACGCTAATCTAAAGTTCCACACAAGTTGGGTTCAACGCAGCTTAAAGTTATGAGGCTTACAAAGGGCTTATTTCTACAACTTACACATAGTCCCCCAACCATTGCAAGCTTTTAAAAATCTGTTTATTTTACACGCCCCCCGCCCCCTCCTCCCCTCGACTTGTATAGAGTTCGCTGTTGCAATCTTTGCCAGCGCACGTTACGAAAATGAATGTGGATGTAAAACGGCCACTTTTGCCACCGCTTGAAAGATGGGCAGTTGGGTGAAGGCTCTCCTCCGCATAAGTCAGAGAGAGAGAGTGAACTGCAAACGAGAAGTTTGTAGTTGAACATGAACATTTGGTGAACCATATTCTTAGGTTTTTTCGGTAAAGTCACGTAGGTAAAAAAATAAAATAAATAAAATAAAAATAAAATAAAAATCACGACGTTTCGGAGGCAACACAAGCACGATAGCTGTAACGGTTCCACCTGAAGACGGAAGCTTGTGTTGCCTCCGAAACGTCGTGATTTTTATTTTATTTTACTTTTATTAATTTTTATTTTTTACCTACGTGACTTTACCGAAAAAAACCTAAGAATATGAATCCTTGCAGTCACGAAAGCTTCAAATCTAGAATTTGGTGAACCGTCTCTTCGGAGTGAGGCAAAAGTAGCACACCGCTTTAAGTGTCCCCAACTGAAGAAGGATACGCTTGTGTTGCGCTCGAAACGTCGTGATTTAATGTATTTAATTTTTTACCTACGTGACTTTACCGAAAAAACGAAAGAGTATGAATCATTGCAGTCACGAAAACTTCTAATCTAGAAGAAAAAAAAAGTAGCACAGTTTTTTCCGAACAGCGGCGACAATTCTGTTCGGTACAATGCTTTCATAAAATACATCAGGGAATTGTGGGTGATAATGACGAGTACTGTACATCCAAAAGTAGTCAATCATAAGGTTGCACACCGGGGGTGAAGTGTGGACGCTCCTACCATCTTCAGAGATGTCTGCCCAGCGTGGAAGAGTAGGCCAAATACCCCCTAGAGCTCCCTCTCTGCTAGAGGCCCTTCCACCAGCCTTTGGCTTGAGCAATTGCAGGGCTGCACCTTTACATTCTACTCTACATATTAAAATCACGTGACAATTATCGTTGTCAATAGCTCTGGTTCCGATGCATGCCACATATAGCACTTTACAGTATAATTATAAACATGTTTTTTTTAATGATAAAGCAAATGTGATCCCTGTTCAGGTAAAATAACTTTTCATTGTATGTATATGTTTAAGCTTTTGTGCAAACATTGCTTCTAAAAAGCAACCGCGCATGTCACGATAATTACTCAAAGGGCAATGTTTAATTATATACAGTACACATATTTACAGTCTACTTGGAATTTAATATTATTGTCGGTAAATGTCAATACGTTTCATTCGTTTGTCCGACACGTTGTGCTATTATGCGTGTACCGAGATTAAAGTGCTTGTGGCGCTTGGGTGATGGTTACATTATCTCACAATCGGAGGTGGAGTTTGTCACACACGGCAAAGGTAAAAGGAGAGAAAAACAAACAGAAAGTTTCCGAAAAAGGGGCAAAAAAAGTCAAAAGGAGAACGCAGAGAAAAAAATAAAGATAACAGTTAATGCATCCACCCCTCCTCTCCCCTTCCTTGGAACGAATTATGACTCCCGCCTCTTTCGCTGACATGAACCAGAAACACTTAGTGCGCGCCTCTGGTAGTGACATGGATACTGGAGTGATGGTGGGGTGGGGTGTAAAAGCGTCTCCCGATTGCCTTTGCGTAACTAAAGGTAGATTATATTCGTCTGTCTTTGAAGCTTTCGTGACTGCAAGGATTCACACTCTTAGGTTTTTTTCGGTAAAGTCACGTAGGTAAAAAAATAATAGTAATAAAATAAAAATCAATGAAAATAACTCGATTAAATCACGACGTTTCGGAGGCAACACAAGTCTCCGTAGACGGTCCCACCTGAAGACGGAGACTTGTGTTGCCTCCGAAACGTCGTGATTTAATTGAGTTGTTTTCATGTATTATTATTTTATTTTATTATTATTATTTTTTTACCTACGTGACTTTACCTAAAAAAACGAAAGAGTATGAATCATTGCAGTCACGAAAACTTCAAATCTACTTATTTGTTCGCTCCCATTCGAAGGATCCGCGCTCTAGTTCACGACGTGAGCGAAAATGAAGGATATAAATACATGTTCTGAGCTGTTGGTGATTGTTCGGCAAATGGTGAGCAAATAGTAATATGGATTCTGGGTTTTTTTGACCGCGCAAGTGATGTGAAAGACTGTACAACTCTTACGTAACAAACAGGTGTTTCGGTTAATTAAGCTGTGTACATTTTCCTGGAATCGATGTGTTTTTTTAAAGTTCATAAATGTATAAATCCTGTCATAACAAGCACATGCCTCCTTGTTAAGCACACATTATAGTTTGTTTTCATTACCTAGCTGTGGAAGGATTTAATTGTTGAAATGCAGGCAGTAAATTGACACATTCTGCCTTCACTTCAAAGGAATTTACAGTGCCTGAATTCCTTCCATTCATGGGCAGCTGCCTGGGGTTACATTAAACATCATTTAGAATACGACTGAGGGTGTGCATTTCAAAGCAGGCCCGCATGGAAAGAAAGCTAATTTCCTCACACTTAATTTATTTACGGCACATGGCGAGGCTTTGGCCAACCTCCTCCTTTGTCGCGGGCCGTATCCTGATTTCCTTTTTGTCGATTTTAAAGACAAAAAAAAAGCGGCCTCCCTGCTTCTTCAAGAGCTGTCAAGCGAGACACAATAGAGCCACAAACAGGCTACGGAGGAAGAGGAGTCATCCCTGATGTGGATGAGAGGAGAGGGGCAGTGTGCTCTGCCCAGCAGGCGAGCGGCATTGGCGTGCCACGCGAACCGATAAGCCCCTACTGACCTCAGGGTCACACACACCACCACCACCACTACTACCACACATCTGGACAGGCCTGCCTGCCTGCTGCTGCTGCTGCTCAAGCACACATTCTCCGGTGGTCATTCCTGCAGGCCTTTGTGGTTCACTTTAAACGATACTTGCCACACTGACAAAAATGTTACGTTTTTCAAATGTTTTTTTTGGGCCTTTTCGCGTTGTCGATTATTTCGATGTATGTATGCATTCTGCATTTTTTTCGCACCGTACATAGCCAATTGTGATGATCGGAGGTTTGGGGGTAGGAAAACAAACAAAAAGCAGTTCTTTCTAGATTTGAAAAAAAAGCAAAAAAAAGCATTTCTAAAGAAATTAGTTTTCAATCAAGATTTAAAAGTAAGAGCGTTCCAGACGGCCGCAGAAGGGCATCTGAAAGCACCCGTTGTAGTGACTACCTTTGTTTGATGGCTATCTAGAAGCCGTTGCGGGGATGACCGGATAACACCTTGTCCATCTCTGTCATCCATTGCAGTCATCGCTGTAACAATTTCCATCAATATGAATGTCATCGCTGCCATTCTTAATATCATCACCAGTATCATCGTCATCATCATCATCATCGTTGGCCATGTTTTATACACTGATGGATGTAAGCCCCTGATGCAATAATCCATCTCACTCCTGCACCAGCTGATCTCATCCCTTCATCTCCATGGTGGCCACACTCTCACCACGTGTTTTATATTTTTTGGGCTGATTATTCCATCCACAAATTGTGCCCATTGGCCCTTATCCCTTCTCACCATGTGTCTTGCCCAAGTCCACTTATCTTCCTGAACAATCAGTTTTTCCCTCCACATTTAGAAACATTTTTCGATTTAAAGCTTTCGTGACTGCAGGGATTCGTCTTCTTGGTTCTTTCGGTAAAGTCACGTAGAAGGGAAAGAATAAAATAATAAAATAATAAAACATAATAAAATAATTCTCACGACGTTTCGGCCACAACGCAAGCAGCCGTCCTCAGGTGAAGAACAGGTCTGTCGGGAAGACAGCGTCCTGTTCTTCACCTGAGGATGGCTGCTTGCGTTGTGGCCGAAACGTCGTGAGAATTATTTTATTATGTTTTATTTTTATTATTTTCATATGTTTTATTTTTTATCATTTTATTATTTCCCTTCTACGTGACTTTACCGATAGAACCAAGAAGATTTAGAAACATGCTTTTAGAGTATTTGGCTACTCTAAATGTACACGCGATAAGCCACTTCGTTGAGCTATCATTTGTGGCCTAGTCGCTTCTGAAAAACAGATGTATTGCTCCGGTAAAATGAAAACAAATGACTCTCAGTGCAATTCTCAAATTGCATCTGTCAATGTGTCTCTGCAATACTTTTCAGCATTTGTTCATGTCTTCTTTATCAGTGTCAATGTTTCTAATTTATATGCCTAGCAGGTAATATGCACCATTTGTAATACCATATTATGAATTATTTTGATTATGCACACTACTCATATTAAAGTACATTGTATAATGTAAGAACATACCCATATATATGCTTCTACCTGCACATATTTATCCAACTCACTTCTGTTTAGTTATGTGTGTGTGCACAAGAGTGAATGTGTACACACGTTCAAGTAATAAAGAGTTAGTCTCAGCGAAATGATTTTTAAAAGCATATTTGCCAATTAATTCATGAGGTTCACTCCTTATTCACAAAGGAAACAGATGACACGTTCAATTTGCGTTATGAGCAGTGACCTGCCCCAGCAACAAGGACACTATTCCCAGCTGTATCAAGTGAGTCAAGTAAAAACCCTCTTCCGCATTAAGTCCCCTGGCAAGATGCATTCGTGTACTATTATTTGTTGTTATTTGCAGGCTGATTATATTTAATGGGGCATGCTAATGAGAAACGGTCCCTGCGAGACATTGGGGCACTTCAGCCAATGAACAAATCCATCGCAGACCACGTCCTGGCATCGTTTTTGCCAACGAAACACGCAATTTCAAAGTGGCATTTTTTTGGGGGATGTATAAATTACCCGCCCGGGCTGAATTATGACAATGAAGTGCTGTCAAGGGAATTTCCTACTCACGGCTTATTAATAATACGTGAGATACTTGTTGAGATTGCGCTGTGCCACCATCAGTTTGATTCGTGGTCATGGCTAGCGTCAGTCACGGGGCGATATTCGAACTCGTCCTGGCCACTTTTCCCTTCACCAAACCTGCACTGACCGGCGTGGAGAAGTATGGTCAAACAGCCCTCATGATTCACGCGAACGCTGGAAATTTCCACTTTGTTAAGCGACTTCGTTACAGCTATCATTTATTGCTTCTGAAAAATAATTTAATATCTCTTTGGGCTTTGCCTAATCAAAAACATTGTTTAGATTTGTACACATTTTTTCGTGTGATTTCCTTACCGTTCTTAGACTTTGCACTCCTCTCGTTTTTGGTTGTATTGTTTGTCGTTGTGACGATCTGATCTGCCCCTACTGGACATCTGTGGAGAAAAACATATCTTTATAGCTCATCGTATCCCTTCAGTATAAGTAAACATTCTGATTCTGGCTTGCCCATCAGTTTGATTGGGAAATGGAGCAAAGATAAATCAATGTTAACAAATAACTCGGTATCAGTATATGATGAAGATAATGGAGAGTCTTCATAATGTTGTTTCAAGTACGATGCGCACAAATCAATTATGTATGTTTGAATACCTTTAGCGATCAGTGGTGTGTGCTAAGGCTCTTACTTAAGGGTTTAAACATGTCCTCAAACGATCCCCATACGAGTCAACAATGCCAAACTCGAATAACCAATTTAATCCTGTCCACCGGTGCTTCTTTCATTTGCTTATTTCCTCTAGACTAACATGATTGCTTAATCACAGCCTGCATAAAAGCAGTCTGGTTTAATCCCCTCAAGGGGTAGCACTTTGTAAATAGCACGATGGGAGGTATCTGTTACAGGCAACGACAAAGTCCCAGCGGTCAAAAGTTTATCTCCTAGGTGCCTTGATGGGCTTACCTAAATGTTCTACAGTGGCCTGCTTTTGTTTGTTGTTTCTTTGTAACCTACCTTTCTTTTTTCAAATGTAATTATGACACTAGGCAAAGTAAAATGCAGTCACGGTTTGAATCGAGTGACATTAAAGATTTATTTGCCATTTCGGTCCGGAGAATTACGGTACATACCCTGCGGGGAATTCGTGTCAGAGATGACAGGCAATGTCCTACTCTGCTGCCAAAGAATGCTTCTGAACTTTCGCAAGATAAGCAGATTTACAAAGTTATGAACTTTCAGCATTAACTCCAACTCAACATATATTTGTCTGTAAACCTTAGGGCGTAGGTGACATTGGTACTTGATAAAATAAAGCTTCATGGTTTTGTTCCTGGTTATCAATTATTGCAACAGTCGCTTATTGCAACTGATTTTTTTTCTCTTTTAAAAGGCGAACTTATAGTTGTATTCATGTGCAGTGTCAGCCATAGCCCACGAATGCTGATGAACCATTATTAATAATCATAGCAAACATGGCTCATCATAGCCATTCTAAAACTAATGTTTAGTTTAAATAACCACCGATGAAAACTAACTAAAGCGGAGGAAATTATTGAAGAACTAAACAAATAAGGCTGCAAAGTCGGGCTCGAAATAGGTATGAGCAAAAAATATATAATCACGTTCAACACGTTAGCAATTGTTGAAGGAACACAACTGGAAAACAGTATAGTACTGCACTTAGCGTATTTTATAAATGTATCACGTGATCACAATTAAGAATATAAAGAAGCGAACAAGAGCAGGATTGGGGTGCTTTTCTAGCATTGAGTTCGCTAATGAAAATTAACCAAGGACGTTCTCAGTCGCTCCACATTTTCTTGGTTCTTTCGGTAAAGTCACGTAGAAGGGAAGTAATAAAATAATAAAAATAAAACATAATAAAATTATTCTCACGACGTTTCGGCTACAACGCAAGCAGCCGTCCTCAGGTGAAAACCAGGTCCGTCGAGGCGACAGAGTCATTCAGACTCTGTCGCCTCGAAACGTCGTGAGAATAATTTTATTATGTTTTATTTTTATTATTTTATTACTTCCCTTCTACGTGACTTTACCGAAAGAACCAAGAAGATGAATCCCTGCAGTCACGAAAGCTTTAAATCAAAAATCGCTCCACATTGTTAGGACATATGGATTAGAAACACGAAACACTGTAAAGATGCATGCTAAGAAGGTGCATTCGTGAATTTACATTGAAAAAACGGAAGAGGAATACATGGATCAGAGGCATCCTATTTGCAGAGAGTTAAGTGGTGCCTTGGGCAGGACATTGCTCGGAAGGATAATTATGGTTGATGAACAAAGACTGGTGATGGAATGGTAGCCAACGGAGAGAGCGTGCCCGAGATTGTGACCAGCTCGAACGCAGGAGTGAGATGGATTTGTGGTATTTCAGCATGAGGGACAGCACATGATGTGGGGATGTCATCATTCGGCAGTGGATATACCAAGGCAGATGATGATCATTATTATCATATGTATTTCTACATGAACAACGTGATCGAATGAGTTCAATCACGCAACTTCATAGATATTAGTTCACGTGGTAAATCGATATGCAATGAAAGTACACACTCCACATTGAATGAGGATCATTACGTAACCGTCGACTCATTCAGAAGAAGAAGAAAACTGTGTTCCTCAACACCTATTTTTTGTATTTTAACTACAAAAATACCTTAGTCATAATTAATCTACACGCTACATCTGCTGGTTCAGTCAGCACCGTTTAGGCTGAGATGTACCTTTCACAAGCCAGCGTTCTTGAGGGCATGCTGCCCATTAGCTTTTCCATACCATTTGAAATAATTAAAAATGTGTCAGCGAAATAAGCCCCAAACACATCACTCGTGTTTATTAATTTCCCTCAATTCTCTACTGAACATTTTTTGTTTGAATTTTAATACCAATGCATCATTTCCTTGGATCACTTTCAGCTCATAGTACGTTTCAATTATGTTTTTTCCTCTATTTTTGGAAGGCTTGACAGAGTAATGAGCAATGGCATGTAGGAGTAATGACACGTGCTTTATGGATTAAAATAACAGAAATGTATTTTAAAAAATTTAATGAGGAAAATACCACTCAACGGCTTTAGATTTTGAATAATTAAGGATAAAGGACTCGGTAGTCGTGTTGCGTTTGAAGTGCCGTTGCTGGCGAGTGCTGTGGTGAATGCTGTGGTGAGCGCGTGGATGGGGAGTGGTTGTGCAGTGGTTAGCACGCTGCGCTACAAACCAGGTAATCCGAGTTCGATTCATGCTCACAGCCAACATCGGTGAGGAATATCTGAACCGGTTCTGGGCCTCTCCTAGGTCGACTCATTCTTCAATGAGTACCTGGTGTGGTGTGTAAAATATCAGCACGAGGGAGACAAAGGCGGCTGGGTGTGGTGCTGACCATCCACCCCTTTTTAAATCCTTTATATTAAGTTCACTTGCTTGCTTGCTTGCGCGTTTACGACCGTGCAAATATTTCGGTCGTTTTTTTAACCCACTTCCCGTGATCCAATCGAGCTGACATTTTGCACACAGACTCGTTGTGCGTGACAATTTATTTTCGTGAAATTTTTTTTCCAAAATTTGACACATTTTAGGAACAAAAAAAATTATATTTAATTACCAATTGCTTAATGGTGGCAGGCAATCATCTGACCCATAGGTGGCAGCCATCTCAAGCCAGAGGACGAGAGGAATCTAGCCGCCACGCATATAAAGGATTTATAGTGAAAAACTTTGTTTTTACAGGTTCATTTTTTCGTGCCGTGCTGGCCTTAATAGGTGCTCGCTAACAACACTTGCCCTAACAGCCTGTTAAAAGGCTATACCGGGGATATTTGTCTTTGAGTGCTTGTGTCATGGTTGGATACCCAAGGGAAATGGGTATTGGGCACCACACCCAAGTGAGTGGCTTTGTGACCGGCCGAATTGCTGCCAATCAGCCCGTCATGTCAGATGTGGCGCCTCAATCTCACGTGGTATGGCATTTGCCCACCTCTCCGGGGGCGTAGTAGGCGAACCTTTTGTTTTCACCGTGAGATGGGACAACAACCGAATAAGACGACAGGAAAAAACACAAGTCGGATTCACAATGGTGTCCTAGAAATTATAATGAATAAAGACAATTAAATTTAGGAGCAACCTGGGACTCAAAGACAGGACTAAATTTGAAATATGGCCACTTGGTCAATTGTCACCACTCACTCATTTTTACTACTTCATAAAAATATGAAGTAAATAACGTAAAAGAATGTTGTGAGATCTAAGAAAACCACCAATACTGATAACCAGTCTTACCATCTCGATAACAGTTATCATTGTTACAAGTTACGTAACTTGTAATCAATGTTTAGAATGAATGCCGAAAATAGAGCTTTGCCTCTTTGCGTCCTTTTCGGTCATGAGTATAATTACCAGAAATCAAAGCGACACACGTCACTTGTTAGACACCCCCATCAATCATTAATATTGGTCAAGCTATTACGTATGATTATATATATTTTTAAACATCAGTTCTCAGAACAGTAAAGAGAAAAGCGTTCTCATTAACACTGGTATGCACTGATCTATTGCTGTGTTTTGAGTCATTAATTAAAATTGTCAGCATTTAGCACATGGACGTTAGATTTGTTAAATGCTGTATATTGGACCGACTCTTTTGTAAACCCCCAAATACCACTGCAAGAGGGAGAAGACACGGAATGATACTTAGTCTGGGAAACAAAAACACTGAAGTGGAATTAGGTTAAATAAATTATTCTCTGGCCAGACTCAAACCAAGATAGCCAGAAGTGCTACGCTATGTTGTCTGATGTGGTGGTTTAGTCCCCTAAGCTTTCACAGCCATTCCTCTTCAGAGCATGATATAATTTGATATATTCATCAATTAAAGAGAGCTATATGCAGTAGTAATCTGGCAATAACTCTGCGTAAGGCAATGTATACGTGAGTGAAATAGGTCTAATATTCCTCCTGGTTTATACAACCCTTCATTTATTTTCACAAAGAATTTGTGACAGCCGGATTAGACAATCATGGCAGTATAAGTCAGAGCCTGATATATATACGGTCAGTTCCATTAGTTGCCTGATCTATGTTGTATTGGATCATCACAGTTGAATGCAGTCACTTTAATGCAATGGAAGACCTTTACATTTGCATGTGTCCAGCATTGCCTATTATGTGGCGTTATTGCTCTGAAAAAACTGGTCTGACTGCAGGGCACGTGTAGAGAACCAGATCTTATTTCAAGGCCTGAGCTTTTCTGACTGGATAATCACAGACCCACCTATTGATACAGAGTACATTTAGATAATCCCAGCAGCATTAAAACATGCCAAATGCCAGAATAGATAGTTGTATGTACATGACCTCAGAGGCAACAATGTATCACTACAGTACCTAAGTTGGAAAATATTAAGGCTTCTATTGGCTGTTACTAAAAATAAAACTGTGTGCCCCGTATATTGTTTGACAGATTCACGCAAGGTGCCTAAGCATAAGAAAGGAATGTCATTTGGCCAAGAGCTAAAGACACAGTTGCTGCTCATACATTTTTTGTAAGTTTAATTTGTTATTCTTGACTGGATGATTAAAGGTAACCTTTAAATTGTACGACTTAGCTCATCGTTCAGGAAATAATAATTTGCTTGGTGCACGTACACCCGAAACATCGCATTCATGCTTTTAATATGTATTGTATTGCCCTTCCACAATTTACTTCATTACCCCTGACCTTACATTCCTTAAAAAAACATGTTCTTCCTTGAAATATTGTCGATTAGGAACTGTATAATACCTGCAAGCACATTAGCATGCATGTCCTTTGCTTATTTTTCTTCCGGAAAATCTGAATAGGCAGCTCAATAGGGCAAAATAAATGCAAAAAGAGCCCATTTCCACGAGGGTCATAATTGAGTGGCTTGTTGATGAATAAGTTGTAAGTGGAGTTTTTTTTTCCTTCCGTCACTGTTGCCACAGTAACGCCGAGGCCCTGTGTTTTATCAGGAGGACTGTCCCTGAGAGCTAAAGTCACTGTGACATCAGATGGAAGCACTGCCCTTTATTAGTGTATATGCCACTGAATGTCAAGAGCCAGTCGCCTTGGTGTCCAACGTCAAGCAAACAGTGAAGGCCTTGCTCAATAGGCTGTGCCCCTTGTCGTACCGTGACGTTGCTCTCGCAACAATGTGCCCGACGTCAAGTTTAAAGTTTCCAGGGTGAAAGGGTGACTTAGAGCCGTCGTTCGCTACCTTTCTGGACCTGAGGGCCACCGTCAAACCATCAAAAATATCCACGGACCACCTCGCACCAATAATGTGTTCTCCAGAATTAAAACGGCCCTAAATCGTAGTGTCTGTAACCGTTCCGCTGGGCCACTTCCCACAGCCTCAAGGACCCCCAGTGGCCCGCGAACCACAGGTTGGGAAGTATTTGGCTCACAAAGCTGGTGGCCATGTGTTGCGCATTGCCTGTTTGAGTTAAGAGCACCAACATCCCACGTTGTCTCTCAGGGTCATCCTTCGGGAGTTCAACAAAAATCCCTTCAATACATATAACTAACGTTTTCAACCATTAAGAATGTGCTTGCCAAGACAAAGTGTCGAGATTAAATCACAGAGCAAATTCCTGCGTAGCATATTTGATGGACTCAACGAAGTCAGCAATAATTTATACCCCACACATCCCCCCCAAAATATATATATCCAGACTTGTTTGTAATCTTGTTCGTTGTCCCGAATTGTAAGATACAAGTTGAGGAGACGAGTGCTGTATCATGGACATAGGTAAGAAGCGAATACATTGCATGTACCAGGACAGAGAATTGAAGGTACTTGGATAGGAGTCAGGCAGCATCTTGTTCTTGATTTTGTAGCCGAATGTATAAAGTGTCCCTCACCCCATAGCTCGCAGGGCTTTAAAATGACAAACTAAGAGAACATTCCACTTAAATGTGTATTGTACAGCCTCTGCTAACTGGCGTCACACTAATATTGGCATGGAGCTGAGACACCAGATCATACATTTGGTAAGTAAATTATACTACGTCGTCATCAGCATCGTCATTGCATGCAGAAAGAACATTGAGAGAATGTGGATGATACATTGTCAATCGCCATTCTCTAATCATCCCAATCCACAATATCCCAGCAAAGTAGCATTAATAATAATTCAATTCATAACGCGCGCAAATTCGCGGACGTAACGGCCGCAACTCAGAGGCGCGGAGCCAAGCTCAGAGTCGCTCGAAAGCATGATTGTCGAGGTAAGTTTTTAATTCTCTCTCGATTGAGGTGATGCTGCGAATGTGCAGAGGGATATCGTTCCAGACTGTTGGGGCTGCCACCAAGACGCGGCGCATAGACACGATGACCATCCTGGATCTTGGTATCAAGAGGAGGTCGTGAGTCGCGCTGCGCAGGCATCTCCCTGTTGTAGGCATGCGTGCATGGTGAACTCATTTCGCGCTGTACGTAGCCAACCATGCTGCTCTGTGTCTATGGCCAGCATTCTAAACCTCTTTTTTTAACCGAGATAGCAAATTTTAGTCTGCAGAACCAGAACTAACTGGCGGTAGGTCACCATGTAGGACTTCATGAGTCATGTGATCTCTCCACAGTACATTGAGCACCATACAGAGAAGTCAGTTGTAAGCTCCATCCAGATATTTCTCTGTCATCTTGTCCATGGTGCAGGTCTCCGTTTCATACAGAGGAATGGGCCATATGGTTGATCGAATACAATTCCGAAATGTGTGAAGATGATATGAAACTTTGACATATTTTCTTGAACTTGAGACACATGGCATTGAGATACATGAAAGGTAATACTTAATCTGAAGTTGTCAAAACAGGATGGTCTTCATTACCGTGCCTTTGATACTTGGTTTCAATCTGCCCTTGCAAAATATGATTTTCTTACCTGCGGTTTCAAGAGCAGTGTAGAAGTCTCCGTACCTGCTCAATGTTGACAAAGGTGGCGCCAAATTGTTGGCCAAATCCAGATTCAGTAACTTTGATGGGACATTTTTTGAAAGGTGCCCATTTTATGGATGGTCAGTTTACCTTCTCGTCTGAGGTGCGCGTGACGTAGTCATAGATTATAATGATCGAATAAGGGGCAAGAACATCACCTTGTAGAATTACAGTGAGTATGTCAAAGAGCTCAGTCGCTCATTCTGTGACGAGGATAGTTGGCCTTCGTGTTCACACAAATGGCTTTAATGGTTCCCACAATGCGAGCCAGGATCCCAAAAGTGTCATATGTTTCTCAAGCATATGGTCATGTTTTAAGGATGCAAAATAATTATGTTGGGAACACTAGGGTTGCCAGTGTGGCTCATGTAGCTAATGACCCGTTTTTACGTTTCCCTTCTTGAGAACAAAGACAGTTCACAAGGAAGCTCACAGTATCGAAAAACCCCTCGTTCAAGAGGCGTATAAATACTGGGTTCAAAACTTCAAGTTTCAGCAATTCGCCCAATAAGTAACGCAATAAAATAACATGTATTATTGTTTTACCACTGGAGAACATGGTGGCGGGAAGCGGGGGGGGGGGGATGATTAAATGTGAAATAAAGTATGCATTACGATTTAAGTAAACATATTAAAGTATGCTTGATTTTGTCTAATTCCACCACCGTTCTGACGTTGTGAAAAACAACGATTATCGCCTGGGGAGTACACTGGGGGGGGGGGGGGGGGGGGGTGTGAGGAGTACAGCAATTGGCCCGTCGGGGAGGAAACGGGTACCGGCTATAGACATGTAAACCTTCTCAACTCTGGCTTTAGAAGGGGGGCAGAGGGAGAAGAGAGTTGCCGCCCGAAGCTTGAAAGAGCGTGACGAGACAATGACTCTCTCTCGACTCGGTTAATTAAGTGGCTGCATCAAGATAATAGGCAAAAAGCTTTCTAAGCTCACCGCGAAGGAGACCAAAGGGGGGGGCGTGACGTCACCTCCTTTATGTAAAACAAGCCGAAGACCTTTATGCTATTGACGTGAGAATATTGGCGATGTTGACTTTGAAGCTTTCATAATTAAACTATCACGGGGGCAATCATTCATTGGGCATTTGTAAAGGCTATACAGTATTTTAAAAATGACTAACATTTGCTTATGATGAATGCATTTTTTTTAGGAAATTGCCATTCGTCGTAACATTTCCCATGCTCTTTGCCAAAGCTTCTTTATCATATCGTCAGAACCATAAACATGTGGAAAATACGTTGGTGGCCTTGGGATGTCAAAATGGCTTTTCTCGGTGTAATATGTTTTTAGATGTGTGAGCTTGGTGGGAAGGCGAGCAAGTGGGAGGCTGCAGGAAGCGCGGTTTCCATCCAATTGTGCTGTAATCAAGTCAGAAAGGGGGGCTCTAAAAATGTGATTTAGTTTTCCCGAGCATCTGCTGCCAATCCGAAGAGGTATGTCATGTTTCTGGAATAAACTGCAGTTGGCAAATTGAATTGAGCGTTGCACTGCGTTTCGGCAGTCTTCACAATTGTTTCCATGCAGGCAGTCGTACATTTCTCCATATGTGGTTCTCATCTAAGCACCACCGACTGAAATGTATCGTGTTTCATAGGCAGTCACGTTGTGTTGATACTCTTGCAGGTAAAATGAATCCATTAAATTACAGCCCTTTGTTAATCCACTGCTAGATGAAGGCCTCCCCATGCCTTATCAATCATTTAGTTGTTGCGATGATGCTTCACTACGCTAGCCAGTGCGGATGGAGGCCCAGGACCCCTATGGAAATCACTCGCCACTGATGTCACTGTGGGTTCACAGTGCAGTGCGCGAAGCACTGCACGACTATTCCCCCGATTGCCGTGTCCCTCTCGAGTTGTGCTCTTTGCTGGCACGTAACTGAATGAAATGGACACGAACACAGTTGTAAATCCATTCCGCTTGATCTTAATTTGGAAATACTTGCGTCAACTTTGAGTTATTTGCTTACGCTCAGACAATCTTACTGATTACTGGACAGTCAAACACAATTTGAATTGCTTATCCATATTACAAGAAGATTCATACGCAATGAGATTCACGTCTGTGTGCTGAGTGAACACATTTTCCCAGATGAACTGCAAATTAAAAATACAATGGCGACATGCAATTTATTTATTGAAATGTTTAATACTTTCCATTCTATCATGTCTTTCCTCAAGCCATCTGCAACAGACATCCAATAAATCTCGCATAAAACCATACCTCACCTTAGCCTGCGTGATCTCAAATGCTTGTTTTTTTTTCGATTTAAAGCTTTCGTGACTGCAGGGATTCATCTTCTTGGTTCTTTCGGTAAAGTCACGTAGAAGGGAAGTAATAAAATAATAAAAATAAAACATAATAAAACAAAATAATTATTCTATTATGTTTTTTATTCTATTATGTTTTATTTTTATTATTTTATTACTTCCCTTCTACGTGACTTTACTGAAATAACCAAGAAGATACTTGTTTTTATTCCAGCCATTCTCAATTCAACAGTTGATGAAGGCCTCCTCACGCCATGCTGGTCATGGGGCTTTTCTTTACCATACTTCACCACGCTGGTCACAGATGGTTGGTGAAAGCAGTGCGGAGGGGGCAAGACTTGCCCAGATGATGTTAGCCATGGCTGGGAAGTCGCTTGTTTCTGTTTTCTTTTCTCTCCGCCTGATGACGACCGCTTGTGTTGCGATCGAAACGTCGTGGGTTTTTTGGTTTTTGTATTTTTCTTTTGTTGTTTTCTATGTACATGACTTTTCCAAAAGAACTAAAGAATACGCGCCACCCCAATTAAATCCTTATATTCCTGTAAATTCCTATTGCGCTCGGGACCCCATTCTCAACAAACGCGACACACGTCGGATTTATTGCGTCTCCCCAGGGGCGATGGCACCGCGCAATGCTGGAATTCTCATAGACTCAGCGGGGGCTGCGTGTGGGTCACCCTCCTGGGAACCATGAACGCCTCAGCTCTGCAGCCGCAAGAGACCCTTGGGGCCAAGGGCTCCTAAAAGCGAGCACCATTTAATGGGCGTGCGCGCTAAACGACCCCTGTCTTTGTAGTGGCCTCATTATTCAGGCCTGCTTGTGACGTCACACTGGGCGTCACGTAACCCCCCCCCAACTCCACAGATACCGGAGTCGCCTCTTGCGTGGATATTCGAGTTGAGATTTTGAGTGAGGGCCAGGGGGGCGGGGGTGGGGGGGGGCTTCTGGCTGTGTTCGAAGCAGAGGTCGCAACCGGGTACCCGATACCCGTACCCTACCCGATACCCGGCTACCCGTACCCGGCCAGGTACGGGTACGGGTTCCCGTTTGTGACCCTGGTGCGGCCGGGTACGGGTACGGGTAGGCCGTGAGTCACTGGCGAGTCACCGTTTGTCACTCATTTCGGGTACGGGTACGGGTAGGGAATGGGTACCCATACCCGGCCGGGTACGGGTACGGGTACCCGATTGCGACCCTGGTGCGGCCGGGTACGGGTAAGGAATCAAAACCCGTTTGCGACCTCTGGTTCGAAGCAGCAGCGTGTGCCAGGCCTATGTCTTCACCCGGTAAACATCACGGACACGATCCCCTGTCAGTGTGCACATCGATGTATTGTTGTCCCTGCAGGTGAAGGACATTGCCTCTGCAACTTCGACAGCCCTCAACGCCTGCATTTGGAAGTTGTTGGCCTTGTACAATTTACCTGTGTAGCATGAGTGATTGAGCGATCGGCAGTATACCTAGATGGCTGTAGCCCCCACTCCCCTAGGAAACACAGTACGAGGTGCTAATTTGAAAAGTTTCACCAAAGGTGAAGTGTTGGGGATGGCTTGAAATGAAACGGTCCAGCGGCAATGCTGTACAGTGCCCCATCTTTCGGACTTCCTCGGGTCTGACCACTAAGGGGATACATGTTATTAAAATATCCGTGAGCTCATCAGGAATTGGTCCTTTATGTTGCTCTATTTAATTAAATGAAGCTTTAGGCCATCCGAAGTCACCATGAATTCACAATAAACGTCTGTCCGTCACACAACTGAACTCAAATTAGATATTAAAAAAACAAACATTGCACGTTCAATTTCTTAGAGGCCCATATTGGACGGGTTGTGTGCTGAGACATTAAAAGTTTCGAAAGTATTGCTGTTTTTTTATGGCAGAAACATTCTAAATAGAGCTATGTAACTTATGATGATGATGATTTCGTGAAATATGCCACTTATAATCCATACATGACAACTAATTACCATAATTTTAAAATAAACTTTCTTGCAATAATATTTCTTTTCTCAAACAATCAATGCTGAAATGAGCACGTGTTTAATTTGTAATTCATCACAACCGAGACAATTCTAGTTGAGTTACTCTACCATCCATCCCTTCAGATTAATTCAGTAAGAGGGGCCCAGTTTTTATTTCATCATTTGTTCATTTGACCATTGCTTGGGCGTGCCTACCCTGGATACAAATTGTTCTATTACTGTCTCATAAAATTGACACTCGCTGTGATGATCCCCCGGGCTCTAAAAGGAGTGCCCTTTGTTGAAAATGTTGCTGCTAGTTCAAGCTGCTCACGGATAAAGTCACAAGCTAAGCTCGTGGTTAGGACAGACCCCAAAGAACTCCCCAGTGAACCCAGCCCCTCCCCTCGTATCCTGTGACTCCACACGCCACTATGAATAGGGGATTGCGTACAAAGGGGACATGCAGTGGGAGTTATTAAATGCGCGTAATGTTATGCCTTTTGATCTTTACACACAGTCTGACAATGGTGCAATTTTGAAGGTGTTCGGCGGTGATTTTTGAAAGGTAATAATGGTGCCACTAGCCGGTGTTCAGGTTTCAGTGCTGTATTCCCGCATTGTCAAGAATGTTGTCGGTGACGGGATGAAGCCGAACTTCCACAGGTACAGCAGTACCGCATTCACTTGTCAGGGCTGCTATTGTCAGGAAATACCCGAGGCTCTCGTGCTGTTGAACCTGCGCGTCCGCGTTTCTGGCCAGTACCAGGATAACTATCGACCCTCTGGGATCATATTCTTTGGGTCTTTTGGTAAAGTTACGTAGATAGGTAAAAAAAAGAAAATGAGACCCCAAAGAGCCCCCCAGTGAACCCAGCCCTTTTGGTAAAGTCACGTAGATAGGTAAAATAAAAAAAATTGTAATAATTGTTTTGAACCTATCTACTTGACTTTACCGAAATACCCCAAAAATATGAATTCCTGCAGTCACGAAAGCTTTAAGTCAAGACTCTGCGATTATCTATTCAAGCCGCTCTGACACCCTTAAAGGATCGTGCCTCGCAGTAAACATTTGGATGTGGGTCCCCCAGGGCACAGCTGGTAGACATTGAAGGTTCCTTCTCTGTGGGCTTTTGGCAGATTTATCCATGTACACCTCACCTGAAGGGGTTCCCTCCAGTGTAATTGCCACCTTCTGGGACCCATTCCCTTCGCGCAGCCCTTGTCTGCGATTTGCTACGCGCCTCCGTGCGATAAGCTTGCCTTGAATATTGCGGCACTGATAGACAGTCGAACACGACTCAACTGGCCTCGTCTGTCGCGGTAAAGTAATGAGATAAATGTATCGCGAGGAAAATGGCAACCGCTCGCCGTGTCGAACAGAAATGAACAAGTGCCGTTTGCAACAGCAATAAAGAGTCCCCCAGTAATCATTCTTAAAGTTGAGAAGTAACTGTAATTGTACTGCAGACACAAAATAGCTGTCATTTCTTAGTCATATTTACAATTCACGGAACTTGCATTCAAGTTGTCTTTGGCTCCTCTAAATTCATCTGCCTGTTACTTTAAGAGGACGAAATGTCGTACGGGTTATTCGGTAACGAGCTTTCACGAGGCTTTTCCACTGCAAGTTCACCACCGAGATGAACGTTATCGGTGCGGTGAACGCTCCCACGGCCCTTCTGAGGTTGCCACCACGTTGCAAACCGACGGTAATCGTTGCGCCACGAGCCCATTTCGACGAGCCTAATTGCAAACAACATCCACATCATGGAACAATGTGCCCCAAGGTATTACCCATCGGTTTATCTTCCCGCCATTGACACCTCCGACAGAGCAAATACTCGACACAGTTGCGTGGCAACTCTGCAAAGCATTGCGCAGAATTGCAAAGCGTTGTAGGGCCGTCCATAAATGACGTCACGCGATTTTGGACGATTTTTGACCCCCCACCCGCCCTCGTCACACGGCGTCACAAAAAGTCAGACCCCCCCTCAAATATGACGTCATAAAGCTCTGCCACCCCCCCCCCCCCCCACATAAAATAAAACATGCTTCAAATCGCTTTAAACTATTGTCATTGTAGTGTGTATTTAATGTGGCGCTGCACTTTAATGTTGTAGGAGAAAACATGTATTAAAAGTATATTTAATTAAGTAGAACGTGTTGTCTATATTTATTTAAAGTTGCGCATTTTGATGTGACGTCACATTTTTCACCCCCCCCCCCCTCCTCGTCACACATCGTCACAAATGTCTGACCCCCCCCCCCCCCTAGGTCCGTGACGTCATTTATGGACGCCCCCTGTGTATACTGCACTGTGCCTGTCTGGTGCTTTGTGCCACGGTGGGAAGGCATTGCAAGTCAATGCACCGCGTTTCACACCGACTTTGGGAACATTGTCAATCACTGGTTAGTGTATATCCAGGTGATCATTTCAGTCTTTGTAAAGTTGTTCAATAATCACACACACGCACACAAAGTTGCCCCGAAGCTATACACGCATATGGTTCTTTTTTAACAGTGACTACAGGATGGTAAGCAATGAGTGGTGGGTGCCACGGTTTGTGCATTGCATTTTGCACCCAGTCATCGCTAAGTTCAGTGGGGAGTGACGCCTGAACTGGTCCGACCTCCCGACCCCCCTCACCAACCCACACCAACCAAAGTGGTGAAGTATGACCAAACAGACCCCTATGCCTGGCATAGCATCGGGGAGGCCTTCATCCAGGAGTGGATTGGCAAAGGGCTTCAAATTATTATGGCTACGGACGGTAAGCACGTGTGCGAAGCGATAGCATGTACAGCATGCATTCAGTTTGCGCTTGTGAAATCCTACGATATGTATGTTGAACATATTTCGCGCCGTACGTAGCCAGCCGTGCTAATTGGAGGTGCGGGGGGGGGGAAGGACAACAAACTAAACACAAAACGGGGTTCTAAATAAATGCGTGTTCAACCTAGATTTAAAAGTACATAGCTCCCAGTCACTTCCCGATATCGGAAGGGAGAGCGTTCCAGACGGCCGCAGCTCATCTGAAAGCGTGCGATGCAGTGGCCGTCTTTGTTCGATGGTTAGCCAAAAGCCGCTGCTGTGCGGATGACAGGAGTTCCCGTGATGGTAGTTTATGCTCCTTGACGAGATGAGCAAGGCATGGTGGCTTATTTGTAATGAGTGCGACCCTATCATGTATAATAATGGATGAATGCATCTCAGCTGTTTTTTTGTCCATCACAAGCGCATTATTCCATTGCGCAGTACACACCTCGTACATTGAATGGATCCAGCAGTAAGATAAATTCATAAATGACATTTTTTCCAGGACTTATTAGCAGTTCCTGCATTGCCATCAACAGGTTCACGCTGCCTCTGATTATGTCATCAACTATATCCACACAACAATAGTTGGAAATAATTACCAGTAAAATTGCTTAGTCCAAGCCATGTTAGGATTAGTGTTGAGAATAATGAGGTGCGACCCATCACTTACACAGGGGGGGGGGGGGGGGGTAAATAGCAGGCAACACAAGCGCTTATTGTGATTTTATAACCTTTTTAATTAAATGAACCCATGTGCAAATGCTGAACTGGTTTTTCTACAAAGACAGGAAGAAAATGCCTGAAGGCCTTTCCTTTATGAGGCATATAATTAAAAGGCGCTTTTTTTAATTAGTTCTGTTTGCATTTGCTCCAATTTTATTTACAAATCTGTGCTGAGTAGATTGCCCACAAGCAGGATCAGGTAACTGCAAATATCATTCATTATTTTAAGCTCCATTAACTCTTATCAGCACTGAGGGCAAACATACGTTTTTGTTTCCTTGATCACATTGAACGACAGAAGTTTACAAAGACCCGCGGTATATCCAGTAGGTATGAAGGACACTCTTGAGAGCCGAGTATAAACACAGGCCCTACAAAACTGAAAGCTGGTGCGCACGGTACAATAATAATACTACTACATAAAATGATTAATGCATCCTTGACCGGTTACAATGTTTGATGCGTACAAAGAGAGTTTTTTAGTAACCCACAAGTGGACAGGCAAGGGTCTGGCTTAATGTCCCCCCCACACACCACCCCCTCTTAAAAGCCCTCCTTGTTTTAGTGACGCAGTTACTCATCGCGCAAAGCAAAGCGGTGGCGTTTGGCATTGGGTTAACAAAACGATGAACCTCGGGGCTCTCTGTGACGAGTGCACTGCCGCACATCCTACTACCTACCCCCTGCCCCACTCAATTAAAGTACGGCCCCGTGGTGTTTGCTCGTCTGTCAGCGGCTCTGATATTACACACCTTTGATTGGTTATTAGAGCAACGGCGGGACTGGGCTTGCTGTGTTTTTTGTTGTGCGTGGGTCATCGACTCCTCGGTGGTTGACGCGCTCCACGATTTAATGCGATTTCTCTTTCATATGTTTTGACATTTCTCAGAATTGTACAGCACATTTCCTATGTTTGCCAAATGTCAAGCAGCGATGTGAATTAGATGTAATCTTTGTTTTCACAGATCACAAACTACACTCAATGCACAAATCAGTGAACAAATATCTGCAAAAAGCTTTTAGGCGTGTGCTCAGTTACACCACTTTATTAAAAATAATAATAAAAACCCACCCATACAATTTGTATGTGTTGAAAAAAGTTAAGATCTTGAAAGATAAAAGAGGAGCTTAATTCATTCTGAACTGGCTTCCATTATTCCTTGAGAACTGTAAATACCCAAAGCCAATGCATAAACAAATAACTGTGTACGTATGTACGTTGGCTTGTCTAAAAGCTATGTTTTCAAAGACTCAAATGTGAAACGTTTATTTTGAAAGTCTTTTTCATTACTTAAAAACATATTTTTTTAAAATCCTGACGCTATTGAAAATGAAAGATTATTCTTTACGTGATTTTGTATACATATTATAGGATAGCAGCACCATGTAATAGCACACATTATTTGTTGAAGCTGTGTTGGCAGTGGCGCACAAGCACGAGTTACAAAAACAACTCATCACATCTATCACCACAACACTACCATCATCACCATCAACACCACTATCATCACCATCATCACCACCAACACTACCATCACCATCACCACCACCTCCACAATAACAAGCACAAGTACTGCCATCAAATATGCACCACACTTGTCAACAACACTACCTTAAAAATATATATAATCAACGACGTTTTGGGCATTGACCCTTCATCATGGACTATTAAGAAGGGCCATTGCCCCGAAATGTGTGTGGTGAGTTTTTCATGAAAGAGTACTGCTGCTATAACTCGCTATATTTGGAAATATGTGAGTGTACACTCTGCAGTGGCCAGCCAGCCACATTGCACTGATACAAATTAGTTCCAGAAATGTGAAATGAGCGAGCGCTCCTGGGGGGGATGCTGTAACATCTCTTGTCCACGATGACGACGATGACGACTCCGAGGCACTCGTTGACACAGTGACCACAACTCATTTGCGGTGCAATTGAGACAGTGACTCAAACTGAAAACAAAAAAGCTGACGCAGTCCACTGTGAGTCCATTTCCTTTGGGCCAAATGGCCTTACAGCCCCCCCCCCCGCACACCTAAAGCCCACCACTGCACACAGATACAAACGTAGGCCCCGGGCCACAACTTTGATTAACACGCTTTGCGATGTACGGTGCAAAAAAAGTTAAACATACATACGTACAGCTCAAACAGGAAAACAGCGTGGCAATACAAAGGATTGCCGTAACACACGCACACGACATCAAACGGATGCCCACATATTTCTAACCCCAAAAAGAAAATTTGCTAAATTTGTCAGTGGCTCAGGTGCACATTTGTAAGCCTACATGCAATGGCTAACCTGTTCCCAAGGTAGCCGTTTAACTGAATAGCGAACAGTTCACGCTGACTTTCTTTCCCAGTAGACTTGCAATAAATCAGTGTTGGTGCCAAAAGATCTGTTTTGGTCATTAGGTCCTAAAGCCACCCACACCACTATTTACTCAGCTGGGAACTCATGCACAGACCTGATTGCTTTACCTTACCTTACCTCCCCCCGACCCCTCCCCTCCCCCCTCCTCCCCAATTCCTAGCAACAGTCAATGCACCCAAATCCCTCCTGAAAACTTACGTTTAAAAAACATGATGAAATAAATAATCTCACGCTCGTATGTTGTTGTTATTATTATTGCAGTTCCACGTCAATTATGGAAAATAAATACTCGCTCCACGTGTGGATGACTTGTGAACAGTGCATTATATGTTCTGACATGCAGTAATTTGTATCTTAATATTTATTCTGGTAAAAAAGCAAAGAACGTGATACCCATGGGTTCAAAATAATAACAAAATATTAAACACCAGCATATATTATGAATTCAACTGGTATTAAAGTGTGTAACTTAGGCATGCTATTCCACATTAATAATACAGGTGGTTCTGCAAATTACAGCTCTTTACATGAAAATAAAACGTGTTATTGTTTTGGGCATCCACATGATTTATTTCGCATGTATGAAGCACAGCATTTATAGTTCACTGAAGATAACTAAAAAGCTAAAATTGATTCCTTCTCAACGCAGTTTGAGCTGATTTGTGACAGCGTATTCATCTGACCGTCGTGGTGAAGTATGGTGAAACACCCCCCACGACTGGATATTACTTCATTCAGCAGTCGACCAAGAAAGGGTTCTAAATAATGAATCGTATTAATTATTAGAGATATTCAATATCATGTGGATGGTGTGCTTATATGCATTTTCAATAAACACTGTTACAAATGTGACTTTAAGAAATGTATTGGAGTGTTTTATTTTGGTCTTTCTCTAGATATAGTTGGTCGTTCATATTTCAATTCCATTTTGTCTCATTTCACCAATTGTTTTACTAATAATTATTATTCAGCTTCATTAACACATGGCTCACAAATATTGCTACTGTCGTAAACCACTTGGTTAGTCAGCAAAACTGCCATGACTTGACGAAACATACTATGTATAATAATAAAGCAACCACAATCATCGGCCATGATCTATCCACTGCTGGATAAAGACCTCCCCATCTTTCATGGGCATGTGCTGCCAATGTGTGTCTCGCTTCTGCGCGTGAGCCGATTTCACTCCTCCATGACCGCGGATGAATTCTCTAATTTGGCTGCCATTCTATTGCCATTCTTAATCAGCCATCATCCTTTCAAACAATGTATCCTGCCCAAGCCCACTTTCATTTCCCGAACAGTCACTGTGATGTCTATACTCTTAGTTCTTTCGGTAAAGTCACGTAGGTAAGAAATGAAATAAAAATTAAAAATAAAACAATAAAATCACAACGTTTCAGAGGCAACACAAGTCTCCGTCATCAGGTGGGACCGTCACAGCCAGATTTGCTGCATCAAGTGAGGCAAGGATTCAAGATGCAAGCCCTTAAATACAATTTGGGGGGGGAGGAGAGGGGGGGGGGCTTATCAGAATGTGGTAGCCAATGAATGGAACGTATCGGGAGGGAGAGGGGCGGGGCTAAAAGAAGGCACGAAGTGCTGCGTAGAACGTATCGGTTGCGTTCGTTCCCTCATCCATGTGTACCCCTTCCTGTCTTTCGCTGCGATTTCGAACGTGCATCCGATACTTTTTTTTGTACTTTTGAACCTTTGTTCCATCATCGTCTTTTGTAGTTGTTCACGTTCATGATCCGTGTCATAGCAGGTCATATGATCTGATTTTTAAAAAAGTTCTTCTTTCAGAACATTACAGTAGAATGTTTGCATTTCATAAATTAAATGTCACTTTCATTAGTGGCCCATAATATACATCTTCTTTAGTGTTTTCAGTGGCGTCCATCTGATAATTAATTATTTTTATCCAGCTAAATTTGGTGCTCATTCACGTTGAGGCCCAACTTTGCAGCCATTTTCAGTAAGTTCTGCCATAACGTGATCACAAAATGTGCTCCTACATTGCAATTTAACTTCCCATTGAGTCTGCACTCAACTGGTGCAGAGAGAATATGAATCGGTCACTGAATGAGGCAATCGGGGTAGCAGTGAAGAAGATGCACTGAGTGCAAGCCTAACGAGTTTAAAAACCCCACACTCACATCGCCACCTCAGTGACTCATTATAGCGGACCTTTGAATGAGACTATACTAATGAACATTAATGCAGCGGTCCTGCCTTTTAAACTTGGCGGTCGTTGCCTGGTATCCAAAGATGTAAACGAGGCAGCTGGACAGCACTGCGTGGGACGTTTCATTTAGCAAACCCACAGCCGTTAAATTGCGTAAATATGAAGGTATTCATTTTTGTTGTTTACTTTAATTATCAGCAGTTATTATGCACGCAGTGGTCATTATGTATCATCAATAGTCATTCGTTTCTTTAGAACAGTTTTTTTTATGTTTAGCTTGTTGTTCTTCCTCCGATTAGAACGTTTTGATACGTACGGTGCGAAACAAGTTCGACATACATACATGCACTTTTGTTTTAGCATGTGCCCGTGCTGGCTTTCTGCACAATGCATCTCGCGCGAATATTACGAAGGGCCTCCTGGGTGCCACCAGTGTATGGGGCACTGCCACGTGGCAATCTCCCCCATTTTTTTTTGCTGTTGCGAATTCAAGAGTTTTAAAATCGCAAGTTTTTTATGTCACAACTAGAGTTCAATAAATTCTGTTCAAATGTAAGCCTTGAAATTTTATATATATTTATATGTATATTTTATTACCTGTGGAGATCGGAATATAGAGACACGTATATACTAGATCTCTGACCGAATACATTCATATCTCCCTGTGGGACAAGCTGTACATTTATAGAAATAAAAAAAAAGTTTTCGGGAAGTATTGGTCAACATCGCTGTCTGTAAATGTGGTGCAGGTGGTTCATGCACTGCACTGTGAACCCGGATAATACCTGAGCAGTCGTACATGGACCTCGCCTTCACCAAACCCGCACTGACCAGCGTGGTGAGGTATGGTCAAACAACCCCACGTGACCAACCTAGCGTGGGGAAACATTCATCGAGCAATGGATTGACACAAGGATTGTAAATCACCATTATCATTAATTGCGTGCACACCGCTAAACACCACTTCACTGACACGTGCTGACTGCGCACAGTTCTCAGAGCAGCCTGGGGCTATGACACGTTTGCAATGCAGTCTGGGAACGTCCGCACGTACATGAGCCCCGTGCATCAACGATGGCTCACCTCTGTCTTCAGGCAGGGCCAAAGCTCACTCTACGCGCGCTCGAGGTGCATAGCCATGATGCCCTCGCGCGTCCTGTAATTGGTGAATTGGTGGAGGCTGCGGGTTATTTTTGGCCCCATACATCATACCTGGCCCCCTGGGTGACCACCTATGTCGCCTGCACCTAACCGCGAGTATGGCCTAGTGGTCGGTTTCTTCAACCGCAAGTCCTTGGGGGACATTACGGAATGGGGTACACTGTGTGTGAGAACACACACGGGGAAAATATCACAAAGGCATTGCGTGCCGTTGTGTGTGACAGATTCAGAGACGAGATCTGGAGATGATATTGCAATGACTACGTTATCGGATGAATCATTATCATTGTTGAATACCCAAATAATGGCCGAATGAGGAACAGTGCTTCTCCCAAATAGCCACGAGGAAGTATTCGGCAAATGACACATTGAGACCTCCTTTGCCAGTACCAGAATATGAGAATAGGTTTTCCCCTTTTTTGGCAACAAAATAAGTGTTAAGATGTTAAAACACCAAACTGAAACTTTTTTTACAAGGAATCATGTCTGCATTAACCACAATGCTTGCGGTCAGAATGCAAACATAAAAACACTGGTAATATATGCATTGTCCTTGAAACTGATTGGTCCACACCAGAGACAGCTTTCTTTTGAGCCTTGTCTCAAACGTTGCGGTTAATGCAGACATAATTTCTTGTAAAAGATTTCAGTTTGGTGTTTTAACATCTTAACACCTGTTTTGTTGCCAGAAAAAAGGGGGAAACCCCTATTATCAAATGACACATTGTAGTACATGCATACGTTGGGTAAACTTAAGTATCTCTTCAACGCACTGTAAATAATTATCAGCTAATTAATAAAAAACAAATCTGTCGTGAATATTGAAGGACATCAATTGTTAAACTCGCACATGACACTTTATTTTTAGATTTGTAGATACGAAAAAAAAACTGAATGCAGGAAATGTTCCACTGGTAAAATATATTTTAATAGCCAAGTGTAAGACTGACATGGAAGGTTTTGCGCTCATGTAATAGAGCGGACCACGGTGTGGTCATCGCACAAAGGTGCTCAAGATGCCTTCGCAATGTTTGCGTTGCACAATCAGATAAGTTCATGCGAGGAGAGAGTGGAGGAGATGAGAGCTGTGCAGCAGCCCTGTAATGTGCATGCAGGGCTAGAAGGTTTCCTCTGGGCTGTTTACTCGTGGAAGTGCCTTAAAAGCCCCATTAAAAGCTTTCCCCGATTCTGTCCTGGCTAAGACGCGCGCGATACATGATAGAGCATTTCTGGAGAAATGGACCTTTCCTGGCCTAATGATGCCATTAACAGATACCCACTGTGCTGCTGTTTAGACAGGCACACAACCATCATGGTCGCTGTCATCCTGCTGTTTTTAAAAAGCTATAAAAGCTGAACTTAATCTGGTCAGGAATTTGCTTTATGCTGTGGTTCATGTCACGTCTTAACACTAAAGTTTGTGATTGTTATATAATGTGCACCGCGGTGACCTGAAGAGGGACTGCATGCCTTCAGTTTTTATTCCGCGTTTTGGTAAAAGTCTATTTTTGGGGCAAATGAGGAAAGTTCCCGACAACTTCGACAAGCAATTTACTCTTGATTGTTTTTGTTTACGTTTAAATATCCTTGATGATGTTTGAATCCGAACTCTTTATATGCACTCCGCGTTTGAGTGACCATACTCTCTTACATCACCGCAATGTTCAAATTCCAGTTATTGCTACCTATGTCTACGAGCACACATTCACACAACAAAACACACAAGTTGAATTATGGGTCAGCGTCGAAGGAGTTTGTCCAAATGCATGTTTCCCTCGCTTTATGCGGGTTCGGTTTGTGCAATTTCATGCTGAACATGCAGCTAACCTTTTCGTACCTAAAATTCGCTATACTATGCGGTTTAAATTCAGTCATATGCGGCTATGCGATGGGATGTGGTACAACATTGTGTACTGTCTGTACTGTGTGCGAACTGTGTGTACTGTGTGCGCTACTCGGCACGCGGCATACCTCCTCGAGCGGTTTCGCTTTGTTTAAGAAAGCATCTACTACCGCATAAAGTGAGGGGAAACTGTACCCCTGAGAGGAAACCCGACAGGCAGCGATCCCTCGAGCGCAGATCATTCTACCAGCAGCGGAGGTGAGCGAGCAATTGCAGGCCTGCACCTTTGTCTCTTGTTAACTCTGCTACGCATATCATTTAATCGCTTATCGAGTTAGCAGCACTGCAGTTACCGCTGCATCTCAACCGAACCGGCTGTAAACCAACATGTGCAAACGATGGATTGCATAATTTCTTTTGAAAATTAGCCAGGAGTTATTGGCATTAAAACTCCTTAGTTTTTTTTTTTAAACCCATATCGGCACAACTCCCGCATGTAAATGAATCCCTGGCGAGATTGTGGTGACTCCTCTCGGCAGAACTTTTAATTTGTCAGCAAACATCTATTGGTGGCAATTACTTTACACAGCGAATGGCTGAAGGGAGGGAGGCGAGCTGGGGGGGGGGGTCATAATGCATTCCACAATGTGTGCCTTTGTGCGTAAAAAGCAGCAACGGAATGGGGCCCACGTGGTTCCAATTTTTTCCACGGCGAGTGTGCAATTTCTTCCATAACAGGAAATATTGCAGTGTCAAGACTCGTGTAAGAAATCTAATTAGCGTGATTACAAATGTTATTGTTTCTCAATGCTTAAATAATTACTCACCAACTATGACACAGTGGATGCACTTTGAAACAAATCTAATGAGCAGTTCACAGTTGCCCGATCATGTGGAAATACATTTGTGTTTTTTTTTCTAATACAACCTCGTTATTCCTGCGGTGCTGTGCCACGCACATTTAATCATCATTAACACGTTTGTTACCGCTAGAATCGAGTGCGATTTTAAATTAGACACGTTTTTTTTGGTGACAATGACTAATTATGAATATAAACTTGTATAACCACGCTTGTTTTTAAAATCTGCGGGAGAATATATGTTTTCACTCACTCAAAACTATTTTCACGTTAAATTATCTTTCCAGCTATGGATTTGTGTGGTCTCTTCGTGGTATTTATGAAGCTAGTAAAACTTTTTTTTTTACTTCTCACAGTAATTGTTTAGTAGAGTGGTTATATATGTAGTACTTACCAGTGTACATATGTACAGGGTAGAGTACATCGAGAATTTAAATACGACTGCGTAGGTTTGCGTGGTGGTGCCGTACGGCTCTCCGATTGGGTATTTTCCCGGCTTGTACCACGTGTCATTCGGCACGATGTCCGACGTTTCGCTCCTCAGGAATAGAATTCAATTCGGACATTGCGCCGAACAACACGAGGTTAGAGCTCTCAAAAATGAAACGCATCGGAGAGAGTTACAATACGGTTAAAAGCGACAACAAAAAATCCTCCAGTGTACATAAATATCCATCAAGTCAAACATGACACGTATCAAAACCTGCGGCCCTCCTAATTATCTCGCAGTGGATTTTATTTTTTCATCAGTGTATATTTGTTTTGACCGAGCCATACACCTTTCGTCAAGCCGCCTGCCAGTCACCAGCTTCACTTCACGCCGCGTGCTTTTTGCCTGCAGGTCGAGGGTAACCGAGCCTGGTGTCCACTTACTGGAACTAGACCCCGCAGAAGTGTCTGTGGAGCAACAAAAGACCCCGGGATTATCCCAAGCATATTGGCAATCCGTGAAGCGCCGCGTGTAAGTCACATAAGTATGTATCCTGTGGTCACGCGTGCTTTTCCTAAGCGCACATTATGTGGAGTAATAATCCTTCTGGGACTAATAGCTCGAGTGAGGTAAGCCTGCCAGGCCGCTGCGAGCTTGGTATAATGTCCAACTTTACCAACTTTACGCTTCCATATGTGGGTCCTGGTTGTCTGGTTGAGGGGGGAGTGGAGAGAGGGAAGCGGAGGTTGCGTGTTGTAGCAGTAAACTTTCTTCCTTTGCTCTTACTGGAATCATTAAACTAATATCCTGTGCTGAAACAAATACCTTGTTAATTTTGGTACTTTTTTTATGAAACTAAATAATATGATTTTTTTCGATTTAAAGCTTTCGTGACTGCATAATAAAAGTGAGCACTATTTTATTGTTTTATTTTTATTATTTTATTATTTCCATTCTACGTGACTTTACCGAAAGAACCAAGAAGAAAAATAATATGAATTCGCATTTTTCTTCTCAGTTCGTGTAAGAATGAATGCATCATGATTTATATAAATTTGTATAAATAAAAAGTATCAATACGTCTCAAGACCCTTTTCTAAGTAAGCTCCTGACATTAAAGGAGTGTCGTGTGGGAGCAAAATAGAGTGCCTGGAAGTAACTCATGTGTACCAGGAGATAACACTCATATATATCCACACAGACAGGTTCACGATCCCATCATCGTCTATCGGCCATCTCACAAATCTGTGTGATCCACCACTCCTTGCCTCCAAAGTGCGGGATTACAGGCGCGTGTGCCACGCGACTTGGCAACAGCATCAGCACTGGGTTGTGGTCATTTTGTGGACGGCACGAACAGTTTTGGATATGAACACAGTTAGCAGTGTTTGTATACGAACACAACCGTGTAAAATGCTTATGTAATGTAAAAAATGTGGTTCTGTTGTGCAATCAATCTTGCGCACAGTGGCAAGCTGCAATGGGCAAATTCCCTTTTGTCTGATATTGGGTGAAAATGTGCCAAAAATGTGCCAAAAATGTGCCAAAACTACGTGTTTTTGGTGATTTCGTCAAGTTGTTGAATCTAGCCCAGCGAGTTCTTGGATTTGTTTTTACATTTGGCACGTGACATTGCAGCACACAGGTGAAAGAGTAGGGGTGGGGGGTAAAGTTGTGTGTTCCATTTTTATCATTCTCCCTTACAGAAGAGCCAACTCAAATACAGTCAACCTAGAATTTGCCTGCATAGAAAAATAACGTCAAGGTGTGCCCAAAACGTAGAATTAAGATGTACCTCTGAACAGCACGGTTAGCTATGTACGGTGCGAAAGAAGTTACACATGCATACATACACATTTTACATCACCGCCAAACAGCTCGCCGAAATTCAAGCAATGAATTAATCGGGTGAACGTTTAACTCTCCTGATCATATCTGCATTCAAATTAATGAAGTCCATTTCGCTTGGATGACGGTATCGGTTGTATTTTTCGATTTAAAGCTTTCGTGACTGCAGGGATTCATCTTCTTGGTTCTTTCGGTAAAGTCACGTAGAAGGGAAGTAATAAAATAATACAAATACATATTATATTATTTTATTATGTTTTATTTTTATTATTTTATTACTTCCCTTCTACGTGACTTTACCGAAAGAACCAAGAAGAGGTATCGGTTGTATTTAAGGTCACACGAAGACACGTAACAGGTGGGCTTGGAACAAGTAAATTAAAGACAAGCCACACTGCGACTGTGGCCATGCAATAAGTACACGAACTCTCTCCTTGAGGCTTTCTGGTTCGTGGCTTGCAGACCTCTGTGACATTGGCATTTAGCTCCCGAACGTAATTTCTGCCATACGCAAGAACGGAACGGCAGTGGGGTGAAACAGAGGTAACAATTTGCAACGGAGAATCCTGCTCGAGGTTTTAAGCTGCGTTGATTAAGAGTCGAAGGCGGCGCTTTCCGGGATGGTGAGTTAAGTGCGCTCGCTTCTACACCCTGGTGGGTTTGTTACCGCGGTGATGGCAACTCCTCAATTAAGTGCTTGCCCCCCCCCCCCCACTTTGTACTCCCCCCCCAGCTGTGTTTACCCCCACGTCTCCTAATGCCTGCACGTGTAACCACTGCACCGCGCGGCGTGTCGTGCAATTTTAATTTTTGCTCGGGCATTGAGATATTCCGCATTGGGTGTCACGTGTTAGCGGAGCAAAGTCTGAGCATGTGCTCGCTCTCGATCGGTCGGTCGGTCGCTCGCCCGCGCGGAGAATAAACTTTCAGCAATACTCGGGAACGAACGAGATCAGAGCTGCAGTGCAGAAAAGAGGCCCATTACGGCAAGTGTTTTAACAGGATCACTTACACACCGCTGATTGTCTTTGTGTTTTAACAGCTAGAAAAACCAAACGCCATCAGCCTGATTAGCATCAGCCTAATGGTGTTTGGGGTTTGCAGTCAAGCATTTCTGGGGAGGGCAGCCGTACATGTTAAAAAACACTGCTGCAGAGCAGCATGAGATGCCCACTTCGACTTAGTAGAAGCAGGGGGACCCGAAGTGTTATTTAGATTGAAGCAACGTGAACATTGTTAGGTTGAACAAATACAGGGTTGGATGCATGCACGCTACTGTACGTTGCGAGATGTTAACTCCATCGCCTGGTATGCAGGAGGTCGTGGGGTTGAACCCGGCCCTGACGCCTGTATGTTAGGAGTTTGGAAGTCTCTCTCCCCGTGGTCTGGGGTTCCCCTCCACATTTAGAATCGACATCACGCGTTTAGAGTATTTGGCTGCTATACATTTCCACGTGATAAGCCACTTCGTTTCGCTATCACTTGTGGCCAGTTGCTTCTGAAAAAGAGCTATAGAGCTCAGTGGGCCTTACCTGGTAAAAACAATAGGTTAGAAATAGGTAAAATAAGTTTCATGTAATTTACAGTAAACTTATAAAGAGAAAGCCGCTCAAGTCAAGTTTTCAGAATTTGTTTATTCGCTGGGACCACATTACAATGTATGCACTTAAATACGAAATTTGTAAACCAGCCCCCTGAACATTAATTTACCTTTCATTGTAACAATCCCATACGATGGTTTACGCTTATTGGAATTTTTTTCGTGGAATGTTTTTCTTTTTACATTTTCAGCAGAGCAACAACAACAACAACAATTTATAGAGCATCTAAAAACAATCGCATCTTGAGACACGTTGCAAAATGGAAATACATTTACATTAGGGTAAAAGAGGTAGAAAAGGGGGTTGGGGATTTCCGGGGGTGGTGTGGGGGGTGCTCAGAGCTGGGACCCACGTGGGAGAGAGAGGAGAGAGAGGAGCAACACTGCGGCAGCCCCTGCCCGGGGTAGAGGGAGGGCCCTGCCCGGGGGTAGAGGGAGGGCCCTGCCCGGGGGTAGAGAGAGGGCCCTGCCCGGGGTAGAGGGAGGGCCCTGCCCGGGGGTAGAGGGAGGGCCCTGCCCGGGGGTAGAGGGAGGGCCCTGCCCGGGGTAGAGGGAGGGCCCTGCCCGGGGTAGAGGGAGGGCCCTGCCCGGAGTAGAGGGAGGGCCCTGCCCGGGGTAGAGAGAGGGCCCTGCCCGGGGTAGAGGGAGGGCCCTGCCCGGGGTAGAGAGAGGGCCCTGCCCGGGGTAGAGGGAGGGCCCTGCCCGGGGGTAGAGGGAGGGCCCTGCCCGGGGTAGAGGGAGGGCCCTGCCCGGGGTAGAGGGAGGGCCCTGCCCGGGGTAGAGGGAGGGCCCTGCCCGGGGTAGAGGGAGGGCCCTGCCCGGGGTAGAGAGAGGGCCCTGCCCGGGGTAGAGGGAGGGCCCTGCCCGGGGTAGAGAGAGGGCCCTGCCTGGGGTAGAGGGAGGGCCCTGCCCGGGGTAGAGGGAGGGCCCTGCCCGGGGTAGAGGGAGGGCCCTGCCCGGGGTAGAGGGAGGGCCCTGCCCGGGGTAGAGAGAGGGCCCTGCCCGGGGTAGAGAGAGGGCCCTGCCCGGGGTAGAGGGAGGGCCCTGCCCGGGGTAGAGGGAGGGCCCTGCCCGGGGTAGAGGGAGGGCCCTGCCCGGGGTAGAGGGAGGGCCCTGCCCGGGGTAGAGGGAGGGCCCTGCCCGGGGTAGAGAGAGGGCCCTGCCCGGGGTAGAGGGAGGGCCCTGCCCGGGGTAGAGAGAGGGCCCTGCCCGGGGTAGAGGGAGGGCCCTGCCCGGGGGTAGAGGGAGGGCCCTGCCCGGGGTAGAGGGAGGGCCCTGCCCGGGGGTAGAGAGAGGGCCCTGCCCGGGGTAGAGGGAGGGCCCTGCCCGGGGTAGAGGGAGGGCCCTGCCCGGGGTAGAGGGAGGGCCCTGCCCGGGGTAGAGAGAGGGCCCTGCCCGGGGTAGAGGGAGGGCCCTGCCCGGGGTAGAGGGAGGGCCCTGCCCGGGGTAGAGGGAGGGCCCTGCCCGGGGTAGAGGGAGGGCCCTGCCCGGAGTAGAGGGAGGGCCCTGCCCGGGGTAGAGGGAGGGCCCTGCCCGGGGTAGAGGGAGGGACCTGCCCGGGGTAGAGGGAGGGCCCTGCCCGGGGTAGAGGGAGGGCCCTGCCCGGGGTAGAGGGAGGGCCCTGCCCGGGGTAGAGGGAGGGCCCTGCCCGGAGTAGAGGGAGGGCCCTGCCCGGGGTAGAGGGAGGGCCCTGCCCGGGGTAGAGGGAGGGCCCTGCACCGACAACGACGAGGCCCATGGGGCAGCCGTGCAAGCCGGGCCTGCACCGTGAGGCTGGGACTGCCCTCCAACAAGTCCCAGGGCAAACAGGACGATGTCAACCCAGGAGGCAGGACTAAGTTAGCCAAACAGCCAGCCGCTATATATATGTTTAATGTTGACACGTTACTTCCAGAGGTCGCAAACGGGTTTTGATTCCTTACCCGTACCCGGCCGCACCAGGGTCGCAAACGGGTACCCGTACCCGGCCGTACCCGTACCCTACCCGGGTAGGGTACGGGTATCGGGTACCTGATTGCGACCTCTGGGATGAAGCCATGTTGCAGGTGCGGGTGGGTTGATTCTAGGAACTTGAATTGTGAGAAGAGACAAGACGTTGGGAAATGAGTGACAAACAGTTACTCACCAGTGACTCACGGTCTACCCGTACCCGTACCCGGCCGCACCAGGGTCGCAAACGGCTACCCGTACCCGGCCGGGTACGGGTAGCCGGGTATCGGGTAGGGTACGGGTATCGGGTACCCGGTTGCGACCTCTGGTTACTTTCCATATTCTAATACATGGTTTTAGTCACCTGCTCACACTTTAATGAATCAATAAATGTCTCTTAAACTCGCAGTCGTGTACGGGGATTTGTTGCTGTAGCTTAGAACCGCACTTCATGCATTTTCTGAACTTTGGATTGATGTGTTTTTTTTTGTTCGCAATTTGCATTCTGTACGTAATGCAAATTGAAATGTGTGATGCGTTGTCGTGAGAATGTTTTGAGAATGGGATATTAAAGGTACACGCGCGCACATTTCTAACACATAATTAGACAATACAGCATAATGACCCTTAATGCGTTAGTACCTATTGCACTGCATGTTTCCTGAATTAAGATGAAACTTCAAAATAAACTTAATAGGAGGCTGATAAATTATTCATGAGATCTAGTTTTTCAAAGTTATTTTGACTGCACCTCATTAACTCTTTATAGAACATTGGTATTTTTACACTACATTTTGCCACGGATTGTAGAAAAAGCGAGTGCGTTGAAAGAACCCGTTGCGTTGAGCGTACTCGACAGTAGTGGCACACACTCGCCAATAATCGTGGGGTAGGCCGCTGCATTTTTGTGGGCTATGCGGTGATCGAATAATGCCCATATCCACACCATTACCAAACGCCTAGCATCTGGAACACAGGAGTGACACAACCGCTGTCCATGAACTCACCCTGATCGCTTTTTTTGCAACATCTGCCACTTTGCCTGAGAGCCCCAGTCTCAAAGCCCCGAGAGACACTTTCGGGGCGTGTTAATGTTAGGTTACGGCCAGACCTCAACACCCCCAGAAACATCTGGGATCCATGCAGTGGGGAACACGAGTAATGCCTGCCTATTCGGCCAGACATCAACAGGGAAACCGTTGGAAGTGCAAAAGCCGCAGGGTTCAGGCAGTGGTCCAAGTTAGCAATGAGGTCCATTCCATGCTGATGTTGCCACCGCAAGGGGTAAACGATGACAATCTTGCGAGGGCTGCGATATATAGTGTATAGAATGGCTCCTTTGTTACGTGCACATTTATGTCCATATTATTGCATATACAGTACTTTATATCTCGCAATAAAAGTTGGATTCGTGCAACATCTAAATGTATGGGTAACATCAGGGTTACGTGTTGCCGGTTGAGTGATCATTTACTCGCCAGTTTATCAGGTAAAGGATAACCTGGAATTTCCAGCTGTAAAAAAACATGTTGTACAGCCTCGCTGTGTACGTACAAAGAGTTATGTAGAAAATATATCCACGGTATAGAAATCATTTATACGTGGAAACCTTTAAGAAAAGCAATATACAGCTACGAAAGGTCCCAGTGGGGGAACCTTACACTACAATTGCTTGGGTTATCTAGATAGATTGTTATTTGTTTCGGGACACTTTGAATCAAATGCGGCTCAGTGGTGTTATCATGCAGCTCGAAATATGGAGGCTGCAAGTAAGAATTCTGGTTGGGGATTGTCGCATCGCATTATCTTTCTGGGGTTGGTAAATTTAATAGCACTTTGTCCTTTGAAGTTACCTGCACCCACCAGAGGAATGTGAATTTACACCGCTGGCTTCGGACTATAAACTGAAGATGAGCACCTATCCGAGGTTATTTTAGCGAGAGGCAACAGTAACTTTGTTTTATTTTGACTCTAAACTTGGAACGTGGACTCACCCACACCTAAATTATTGACACCACTATTTTGATTCGGCACTGTCAAAATGTAGAATTTTTATTCTGTTTATTAAAGAAAATATATTGTTTTAATTACCATTCTCTTTATATTACAAAGGAAGAAGTGGAGGTAAAAGCCCTGTGCACTCTGCCAGTCACTTGATTCGATGGAGGCAGGACACTGGGGGAGTTGTGACCTCTGCCATTAACCCCTCCACCGACATCATTGAGACCCATGACCCTACCCTAGCACATCCCCACCCCCCCGCAATCAGCATTTGTTACCAGAGCTCATTGTTAATCTATTATACTTTGTTATTATATTCATTGCCTCTAGATTTGAAGCTTTCGTGACTGCAATGATTCATACTCTTAGTTCTTTCGGTAAAGTCACAGAGGTAAAAATGAAATTAAAATTAATAAAAAATAAAACAATAAGATCACGACGTTTCAGAGGGAACACAAGTCTCCGTCATCAGGTGGGACCGTCATAGCCAGATGACTGTGACGGTCCCACCTGATGACGGAGACTTGTGTTGCCTCCGAAACGTCGTGATCTTATTGTTTTATTTTTTTATTAATTTTTATTTAATTTTTTACCTACGTGACTTTACCGAAAGAACTAAGAGTATATTCATTGCCCTTTGCCAATCCACTGCCGGATAAAGGACTCGCCACGCCCCGCATCGAGCATAGGGATTGTCTGGCTATACTTCACCTCGCTGGTCAGGGCGTTGGGGTTGGTGAAGTTGGGGCCGGGGGAGGTAGGCGCGTAGGCCTGATTCAGATATAACTTACCACTGATGTTAGCTGTGGCAGGAAATGGGACTTGGGCAGTCAGGTAATGCCCCGCGCTAAATGTATTATAGAAACACGTATGTGGTGGCGAGTGTGCATTTCTATTTAAGCTTCAATTAATGTTTAATAACAACACACTACATTTATGAGTATATGGTACGATACAATATGATGTATTGTCCTATACTGTGATATATTGATGATGTACAACATAGACATGCAAACATCTATTGATGCAATAATTAAACAGACACAACATGCATAAGGACATTTAATTATGCATCTCTACACATTTCTACGTATTAAAGCAATTCCTCGCATTGATAACTAATATGCGAATGTGTACGTACAATAACCTACCCAGAGTACAGTACACACACAAAGATGTGATATAGACCTGTGTTTCTTGGTAACTGATTGAATTATACGTTTCCCATGTGTTTATATTTTTTGAGCCTGAAATATGCAGTATATTGCTTGTGTGTGTTGTGTAAATTTTTCTCAGGCTGGTCTATTAAAATAGATCTAACGTATAATCAACACCTGTGGCTCTAATATGTGGAAATAATGTAAAATATGTTCGCTATGTATTTGTATTTATTACAATTTTTTTCATGAAATTTAATGAGCATCATTGTGTGTCAAATGTTCATAGGCAGGTCGAAAATTTTAAAATGAACCAAAGTGGAAATTATGAATGCAAATATAATGCATGGATATTTGTATGATTCCCAGGGTCATCTTTG
The DNA here is from genome assembly GCF_015708825.2 of Lethenteron reissneri. NCBI lineage: Eukaryota > Metazoa > Chordata > Hyperoartia > Petromyzontiformes > Petromyzontidae > Lethenteron > Lethenteron reissneri. The sequence goes on along the minus strand of NC_083790.1, from coordinate 7,118,453 downwards.
CAAATACAACACGCCGTACATCAATGGGGTCCTCGATTTTTTTATCATGACAAAACTATTCTTTTTTATTTTAAATCGAAAGCAAAAGTTGTCAATGCAGGGGCCTTAAGAGACGTGCTTTAGAACCGTTAACACTTCATTTGCATATGGGAGAGCAGCGTGCGTGCAGTGAGTTTATTCCACTGAACCCGCGTCTTGCACGCTTTGATCCGTGACACTGAAGCTTCTCTCCCTCCCGCCAGTGAGCCCTCGTCTCCGCACATTGTCACCCGACTTTGCCATCTCGTGTGCAGCGGCGAGCGGAGGAAACCACATTGAGCAAATGCTTTGGCACGAAAGAAAACTGCGGGTCCCATTCAGCTCGAGATGAAAACTGGCAAATTTACCGTGCAGTAGGCCGACATACGCGAACGTGTGGGAAAGCGAACGCCCTCTTTGTGGCCCTGACAGCATTGTGCTTTAAATGATGTATAACGTGACGCTCGGGAAAATGTGTTTCAGTAGGTCCACCCCGACAAATTCATTTACGTGGCTGACAAAAGCGACTAAGTTTGTTTTAATTTGAATAAAAGTGTCAACGACAAAAACACTAACTCTCTTAGTATTCTCCTTTTCGCTCTGCACAATTTATTGTAAACAAGTTACATGTGCATATGCTCAACGTTGTAGCGTAGCAAGAGGCTATGCAGCTATAGTGTTTGGCATATTTGAAGTACAATAGTTGGCATAAAAAAAAACTACTACCCGAATGCCGTCGGCATTTTTTTCAAACAATTAACTAAAAACTGAACGAAACTAGTTTTTTTATTCTGCCAGTTAAGGCTCATTGATCTATATAGGCTCTTTTTGAGAAGTGACCTGGCCAGCAATTATAACCCAATGAAGTGGCATTTCACGTGGAAATTTATAGCAGCAAAATATTTTAAACGCATGTTTTTAAATGTGGAGGGGAAAACTGTAGTATCCCGAGAAAAATCCACGTGACCACGGGGAGAACGTGCAAACTCCAAATATACAAGCGTCAGGGTCAGGATCGAACCCACGACCTCCTGTATACCAGGCGAAGTAGTTAATATCTCACCACCGTGGCAAGATGTTAACTATTCATTTGGAGGTTTTTTTTCTTCTTCTGTCTTTACATTTTTTTAAAATTAAATCTTACCCGGATACAAAAGAGCCAGTTTTAAATATTATTCTGCTCAAAATCATGTTTTTATATGAAACTATAATAACCCCCCCCAAAAGTAATAAAAACGTTACAAGCAATCAAAAGAAAAGCAATGCAGGCGTTGTAATAATTTGTGGCTAAATTTTTTAAATGTGTGTTTTCAATCCTGACATGCCATTGTATAACAGTAATAGAGGCATTTCATATGGCTGTTATTCCCTGTGCATATAGCGCCGCAGCAGTGCAATAAAGTGCAAGGTGGTGAGAGGTCATCTCTCCCCATTACAATGTATACATCATTAAACATTTCTGGATCATGCATCACTATAGGTCTCACATTCAAAAACTGTCAATGCACCTTTTTTTTCTTATCCCAGGAGATCAAAATAAAAATATCATCTGCGAACAATTCCTAAACCCGGAATCTGGTTTGAATTTACACCGCCTTTCCTTCCACCCTATGCCTCCCCGACCCCCACCCTGCCCCCCAAGGGCTCCACAAGTGAAATATCCTGCCTGTGACATGCTACAAAAGAAATAATAATAGCTTTCTGATGACTGCACCAAAAAAAGTCTGCCTTTTTATCTCCTGGCGAGTGTGGACCAAGCTGCCAGGCAAAAAATGCTGCTGAAAGGGCATCTGATGGATGGAGTTGGCTTTTCTTAGGCAATTTCTGTATTTTTGCCGTATCCTTGCATCCGTGAAGAGTCATGAAATTGACCAGATGAGAGTCATTGTTCCCGATGGACAAAGCTGGCTCCAATTAAAACGCTATAATACGTTCCTGAATAACACAAATAATTAAAGTAAATATAAAAAAAACGAAACGTTCAATCTAACGGATCAATTTCAATGCAGCAGATTATTTGTAAGTCACCAAGAATGGTTCCATTCAGAGACAAAAAAAACTATGCATGAATGTAATTAGTTGCATGTCACCTCCCATTAGCCAAATTTGTTTATACAAGATGTAGTATATTTAATTAGGCACAAGTGAAATGTTATGCTCCTATTGAATAAACAATTTTCCATGGTCTCATACAGGTGTAGGAAATGGGGTGATAACAAGTTAATTTACCACATTTCACTGTGTTTGTGAGACAGTCTCCCTTTGAACCAGATTGTATTACCCCGGTAGCAGTCACTGTGATTTTCTTTGCAAAGACGACTAATAATAAAACAATATTATTGGACACATACCAAGTTTCGACTAATACTTTCTTTACAATTTCGGCCTGGGTTGTGTGTGTCTTTATGTTTCATATAAATAACATACATATTTATGTTTCTACTGTTACTCGTAAATCTACAACTGATTTGTAATATATATTTGTTGTCTTGATCAAATATATTTAAAAGTGTTACTTAAATTTTTTTTTATTAATTGCAGTTCAGAAGTGTCACTTAATTACAGCGATCTAAGATTCACTCGTAGGTCATCACATATTATGGTTATCGGGTCTATTAAAATTACAATGTGCCATCATGTGTGCACTGTGCTATCACAGATGGGTTGTGTTATGGTCATAGTGTGCCTAAAGAAACATATGGGGAAACATTATCTATACGAGATGCTCCTAATTTTGCTGCTGTTTCGTTCCCAGCAAATGAATCTCACACAGCACTCCTGTTTGCCACTATGCTTTATAAACCCACGGATACACCCACTGCACTGAGTGAGTAGCTATAAATCGTGGGCAGTAAAGGGGAAGCCTTTTGAATTGGGAGAATGTGCCCGTGGCAGGGTCCTGGCTTAGGGCAGAAGTAAAATGAGCACTGCCCCTTAAAACAAAGTGGTATGTATTTCATACACAGAATAAAGCCATGGTGTGTGTGTGTGTGTGATTCTGTTCTCATCAATTGTATTATTGTGCAACGAAATTATTCTTTTCCAAATTAGATTTCATCTGTGCTGAGGGCAAATGAAAGTGGAAATATAATATGTACATTCAATACGGTATTTGCGTGCAAACTGACCATATGCTATACATACACATACAACATACAATGTGCGTGAGATATTTTTCATAAAACTACTGCGTATAAAAGTCAGCTAGAAAATGTATCATGTTCTTCTTGAATGTTTATGGTCACACTGTTAAAGCTGAACTTTGCCAATCTCGGGTACGAATCTGTTAAACCATCGTGCTTACATATTTTCGTTTGAATTGCCAGGTACTGTAATGTAATTTTTTCTTCCATGAAGAGCTCTCCTTCTACCACCATAGAACAGGTGGAAATGAATAAACATTGCAAGGTTCAAGGCATGGCCATGATGTATATACCGGCATAAATCTCACCAGGAAATAGACCATGGAATAAAAATGCATTATATATATTTTTTACTTGATTCAAAAATAATAGAGCTGTAAAGTCATATGCGAACAGTGGGCACGTAATAAATGGCATGGGACGAGCAGGTTTATCTATATCAAAGATTGAGGTTACAACCCGGCTCCGTGAAATCTCAGAGGTAGTAGCCTGGAGCATCGGGAGGTGGCCACTTAATGCAGCCTTGATGTTGCCATCTTTTGTATAACAAACAGGCTGTCTGGTGCTAGTGACAGCAGGCTATCAACACGGCGCATAATGGCCGCATTACAAAAAGGACCAAATCTTGTTGGCTCAACAAATAATGTGCAAGTTAAAGTTGAGCAGCAGGGGGAAAAAAAGCCACGTACCGAAAACCTTATATGACATTTTTGGCCAAAGAATGATGAGCTCGGTGTTTTCTTGTTCAAACGAGAGAGATATCTTGTTGAGGTTTTTTTAAAAAAGTAAAATGTACGCAGTACACAGACATACCAACGTAGATATGCAATGTGCCGTATTTCTGTACACACCGACATTCGTATGGGTGGAGTAGTAGCGCAGCGATTAGCACACCGCGCCACGAACCCAGCAACCCGAGTTTGAGTCCCGATCACGGCTGACATCAGTGGCGAGCGATATCTGTATCGGTCCCCCCCACCCCTGTCCCCTTCAACTGCTCCATACCGTCCTGCACTGACCAGTGTTGTGATGTGTGGCCAAACAACCTCCACGGCCGATGCAAGGTGGGGAAGCCTTCATGCAGCGGTAGATAGAGAAAGGAATAGCAATTAGTACGTGTTTAATACGTGCACTCTTCATGTTAAGAATTAGAGATCGCGGGGCCAATGTGAGTTCTTCAGCTTGTGAATACAGTGTGCCTAGTCACCGTGAACAGGAACAAAGAATCACTCTGCCTCGTAATTCTAGTCGAACATTCTCTTGAATCTTACTTCAATTTAAACACAATTCATTTCCACGAGAGGGAATTGGCATTTTCTTGCATCGGTTTCCCGTAAAGCAATTAAACCACGTATTTATGATCAGAGGTAATCAGAAATTGGGCATTATATCACGTGACATTCAGGTTTTCCACGTAACAATCTGTTAAGTGTCACATACCTTGGCACACCTGCAGAAAACATAACATTCAAGTGGTGCTGAAAGACTGAACATCTGCTTTTAAACTTTGCTTGAATTTATCCATGAATCATGAATATTTGGCCACAAATGCTGTCACGTTTCCTCCAGGAAAGTTCTGCTTTTGATTAAACATTCTGCTTACAGCAGCACATACATCTTCATTTGGCCCTCTTTCACTTACGCACAAAAAATGATGGAAGGTGGATTATACCCCTCAATTTATTTAATTGGCTGAACCCCATCCTCGTCCCCTACTCAACGTGTAATGATGTTATCAAGGGATTTTCAATTCATTTTCAGCTTGTTGACTGGAGATAGGTCACGCTTGAAAAGTGCAGCCTCTTTATTCTGGATCGACCCACGTTCACCTTTCCCTCCCAACTACTCCCCCTTCCCCCCCTTAGAGACTCATCACAATGGGACTCAATATGGGATTAGCAATCAGGGTATGGTGACGAGCAAAGAGCACGCACTTCGTTTAACACAACGCGCTCCTGAGAAAGATTATGCAGTGCTGGAGATCACGCTCGCCGTTTGTTATACCACTACCATCGATTTTCTTTTTTGTGAGTATTATTCTTTTTTCAAGGAAGAGAAGAGAAAGGTAAACTCCAATTGACTGCGAATATAACAAGTTCTATGAATATCTTAAGCAACCAATCAGACAGGCAAGTAAGGTTTCACGCCTGAGCAATCGTAATTGCTTGCAAGAATGATGGGGTTTTTTTCCGCAATGGCCTAAAGATGTGTTGCCTTTGGCTGACACCAACCATTCCTCTTGTCAGTTGTCACATGTCGTTTGATCTTTGCATCTTCAGACAACTGCCTTGGTATACATATCCCAAGACAAAAGTACTGGTGCAATGCCACGGGTTACATTAGCACTAGTAATAGCCTGACAATGTCAGATTTCCATCAATGTTCTACCTCAGTTTACAGTTTCCTGCTTCTCAGCTTGAATGTGGTCACTGCAATCTTCGTGGTGGGATCATTATTGGACTTGCAATGGTTCGAGTAAATTTGAAGATGACAATGATATCCGCCCGGTGAATAGTAAAGATCTCATGACATGTTTTGCACGAGCAGGTAATTGAATATCTTGTCTTTGCAAAATTTACCTGCTTCTATAAGTAGCAGATCTCCTGCTATCAAAAAGAGACCTTTAAACTGAGCGCTGCAATTGCATTTTACAGCATTTCTCTGAATTATATTGAATCAATAAGTGCATTAAAATCTGATGAAAGGTTTTAAACCAGAAGCCCTCAAGCTGGCAGCCTTCCTAAAGCCCGTGTGCTGTGATAGCTTAAACATGTGCAAATATTTAACAGCACATTCTTTGCGTCCTTCGGCCAATCAAACGCAGCCTATTCACTGCAGCTTTAATGAGCAGGCAGTCTAAATTAGTGCACACTGTATAGGACACATCGGCTCTGCTGAAAACCTAATGAACAGGAAGCATATAACATGCAATCTTATGAAAAGTAATTGCTGACATGAGTTAAACTTCTTAATGGAAGAAACAAATGAAAAGCTTGATGGAAAAGGCACACACACGAGTCAGCATCACGAGTTTAATATATGGTTGTTAATGCCCTGGCCTTTTCTCCAGTTACCGCTATCCAGCCAGGCTTCCAGAGACCGTCCCTCTGGGGCCCATTAACTGTCAGTGTCACATTTAACCGCCTTGGGGGTGGTGTTTCTACAGCTGCTCAGCTGCTTTTCCTTGTGTTTTTACAGGGGAAGGCTCACTACGCAATGAGAGCAGGTGGTGGCAATATGCTAAACCCAAACGAACGCAGCATTGCTCTTAGTCTTCAAATGAAGCTTCGTTGTTCAGTTAATGTTGGGTTTGTGTTACTATATGAGCCCTCTGAAGATTAAGAATCAAAGTCGCGTTTGCCATTGATGAACTTTTCAGCTGCCACTAAAATAGAGACGCTAATAATTATTATTATATCGATCTGTCGTGGCGGGCACAGTATTACTGGACTCAGCTGAATACAGAACAGATGATGAATATTAATTATTATAATTATCAATGCGCCAGCTTACACAGACTGTATACAATTAAATACATGAAAGGGAAACTCGGAGTAAGGTGGCTATATATCTTACACACAGAGAGTTTTGTAGCAAAAGTCTCCAAGCCAACCTCTGGGACCCGTGTAACGTACACCTCACACACCTGGGGGGGTTACAGAACACCCTTGAAATGACCACAAGCACATGGCGAAGCTGTTCCAAGCCATGAGTCACCACCGTGCATTGAGCAACAGGCCCACTCCTGCCAACGGAACTTGATATCTTCTCCCTGAGATGGGCCAGATCTTTTAAACCTGGTTGTGTACACTATGGCTGTTAGCATACATTAGGGATGCTCCGCTTATGCTATTTATAGCGAGCGTATGTGCGCTTGCAGAAATCTGATGAGTTAAGGCACCAGTGAAAGGGGTAAATGGAAGAGTGCTGTAAGCAGGGGCATGGTTGTAATTTGTGACCAATGATAAGCCGAGCATCCGTGTTGACAATTGAAAAAAACAGTGATTGAGCTTAGATCAACAGATGTCATGCACTCAGTCAATCTATATAAAATGATCACCAGCCCCCCCCCCCACTCCTCTACTAGCTCTGTCAACTCTTCACATAACCACATAAAGAAGCGAGCCACTTACATGACTTGCGACAGAGACCATTGTCACGGTGGCTTGTGATGCCAGCCGTCACCCCGGACCAGATGCAGATAACCCGTCTCACAATCCATCCGTTCCATTTCGTTCCATTTACACTCATCATCCGGAATTCCGCTCCCGTCCCACTGAGCAAAAGAAGGAGGGTTGTGTTTTATCTCTACTTTAATCCCCAAAGTGCTTTTGCATGACACCAAAGGAGATGCCTGGCAGACAAGAGACCTATTATCTGTTTGAGTGTGGGGTGGGGGGGAAATCTCTCGTGCATGCAACGGCTTAAAGCGTACAGTAAGCGAAGTGAAATTTTGCGTAAAAGATAAACACCTGTGTTCAGGTCTGCTTGTGCTGGTATACTTAAAAAAAAACAAATCTCCATTCTTGTGATTTGTACGAATGATTGTTTTGGAAAAAAAATCAGCTTTGTATTGCCAAACTAAAGCAACAGTGAGACACGAACTGGGTTGCAATTACAGTTGTGCGGTTTACGCTACTTAGTTCTGGACAGTTAGTTGATTGGAAGGTTGTTGGAGCAGGGTCAAGTGTGGGTACTCTTACGTCTGACCTTGGTGGAAGAGTAGGCCAAATATCCTCGAGTGGTGCTCTCGACCCACTCGAGGGCTCCCTCTTGTGGAAGCCCTTTTACCAGCAGCCGCGTGAGAATGCATTTGCAGGGCTGTCCCTTTACCATGAACACGTTTATGTGCGCTGCTAAACTGAAAATGCTATATCATCATCAGCCTTGGTCAATGCACTGCTGGAAAGAGGTCTCAATAAGAAGCCACCACCTCCCGCGATGTAATAATCCACCCAGCTCCTGCACAGGAACTGATTTCATCACTCCATCTCCCCTGGTGGTCATCCATCTCGGAAGCATTCCATTATTTGGCTGCAACTCCATTACAATTCTCGACCATCGTCCATAATCCTATCTCGATACATCTCATACCAAAGCCTGTTTACTTAATAGTTTGGACGATACTTTTTTTAAAGCAACGCATGTTCTCTGACTCACGTGTTCTTTCTGTCTCTCAATATCACTTCAAGCATGCATCTCTCCATGCTCTCTTTGTACATTTGTCAGTTTTGTTCCATATTTTTTCAGTTAATGATCGTGTTTCTGAACAATATGTCATCGTAGATAGAACACACTGATCACAACTGTCTTCTCTCGTCACATTGCCCTCTTACTTTTCATAATAAAGTTCAGCTTTCCAAAGCACTCCAACCTGCTCTCCTCCACTTATCTATTTCATTTGTTTGATTCCAGTGCGGTGTCAGTAGCTGTCCCAGGTACATATACTCTGTCGTGTTTGCTTTTAGTATCCCTCTGACAGACATCTTCAATTTTGTAGCGAACTTGTTTGAACTTTGTTCTGTTCATAGTTACCATGTGCTCAACTGTTCAGCCTTTTTATATAACGTTATTGCAATTTCCTTTGCAGTTCATTCCCAATGGATGGTATAATGATTGTTGTCAGCAAATGTAAGATGATTAGTGTTTTGCCACATTAGTATTCATGCCTTAAAATGATCCAATCCAATTTTCTGAAAACATGCTCAGTCTTTTAATAACTTTGGGTGAAAGCACTTTAAAATCTAAATTGAAAACTAATTTCTTCAAAACTTATTTTTGTGTTGAGTTTGTTGTCCTTCCCCTGCACCTCCGATTAGCACGGTTGGCCACTTACGGTGTGAAAGAAGTTCATCATACATACAAAGCATGTCACCTTATCTGACTCCCCTTTAATACGTATGTTGGTACATACGTATTAAAGGGATGTTTTCGTACTTGTAAATGTATTTTATTATTTCTAAATATTTTTTTACTCGGGCCTTGGTTTATGAGAGCTTGGATGACTGTCAGTTTATACTGAGTCGCATGTTTTCGCATAGTTTACCATTGCTAGGCACAATAGTAATTAATTCTATACTCTATGGTTCTTTCAGTAAAGTCGCGTTGATAGAAAAAAATAAAAAATATTAAAAATCTCACGACGTTTCGATTGAAACGCCGTGATATTTTTAATCTCTTTATTTGTATTATTATTTTTTCTATCTACGTGACTTTACTGAAAGAAGCATAGAGTAAGAATTCCTGCAGTCACGAAAGTTTTAAGTCAGTAATTATAATGCATTGGTATTTTTTTCAGAATATGATAATGTCTGTGGTCACTGGTAGAGAAAGCGTTCTGAAACTCTGCTCACTTCTGTGATTGTCCCCAATGATCTTCGTATTTAATTATTAAGGAGTGGAATGTTACGCGTGACAAATGATTTATAACTAACCATCGACACAAGAATAAAAAGTCACGTTCAAGCAATAACAGATGTGTTCGGCTTCTCCCCCATTGCATCTTCGCCCAACAATGCAAAATGAATGTCATTACTTGTGATTGTTGCATTGATGCAAGACGAATCACTAATAAAGCGACGTCAAGATCAATAAAAAATAAATGTGCATCACAAACATGTTACATTGCACTTTGGCCTTTACAAATCACTGGGGCGATGACGGTGATAAAATACAATTCCATCATTCATCGTTGTCGTGATGACTATTCTTCGTGTTGAAGCTACAATGAAGATGCAATGGTAGGTTTCATCATTAGAGGGCGATGGTGTCCCAACATCTCCAGCCAGGGCATGCGGTTGTTGTGTGAGCAGCAGCAGCAGCAGTCCATCCACAAAGTGCAGCAGCAACTTCCCCTTTCACGTGGCGAGTGAGATCGCTTTTTTTTAGTTTACGGTCTATGGATCCCACTTACAGCCATAGTGTGGCCATAAAGCCGTGTTATTACTTCGTGTTAACGTATACGTGCATATTAGAATTCAATACACGCCGTTCGCTTGCGCGAAGGGGGCAATTAGTATGCCGTGTATTGCCGCAGTCATCAGCACTTTGCAAACGTTGGTAGGTGACACGTGGAGACTGCGTGGCTTATCACACCGCCGCCAACAACTTGACACAAGGTGCACGCCGACAAAGCTCTTGCCCAGCTGCAATGTGCAATCGCTTCTCGAGCGATGAATCTCATCGCCAAATACAGTCGATTCAATCAGAATAAATATCTCGCACACAAAACCTACCGCCGACACGTGCGACGCTCAACATTCGAAAAAAATATGTTTGTTGTTTTAATCGCCTAATATCCGCGTCAACGTCAGGCGAATGAAAAGAGTCATTGACAGTTAATTAACTGTTATCTCGTCTCCGCGCTCCTATGGCCGTTCTTGTTTATTTTGAGAGCTGTCACCTGTAATGAGTGAATGAATGAATGGAGGGTGGGGGGGAGGGGGGAGGGAGGAGGGGTGCCACCCCCCCCCACACACGCCCCCCCCCCTCAGTCTACTTCCCAGAGGTGGGCGTTGATACTCCGCCGCCTCCGCGTCGAACGGACGCAGCCGATTGGCTCTTAGCTTGAGACCACGCCCCCCCGTCGCCGTTCGCGCGATGCGATTGGCCGCCGGCCTCCCTCCCCCTCCCCCTTTGACGGGTGGCGGGTGGACGTGTGTGTGGGGGCGTGGCCAGGTTCGCCCCGCCCAACCCGCCGTGGCGATGACGTAACGCCTTAAATAGCGCGGGAAGGGAAAGGTGCGTGCGGCAGTGGCAGCAGCAGCAGCAGTGCGGTGCAAGCCTCCTCCTCCTCAACCCGCGCTTTAGCCGACCACGCGGTCTTTCCGAAGCGCTCGCCCTCCCTCATAGTCGCTTAAAGCCTTGCTGCTGTTGTTATTGGAGAAACGTGGAAAGAAAACAACTTACGATTTAGCACCCTAACCCCCCTTCCCCTTATCAACCACCCCCCCCCCCGGATTTGAGAGGGGTTTGTCAGTTTTCAGAGCGCCGCAGAGGGAACTATTGAATCGCCGATAGCAATTACGACGACTGTACCTCACGGGGTGGGTGTGTGGGGTGGTGTGTGTGGGTTGGTATAGCGTAGCCGCGAGCAGTTGAATCTTGATTTAGGGGAGCGAGCGACGAGATCTATATAGATGGTACAATACCCATTTATCACAAAATCTGGATTTCCTTTGGCCGTCTGCTGTAGTCGACTGGCAAAACACGAAGCGTTTTGTCCGACGAAGCAGTGGCCCCGTGTCTCCTACTGCGTAAGCGGCGACTGAAAGGAAACTGCTGCCGATTGCTGCTGCTGCCGATCGTCTAAGAGTTACGGGAGCACAGATCCAACATGTGAGTTGTTTTTACTCCCCCCACCATCCACCTTCGGGATTGTTGCGTGCATGGCTCTTGTAACTTTATAACCTTCTCTCCATTACTCCCTCCTCACGTGTGCCGCCTTCGTTTTCCCGCTCCTCGTTGTCGTGTCGTGTGTTGGTACACCAATCATAGCAGCAGCAGCAGCAACCACGAGATATGTTCACGAACTCCCACACGTCAATGGTGAAGAGGGTCTTTGCTGCTAACAATTACGAGAGTGCTTAGGCAGAGAGAGAGAAAGAGAGATATGGTTCGTGCACTTTTGCTCTGCTTCCTCCTCCTCCGTCGAAGGTGCGCAAGCAACAACTTGCATACAGTTACCCTGTGCTTTGGGTTTTAATGACCACAATCTCACTACCGTGGCTTTATATACATCAGATGTTTTCCCCCAAATATCAGAATCGTAACAGCAGCAGAGTGTCGTCTGCCATGTATAGTGCGCGTGTGTTGCTACTTTTAAAACCATCAACAGTGGTGGGAGATGTGGGTGGTGGGTGGTGGTGTATTTGTAGGTTATGGGAACCAACCCGTGTATATATCTGTTTAGTTCCACGGAAGAATTAAATCTATAAATCACCGGCCCGCCCCCCCCCCCCCCTTTTTTTTGCGAGCTTATTTGATTGCTTCAATTTGTTAGGAATGTGCATCCAATTACTCGTGGCTGAGCGATTACTCGACGCTCTGTGGCGGCGGTGCGAGAGGGCCGGGCGGGCAGACGCTCATTAAAAGGTGCGCACAACACAACGGCACTAATTGCTGACGTCTTTAAAGGCTCCGTGCTACTTGCTGCTGCTGCTGGCTGCTCGGGGTTGTTAGTCATCTCTTGAGTAAGGAAGGAAGGATGGGGTGGGTGGGTGGAGTGGGGTGAGGGGCCCAAACGTGTTTTTGTTGTTGTGCTTGAGACGTGCTGCCTGGTTGGTTTGGGGTGCTAGTGTATGTCAGTGGTGTGGTGTGGTTTGTGTTGTCTCTGTTGTGGTGGTGTGGTGCTGGTTGGGGCTAGTTTGTGTTGTGGTGCTGGTTGTGTGTGTCTCTGTTGTGGTGTGGTGCTGGTTGTGTGTGTCTCTGTTGTGGTGTGGTGCTGGTTGTGTGTGTCTCTGTTGTGGTGTGGTGCTGGTTGTGTCTCTGTTGTGGAGTGGTGCTGGTTTGTGTTGTGTCTGTTGTGGTGGAACGCTGGTTGGGGCTACTGTGTGTTGTGGTGTGGTGCTGGTTGTGTGTGTCTCTGTGCTGTGGTTCTGGTTGGGGCTAGTGTGTTATGGTGGGGTACTCGTTGCGGTGTGTCTGTTCTGGTGGGGTAGTACTAGTTGGCTAGTGCGTGTGTGTGTGTGGTGGGGCGCTGGTTGGGAGTCGTGTGTGTTGTGGTGGAGTGGTACTAGTTGGCTAGTGTGTGTCTGTTGTGTTGGGGTAGTACTAGTTGGCTAGTGTGTGTCTGTTGTGGTTGGGTACTGGTGAGAGCTGTTGTGTGTGGTGGCGGACTACTAACAATATTTGCCCCCCAAACGTTCTCTTCAATGCTATAAGGGCCGTCCTTGTGTGTTCCAAGGTGCCTCGCTCTAAACAGCACCTGCCCCCAACAGTCTGTTCATTGCTGTACGGGGGAACTTTTGTTCCAACCAGCAAGCAATCATTAATGGATTGCAATTAAATGCTGCTGGTATGCTTGGCTTTTGGGTTTGGGATTTGGTGGAGGCTGTTTGGGTTTGAGTGTGAGGCTGCTCTTCCAGGGCTGTCTAAAAAGTAGAATTGTATAGTTATTAACAGACCCTCCCCCCACACCCTACGTTCACTAGGATGGAGATGTGATCTACTTAATGTGTGACTGTACAGTAGTGAAGACTGAATAGTCGTAATGTGTGGTATAACAGTAAACACGTTCGTTGGGAACAGTGGTAACGTGGTCTTCGTGTGTAAGTGTACAGGAAAGACTCCTCCTACTTTGTGAATAGAGTAGGAATGTGGCCTTGGTGTATAGTAATTACCAAAGTAATTAAAGGACACCCCCTACATTGAATAGGTGGCAATGCTGTGTGTGTGTGTGCTGCTGGTACTGTCGTTGGAGCAGCAGCGTGCTTGTGGGCGACTGCGTGCGCTAGTTTAGCTTAGTGGGGGGGAGGGGAGTCTTCTCTGCATGTGTTCACCTTTGTAGTTGGAGAGTTTGATGTTGGCGTCATTGAATACCCATTGATTTAGGCGTGAATGACAGCTGTTGTGTTTGGGCTGAATCTCGCGTTCGCGTCGGTGTGCGGAACGTGCGGTGCCTACAGCGCTCTTGCACCAGAATATAATTTTGTTCAAGGTGTCAACTTGCGAAAGATTTTTTTCCCCCCAATTACATCTCAATGGGTTGACACCTGTTTGCGAATCCATGATGGATTTTGTAGTACGTTCGCGTATATACATATATATTGTGCGTAAATACACGCGGTGTTATGTAAACAGTATTGTGTGTCATGCGCTTGAAATTTAGCAGTGTCATTCACTCAAACCCACGCGCTCCCTTGAATGTCTCTGTTTAATTTCCCTCGGTGGCGAGACGTTAACTACCTCGCCTGGTACGCAGGAGGTCGTGGGTTCGATCCCGACCCTGACGCCTGTATATTTGTCGTTAGCATGTTCTTCCCGTGGTCGCGTATATTTTTATGTGGGTCCTCCGGTTTTCCCCTCCACATTTAGAAACATATTTTGGAGTATTTGGCTGATGTACATTTCTACATGATAAGCCACTTCGTTGAGGTATCATTTTTGGCCAGGTCGCTTCTGAAAAAGAACTATACAGCTCATTGTGGGCCTTAGCTGGTGAAATAAAAAATATATATACTTGGATCCACCAAATTCCACCATCGCAACTTTACCTCCACCCATCCCTGACCACACACACCTCTCCACTCTTCCCCAACTCCCCTATCATCTTCTCCAACCCCCTCTCCTCCTTCCTGCCCATTGAACCACTCAACCGCCCACTCTTCCATCCACCTTCACTCCCACCAACACCCACCCCACATAAACTCCTTCCCGCGCCCATCATCCTGCTCTGTTGTCGTCCCATGTGTGTGTGTGTTTGCATGGTGGTGGACTCCTCCAGAAGTGTCCACTCCTTCTCGGGATGGTGAACAGCCAGTGCCCCGAGCCGCAGGCCACCGGGCCCCCCAAGCGGTGTGCCGGCTGCGGTGGGAAAATTGCTGACCGGTTCCTGCTCTACTCAATGGATTGTTACTGGCACAGCCGTTGCCTCAAGTGCTCTTGCTGCCAGGCGCAGCTTGGAGACCTGGGCACGTCGTGCTACACCCGTCAGGGCATGATCCTGTGTCGCGACGACTACATCAGGTTGGTTGGTGGTTTATAACCCGCGCGCAGGAGAGCTGTCGCTCCGTGTTTACAATGGGATGTCATACGTGCCACTTAAATGTGCACCTTTAATAAAACATTCAACTCAACATTGTTTTGCTGCCGCTTAGGTCCATCTCTCGCAAGCACACACACACTCACATTCTTAAGTCTGGAAAATGCCTGCGGCTCAGAGCCAAAGTCAGTTTTTCTGATGAGATAAGGCCACACGAAAAGTTTATTGGGCAATATATTTATGAAGTGCACCTTGCACAGCCAATGTGGTTTTGTAGAGGCCAAACATTCTGAACTTGTGGGCCCATAAGCCACATTACTTAAATCCAGTTTGTAATCTTCTAGCAACTTTTCTTTCTTTTCAATGTTTACTGGATTCTCCATCTGCAAAGCATGGGTAACATGCAGTTGTGTAGGTTAATTGTTGATTGGTTTGAGGTGTGGGTATACCACCCTGAACAACACTGAGTGGACTAAGTGTTTGCAGTCAAGTTGCCGAGGCCGTCTTGCCAGCAGTGACACTAACACAATGTAAAGAACATACATGATAAGCCTTTTGCGTTCTTGCAGTTGCAAACAAATACCGTGATGAAGTATTCTAATGCACAGTATTTTTTTGTAGTCAGGCTTCTAGTCCATAAAATGTTGGCTAAAGGTAGTAATACTTATGACCTGGAGAGTCTGCACTCTCCTGGTGTAGTAAAGCAATCAAGGAACAATTTATTGTATCTTTAATTGATCCCTCGTACATTAGAGGCAAACCTAATTCTCGGTGTATGGTAAGGCAGATATTAAAAAAATGTATTTTCTCAGGGTGGAAATGTTACATTTATACTACTGCACTTGTACATATTCCTCCTTTCAAAGTGAGGTTTCGGCAAGAAATCAGTTTGTGTACTTTAAGTATAAGCTGCGTATATATAACAAAAACATTATTATCGAGAAGTACGTAGACTTGGACATGGCCCAGCAGTAGCACATTCGCTGCTTTTTGCAGAGGTTCACGGTTCGAATCAAGCAGCCGCCCTTATTATTGCTGGTGGTGTGCATTAACCATACATTTACGTGCCCTCTGCTTCACAGTGAACATTAAGGCTTTCCTGACGTCCGTCGCAAGAGTAGGCCATTGTGTGCTGGCATCAGGGTCCAAATTCGCCTCCTTTGAATGTTAGCCGCCAATTATTCAATTGAGATTATACATGGCAATCACCGGCAGACTAATGCCCCAGGTCACTCTTACATACGACGCATCCTGGTCTGTATGTGTGTATTGTATGTTGATATATATATGTTGAACTTTCGCACGGAATGTAGCCAACCGTGCTAATCGGAGGTGGACAAACAAAATACACTCAATCTGGAATTGGAATTAAACATTTTTTGCATACTCTGTATGCAATTAAGATTGTTATGTAAATAGTTGTCGACTGATGTATTTAATAATAAACATTAATTTTAATAATTGTATAATACTTCCATTTATTATAGGGATTGATTTGGACCAAGGCAGCTGCAAAAGCTAAACATTGGTACATTTTGCTGGCTTATGTGCACAAGATGCACAATGTACAACAAGAGTTTGTGTAGAAACTTAGCCGTATTTTACCACTTAAGATATTACTGAAACATTCGACACACGACATCTTGGGAAAAGGTGTTTAACAGTCCTGTAAATAATTTCCCTATATTGTAACTTTGAATGACACTGGCTATATGCAGCGGAGTTTAATAAAACTGGTGGCAGGAAGTTAACAAAAATAAAAATGTGTGAGTGTGACTGCTGCCAACTACTGTACAGTCATTTGTAAACTTCTTAGCGCGTTGCCAGCACACCTGCATCAGGGTCCAATATATATTAAAGTTTTCAGTCATAAGCCTTCTGGCCATAGCAACCTGGAAAAATACATACGTTTTGACTATTGCCGAAGCACATATATAGTGCTCCAATTCACTCGTTTGATAATTGTTGAACTGGTAATGAATTTTTTTTGTAGGCACTGGAATCTCTTGATGCAGGTGGTCAAGCAATTTCAATATTAAATGGAAATGGAGCAGTAGGGTAGCTCAAAGTTTCTCGTTGGGCTTTGTTTAGGGGTAATTCAATCATTGAGATATAAAACCACAAGCAGTAATCCAACTCCGTGGTGCCTTTGGGTTTTAATGGGAAATTTAGAATAGGAGATGACCACACTGATAAACGGACATGGTAAAATTGAGCCAAAGGCTTTACTCTTGGGATTACGTAATGAAAAAATAAAGATCCCATCAGATGAAGTAGGAGCACGGCTCACCTGCTCTGGATATACAGTGGCTGAGGTTGATGGATCGTCCGAGAGAGGGGACTTGTATCCACATATCTATCGTCCATCACCAGTGTTTTGTTAACCATCAGGTCAAGGCATTTCAAGGCATTATGCTGAGCAGGTGTACAGCCATTCAAAATGCAGCCTAATCTCTCGTAAAGTAATCGGTTCGTGTTGTATGTAAAGCCTATAATGATTTGCTAAATTAATTACGAAGCCCTTGCATCTTTTAATCTCATTGTTATCTTGCGCTAGTGGAATTGCATTAAATGTTAGGCTGCGATAGGAGACATTATTTTCATCCACCAGTACAGGGTGCTTAATTTATGGTACAAAATTTAATGCCATTTTATGGAAAACATTCATTTTAATTTTAGAACGTTATTAAGCCGTTCACGTGACTCGCAAAATCTGGGTTTCTTTTATTCATTTAATCCACGCATGACTGACTTGAATTGGCATGTTATTAAGTCTGGTATAACCGTGTGCCTGAAAAAAACAGATCACCAAGAAGGCATATTGGACTAATAGGCACGGTTGCTATTTAGTGGTGTTATTTTTCATTTGATTAATAGCAAATAAAAAAATGTTTACGAAAATTAATTGTGTTCGCGTAGGACATGTACAGTATTGGAAGTGGAGGAGGGACGCGGTGGTGGGGTGAGCGGGGATTGAGGGCAATGGACCGCCAAAGCAATGAACCGCCACCGTATGTGGTATCCCTTGTGCGGAGTTAATAAATCAGTAGTCACCGCAAAGTCAGCAGTGGTATAATTGAAAAATTAGGCTCGAGGCGACAAGTGGCCTGTTTACAGGTAAGTGATTTATGATGTAATAAGCAGTGAAGCGTCTAGGCAGATAAGATCAGCCCCATGCCTTGAGGGGGTGTGGGGGGGGTAGGGGAGTGCCCAGCCACACGGGCAGTCTGGAGCCAGAGATAAATAGGAAGGACGGGGCCCACTAGGCCTTGTGCAATATAAAGTACAATAGGCAGCCACTCCGAGTAATAAAGCAACTTTATCATGAGCGCACACAGCTGGCGACTGTAATGGCTTTCGGAAGAAAATATTAAAGCGGGTTTGCATTTAGCCCTTAGCTAATTAAAAAGTAATGAATATTTAAATAAAATATGCCAATGTGTATAATATTGTATGTCAAGTACATCAATTTACAGCATTATTATTTAATATCCTTTTATAGGTTTTTACTATGGCCTATACTCAGGTAGCCCTTTTGTCATTGAACATTATTATGATTATTATTCTTCTCTGGACATCTGAAATCTCCTGTAATTTTAAACACCCCGAGGTCAAAAGGCGTCAATTTGGAGATCGTTTGATGCCATTTGCGTCCTGTCCGTGTGTCGCTTTGCGAGCCTTACTTTGGCATTGCGCGGTTGGTTGTTCGGGTGTTTTGAGTGAAAATCTGTCGCCGATATTCCACACACAGTCGCAGAAATCTATAGCCAACAGAACACTGTGACGGGGCAGGGAGGGAGCGTGAATGCACCGGTGCGTAGCGGCTGCGATAAGCGTGTCCTTCACCCCTGTGCCCGTAATTCTTTTCCGAATCCTGGCTGGATTAAGTCTGATCCCCATCTAGATGGATGCATCTAGTTGTAAAGAGATGATTGAATGAAGTGCATGATAAAAACATTAAAAACAGTTCTGTGGAACGGTCATTTTTCGAATTGTCTCGTGGCACAGAATAAAATAAACCACCAGCTGAATCTTTGTCCGTCGATAATTAGTATGAAGTGGCTAGAATGGTGGGAGGGGGGGGGGAAGTGTTCCCACTATTTATTTACATAACAATGTGTGGTCTGTCTGTGTGGCGGTTGATAAATTCTGTTGTCTCGCCACTGCTTATTAAAAGTAATTGCTAAAAATGCGCCTGCAGCCAAACGGGCCTGTTTACCTGATATACTAAAGTCAATGCAAACGAAAAACGGCGTTATATTTGCTCTTATTATTTTAATTGGTAAAACATATATGCTTGCTCATTTTTTTGAAATTAATTATAGTTT
The DNA here is from genome assembly GCF_015708825.2 of Lethenteron reissneri. Lineage (NCBI taxonomy): Eukaryota > Metazoa > Chordata > Hyperoartia > Petromyzontiformes > Petromyzontidae > Lethenteron > Lethenteron reissneri. The sequence goes on along the minus strand of NC_083790.1, from coordinate 7,099,263 downwards.
CTAAAAACTATGGCATCTTGCGTATTCAACGCCGCAATGTGAAACGTGTAAACGGAGTTAGTATTTTAAACGTAAGATGGTTAAGTTTGCAGCACATGAATTTAAACCTAAAGATAAACAGCTGTAGTGGGATAACGGCATGTATACATGTGCCTTCTTATGGCGAAAGGTAATTAAGTTACATGGTGTTATGCCGATAAGATAATGCCATTTCGCTCTGATTGGCGGTTCATGGGAAATGTGGACAAAGAAAGCCCTGGGGGTGTTTTTTTTATAATTCATTCTCAGTTAAATAAAACCCAAGAAGGAACTGATATATATCTTGAATGCAGCTTTCAATTCAAGGTAAATGATCCATGTTCGTTGATTTACAATTTCAGGCAAAATTAACTAGAATTTTTTTTTAAATGTAATGCACATTAATCACCCCGCAGCTCCCCCTTTTAAAAATTTAAACTGCATACATTGCTAACTAATGCTCGCAATTTCAGGTCACTTATTAAAGTGCAATTTGGACGTGTGTTTATATTTCGGAGTGGACTCGTTTAACGCGGAAGCGCATCTTGCATTAAAAATATATATAAAACAACGCGGCAAGGCAAAATGCACACAAGCATGATATTGTTTGAGAAATCTTCCTGCTTTACAAATGCCTTAATTCTCGTTCACCAAATACGTGTTTGTGTATCTGCTTTATTTATTTTAAAGGTTGACGTTTAGACATTGTCAATACGATGCGCTTGATTATTTGTTGGCATCGAAATGAGCAATAAAATTGGTAGAATACAAGTTGGACTCTCCTTGTGGGTTAAACCGTTTGCTCGCAATTACACGCGTGCGCTATTTTAGATTTTGGCACGCATACTTTTAAAAGCATGCCAGGTGCTCGCACAAAACACGAGTGTTTGGGTTGCAGCTTGGGGTTCTCGTGACACGTCGTTTTGCTTCGCAAGGCCTCCATCTAGCAGTGGATTACAAGAGGGATGTAAATTATTTATTAATTTGAAACGTGACTTTGCACACACAAGCAAGTTGTGCCGTTGGTGACCCTGTTCAAAATCGCTGTTTTTCAGGATGTTTGGAAGCAGTGGAGCCTGCAACGCTTGTGGCCAGTCTATCCCAGCCAGCGAGCTGGTCATGAAGACGCAGGGCAACGTCTACCATCTCAAGGTGAGCACCGCCGTCGGATATCAATTCCAGTGATTTCATTCTATTGCCAGTGCGCTCGGGCAGGGGAGGGGAGTAGGAGCGAGGTGAGGTAGGGGGACGAGAATCGGCTTATGTCATTCCTTGTTAGTGTGCCCACGCATTGTGTACTCCAGCCATCTTATACTACTGGCACGTTTGTAGCTGCAAATAGCTTCAACAGTCTGAAATGGTTCATTACATTTCATGTACTTTATTACCGTAATACATTTTCTTTGGACCAGATAGGAAGTGGAGGTAATGAGAATTTAACAATGAAGTCGTAATCACATTTTCTCATATTGGCACTGACCTCCGGATGCTTGGCAGTTGCTCGGCAACACGGGTGGAGGCATACACATGTTTAAAGCGCATCTTGTGGCAGAGTAAAACGGTTATAACGAGGCAATATGGCAATTTAAATTCTATGAAAAGCTTTCCACGTTTTGCGGATAATTTAGTGCCGGATTGCTATTCATCCCCGAGCCGTACGCTTTACAAACAGGACATTTTAAATTGAAAAATTAGATCAATCTCCACGGGGTCTTGGCAAAGTCTGTTGGCTTGGACTGCTAAACTTAACATAGCAAATAAACATTGCAATATAAAATCATTGTTGTAGCGTTTTTTTACTTCCACATAATACTTAAATGTTAAATTCTCTTGCTGGTCATCCTCGTAGCTTTTTTAACGTTAGATGTAACCTCGTGGTTAAAGACAGCGGTTTGGATCATCACTGCGATTTTTCCATCGTGTCAATCGACAAGCCTGCGGAGTGAAGTGGTGAGGTTGTGGGGTGTGGGGAGCAGAGGGGATCGGGGTCATGAAAGGTCCACATGGGTGGTAGAGTGCAGTTTTGTGGTGTTTGTTGGGAGTGCAATGTGGTGGAGGAGGGTGTTTTAAAAACCGATGTTGTTGACGGACACATTTCCTGTTGCCTAAATTCCTCCCCTTCTGTGTGTGTGTGCTTGTGCGATGGTGTTTTTGTTTTTTCTCCTGCGCAGTGTTTTGCCTGTGCCACGTGCCGGACCCGGCTGGTTCCGGGCGATCGGTTCCACTATGTTAACGGCAGCTTGTTCTGCGAGCATGACCGACCGGTGGGCCCAGGCCCACTCACCGCCCACAGGGGCACCCTGGGTGATGGCAGCCTGCCCAGCCACCCACTGGCACCACACACGCTTGCGGATCAAAAGGTGAGCCACCCCCCCTCCCACCACTGCCACTTAAGACACTGATGCCCCCCTTACCCTCATGATTAACCCCATGGGCTTAACCCTCAAAAGGTGAGGTTCTCATCCCCTCATTTACTACCTGTGCTTCCTCACCTTAATTTGGACAGCTGACAATGTCTTCGCCTACATTTAACCGTAACCTATGCCCTTTTTAAATTGGAGAATGCGCCCCCCCCCCTCAGTTCAGCAGTTTTATAACAAGAAGGTTATATACACACAGTGCCCTTGTATCATTCTGGGATGTCGTAAAACCCCATGACACGATGATATGATTTTTACAGTGGTCGAGAAAATTAGAAAAAACACACTTTTTTTAAGCTCATTTTTTCGTCTGCCAAACAAGAATCTGGCTCTGAACCTGACCTGTAGCAGCACGTAAAAAGGACATTGGAGTGTTTTCCAGAGAAAATTGGTTGAAAGTTTTTATCCAAAGAAAATCAATAGCGGTGGATTTAAGAGTTTCTGTGTGTGACTTTAAAGGTCATGGTCTGGAGCTTCATTAGTTTCCCATGGAGATTATACCACTAATGTGTACTTTTTTGGCAAGTAAAGCTTTAATCGGTGGATACACAAGTGGGCTATGGTATTTGTCCATATATATGTGTGCAATGTAAATCCTAGTCGGCCCCAAACACCAATTCCCTATGTATTACAAACATAATCTGTCTTCGGCGGTCTAGTCAATTTAGCACTTGCTACATAATACATCATTGAGGTTTATACACGTATATCTCACTGCTGTGTGCAAAGATAGGCGAATGGTAAGAGTTAAAATGGAATGGGAAATTTCCAATGACACGAATAGAGCCTGGAGTTTATCCTTGCGTAAATTTGTGGCCTGCAGCAAAGCACTAAATCAAACTCTTAAGCAATTTGCATAGGGCTAATTAAAATTTAATGGGCATATTGAATTTATTTGCCACCCAATAGTATTTGCAGGACTCATTCAACTGTTGCACATACTTTAGCGTGGGAATATTGTGTTGCGAGACCATTTAGAGTAAGAGGAAGACATTATCATAAATCCTTAGGCGTGGGCATTGTGTTGATCAACTAAAAACGTCTTAGAAAATATTTGAGTCGGATTTTATGAAAACGGCTGCTTGGCGACTTGCTGTAAAAAAAGTAAAATTGTATATTTCTTGACAGCATAAAAGGAGTCTCTTGTTTTACATTTGCACCCTCTCCTTTGCATTTCACAGCACATGTCATTGTCACAGCCATGCATCATGGGGTTTTAATTTCAGCAATTGGGTAAACAATGTCTACATGCTCTGCACGATCTCTTGGTGCCAACTTCGCCCCATTTTAAATGAAGCTGTCCAGCACTAACGTGTAGCTGCATTGTAGCCGCTCTGATTAACATGGTTTCATAAGTCCCACTTTTTTTTTTACTACCTTTTTATTATCGTCAGGACAAGCAATTTTCCAAGCGTAGTACCCCCCACTTCCGTTATGCCGCAAACACTGACCTCAACATCCATCATCGGTTGACAGTCGGACATCTGCATTATCATAAGCATTGCTCCTAATCCAACCTTGTAATTTTGTCCTATTTCACATGACTTTTGAAAGCTTGGTAACATCCCCTACCTGAAAGCATCTTTGCGAATCCATATTAAGGATAGTGCCTCGCAAAGTCAAGGGCCGCATTACTCACTACTCGATGGCTTCTTGGTTTGCAGTGTGTAGTTATGAAACTCTTGAGTGGGATAATTAGGTCTGTGCGTTGGCGAGTTTTGATTTGTAGCGTGTCATCTATGCCTACCGTGGGTGTGAGTTAAAAAGTGATTTAGTGTTGCGAATTGTTCACGCACATTTATAGTAATTAATACAACCGCTCAGGTAGCGTGTGTGGGTTTTTGCGCAGACAGGCTGATGAGACGATTGTTCACGTGATAATTGATTCAAATATATTAACGGAGCAGACGTAAACGTACGACTTCATCAGCGTGCTTAAGTTATTACGGAACCAATCATTGTGAGCTTTCGAAATAATTTCATGCTTGAAATTTCAGTGTGGTGCGCCATACATCCCCTGTGGTTGAACATTATATTTTACTTCTGTGACAACACCTTGAGCTAGTAAATCCCGAGACGTTAAAATACAATTCCCAAAGTCTCTGATTATATGCATAGTGTATCAGCCAATTTACATATAACCGAAAATAGGCATCTGAAACTTCACATTGTTAGAACCCTTAGAACTAACAGCGATCCCACACATCAAAACTGAGTGCCAAGATATGTCTGCAGATACTGCGCGCGAGGTAATATTTCTTTAACTTTGGCTGGATTGATCATATCTCCACAAGTGTCAGTTTGGAGGAACCATAAGGTCGCATTTGTCAACAAACTCCAAACGGGGGAAAAAACCCCAGGATATCTTTAAGATACACATGTGACCGAGCCTGTTACGATTTGAGAAGGCTTTTTTGCTCTCTTTGATGTTGTGACCCACATGTGGTTAAGCTCTCTACTGTTTCAGCCCATTGTACATAATTGATGAGTTTACCAGGGGCAAGTTTTTAAACTAAACATTGGCTCAGCCGCACAATGCAGATATGGGGGTTTGTGGCGTTTTGCAAATTAAAAAAAAAAAATCTAAAGAAAATAAATATTAAATGCGCATTGTAGTTATGGTGTATCATTGCTATGATATTTTTTTATAGTGCAATAAATTAGGTTTTATTGGTCAATCAAAGCATAGTCATTTATATCACATCAATCTGCATAAGCAACCCATGGAAGTGTTAGGTGTATTTATTGATTCATTATACACTATTGAGCAATGCAACGTGTATACTGGCAGCGTTCTCTACATTGAGGCAGGTACATGTGTAGTGACAATTTATTTTTTAATTCTCCACAATCTTCTCTTTTTACCCCTCCACGAATAAAAATTTCAAGTGTGGTGTAATATTTCCATGTAACTGAAGCAGGAAAGTTTTTTAAAGTTGAGAAACACGTCATAGATACTTATTAAACACGGTCACATTTTGAGAATGTTGTAATGTTTGCATTTAACCTTTGAGACAGATTTGGGAGAAAAAAAAATATTTGGCTTCATGTCTGACGTAAATCGATGTTTTAAAGAAACACTTTTAAAAGTAAATGCATAGAAATCTGAACCACATGCCGTAGCGACGCTTAGAAGTTGTAGTTTGCACGTGCCTTATTGGAGTTTTCTGCAAATGACAAGAGTTCTGTAAAAAGCGATTGCAGCATGTGTGAGTGGTGGGGTCTATTTTTTTGTAATCTAAAAGTTGAAACAACAAAAAAGTTAACTTCTCGTATGGCTTTAAACGAGTTGGGAGACCGGATAGAAGAATTATTTAAGTGATAGGTGCTTCGCCTCGCAGGGTGCACAGTGTAGGAAGCATTGCTTTTGTGTGGAGCTAAACAGAGGGCAATTCAGCCCCAACATCTGGCAGATGCATGCACACAGACCCCACTGTTCAACCCCCTGTGCTTTAATGAACAAAACATTCAATTGGGGGAAAACAGTAAACCCCTTTCTTTGGATGCATATTGCTCCATTTGGGTTGGGATTGGATAAATCCCGTGGAAAATAAGCGAGTCGCCAAAGGCAAATGTGCTGGTTGCTTAAGTGGTTACAGCTAAACCAATATGATGCAAGCAGGCTTTTGAGATTTAAAAGAGGGTTTAGAACAAAAAAAAGAAAGGGAAATAAATAAAAGAAACGCTACATTGACTAAAAACCTAAACATCGCAGTGCGTGCCTGCATGCATGTGGCTTGTGCCCCACAAAGCAAATCGTGAAGGAGAAATTGTGCTTGTGTTTTTTTTTCTTTGTACAGAATGCCTGGCAAATGGTTTTCTTTGCACTTATTCGTTTTTTTGTATCAAACCATCTTGTTTCAGGTGTGTTGAAGAGATGGGAGCCTGAGACTCGGTGCCTTGATTTTGCCTGCAGATGGCTGAACCTATCACACGCCCCGACGCCGCAGTTGTACAGAGTTGTTGGGGATGGTGGGGGGGGGAAAGGGGGGCAGAGTTGTTTGTCCTGTGTGGGTTTCCCATTACTGCCTGCTAATTACCCATGCCTGAATGTTTCCATTGTCGGGGAGGGACAGGGCTGGGGTAACCGCTTAATGAGGCCCCGCAGCCAATCCACCCAATGTCCTGTATCCAGAGCTAATTAGCCGCTTGAATGTTAATTTGCTAATTAGCAGAGTGAATGTTAATTAACACACCTAATGACTATTCTTCATCCGTGACTCCATGCTAATCAAAAGTTTATCAGAGTAATTATCTATCCTTGCATCTATGGCATAATTAGTTCATTAAGATACAGTAGGCGGAGAATATATCATAATAACCACATAATGCATTTGACATTACTGGGTACAATAAGCCTTATTAATTTTCACACTTCTGCACTATTATCTTCCTAGTCCAGCTGCGCATACTTTGCTTTTTAATGATCAAGTCTTTATTTTCCACGGAATGTGATGGGTCTGTGATTATGCCCGTTTTGGTAATTTTATCTGTAAATATTAAGTAACCTTTTTTCCGTTGCTGTGCCATCGTTTAAACCCTAGCCTTAGAAAGCCCCCTGGCATTGGTTTGGGTCCATTGGGTGTATCTATCGCACGTTGACTGGCACAGAGAAAAAAAGAAACCCTGTTGTGGTTGCCCTGTCAGTTTCCTTAATTGTACATTGCTTTTTTTTGTTATGTACAGAATCTTATTTGGAATTGTTTAGATAACAATGAAATAAAGGGATTTGTATTATATTAAACACGCGTTGCTGTCTTTGTTTTAGAACATTGTCATCGCTCGCATACTTGGAAGCACTTAAAACGTGTCGCAGTATATCTTAAGCAGGTGTTGCATAACGCAATTGCCATAATTAAAATTGAGTGCTTTATAGCCTGTCGGCAGGTGATGGTTAATAATTTGGCTACATCGTCACAACACAAAGGCTATATGCTAATATGTTAAAAGTTTGGCATCATGTTGTGCTCTAGATTTTAAAAAAAAAATGTTTTTTCAATATATTACAGCCAAAAAATAAGCATGCTTAAGGCCTGACAATATAATTAAATCATTGCAACAGATACAAAGGGAAAAAAAAATACCATACACCCACGCACACAAATTGACATTTCATACTTGCTTTCATACCTAATAATCCATCGTGTTAGTGACAGAAAAGGAAACGCATATCCGCTGTGCTCGCGCTTTGATGTGTTGGTGTGTTTAACAACGTGACTAAGCTTCACATTTCAATTCCAACAGCCATTTGCAGCATCAATTCATTAAATCGGTAATATCATCACGCCGGAGCCCAGCGGACTTGTTGAGGTTTAGATCACCTGCTGTTGCACAACGGCGTGTGGGTTTTTGTGTGGCAATTCTCGCCTCGTGAGATTTAGCAGAATTCCAGATTCATGATTGCAAGGTTAGACATCATCGGTATCTTGACCTCCTTGTGGGCCTTTAGCCGTGTCTTGTTCCTAGCGGTTTTAAACCTTGTAAAGGGACCGTTACGGGGCTGATGAGGGCATTTACGGCTTCTCTGCCTTTGGGGAATTGTCCTCTCTGCTTCCTCAATTCGGATTGAATCTTGGCAGCATTGCTGGTAATAGTTGTTCCAAATACTGTACTGCAATACAACATTCATTTCTGTATTTAGACTGGCGTACTGTGCAAGATTGTATGTGTTTTAATTGCACATCAATGCCAAAAACAACGAAATATTGCTAAAAATATTTCTTGCCCTTCAAAAATTATGCGCAATCTGTGGGCCTTTAAATTATTCCACTCAGATGCACAACTGAGATGTGATACTTAATTTACTGTGCGGTCCTGGTGTCAACATAAGGTCATGTGTCACTGCAGATAAGATGGACACGTTCGGATAGATATTCAATATGCATTACGTAAAATTGACATAACGTAATTAGAAACATGTTAAGATAAATTGCCTATTACAGATGCAGGAAATGTTGGTTTGTTGCAAGCCATGTAATTAAATACAGATACCACCACAGACCTTAAAGGTCAAGCCAAATGAAAAAAATATTTCTATTTTGCTACATATTTCAAAAAGTAAAGCATGTGATAAACATTTTATATGGAAGTGGCATTTTTCATTTTATGTTCAAATAAAAGGTCGATGCGGTGATGTCTTTTCAGTGCATTCTTTTGCAGGTGCACCCATAGACCAAGCCATCTATTTTGTAGCACTCTTAAGCTTATGATTATATTTCAATTTAGGTAAGTGTTCTCCATTTGTAAATTAGAATTGCAGTTGGGAATCAGCACTTAGAGGAACCTCCCAGTGCCAAGATATCAATTAAAATGAAGGTGCGACTGCCGGTTGTTTTTCAGTTATGCTGGACTTCTCGAATGTCAGCTACATCTCTCCCAAGTTTTCACAATTTGCTATTTGAATGTCAGTAAATCACCTGACAAGAGAGGCATTAATATCTACAATCACACAACTGTTTATGCCTTTGGCCTCCTAGGATATTAATATTTCAACAATAGCATACATTTTCAAAGGAACTCCTTCACATCCCAGAAATGCATGTTCATAGTTTATCAGTGGCGAGAGATAACTGAACCGCTTCTGAGTAATTTTTTATCGACCTACGCTGAGCAAGAATGGTCAAACAACCCCTATAAGCGATACGGCATGCGGAGGGCCTTGATGCAGTTCAAGGCCAGGTAGAGCTCTCTGCTGCTGTGAGCTGTCTCCACTCGCCCACGTGCAGCGCTGTCGTGCTGGTCGCGCCTCCACCACGCACGCTGCTAATTACGCACCTTCACTCGCCCATATCCCCTGCCTCTTCCCCCCCACCCACCCGCCACCAATCCCTACAATGCCCGATATCCATATTCTGGTTCCAAACACTCAACCGGTAAACACAAAATAGATGGGGTTTTTTTTGCGTAAACGAATCACGCGCGAGGTTGATGCTATGGAACGATAATGGCATGGATATTTCCATTTGCTTTTTGTCCACATTACACCTTTAGCATTGGCAATATTAATAAAGGTAATAAAGGGATGAATTGTGCGCGACGGAATTGTATTTTGTGTCCTAGTTATCTGGCATGCACTAAAATTATTAAGTGTGCATTATGCTATTGCATTCATTTATTGCATTTGTTTTAATAAATTGCAATTCGATTGCATTCATCTCGAATGTCATACATTGGCAATGATAACGTACTTCATTTTAAAGTGATTATTAAGGACTGGAAAACCTTTAGACCTCTAGCAAGAGCCAATATTATTTGTAATGATGTAAAAAGGCACAACGACCAACCTGTCGTATGTGAAGACATTCACTGCACAACTGTAATGGTGCTCATTGGAAATTAATTAAAATAAAACTGGGCCGTACGCTTTTATAATGTTTTAACAAATGAAAAATCATCTTAAGCCAATATTGGTGCAGGTGTAGTCGCCGCTTCTGATTGGCGGTGTGACCGTGGCAATGCCTGGCGTCCTCACTAATAACTTGTGGAGCTTAAAGGGTTTTAAATGAACTGGTGTGACGCCAACTCATTAAATGAGGTTGTGCGCACCGCATGTAAGTGTACACAAAACGTATTAGCTTGCGAGAAATTAAAAAAAGTGTGTGTGTGTGCAGGTGCTGTGTGCAATGGTAATCTGTTTCTATGCACCGCTTGCGTGTCTGCTTTATTCATAAGACAAACAAAGGCGGAGATGTATATCAAATAACAGCATACATTTGTGAGCAGGCCATGAACATACTTTGCCATCGTGTCATTCACGCGCTTGCTCTGTGATGAAGAAGGGACATTTGCCCGAGACGGCTTATTGTAACCACCTTGTATGTTTCAGTTGTTTGGCAGTCGTTTGCTCGTGACCCTCGATGAATTCTAATCGTATGTGCGCCTTCTACATAGTTGAAAATGCGGATCGACAGTCGTGTATCAATCGGAGACGAATTGCAGGAAAAAAATAGGTCGACGTTAAATGTTTCCACGCTGTATGAAATATGTTATACATCACAGTGCATTTAAGCATGCCCTAAAATTTAATTATTGTGTTCGCCATATAAACAGTCATTTGTAATAAAGAACAAATACGTGTATTCAAAAATTAAAATTTCGATTAAAAAAGTTGTACGCTTATTTATGACACAATTTATGTAACTTATGACCAGTTCAAATCCCATTTATGCAAGTTCCAATTATTTGTTGAAATCGTAAAAAAAAGCAGAAACACATACTCTGACGGAACACGGCACAGCGTGTGCGTATTCCTTGGGCAGTAAGTGACGGAGGAACGGCATCAAATTGATGACATAAAGAGGTAGATAAGAAGCAGTTTGGAGTGGTGGTTTTGGAATTGAAACTTCATAGCGAAAAGCAACAAACCAATGTGCCTGAATATTCTTTTTTTTTACCGGGGGGATTTTTCCTACTATGCTCCATATATATGCATCACTGTTCAGTAGCATAACTCCTGATGTGCCTCTTGCATTGTTTCCAATAGAGTTATTAGTTTTATTCATGAACTATATTCGATTTAATTCTAGATTTGAAGCTTTCAAGACTGCAAGGATTCATACTCTTAGGTTCTTCGGTAAAGTCACGTAGGTAAAATAAAATAATAATCGAAAATAACTCAATTAAATGACGACGTTTCGGAAGCAACACAAGCCTCCGTCATCAGGTGTAACTGCTCCAGTCAAATTACTGTAGCGTGCGATTTGCCCATTTATCCGATTGATTGTTGTAATAAACTACGTTTTGTGGTTTATTACGTGGGCTCATTTGAAAGGTGGTGGGCCACGTTATCATCCGAACCTCCTGAAGGTGGGAAACCCCATACAAGCCACGCCCAGCGTAGCGCAGATGATGATGCCAATGACGTTTCTAAGCCCTGCCCATCACTTCCCGTACAGCGGCACACATCAGCAAGAGAGGTGAGACCTCTATTTTTCCACGTACGTAATTTTACTGTGACTGATTATATTATCCGAGTAATGGAACGTATAATTGGTATACTCATTAATGAATCCATCATCTTATGGCCCAACTCGAATTCAAACAATCGAGCTGACATTGGAGCCCCTGCTTTAATGAGGAAAATGTTACCTCTTTCAATAAACAGGTCCGGGTAGATATTCCAATGTCAAAATCTCAGTGCGAGACTGGAATTGTGACACCTATATTGCCCGCACATGTCCTGTGGTGTGTCCGCTTCAGACAAATGCCGGTTAGAAATGTATAAGTAATGAAATAAAATGACTTAGGCTGCACACCAAAAACAGCAAAGCACGTTTTTTTGTGTGTCTGTCACCAAAGTGTGCCCCACGTTGGATGCACGATCTGAAAGCATGACACAGCGTGGGGTCTTGGCACAATATGCATGCCAAATGTGCTGCAGTAGCTATGTCGAATACTAATAATCATCATTGTCAGCCCTTTGTCAATCCACTGCTGGATGAAGGCGTCTCACACTGCGTTGGCCACGGGGATTAGGGGGCGACGGGTGCTTGTTGGGACGGCGGTGGCTAGAACCGGTTCACAATTCATATTCGTCATGTTTCTAGCACAGTGCGCTAACCACTGTGCCACCGCTCTACTGCCAATGTTGCATATGCTAATGAAAAAAACCATAGGTGAAGCTGTCGGGTGCATTCTTAAGAGGGTACACTAATAATCTATCGAGAACATTGAATTTTGGCAGGAGTATTAAATGGGGTCATGTATGTTTAGTTATGACAGCTGGTTCTAACTTTTTTATTGCCATCTTTTAACATATTGAACATACAAATAACTTCTACAGATAAACTTATAGCAATATTAATCAATTGAGGACCTAATGGGATTTGTTGTTTAATTATGTTGTTTAGTCCACCCAGACTTCTACTTTATTAATGTGGCACCAATCAATTTACAATTTAGCCTTCATCAAGATGTCTCCAGCACACTGACAAATACGCTTAATTAGTAGGCAAATGTGATGTTGTTACAGAACGAGGCTGCCCTCAAACTCCTAAATCGTGCCACCCATGAACGGTGCACGGAGTTTCGTTTGAAGCCTCGTTCGTTGTGCAGGAAGCGATTCAAGCAGTAAGACTATTTGTGTTCGCGAGTCTGGACAACTGCATAAATCAGATGCTCCCAAAGCGTTGTTTTTACCATTGTTTTTACAACAGTCCATTGACCTCTGCGTCTGATTTACCGAGCCTCGGGACATTCACTTTAGATGACATTAAAACGGGCCAGTAAACAATGCAGAAGGGAACACGTGTTCACTTCTGAGTCCAAGGTTCCCTGTGTTTAGAGCTCCGTTCTCTGGCTCCGCAAAGTTAGATAGCTACAGAAGGCAGAAATTGCATTGCAATAAAGAGCAGTGCCCTTCAAAAGAGATATCATGCTACTTGCCGGTTGGGGAATGCTAAAGCTCTTACGGTATTCTTAATAGTTAGGCATATTGTGTGCCCAACATGTCACGGCCAAATTATGCACCTGCAATATGCCACGTAACCTTCCAATTACCTGCGAAGATGCACCTCAAATTTGCGCTAAATTGGGCTCATGACAAATACCTCTAATAGAAATCAACCATTAAACCACTCAATAAAACACTTCTTTTGCAAACATGAAATAATTAGGTCATATATAAATTATTTATTTTTACACTTTTACGAAGTAAAACCCCGATGTCTTGAAATGCACTTGCTTTAGGAATAACCTCACCTAGTCTGAAGACGTTTTTACAGCAGGGTCCTACATTGGGATGTTTGGCCAATACCATCCCGGTATGATTAGTCAAACGCATTTATATTCATTAAGCTCACACAAGTCAATGCTTTATTTTAATAATTAGTAATTAATTCAGCCGTCTTGCCAAGTGGCCATAGGCAACGTCACACAAACAGTGGCGGTATGTCATTTTGTGCTGGTTGGGTCCTGACCACACTAGAACAAATAAAAAGAATACTTCCTTGCACATATCGTTTAATGTTTTACACAAAATAAAGCACACTTTCGCTGAGACCTAAACTAAATCCCCGGTATCTAATAAGTACGAGCTGTCGTGCAAGATTGCTGCTATGGGACCGGCCTAACTTGCAAAGTCCTGTGAAGCGATTTACACTGCCATCAAAACTGATGCGGCAGATATGGATACTCACGCATGCACTTGATTTCGGTTTTTTTCTGCCCCATGAAGGGACTCACCTGCTTGAACGCCTTGACCAACTGTGCCCTGCTTGCACACACCCGTGCCAGTTCATGTATATACGAACTAAAATAATTAAATGAGATGCGTAGAGCACACACCCTCCACCCTTTCCTCTGCCAGTCCCCACCTCCACGGCTCAGCAATGTCTTTACCCACTTTGCCACCATTGCACGCAAAGCATACACTTAAAAGAACAATCGGCCTCCAATATTGCAATCATTCTTACATTTCGCAGGCAAAAAAAAACAATGTAGAGGGTGCTCCAGATGTCTCGTGGCCCCCAATTAATTCACCCATAACATATTCTTAGGTTTTTTCGGTAAAGTCACGTAGGTAAAAAATTAAATTAATAAAAGTAAAATAAAAATAAAAAATAAAATAAAAATCACGACGTTTCGGAGGCAACACAAGCTTCCGTCTTCAGGTAGAACCGTCACAGCCCGACAGCTGTATGTGACGGTTCCACCTGAAGACGGAAGCTTGTGTTGCCTCCGAAACGTCGTGATTTTTATTTTTATTTTACTTTTATTAATTTTAACTTTTTTACCTACGTGACTTTACCGAAAAAACCTAAGAATATGAATCCTTGCAGTCACGAAAGCTTCAAATCTAGAATTATCACCCATAACATTTTTTTCCCCTTTGCTTATTCATTTCAGTTCTCACACCCATTGGTATACAAAAATGGGGGTCACAATACATCCGGGCCATCGTGTAGTGTAACCAAATTTCATTCAAAGTAACACATCATCAGCACAGATCTGTTGCCAATTACACTGCGGGTCATAATGCACAGGATCGATACCAAAGGTGAATTTGCCCATGTAACAGAGAGGGTCCTCCTAGCCGATAGACAAATGACAGTTGACCAGCATTGATTTAAACAAGCCTGGCTCTGCTGACGAGACTGATTGTCAAAGCCAGTCGAGAGTTTGCTTGTGTTCCACCAATGCTGCTGAAATGATGCACTCCCAGAAGGCCATGCGGTTGATGGGATGTGTACACAAATATTTGTATTCTACGTGGAGGGACAGCTATGTGAAGGTGTATTGTCTGCCTGTTTAATTAGTCTAATTGATAGCAATGACACAGTCTATTGGGTTACAAAGCTTGGCGTCGCCTTCCTAGCAAGGCATTCTATTTATCCCAACAGTCGCGTTGCCATGTCTCATGCAGGTATTGCAGAGCGAACGTTCATTGTGAAATTGTCGGGTATGCCAGTCGTGAATACTACCGGACATCTGTGAAAACAACAAGCTTCATTGCTCATCGGATTCCTCTGGGATAAATGCCTATTCTGATACAGATTCTGAGTCTGTCACCAATGCCTCCAACAATGCGACAAGATTCTACCACCAGCCGAAGACCCTTTCCTGCCACGCTTTTCCATCCACTGTCCATCTCTCCACCCAGCAGAATGTGGCTTATTTGGTGACATGAGACTATAGGGCCCAATGATCTACACGATTCCATCACGGAGATCAAACCATAGATAGGATCAGCTCGTGTGTGGGACCTTGACAGATTGCTGTGGCATTACCTACCTGTGAGGGATGGGAATGGCTTGGAGAGGCATTCATCCAGCGGTGTATAGACCATGGCTGGTGAGGATACCAATGTGCTGAATAAAACCTGACACTTTCAAAATTCTGCCCTTTATCATATTCTCTATGACCACCTGTTCATCATTTATCCCCACAACACAAACGGTGTTTGCATATCCATTATATAGCCTTTGGGCTAATAACTCCACTGCTAATTTGTTCTGATCTACTGCGGCTGATTATGATTTATCTCGCGGCGGTATAAGGAGAGGGAACGGTCCAAGTCTCACTTGTTATTTCTGTGTGGAAATTGAAGGGCTCGTGTAATGAAGCAGGTGTGAGATCATTAATTTGGAATATTGTCCAATTCTGTGCAGGCACGGGTGCAACACAGATAGACCAAGGCTAATTGGTGAACTTGAGAACTTGCTAACAATCCATGTTACTGAAAAGGTCACGGAAAAGCTGCAGGAAAAACAAGTTCAGAGCTTTTCTGTCATAATTTAATTTCATTCCTGTGTTTAGAGGGAAGTAGGTGGTGAGGTTAATCGCATGGTACGGTGCTGTATTAGGCAGGATTCTTCATTTAATTTACTTACGTTTTCATCCGGTTTATTCATAATGTGCAACCCAGCCAAGCCATAGGATTGTGAAATTCTTGCAAATGGTTTAAATGACATTTCATGGTGCTACTATAACCACTGCACGTTTTGAAATGTTACCTAAATGACTGTGAATATCTTTCACTAGGCAGGCTTTTCCCCCAAATGCCAATGCCACACCAGGTACTCATCTGATTTGAGGCCACGTTGACCTGGAGGAGGCCATCAAGAGGATATAGAAGCCAATTACTGGATAAGCCAATTAGATGCCAATTGAAGTGGTTTTAAACGAGTGTGAGGGAGAATGAATCTGGGTCACTTGTGATTATAGCTCCAGTATGCAAGCTGCTACAATGCGATCCAAATGAGTGCAGCACACGTACAAAGTACCATCACGACATTTATTGTTACTGTATTTAGAAGTTTTTTTTACGAGTACATTTTGTATAGAATATATAATTTAAAAAAAATACCTTCCCAGTTTTCACGAGCCAGAAAATAAATGGCTTACAGTTGGGCGTTGTATTATGTCTGTTTAGGATTCCTAAAATATTGCAGGTGGTGTTGGGAGGTATGATATTCAACTGTTCATTTAAGTTACATCTTCCGACTTGTTCATTGGAACCATCATCATTGGCATTCTCTGCCATGACTTTATGAGCACTACGAGCGAGAAAGAAAAAGGATTAATTTTGGAGCTTTTGTGACTGCAGGAATTATTCTTTGGTTCTTTCGGTTAAGTCACGTCTAAAGATAAAATAATAAATTAAATAATAGCATATTACGACGTTTCGATTGCAACACAAGCAATCATCATCAGGCATAAAAGAAATAGCAACAAAAATCTAACTATAAAACTATAGACAGTTAGATTTTTGTTGCTATTTCTTTTATGCCTGATGATGATTGCTTGTGTTGCAATCGAAACGTCGTAATATGCTATTATTTAATTTATTATTTTATCTTTAGACGTGACTTAACCGAAAGAACCAAAGAAGAAAAAGGATGTGCCTTTTCCGGTGTTTTAATGAAGCTCCGTAACGACACATATCATGGGCTTGTTAGGCAGGCTTTTAAGGTTTGGACAACTACATTTGAGTTCTGGCAGTAGGACTTAGTAAAAATGGGCCTTCGAGGCATGCAGCCAGGTCTCACAAAAATGACCCTTATCCCCAATCATTTTGGTATCAAATAGCTTTTGGCCAATTATTTTCTTTTTAAGTTGCTGTGGTTATATTATTGGTTCTTTCGGTAAAGTCACAGTAGAAGGGAAATAATAAAATAATAAAAATATAAAACAATAAAAATTGTCACGACGTTTCGACTGCAACATAAGCAATCATCATCATCAGGTGTGAAATCATCAGGTGTGAAATCCACACCTGATGATGATTGCTTGTGTTGCAGTCGAAACGTCGTGAGAATTTTTTTTGTCTTATATTTTTATAATTTTATTATTTCCTTTCTACGTGACTTTACCGAAAGAACCAAGAATATGAATCCCAGCTTTAAATCGAAATGTTTTGCTGTGGTTAGTTGATAAGACAGGGAACTGAAACTGGAGCTCATTCCACAATGGGTACCATTGAATTGAGATAGTATTTGTTATAATGCTTACCGCTGTAACTCGGTTCACCACATTGGTACGTTGTATTTTATTTCAACGACGTTTGAATGAAAAATGAAATGTTCACATTAGTTGTACTGAACGTGTAATAGTTGCATGGTATGTGTTTGTTTAACCTCAACAGCTGGTGGTGTGTAGGGATTGTATCGCCAAACTGGGTTTGCAATCAATTTACCACATCTACAAAATAAGTGGCTAATCTGCACGTATATATGCCTCTCTCTCTCTCTCGAGAGAGAGAGCTCCTCTTAGACAGCTCCACCAATTTAAATAAATGAGAAGTCATTAGACAACTTGTGACATGTAGCTGATGTGAACAAGGTCACCCATTCTGACAAAAAAATACGTTTGACCCAATAATTCAAATAACTGGAGCTCATCATTCCCGGCACATATCCACTCTACCATTTACAAAACAACCGCTCACCAGTGATGATTATATGAACCAGTTATGGGTCTCCCCTAGGTCGACTCAGCCTCAGATGAGCACCCGGTGCGATGTGTGAACGTCACTGCTCGAGAGAGAAAAGGTGGCCAGGTGGTATTGGCCATTCATCCCCCTTGTGTGCCGTTCCAGCCTTCATAGGTGCTCGCAAACAGCACTTGCCTTAAAATGTATGTTAAGGCTATAGGGGGGGGGATCTTTGTTTTTGTCTCTGGGGTGGGGGAGAGGTGGAATTGTTTTCCAATGAAAACACGATATTTTTGAAAAAATTCTCTGGAAGCAATTTGTTCCAATTCAACCTCAATGTGCTTCCCACTGCGGTTTTAAATAATAATGATGGCACTATTGTAGGGACGTGTGGGCACGATAGAAGATGTTGCCATGTATGATCGTACCTTGATATACGTTTGGGTTGTATTCTTACAAAGCTGAACCCAAAGTGAAAAATAGTATATTGAAACGTGTTTCCGAAGATGCGTTCCGAAGAATATATTTTACGACCCAAAACCTACTAAGATAGCACTTTTCAACACAACTAATATATTTACGTGCTTAAATATGGAAAATAATTAGACGGGTAATAAAACAAAAAGCTCTAATTTGCCAACCATAAACTGTGGTCCACGTTGCAATGCTACAGCGAGGTTTGTGAGGTTACTGGGTGAGTGAGGGGGGCAGCATGGTTGGAACGTACAGGCGGTTTCATCTACGCGGCTTGGCTTGTAAACAACAAGTGGCGAGGCTACAAAATGCGGCGGACAGGCAACCGGCCTGGACGTAAACCAAATCGTTAACTTATGACAAGAGTAAAAACGTAATAGCGTTGTAAAGAGACGGCGATCGTGTGTGTCATCATTGTGCTACTTTCATTTTCAATTTAAAAGCAGAATCATGGAAAACAAGTAAGCGCCTTTCAATAAAAAGCGGTATGATGATTTTGTATTTTGTTGTCGTTGTTAAAGCTCAGCACGGGCCCAGTAGAGAACATAAATTGCAGTGAAAATAGAGATGGGTGAGGGTGTGTGGGAACATTTTGACTTAAAACTTTCGTGACTGCAGGAATTCATATTCTTTGGTTCTTTCGGTAAAGTCACATAGATAGAAAATGAAAATAAATACATATAGAATGCTTAATAATATTATTATAAATTATAATTATATTAATTATATCGGTAAAGTCACGTAGATAAAAAAGCAATTATATTATTTATCATTATATTATTGATAATTATGTCAAATAATATAATTATTTAATATACATAACTAGTAATTGATTATTTAATATAATTATACATAATATAATTATATTAAATAACATAATTATTGTATTTTCTACCTATGTAACTTTACCGAAACAACCAAAGAATATGTGTGGGAACAGAGATATACGCCACGTGGACGACGCCCTAGAACAGTGGTTCTTCACCTTGTTGGAGGTACTGAATACCACCAGTTTCATATGCGCATTCACCGAACCCTTCTTAATTGGAAAAATAAAATATGATTTTTTCAAATTCAAAACATAGGTATATGTTTTACTGGTGCACAAAATGAACCGTGCATCAACATCACTGTGTTCAAAGAACAAAACCAGCAAAACATGATTTTCACACCAAAACAAAAACATAATAATGAATACTTACTGCAAATCAGTGTGACTTCTGCTGTTGCCTTTCAGTTCTAGGGCCTAGAACAGCGGTCGGGAACCTATTGCTCGCGAGCCATATATGGCTCTTCTGGTGACGGCATATGGCTCCCAGACAATTTTGAGTTGAAAAAAAAATACAAAAATCAGTTTGGAACTGATTTTAAAATACTTGTGATATTGCTTAATAATACTGTGTCATTTTAAAGTAAACAGAAATTAGTTTTGAAGATAAATTTCACGGGTCACGGGGCCTCAACGCCTGCATGAAGCTCAACCTCACCACGTACGAACCAGACTACAAGGCCATCAGCAAAACCATGCAGCACCAGAAGTCGCATTAAAAGTAATACATATTTAATTTATTATACGTTAAAAATACTATATGGCTCTCAATGCAATATATTTATAAATATTTGGCTTTTATGGCTCTCCCAGTCAAAAAGGTTCCCGACCCCTGGCCTAGAACTTCGTGCTCCTGTGTGTAAGAGGAGGGGCAAAACAATTGGGCTCATTGCCCCACTCTGATTTGAGGACCGAGAGCGGGGGAAATTGATTTGTATACATACAGGGAGGGGCAGACGAGGGAAGATGAACGAACAAGGTAAAGGGATGGAGGGTAACTGGAACGAGGGAAGGAGGTTCGCGGGTGGCAGTGAGAGAATGATGATTTAAAAGTTATTTTTCGATTTAAAGCTTTCGTGACTGCAGGGATTCATCTTTTTGGTTCTTTCGGTAATTTTTATTATGTTTTATTTTTATTATTTTATTACTTCCCTTCTACGTGACTACCGAAAGAACCAAGAAGATTTAAAAGTTATTGCCATTCGTCCATCCTTCAGGAGGTGTCTCTCGTGAGCATTTAAAGTCAAACAATCATCCCATTTAATGCCCCCCCCCCCCATTTCCACATCAGGTTATGTACTCTCAAAAAACAATCTTGCATTTTGGAACGGGATTTTTTTTGAGAGGGGGGTGGTGGTTTTTCTTGGTTAATTGTTCATTCGAAAATTTGCTTTCGGTTTTTGAGTTATAACCTGAAACAACATTCCATTCTATACATAAATAGCACAATGCTGCAGGCACAACCTGACACAGCAAACCCAGTCTGCTATGAGTAAATATATTTTGATAGCTAATCCCACCGATTAATCGAAGCAAATTCACATCCAAAAACGATTGTTGATAAAATTTAAACAATGGTTGGAGGGATACAATTCGGAAACACATTAAAGTATGTGTACCAAAGACAATTATTAAAGTATGTATAATAAAGACAATTATTCAAGGGAGATGGGGATCAACACAATGAAAGACAGGCGAGAGGAGGTTTGGGTGCACTGGAAATAAAACAAAATTAACAAACCCATGTGCCTAAAGAGGAAAGTATATTCTTAGGTTTTTTCATTGCCTCACTTGATGCAGCTAATCTGGCTGTGACGGTCCCACCTGATGACGGAGACTTGTGTTGCCTCCGAAACGTCGTGATCTTTATTTTATTTTATTTTTATTAATTTTGATGTTTTACCTACGTGACTTTACCGAAAAAACCTAAGAATATGAATCCTTGCAGTCACGAAAGCTTCAAATCTAGAATTAAAGAGGAAAGTGTTCAATCTGTGCATACGACCTGCTATGGTATACGAATCAGAAACATGGACAGTGACAAAATGGGAAAAAAAATGTTATTGCATAAAGACGCGTGAAGAGGTGGATGCTTAAAATGACACCAAGAGACAGCGATAAGGACACGTGGGTCAGAGAACAAATGCTAAATAAAGCAATCATATTGATTGTTGTGAAAAATAACTGAGCTTTGGCAGAGGACGTGGCTAGAAAGGTTGGTGGCTGATGCTCCAGATTGACAACATCGTGGCAACAGATGTCCAACGTCCCCTGTCTCTTGAACTAGATTTGTGTGTATTGTTAGCATCTTGTTATTGCCTGCCATGAGCGTTGTCCTCTCTTTGGCAATGTTGAAATGCTAACTTACATCACACCAGCCTGTGGTCACTTCCTCTGTTGAATTTGATGAGGACAGAGCTACATCTGGCATTTTACAGTTTCTCCATGAGATCTGTACATTTCTTTTGTAATATTTACATCTCAGCTCATCAATATCCATTTTTTTCTACTCCTTGTTTTTAAAGTGTTCATCATTTCATATCCCCGGCTGGCTACAAACTAACATAGATGTCTCCTCTCTCATTCTTTAAACCTCTCTACAATTGACAAATCATCCTGCTAAACGTGCAAGCAGTCCTTGGCTTGTGCACTAGGTACTTATTTTAGGCTGAGTCGACCTAGGTAGGCTCAGGACCGGTTCAGATAAACGTCACATGTGTTGGCCGTGAGCAAGACTCAAACTCGGGTCGTCGTTTTTGTAGCACAGTGCACTTCTATGCTATCGCTCCCCACACACAGTCACTTTCACACACTCACACTCACTTTCACATACACACACAAACACTCACTCCCAGCGCGAGGCCGACTCACTACATCTTGCAGAGAATCGCTCCCCTGAACAAAACTAGTTCCACGGTTCACTTTTGTGTTTTAACAGGGGCGGTTTCTTCATTAGGGCGATTGGGCGACGCACCACCAATGTCATTCAACCACAGAGTCACGCTAGCCGTCACTGCAGCCTCTGGATATAGTCCAATCAGCGTCATGTCACGTTCTGTGGAGTACCGCCTCTTTTTGGGCGATTTCACTCTGGCTGAGAATCGCCCCGAGTGGCCCCATAGACTTACATTCAAAGATGTTTGTTTTCGAACGGGGGCGCTCCCATGCATTCTCTATGGCTTCCGGGAGGGCTCGCCCTAACGTGCTTACGTCATCATACGTGCTTACGTCATCATACGTAAGCACGTATCATCCAACAATATAATTTGTGGCCACCGAGTGGAATCTTTAATAAAATAAACTTGAGTGGTTTGTTTTAATAGTGAGTATAGAAACAAGCAAGATGTATTGTAAGAGTCACTTTATTTTTCATTAATATTAAAGAAGTGAAGTTGCCTTTACATGCTTAAGCTGTTAATTTATCCATTGCATGGGTGGACCTTATCCTTATCAATCATCCAGACATTTGCCCCCCCTGAGAGATTTTGCAGGAGCCGCCACTGTGTTTTAAGTCAATGCATTTTTATTATATTTCATGGAAGCTGGTTCGTAAGTCCGGGTGTTTGTATGTCCAGGCGTTCCTAAGTCGATGACTGTCTCGTACGTGACTAAGCATGCTCTTTTACCTAACTGTGCGTTGACACACTATCATATCATGGTACGTGTTTTCACCACATTGACCTCATGGCTCGTTTGTTTTGTGCGTGTACATGAATCATCTTTTACTTGTAGCGATTTGAGAGCCTCAACTTGAGTTGCACAACTCTACCCAATGTGCTTTTGAATTTTTTGAATTCGATTCCCTAAGATACGAAAGATCACACTCCTCCACAATTGGTCATCTATGATGGAAAACGGTTGGCAATCGTTTGCTTGCGTGAATAGATTCCCTTTTAAGCTAATTTCCACCGAGTCCAACTACATTTCAATGCATTTCCCTCCGTTCTGTCTCCAGTTCTACAGGGTTTGATTCACCGTGCTTTACGTAGCAATAGAAACATCCAGAAAGTGTCCTGTTATTACCCAGAGATCCTGAGCACGCTCTGTTTCTCCACCTGCGCAGCAGACACCGTTGGCCGGTTGACCTAGAGCTGCTGGAAATTGTGGGTTACCTACAACATGAGAGTGTGTATTCGCCATACTTCACCACACTGGTCAGTTTTCGATGGTGAAGATGCATTACCTACCTAACAAGTGGAAACTCACTGCCAATCAAAATATGAATTTTAATAATATCAATCCTGGGTGGAGGCCTCCCCATGGAATGCAACTCATGGGTGTTGCTTGACCATACTTCACCACGCTGGTCAATACGGGTTATTGAAGGGCAGGAAGCCCAAGGCCAGTGCTAGATATCAATCCCCACTGTTGTTAGCCATGGTTATGAATAGAACTCAGGTCGCCAGGTGCAGTATGCGAACCACGGAGCTGCCGAACAACCCTGTGATGGACACAATCTAAGATACGTTGTTCAAACAATCCAATACTTCAACAAAATAACGTTGTTATGGCCAAATAAAGTAGGATAAAAACACATCACGTATTATGGAATGAAAATATATACCATATGCACCTAAAAATATGGCAATACAAAGTATACGATAGCACATCCTTTTGGGTAAAAATTGGAAAATTCTTCAATTGTCATTTTACCAAACCACCGAAAACTCTCATGGGGCGCCACGGGGCATTTCATATAGAGGGAATATAATTTAAAAATATAAACCATTGATTTAACCATCAGTCAGAAAGATTAAGCATCCTTTATCTGGTAGGTCTACCCATGCAGGTGATTGTATCTCATTGCAGAGCACCCTGGGCTTGGGCTATAATTCAGAAAGTGATGGACGTAGCAGCAGAGTATAGGAATTACCCCTTTTTGAACTTTAATTCTAAATGCCGAGTGCATGGCCAGTTGTTACACAATTGTATTAATCGCTTCGGTGAGTGTCACTTTCCTGCGTGAGGGAGAAAGGCGATGCAGGAGGGGTGAGTGGCAGTTTCAGACCTATCCCGCCCACCTTGACCAACGAACGCTCTTAGCCCATTCAACCATTTTAAGATTTGACGCCACTCCCGTGAGCAGGTGCATTTGGCAGTTACTGGAATACAGGTGGAACACGTGCTGTGTTAGCCACCAACCTCCAACGTGGGTGTTCTTGCATCGAATGGAGGGATGTACCCAACACACACACACACACTCTTCTCACTTCTCTAACAAATAAGGCAGTAGGACTCCTACATCTTCTTGGTTCTTTCGGTAAAGTCACGTAGAATGGAAATAATAAAATAATAACAATAAAACATAATAAAGTAATTCTCACGACGTTTCGGTCACAACGCAAGCAGCCGTCCTCAGGTTAAGAACAGGTCTGACTTTAAAATCACAGCTATAGAACGAGGCTAGGAGGAGCAGGGAGAACTCGGCAATTTTAGTTTTTAATGATAGATATTTTAGCGAACAAACAGACACAATGAGTACAAATAATAAGAACTCACCCCTAGTTGGTATTATAATAACAATAATCTGTGTAAATGTGGACCCGTCCCTAGACCTTTGAACACAGGTCTGTGCTGATATGCATTTCAATTGACCATAATAAAAATTTCGATTTAAAGCTTTCGTGACTGCAGGGATTCATCTTCTTGGTTCTTTCGGTAAAGTCACGTAGAAGGGAAATAAAAAAATAATAAAAATAAAACATCATAAAATGATTCTCACGACGTTTCGGCCACAATGCAAGCAGCCGTCTTCAGGTGAAGAACAGGTATGTCGGAAAGGCAGTGTCTTTTCATTTCAGACGCTGTCTTTCCGACAGACCTGTTCTTCACCTGAGGACGGCTGCTTGCATTGTGACCTAAACGTCGTGAGAATTATTTTATTATGTTTTATTTATATTATTTTATTATTTCCCTTCTACGTGACTTTACCGAAAGAACCAAGAAGGTGACCATAATTTGTATGCATTCGTTCGAGTTCGTTAACACATTGTTTGGGAAATCAAACTCGAATCAATGGTGTCATGTTCAGAGATTCCCCCTCCCCCCCTCTTCTGACTAGTGTACATATTCAACTTTTAAATAATTCAACTTGACAAAAGATGAATTGTTATTTCTCGAATGTTCCTGTTAAATCAGATTTTAGTTCGGCAAACAAGATAACGTACATATACAGTTGCGACACACACACACAAATGAGCTGCATGCGGTTGGGTTCTGGATTATGTTGTAGTTTGATTACTTCTTTAGAGACACTCTTCTGACTTATTTGTTACATCATATATGACGATTGATTGTTGCAGTGGACAATGCACTTTGCTCTAACCCCGGTGACCTGTGTTTGATTCCTGGCCACGGCTAGCAGGAGGGACGAGGTGATAACCCACCAAGTCTTGGGTTGCCTTCTTTGCCAAACCACACTGCTCAGCGTGGTGAAGTATTGTCAAAACAATCCTTATGACCAATGACATTACTAGGCCTTGATCCAGCAGTGTAATGGATAAAGGGGCTGCGAAATTATAAAAATATATATTTGCTACAACTGTACAATTACTTTCCGAACAGAATATAAAAAAATATATTAAATGTTATATCGCTGTTCAATGCTCCCGTTATTGTTATTGTATGGAACTATATATATATAAATAGTGGCGTACAAACGGATGAGTGCCTTATCCCACGACTCCATTCGCCAAAGGCAAAGAAAAAGGTAGGAAGAAAAAAAAGAAATAAAATATTCGGCTGGAGATTCTCCCCGCTGTTATAGAATATCTGGTATTAATGGTCTTGGATGTGTGCCTTTGCCAGGGGATAATTCGAGGTCCGTTCCGCTGTTTGCTCGGCTAATGGAGACATTATTCTCTGTGTGCCATTGCTGGCCGCAATCTGTCAGTGTCAAGAAGCGCGTGTCGTACAGGGGAGCCAAACAACTGCTTGTGCGGCACGGATCTTGCCACGTGGAGAGAGAGAAAAAAAAACCCCAATAAACAACCACAGCACCTCGATACGTGGAGGATTGGTCCCCATCACTTGACTTACAGCGTCAATAAACAATGCATGCGATGGCCTTTTCATACACACATGGAAAACCACCAAGCTATTCATGAACAACCTAAGGTTTACCATTTTACAGTAAAAACAAAAATACAAACTTGATGTGACCGATGTTCAGATAATATATTCAGGAATTATTCATTATATTTTGTTGTCAATTATATTTAAGTGACGTTTGTAATTGTGGCGATATTGATATGCTTTGTAGATTATCTACGGCGGTACAGACATTTCTGACGACAGTGCAAGATGATTAATCCTTGCCTAGGAAAGTGAACAAATCGTAAAATAATGGGTGAATGGTTAAAAATGGATCAGACAGATTTTGATATTCATTAAAATACAGCGGTATCATTGTTATAGATCAACGCTTCAATTTCCTTTCAAGATGATTTTTGCAACAAAAAGTACCACAGCGTTGATACAGACGTCCCTAAATAATACCGCATACATTTTAAAACGCATCAAAGGTTCATTTCAGCTGCGTGTGTGCCGTAACATTTCAACGAGGAATAAAATCCGGTGAAAGGCAAACATTTGCCTTGTTTATCCACAGCTTTGTCATCGCATGCAATGCTGCATCGAATGCCGAAAATCATTCATGGCGCTTTATACCACACAATGCTGCCTCGGTTCATTCACATTTCTCGACATTGACGAGAATGAGGGAGAGATCATACTCACTGGTGCGGCATGGCTGCGCGATGAGTGCACGCAATTGCGGACGAGGATTGCAGGTGGAAGGTAAAGTTGCACGGCAAATAGGCAATTTATACCACATTACCGTTGTTATTCTCATACCTGTGTTGCATACATTTTCATCGTTCTCTGAAAGTACTGTACCATCAAATCGTCATTTTTTTCCTCTCCCTCAACAACTGATTTGGTATTTGACATAGGTCGTGTTACATGGCACAACAGTCTATTTAACAACAAGGCAAATGCTGTTCATATTGTGCATATATATGTTATATTTTGTCTACGCTTGTTTCAATGCACAGCACTCACTTATTATCCTAAATGACTCGAGCTACATTTTTTTTTTTACAATATATTTATTCGACTGATATATGAATGTGTAGGTGAAATGAAAAAGGGGAGAGTGACATTTCGAGAACAAATATTTACAGGAGAGGTTTAGGAATGAGCTCGCGAAATTGTTCACCTCGTAGTATTCTGTTGCCTTGCGTGGCCTTGCGCGAATCATACAATGTAGATATCTTCAAAGGTAATATGCCATATTGTTGTTATTTAAAATGTTGTGGTCTAGTTTGAAGCGCCAAGCATGGGATACAAGACGGACAGCTGTTCCATCTTAAAACAACTGTCTGTCAACACAGCTTGTGGTCTGTGCACATTATTTCAATTTTACAAAAACTACAAAGCTGTATTTGCTATGGCAGAGTAATATATTTTAACAGATCACATTTCATCATAACTCATATCAGATTGCAACTTGGCCTTGTATTCCGAGACAAAAACAAATGTTTGTCCATTTTAATGAAGGCCGTTTGCGTCGGCACTACATATGGATATGGTTGCATTCACTTATCAATCCAGATTCTATATTCACTTCATACAGTAGCAGGAAAACACACTAATGTTTCGACTTTAAATCCTATATTATGACATCTGGACTCCCTCAAACATATGTTACGATAGTCGTGAAAAATCCCCCCCCCCACCATAATTTAACGTGTTTCCTAATTGTAATTGGTATCCATCTTCATTAATATCACCATCAGCCAAGGTCTATCAACAGCTGGACGAAGACCTCTCCATGCCATCACCATCCCTCACAATTGTACGATGTTTAAGTCCATCTCGCACATGCACATGATGCCATCTCGCAGGCCAAATGATCTCATTTACCTGCTATTCTGTCACCAGTGTCATCCATCAGCCATCATCGATTACTGTTCAATAGGAAATGCCTGATTTGCATTTCTTCTCTAATCAACGTGTTCCTCTTTCTTTCTCAGTTCATAAGCGTGATTATCTCTGCTTGCTTTCCATTGCCCAGCTCTTATTGCACGTTCTTCGTTGGCGCCTATGTATCATATCCATAATGCTGATTGAAATTGATCATGTTCAGTTTTTCTAAAGTGTTCAATCCTGGGGTCTCATTCGGCTCTTCGCGGTATAATTCTGACCGTGCTCTGTCGGCAATGATTGCCCTCGGTATAAGTATTCAGCCTCGTTTTCCAGGTGTGTCCCTCCAATATTCAATTTGTGTTCAGAAACTTGTTGTGCTGTACGCGACTTTTGCTCAAATTTATCTTGTGTCCAACTTCGAAGCCTTCTTTATGATGAGCGTCATCATCACTCGCAAATGTAACGAACACTTTCTTTGGACGTTTGAAGTAAATTCAGTCTATGTTTGTATGCAATGGTATTTCTCCCACCACGTTGTGTCACCTGCATCTCTCAATCCACACAGTTGCCATATCCAGCACGAAGTGCACCTTCAACTGTTTGCAATCCAGTTCTTAAAGATTTATTCGGACATGACTCAATAACCAGAGAGAAAGAGCGAGCATTGTGCTACGTATGCTCAGGAACACGCCATTCTTACCTGTGGACCCGTGTCCACCTTTCCAGCTCCGAGCAAGACCGAATATACGGCACGAAGCATCTATTTCAGGCAGGCAATTTTTCGAATGTACTCATCAGTAACTGCAATAGCACTGTCAAAATCGCTGCACACGAGAAAGCCTTCCAGGATGAAAAGGCAATGCTGATTTCTCCCCCCCCCCCTCTCCTCTGTGCTCCTCACTCGTCCACTCTCGACTTGAACTCAGCATCTCATAAGTGCTATCTCAGTGGCCTAACATGGGCTTTAGACCCCAGAGCAACCACGCCACCTCATAACTAAACCTTTTAAGCAATCACCCCTGTTACCAAGGGTCATTGAGCTCCACAGATAATAGTTGTTTCTACTTCCCAATAGCCTGTACTGAAGAGACCACCTGCTGTGTAGATCAGTTCTAAGCCTCTGGTAGTTAAAACAAATCATGCCGTTGTTGCTCAGAAGATTTCACAAAGAAAGGAAAGGCCGTGGGGTTATTGGTCTCATACTCAATAAGGCACGCACGGTGGATGTGGACGAGCGAAATGGTTTAATTGCGACGTCTTTCCAAACTCGAGCTTTAAGTGAATGCAGCTAAATTGGAGAAATTGAAAGCTAATCACATCAAGGGAAAGAAAAATAATCGCAAATTTTTCCGATTTGGTAAGATGCCCTTGTACATTTCTCAGTTTATTGTGAAGCAATTACTCTATATTAAATGGCACGTTTTCCTTAAACACATTATCTGAGACACTTGGGACATCCCAATGCATTGCTCCGTGAACGTTTCGGCAAAAATATCGGTGTTTCCATAGCAACGCAGGTATATCTACACAGGAGTGCGAGCTATCGGCAGTGTTGATCACCGAATAAGGGCGATGTCTTCATCGCCTACACATCCTCTGATCATCATAAGAAGTTTTGCTGTAGTCTTCATTCTGAGAAAGCATTCCTGTTTTTTTTTTACAGCAGTCTGAACTGACAGATAGGAATTCCATTAAAAAGGCAGAAAAATGCGGCACCGAATGTGTTTTCTTTCTTTAACTCCATGGCTTAGTGACGATAATGAACCGCTGTACATCTGTTGTTCTCTCGCGCCAATAATAGTGCTCATTTAAAGCCCATTTGTGTGAATCACATTTCAAATATGTGACAAACAGCTCACATCAAAGAATCATATCTCCTATAAATTTAACGCTTTCATTGCTGGTGCACCCCCCCCCCCCCCCCCGGCAGGAACGTTAACATGTGCATCGCATCTGGCCCGAGACCCTCCCCACAGAGGCACACGCTTCGCGCTATAGGAAATGTGCTGCGTTGCAGCAAGCGAGCCCTCAAACCTACGACTAATGAGGCCCCACATCCTGTCTGGCACCACGCGCCTTTTGCCAAACAAAAAAAAACCCCAAACCCACCCCTCCTAATAATGTTGCCATTTTATTTCCAGCTGCTTTTGGTAAAATAACCCAGAAGAAAATCTCCCGCCTCTTTAGAACCAGACACTGCCAGGTGGATAACATAAATCAAGCGAATTGTGAAGAAAGGGACTTCAGAAGAATTAAATTACTAAAATATTGATGCTGTTATCAGTTTGGACTGCTATAATATGAAGAATACCAGAGCCCAACGAGAACAGCAGATGTTTATTTTTTTTTTAAACCAGGTGATCACCATTTACTGTAATTGAATTTAAATTGCTGAAATCCGACATTACACTGAGTAGTGTAACAATGGCTCCATTCATACAGAGAAATCCCAAAGCTTTATTAACATATAAAATGGCCACGCAGATCATAATTCCAATCAGTGCAATTCTTGGCATACTTTAACATTCCTTCTTTTTTCCTCCCTTTAAATTTGGCTGCAACAAGGGGCAAATGATGCCAACGTGATATACCACTCCTGACGTCATCTAACGCATTACAGATCAGGAGAAAATACCACATGGTACAGAAGTCACCCCTTACTGCAAGGGGCGATTAAAAAAACATGCTGGAAAAACAGAGATTTTTCTTTGTAGTTGCGTGTCGCTAGAATAGCTTAAATACGTACCTGACAGTATCCTATCAAAATAAGAGTTGATCGACTGATGTAGTTCAATGTCTTATTCAAGAAGTGAATGCTGCCATCTGGAGGGGACTTTCATTTCATAGCGGAGTTGTCAGTGTTGCCCCTATAATCCGTAATCTCATACATAATCTAACACAAAACAAGAAAAATAGAGAAGCAATGCAAACACTCAGCATTCTGGCATTTTATTCTTTCTTCATTTTTATTTATTTACGTTGGTTCCTTCACACAGATACAAACCACCTCTATTACGGATAGTTAATTAATACTAACTGTGATTAATACATACTCGATGTAATTCGTTACATTTTAATTAATGGCACATTTGACACAATAATATGAATTAAAGTAGAATTACATAGTCTAGACACATCTTCACCACGTGGATTGTCAAAACTGCATTAACTTATTCCATAGCCGTGAAGGTTACTGCGTTTTCCCGAACAAGCCTTTGTTACAGAATGTTTTGCCGTGGCTTGTGGCCCTCATGGGAGGCCTGCCTTCGAGCTCACTTGTGGCATAATTATAATGAGTTGTTAATTGCGGTATATTTAAACAGCCTCCCTCTGTGACCTCTTGGTCTACATTTCAAAACACGTTTGTGGCTCATTCTATTTCTTTTCATGCACTGGGCTTTAACTAAAAAATATTGTCGTGTTGTTGTTGTTGTTTTATTTCCAAATTTTACGCAGCAAAGTATCTGTCCATCCACCTCGGGCATGAAATAGCAGGAACAACCATAACGTTTTGAGGCTACAATAACTGTAACGCAAACCTGGCTCCATTACAAAACATTGCATGCAATCGACGACTGCGCGAAGGCCTCCCCATGCTGTTGGCTCGGCGGTATAGGGGGCAGGCTGACCAGAACCTGTTTCGATATCAGTCACCAGTGATGTCAGCCGCGGCGGGGAATCGAAATGAGGTTGGTGGTTTTGTATCGCAGTGCACTAACCACTGCGCCACCGCTCAACTTCCCCCCCACACCCACCCCCACCTCCCTCACCAATGTATTACGGTGGTATTACTAGTGCCCTATATTAATGCACTCGTAATAGCATATTGATAGAGGCAACAACGCAGCAAAATAAGGTAATAACACCGAGTCTTGGGTGCACTTTTAATATCCTGTTCTCAAAATGTTTTGACCACCCCTTGAGTATATTTGTTTTCGGAGCCTAAAACATGGCAGATATGAAATTATTTTATTTTTCTTTGCTTCCATTGATACCACCATTTTTTTAACGAAAATAAATATCTCCAGATAGAGCCTCCGGGAATTTTTTTCCTTAAGTTCCTTACACGATGCGCATCGCATTTTTTTATATCACCACCAGACAGGAAGCATCATAAAAAAAATCACACCGGTTTTGTTATGGAATGGAAAGGAGGAGTATGATCTACTTCGTGGGCATTAGATATCTCTCTGGTACTCTTAGATAAAGAGCAAAGGTGTTAGCCTCAACGTCCTCACTGAAATCCCACTACAGGTTAATAAAAAAATCTCAGACCGGGCCAAATCCTCACTGCCCAGGCAAATACTAGAAAATCAAGTGGCCCTGTATTCCTCCACCACTACGGGACTCGACACAGGAAAAAAAACAAGCACTTACCGCAGACCTCTGCAACACATCCACTGGCTGCGAAAATTGAATGTATTTATTACACTTCAACAGAAGCTAGTTCTGTGAAAATGTAGATCTTAATTTGTTGCTTATAGAAGCAAGGTGGATTGAAATACCCTTTCACCGCCAAACAGAAAGCCTAATTTCTCAAATGAATGTAGTATGTTTACTTGATGGCTGCTCGAGGAATTAGCATTTATCTTTTTTATGACATCGGTTTACCAGCAACCTTATGAATACTAATTATATTATTTCCCTGTTGCTCGTGAGTTGAAATTTCTTTGCTATAAAATTTTCAGGTGAAATAATATCTATGTAAAGTCACGTAGAAGGGAAATAATAAAATAATAAAAATAAAACATAATAAAATAATTCTCACGACGTTTCGGCCACAACGCAAGCAGCCGTCCTCAGGAGAACAGGTCTGTGGGAAAGACAGTGTTTGTGGCATAAACGTCGTGAGAATTATTTTATTATGTTTTATTTTTATTCTTTTATTATTTTCCTTCTATGTGACTTTACCGAAAGAACCAAGAAGATGAATCCCTGCAGTTACGAAAGCTTTAAATCGAAATTTTATACCTATGTACTTCAGGCGAACAAGTTGAACAAAGAAGTAATTCATTATAATGCATATATATATTTTGCTATATATCCTTCTTTAGATTGTAAGGGGAAATCTGCTTTTCTTAAATAACTTAATTATTTTGGTGTTTCGTGTTATCAGCGGGGAACCCTGAATTTAGTTTCTGCTGAAATTAACGTACTCTTAGTTTTTTCGGTAAAGTCACGTAGGTAAAAAAATTTAATTAAAATTAATAAAAAATAAAATAATAAAATTCACGACGTTTCGGAGGCAACACAAGTCTCCGTCATCAGGTGGGACCGTCACAGCCAGATTTCCTGTATCATACATACATATCAACACTATCATACATACAGCAAATCTGGCTGTGACGGTCCCACCTGATGACGGAGAATTGTGTTGCCTCCGAAACGTCGTGATTTTTATAATTTTTTTATTTTTTTATTTTAATTTCATTTTTTTACCTACGTGACTTTACCGAAAAAACTAAGAGTATGAATCCTTGCAGTCACGAAAGCTTCAAATCTAGAAGAAATTAACGTAGTTATAATTAAGACAATTAAAATATCTCCTGCTGACCTCCCCTTTATGAACGTGTGTGTGGTCCACCTGAAAGGAAAAAAGGGGTCACACAATGAAATATTTCTTGAAAGACGTATAAAACTAAGCTTTGCAAAGTTCAACTTCCTTTTAATTGGGTAGAGGAATGCTTTGATATCAATTACATGACAAGTACAGTCAAACTTTTAAAAAGAAAATCTTTTTTTACTGATTATTAACACCAAGGCCCAGGAATTATTTCCCTTTTCAATATAATTAGGGAGTGAATGAAACCATGAACTTCATTTTCCATTGGCTCAAATTGTCCTGAATAATTAAACTGATATCTTAATTAGCTTCATTAAAGAGATCTAACCGCGGGGCATGGCCATATGGTGCTGGAAGACTGAGACCCTGTAGAACCTAATTAAAGCTAAAATAACACGAAGTTTAATTAACTGAACCACAAGACATCATTATTGTCTGATGTATCCGGTCGGATAATTAAAAAGAGTTTTGATTCAGGGCAGGACTGAGAACGCTGCTTCTAAAATTTGAGTTCCAGGCTATGGTCAGTGCCCTGGCAGTGCTACTTAATTAGCCTTTTTAAATCCTTTATATTAAGTTCGCTTGCTTGCTTGCTTGCGTGCTTGCGTGCTTGCTTGCTTACGACCGTGCAAAGCTTTCGGTCGTTTTTTAACCCACTTCCCGTGATCCAATCGAGCTGACATTTTCCACACAGACTCGTTGTGCGTGACAATTAATTTTCGTGAAATTTTTTTCTCCAAAATTTGACACTGTTTAGGGAATTTTTTAAAAAATATTTCATTACCAATTGCTTAATGCTGGCAGGCAATCATCTGACCCATAGGTGGCAGCCATCTCAAGCCAGAGGACGAGAGGACTCTAGCCGCCACGCATATAAAGGATTTATAGTGAAAAACTTTGTTTTTACGGGTTAATTTTTTATTACTCATAAGCTTCCCACCCTACTACGGACGGGAGCGCTCGCAAACAAGAGCTGGCACGAGCGACGATGCGCAGCCAGCGCACACGCGCGCGCACGCGAGAAGACTGCAGGTTACGTACGACACGCTCGCAATGAGCACGGACGAACACGAGCTGTGCGCCAAAGCGCCAAACAAAAGAGCGGCTGGGCCACGCGATGCCCGCTCCGACCAAAGCGACAGAGCTGCGACGTTCAAAGCCGCGCGGACGCACGAAAAAGAACCCGACGCGCAAAAGCATTAGCGCACACTAGCCCCGCGTCTCAGCGGAGGCAAAGGCTTCGGTACAAGATCAGTTCCACAGCACCCCCCACCTCTACCATCCCTCCACCCCGTCCGTTAGCATGAGATGCGTGCATCATCCGTTCCAAAACATCCAGCAGTGAATTTGAACATATCGACACTAAATGAATCGCATTAGTGCGCGTCTCGAGCGGATCGATTAACAGCGCCACTTGTTACGCTCTCCGTTGCTGCTAAGGGCTTGAGGGAGAAGAGAGCTCAGAGGGAATGGCTTCACGTGGTCTACTTTCTCTGCGCTGATAATATTACTACTTACTGCCTTTTGGGTGGGGTCCAATATTTTGCCAGAGGTGTAAAAAAAAACCATCGCCCACCCGCCACCCCCCTCCTTGGGAGTACCCGAATGCATGTCTGGTGTATGACCACGGTCACCAGTGCCGCCACTGCATGGATGAATAACAGCCTACGTTTATGTACTGAAACAAGCTGTACCATTACATTACTATATTGCACGCATTATTAAATTCATTAGCTGAAGTCATTCCGAGTAAACCGCTGATATAAATTCCCTCAATATTGATGCCATATCCTGCAGCTCCATGTAACTGCAAACCATCCCCCCCCCCCATCATGCAAGGGCTGCTCACAACCGTTCTTGAGAATGAGATATAACAATTCAAATGGACTGAATGTCAAGCTTATTTAAAATAACAATCTTTATATAGTTCTACTACAAATAATAAAACGATTTAATTAATGACCATTTTTACTTCAAAAGATTTTTAAGAAAGAGCTTTGTCATGATCTTTAATAGATTATTTTCATAATATAACATAATTTTTTCTCATAATATACATACCATCATTTAATCAACATTGTGGTTAGCATTACTGTACTTTCAAAGCAAGATGACATTCTTAAAGCCGAAAATATTAGCGAGTACGCTTCCAATTCATTGCACCAATTATAAAATGCAATATTTCTTAACTTTTTAAAATTAGTTTATCGTTGAAGTGTTACTTTTTTTTTAATCACCCCAAATTCACATTTGCCTGCAAAGTTCTTCCAACTGCACACAAATCTGTAAAATGTTGTAGTGATGGGTGGTGTTTGCGATGCGTCGTGGATCACGGATGCGATATTCTATGTGCCAGGGCACACGTTTTGCCATCTGCGTATATAATTAAATCTTCCACAAAAGCAATCTATTTGAAATCGGAAATTATTTTGAAATGAAAACTCCTTAACTGGGTCTCAAAAGAGCCTGCTGAAATGCAGAAATAATGGCACAAAACAGCATTCATATTCCAGCCAGACCCTGCAAATTCTCAGATTGCAAGCACTTGATTTACTAGTGTAGTGTAACCCAACTTAAAATGGGCAAACTTCCTAGATAAATATAAATCAAAAGCTGTGGGCTTTAAAAACAGCACATAAATAATAAAATTTTGGACATTTACAGTGAAAAGCAATACTTGCAGGAGTCTTAAGAAATAAGAACAAACCCGTGAAACCATAGAGTAACTTTTTATTTTACAAATCCCACAAATATGGTTGAAATTAAATAGAGGTTTGGAACTTGTTTTTCTTGCAAATGTTTTACACTCGTCAACTAAAAGTAAGGTCATATGAACCATAAAAGTCTGTATCGCAATAATTTCTGACACCATATGTTGCCTTAACCAATTAAGTTTGCTGTATTAGAAACGTTTACATATACAGTATACTGTATATGATCCATTACATGGTAACGAATTACAACAATTAAATCTGATAATCACTAAATATAACGCGAGTATAATTTTGTTTTATATTTTCTAAATGTCGATGCGCTACATAAAAAAAACCATATTTCATCTCCATGCCTAACATACCTGAATTGTCAACGTACTTCTGTTACCGTATAATTATCCCATATACTCTTAAACTGAGGTATGCATCATAAAAATACTGTACACTCAGGTTAAATGAAAGTGTCCCTAAAGTATGCAATCAGTTGAGTTAATCTCACTTAGTTCATCTCTATTTATAGGACAACCCACGAGTGCCATGTTTCCATGGTCACTGTGAAGCGAGCACGGGCCTCAAGTTGGCGAACTGAGCAAATGTGGTTCAGACCGGATTCCCCAAAGCAGCCTTACTGGGCCACACCAGCTTCCAAGTAGGCCGCACGGATCACCTTAAACCGAGCCACGTGTCTCACACTTATACTCCGGGAGCTGCTGTGCTCTTATCTGGGCCACCCTCCAAAAAGTCGCGAGGTCACGGGGGTCAACGTGGAAAATGGAACGTGTCCATTTGGTGGCATTTCTCGCGAAGATTGTCTTCGGGGCCATGTTTTTTAGTCTGAACAAAAAACAACACAGTGGAAAATCACAACAATAATCGATGTTAGCAAGGGTTAGCCTAAGCTGACCACGGCATGCCTTAAACCTTGTTAAACTTAAACACATTTACAATAGCTTCCCTCCTGCTGTGAAATTATGGGATGGGGGAAAATCCACAGAGCTGCGTGACTCTTGGAGCATTTGGACAAGGAGAGAGCAGTTCGAGGGAGGGCTCTTTTAGGAATGGTCCGGCATAGCTTGGGTCTGATTTCAAATGGTCGTGGAAATGCTGTGTTGACTTTGTCTTCTTGGTTCTTTCGGTAAAGTCACGAGAATGGAAATAATAAAATAATAAAAATAAAACATAATAAAATAATTCTCACGACGTTTCGGCCACAACGCAAGCAGCCGTCCTCAGGTGAAGAACAGGTATATCGGAAAGACATTCAGACTCTGTCTTCTCGACAGACCTGTTCTCCACCTGAGGACGGCTGCTTGCATTGTGGCCGAAACGTCGTGAGAATTATTTTATTATGTTTCATTTTTATTATTTTATTATTTCCATTCTACGCGACTTTACGGAAAGAACCAATAAGATGACTCCCTGCAGTCACGAAAGCTTTAAATCGTGTTGATCTTGGTTTAGATATGAACTCATGATCTTTCAACTGGCTGCTTGCTGCTCCATCGACTTATATTTATATTTCAGCTGGCATTTTATACACACACACGTAAACGCACAAATGAATCAATTAAATCAGAAGCACCGTGACTAGTCACAGGCGATTGGCGCAAGGAATATTTCCACAAGGACGTAAGACTCAATCTTAAGAGAGACAGTCCGTACAAAATGTTCTTCAGTGAGCACATAGTGCTTATAAAAAAAAAGCTTGTCATGCAAACACTTGCACCGAATTAATAAAACAATTCTCCCCAAATTGTCCTGGAGCGTTTTTTGTACAGACGGCAGTTTAGAAGAATTTAATAATGTCACAGATGATAAAAACGGTTAACGGAACTAGAGTGGGAGGGGGGTTTGGGCAGGGGGGGGGGTGAATTATTATCTTCCATCTGTGGCTTCGTCAAGGGGGCTTCATGGCCCTAACTGTGGACCAGGAACCTCCCAACCTCGAGAGAGAGAGAGAGAAGCCGAGGAAACTCGCAGGAAATGAGGGAAATCTTCGCCGGTCAAACATGGCTTTTTGTTCCAAGCCCACCAGGGATGTGAGGGAGATGGAGAGGGGGGGGGCCGCTTTAGCCAGACCTTGTGCGTCTCCCTCTCTCCAGATGGACCGCACGTGCAAGGCAGCCCAGAGAGAGCACGAGAGCAAGCTCCAGCACGCGCTGTATGGCAGACTCATCCTTCTGCAGCGTTAGCCCTCTGGTACGTCTGGTGGAGCTGGATTCGTGTCAAGCAGCGTCTCATTAACAGGTCCTTTTTGGTGTTGTTTTGCTTTGTGGAAGTGTGTGTGTGTGTGTGCGTACCACCGCCCAGTGAGTGTCCTGATACGCGAGGGTCAACGCCTGCCTCTGCATACACATCAATCGTATATTGATCCTTCCGAATGCCAGAGTATGCATATTCTAGTTTTTACTGACCCACAAACATTTTCATTGCGACTTTATTGCGAGTGGTCAACTGAGATACGGGTCAGGGTTGGTTCCAGGGAAATTCTTTGTTTATCTCATACTTCAAACATTGCCCTTTCCGTATGAAAACCCCACAATGGTGCAAATGATTGTGGCATCTGCCATCGAGGTTTGCTGCAACATCTTTCACATGAGATAAGTGTTCCCTCGTTATTCGCGAACTTACGATCTGCGAGTTTTGACTATCCGCGGACCGCTTGTGGACCTCTACACGATTGCATCGAGAGAGAAAGGAACGTGATGAGATAAAATGATGAGAGATAGTATTAGTAAGATATTTTTGCATGTACGTAATAGCTTATTTTATTTATTTAAGGTAAGTAATTACAAAGATACGTTTTCGTAGGCCAATATCATTATCCTCAAAATGTGCTATTCATCAGCATCTCTGAAAGATATCCCTCGCGAATAACGAGGGAATGCAGCACAAAACTCCACGATTGCAATTCGAGCAGCTCACTGCCCGTCTGAATAAAAAAAATGGATTCTACCATCTCTCCAGCCTTCAGAAGCAGACAAATCAATTTTGAATAAAATAGCAGCCATTACACAATGACATTTAATATCCCAAATTCATTAAAGTTGTAGTTTATACTTCTTTGGGTACATAAGAAGCATAGCAATTGGCATACTGCGGGCAAAGGCCCCATAAACGTTTATTAATGCAGCAGAACTCGACGTCAATAGTCACCCAATTTATTTTGCCACTCAGATAAGCCCTAATTCCATATTATATTTGCCATTTTGCTTCCTATAGAATTTTTACGAGGATTATCCTCGCAGTAAAATTGCAAAGTAATGGAAGTCACATGTAGGTTACTGGGCAATGTTATTTTTAAAGACTGTTTTTAATGTTAGTGGAAGTTTGCCCATTTTCAATGACAGTGGGGTGAGATCTGAAGGATTGAAGCTTCGAAGTATGGATGGAATAATCAACGAGAATTTTATGAATGTTCTTTTTCCACAACAGTGTCTGGGTGTTTTATTTAAGAATAAAAGGCTGTTACATTCATACTTAGTGCAACTCTCCGTAAAATGTTTAATCTTATTTTAACGTTGTTCAACACATGAATATGCTGTTAGAATGCGAACAGCACATCGTAGTGATGCCATGTTTTCCATATACCACATGCGGTTGACATGTATGTTGAACCTCTTTTGCACCATACGTAGCCAACCGTGGTAATCGGAGGACAACAAACGAAGCACAAAACGCAGTTATAAAGAAACGATATTCTTAGGTTTTTTCGGTAAAGTCACGTAGGTAAAACATTAGAATTAATTAAAGTAAAATAAAATAAAAATCACGACGTTTCGGAGGCAACACAAGCTTCCGTCTTCAGGTGGAACCGTCACAGCCACGACAGCTGTATCATTTACTTGATCATTTACTTGATACAGCTGTCGTGGCTGTGACGGTTCCACCTGAAGACGGAAGCTTGTGTTGCCTCCGAAACGTCGTGATTTTTATTTTATTTTACTTTTATTAATTTTAATGTTTTACCTACGTGACTTTACCGAAAAAACCTAAGAATATGAATCCTTGCAGTCACGAAAGCTTCAAATCTAGAACTAAAGAAACGAGTTTGCAATCTAGATGTAAAACTGCAATGGTCCAGTGGCTTACAGTTACGCGTTCAACAGGCGTTAACCCTAAGAAACCATAAGAAATGGGGTTAAATTGACTTTGACGTTAGTATGCCCAGTACTATTTTTCTTGTGTGTAATTACTCGTAAAGTGCTGTATGCATGTGCCATTGTCATGTGCAATACTTCCTAACTCCGTATAACACGGTGCACTGTAATAATGTAATCACATTAGACCTCTGAACGTGATTCATCGTGACAATGATACATTGGTTATTGCAATGTTTTTGCACTGCAGTAAACAAACCTTGTAAAAATACATTTCAAAAAGGTATTGAGAAACTGAAGAAAATAAATAAGTTAGGCCCCAAAAATAGATTAACTGTGAAAAGTATTAAAATAATTCACACAAGTGCATTGCTCATATCATTAAAAACATCTAGTGAGCATACGTTGAATGAGTATTTATATCCATAATACGTTCCTGACGTCAAATTGTACTTGTGTAAATTACGATTACAATAGTAGAAATGTGTTTCAACTTTATTATCTACTCGAAAAACTGAAAAAGGGTCCAAAAGAAGTGTGGGAAATTTCGCGATTGGAATTGCATCGTGGCAGGGAGAGGACCGCGTGAATTGGAGAACATACCACAGGTCAAATTTCGATTTAAAGCTTTCGTGACTGCAGGGATTCATCTTCTTGGTTCTTTCGGTAAAGTCATGTAGAATGGAAATAATACAATAATAAAAATAAAACATAATAAAATAATATAGTCATATAATAAAATAATATAATTCTATTCTCATTTCCAAACATAATAAAATAATTTAATAATGTAATATAATAATATTATATAATTCTATTATTAATTCCATTCTACGTGACTTTACCGAAAGAACCAAGAAGATACCACAGGTCAATGACGTCATTCAAACTCTGAAGAAAGGTGCGGTGGGCTTGGACAAGACGCGTCGCTGCCAGCGATGATGGCCGATGAGCAAGAACAATAATGGATTTGCCATCACGCTATGCGGTGCGTCTAGGGCTTCGTCCACGGAGGAGATGGAGCAGTAAAGTGAGCTCACGCGCGCGGGTTGCTTGGCGGAGTATCGCACTGCAGGATTGTGAGAGGTGGCGGCTGCTTGGGGGAGGCCCGTATCCAGCAGTGGATTGACCATGGCTGCTGATGATGATCAAATACTTTCGAACCTAATTTTTTTCCTGGAAGGACACCGATGTTGAGAAAATCGTGCGAGCTGACATCTTACCTGACGTTAAGTAACTAATAGTGATCAGGGAGATTAGTAAACCAGGCGGATAGCAGAGTGTCTGTTGCAAGGCCTAAGGTCACATGTGCTTCCAATTTGGTAAATGTGTTCTCCAACCTTGGCACCCCCACATAATTAGTCATTAGAGCAAAAATCTATCTCACAGCCAATCCAACTTAACTTTTTCAGCACATAGTAATGGACTCTGAGCAGCACGAACACTTTGAGCTCAATAGTCGACTGTTTTGTAAACGAGAGGTGAACTTTTTGAAACCGCGAGGCGACATTTGAAACATTAGAGTGGGATTTTACGTGGCACCGTTGATGTTATTTTAGAGAAAGTTGTCAACGATCATCGTTGACGAATGTCAGGAGTAGGTGGCCGAGTGGCTCGGAGGTCAGAGCACTGACCCGGCACTGCTGAGAACCTGAGTTTGAATCCAGGTGTCAGCTGCCTGTGATTATTCAACTAATTTCCCAATTACAGTGAGTTTATGGTCTCAGCCCGGTCACCAATAGCTGCACTCTAAAACAAAAATCCATGGCATTAAAATGTGGTTTGTCTCGTAAAATGCGTAGTTCCAATACGGGGGAGTTCTTCTGCCTAATCTGTGGACCAGAGGTCACTTGAAAGCATCTCAGCAGTATGATAATAGTTTTTTTACCCTTCTATCTGGCAACAAAACTGACACCTTTTTTTACAAGGAGTCATGTTTACATAGACCACAATACCTGCAGTCATGATGCAAACAAAAACACAACTCTGATAATGTATGCACTGTCCTTGAAGTTGATTGGTCCACACCCGAGACAGCTTTCCTTAGAGCCTAGTCTGGTCCAACCCATGTGAGACTAGGCTCTAAGGAAAGCTGTCTCGGGTGTGGACCAATCAACTTCAAGGACAGTGCACATTATCAGAGTTATGTTTTTGTTTGCATTATGACTGCAGGTATTGTGGTCTATGTAAACATGACTCCTTGTAAAAAAAGGTGTCAGTGTTGATGCCAGATATAAGGGTAAAAAAACAATTATCATATTTTTACTGACAAATGAGGTTCCAATGGCATCTCAGCAGTAGTTCAGCAGCTGTTACTGCTGGTCAACCTTGCTTATATAAACAGCTACGGAGGCAGGGCACCCACTTGCCAACGTTTCGCAGCCATTACGGCGCCCGGGTGGACTGCGCAAACCTAATTAATGTGGGTGGCAATTGAATTGGGAGGCAAAATTCATGGTGTTGTGGTTGGTAGCCAGAGCAATCGACGAGGTTGTAACCACTTCTTTCCCATTTTGTACACGTGCCATTATGCTACTTAATTAATGCTCATCTTCCTTTCGTGATCAATGGATTACCCAGAATCCCGCTGCCCTGCTGTGAGTGCCAACAAACAAACAACACAATAATAGCACACTGACAAATTAGCGATGCACCAACGATAAATCTAGATTCCAAACTCTTTTCTTTAGAACTGCTTTTTGTGTTTATGTTGTTTTTTTTCCCCTGGACTGCACCTCCGATTAGCATGGTTGGCTACATACGGTGCGAAAGAAGTTCAACATACAAACATACATGCAGTCACCATTCAGATAAAAGTGGGAAAAAATACAAAACGTGTTTTCATGTTACTGCTATCATCGAGGAATGCCTATTACAGAATGCTTTTCTAAAATGGTAGTCAAGAGGCAGATGGAAGTTGATTTGATCCGAAATGACAGAATCCTACCCTACAGAACGATGATGGTCGAAAAATGTAACTCACTTAGGATGAAAAGCTTGCAGAAATAGATTACTAGGGCCCAGAAAGAAGAGACCTCGGTCGAAAGGGAATATAACCATGCCCATCGGTGCTTGGCCAGTGTGGTTTGAAAACATCGCATGTTATTTGTTTATTGCCATCCTGATTGTTCATGTCATTGGGATTGCGTGGCAATGCGCCTTTAAAAACAAGCGAGAAAAAGACAAAGCTGTGTTTACTTTACCACACGAATGTTGGCTGTAAATTAATGTTTTCAACCCCTTCCAGCACTCCACTTTGCTCTCATGGGCGGCCTTTACATATCTG
Source organism: Lethenteron reissneri (assembly GCF_015708825.2). NCBI lineage: Eukaryota > Metazoa > Chordata > Hyperoartia > Petromyzontiformes > Petromyzontidae > Lethenteron > Lethenteron reissneri. The sequence goes on along the minus strand of NC_083790.1, from coordinate 7,055,561 downwards.
AAAAGTCTTCAGCTGCCAGTGACTTGGCTTTGGGGGACTTGAAATGACGTAAAGAACAATGTTGATGAATATGCATATCTTCAATCATGATTAAAGGGGGTTGATAGAGTACTTATGCATGAAGAATTAAGCCCGATTATTCATGTCGAGAATGTTTTCACGATTTTACAAAAACTGCCGCATTAGCCGTTATTTCTATAAAAGCGATTTCACGTCGTAACACTGGTCAACACACTTTTTCTGGCATAAGGTATTACAACGGTTTTAAGGCAATTTTGGGGTGCTGATTCCAAATCTGGCATCAGTTGTTGTCTATCACATCAGGTTTTTGAGATATCAAATATTGCAGTTTCAATAAAAATTGCAGAAGAAAAATAATAAATAAATGTGGATATCTACATAAAATGCTATTATAAACACACTATCCTAAAAATACAGCACCATATTTTAACAGCTAAAGCAGTCACTGACTCGCAACAACTTGCAATCATAAGTGACAGAGTTAATTTTGGGTAAAATCAATGAAAATGGGGTATGCCGATAGCATAAAAAATTAACCCGTAAAAACAAAGTTTTTCACTATAAATCCTTTATATGCGTGGCGGCTAGAGTCCTCTCGTCCTCTGGCTTGAGATGGCTGCCACCTATGGGTCAGATGATTGCCTGCCACCATTAAGCAATTGGTAATTAAACATACAAATTTTTTTCCTAAAATGTAGAAAATTTGGGGAAAACATTTTCACGAAAATAAATTGTCACGCACAACGAGTCTGTGTGCAAAATGTCAGCTCGATTGGATCACGGGAAGTGGGTGAAAAAACGACCAAAAGATTTGCACGGTCGTAAGCGCGCAAGCAAGCAAGCAAGTGAACTTAATATAAAAGATTTAAAAATGAGATGTGATAGAGCAAATCTGAGATCAGATTTGGAATCAGCACCCTGAAATTAGTCTAAAACAGCTGCAAAATCCAGGCCAGAAAAAAAATTTTTTTGTTGACCAGTGTAATTCACGTGCCGGTTTTTGGCCCGATATGCCGTGCGGAACTGGCGCAGCCCGATTCTGTACAAAGTCCTGCAGCCAATCAGACCCCGGGGAGTGTGGTGGGGAATCGGTGTTGGGCTCTGCTGACATCCCGAGGTGACCAATCAGGCTCCGTATATCCCACCCTGTGTGTCCCTGACTAGTTTCACCCTTTTGCCGAGGGGCAGAATGTGGCACAAAGCCAAATACGAATTGGCGCTGCTTACAAACAATTATGATGATGATGAAGCTGATTCAAATCCAACACCTTTTGTAAATGATGGAAAAACACATCAACAGGAAAATGTATAATCTATGGGACATTTTCTGATATGGGCCACCCATCAGAGTATAACTACACAACCTGAACTATAAATGCTCTGATACTTGTGTAGTGTATCAAATTACTCACACTGACACGGAGTAACAGGTCACCTGCTTACACAAAAGCAGAGGACAGGTTGACAACTGCTCCCTGTTGGGGTGATCACATTATTCAACTCTTTTGGAGTTGGCGGCTTAAACAACAAAATGCCCACTTATGCAGCTTTTTGAGCAGGTAGCTGTGGTGGTCACATGATGGATTAGATGCTGATGATGACAAAATTGGTTGTTCTATTGATCATGAGGATAATGATGGTCATCATGAATGATGATGGCAATGCGTAGATCCGTGCGCTTTTTGGGAAAGAGTGGCAATGAAACGCTTTAGAAATACGTGTGTTACGTAATAACACATGCACGAGCAATAAAATGTATTGTGCCAAAGATGTGCATCGTGTGTAAATCTGAAGGGTTTTATTGACACATTTCTTCGTACGGCCGAATCCCCTAACAAAGCAGAGGATCTCTTAATTGACTGGCCTGCCAGCTTGTTCGCGTGAGCAGTGACTGATATCTGCACGTAACAAATAAAAATGCACAGCACTCGCCTCCTAATCATTTCCGTTACATAATTTTAAGCGGCGTAAAGAATAGCTCAACTACGAACAGAGACCTCCTCTTCCCCGTCCCCATAATAGGTTTAGTGAGGGTATTGAAAAAGCTGAGATTGCTCTGACCAATGCCTCTAAAAATAAAGTGATGGTCTTAGTTGTCTCTATCTATATAGCTTCCCTGTCGTTCTGCCCATCCAGCTATGACCAGCCACTTAAATTCCTTGTGCTACTGTTTCAAGAAAAAAAAAACACTCGCCTACTACTAACAACAAAAATATATAACATTTTACAGAAACTTGATTAAAGTTGTGGGGGGATTTCCCCCCCCCCTTTTGTGTTAATTACCGGGGGGAGAAAGTGGTTGGCAAGAGTGACCTTAATTTTTTTTATAAATAAAAAAATTCACACACAAAAAAACGTGTAGTTTATCTCGGGGTGTCATCACGAGATAAACCGTTTTAATGGCCACAATTTGTTGTAATCATATTTTCGTTAAGGTGCGACTTGGACCCGTATAGGTTTAATGCAAAGTGTTGGGGACATTTTAGTCCCCCCCGCCCCGCCAAACGCCGCCCATTCCCTTCCGCTAATGCAAATAAGCGAACGTGCTTAAATGTTGGAAGCGGAGGTCTGTGGTAATAATTTAAACCTTAACTCAATACTGTCCAAAGGTCAACTTCGCAAGGCAGCAGGTGCACGGTTTATTAAATTTTACGAGTGATCCATCATTATTTTGAGGCATCTTAAAATTTATTTTCATTAAACCCGGAGAACATTGCCATTTATGTGAGTTATTTCATATACAGCCCCTGTTGCACATCCCTCTTTATAAGAGCACATTACTTCTAAAATGAATTAGGAGATTTTTTTAATAAAAAAAGTACTACTGAAAAAACACACACTGTCGTATGGAACAGCCTGTGGTGTATTTTAATAATGAAATGCTGACATTTATTAACGTGCAATAAACGAGAATACCAATATTTTGCATAATACACACTGGTTCACGTATCCCTTATAGGACCTACTTTACATGAATTCTGACATTTACTGGTATTAATAATTTTTAATAAATGTGATGTTGCCCATAGGGTAATGAAGTGAATGGCATGATGAATCTCATAATACAATTCAATATTAGTCGACAAAGACTAGCCAATAAGATGGTGTTTTATGCTGACGGGCTATCAAATTAATAAACTGTATGATATGGTGCGTGGAAATGCGTCAGAGTTTTAATGTACTGCCTTCATAGCTGTGTAACTTCACAACGCCACGGAGGGATTCCACACTGTCAACAGTTTACCTAAAGTTCAATCATTGACGTTTAAAAAAAATCGGTAACCGCGTATGAAACAATTAACTTGGTGATGAAAAGCAACACCAAATCTACGTAAAGGACAAGACGGGTTTAACATTTACGTACAAGACTAGATATAACATATGGATCGGAAACATGGAAATGAACAATGACATTGAGGCAGAGGTTGTAACGTAAACAAATAGACAGAACGAGGAAAACATGGATCAGAGGAGAAATGGCAACGATGGACATCGATGACCGTGAAGAAACGTAAGTGGACGTGGAGAGGAGATGTTGCGAGATGGATGGGTTTATAGATGATGGTCGAAAACAGGTGATGGAGTGACACCTAGGGAAGGGATCACGCTAGGGAGATGGAGCCAAGTGGACTGAGTCGTATTTGGGTGCGAGTTGGATTATGGCATCGTGAAACCGTGGGCAGTGATGAACACGTGGGCAGGCAAGTATTCAACCGGCAGTGGATAGAACATGGCTGACGAATGTTCATTAATGTGCACGCTAGTGCGTTGGTTTCATGAGCTCAACATACAATACGTGCACATGGCACATTCAACAAAAGTCTCAACTAGGTATGATGTGAATCGACTGGAATGCAATTGTGGTCACAAGATGTAAAACGCGCAGCTAAAGGACGACATTTGAAACTTATGGCAGGACCCCGGGGTCCCATAAGCCCCCGGCTCTCGCATAAACATTATATTTATTCTATTATAATGTAAACAAAAACTTTGCTCTTTTTCATCAATGGGTTTGAAGGATGGTGACAAGTGTTGTCTTGTTAAACTATGCCTTTAAAACTGAAAACTACTTACCTGCAGTACCTATCGAAAAATAATTTACACCCCTCTGTCAATCATCGTGTTTCTCAGTGTAGATTTGTGAACACACTTTGTAAACAGTACATAAATAGTACGCGTTTTCAATGCAGTGTTCATATTGTAAAAAGCGTTTATACCAATGCTACTCTACAGAGTAGTGGGTCGCCGCTCCTCTTATCCGCATTGATACGAGCGGTATGTGGGGACTACGGCTTAACCGCAAAAAAACCTATCTGCACAGATGCATACGGACAAGAGAAGTATTATCAAACGGGAATAATTAACGGTGCAACGCATCTCATCTGTTAAATATCTGCAGGTAATAGGATTGTCATCGATTGATCCTGGCTGCAGACATTGGTAGGTCACAAATAATAATGAAGATAAGAGAGCAGTTTCACTGTATTATGCATACCGTGGTGACAACTAAAGGACTTAAGTCGTGTCGGCAGTTTGAGCAGCTTTGGATAAGACTTGTAATTCTGCCCATACCCGAGCATGGAGTGCATTCGCTTGTTCAGCTCTTCTGTGCATTCGTCCTCGCTGCTGCGCTTGGACACGACAACAGAATGATCCGCGCCTAGGTGGGTCGCGGCGTTAAATGTGCGCGATGGGACGGAGTCGCCAAAAATGTATTCATTACGACAGCCGATAGTCAAAACAACTTCAACAGACTGGTGGCCAAGCGATGGAACACATCCGAGACAGCATCCTCCACCGAGGAGACTGGAGCGATTCAATCAGCTTCGTGCGTCACACTGTTGCACCACGGTACGCTCGTGAAAGTTCCATTGCTCGTCTCTCATCGAAGAGGCATCAATTCACGTGGGGCAGACTCGCGACACGCGGTCCATGTGCGCATCTACACGGTCTACATGTGATGAACTTATTGGCGGTACACCGACGTACGGTATTTATACATGTAGGAACAACAGGTTCCACACTGCCCACCAGGGATTATTTGTCTGTCGTGCATCGGAATTCCGCCCACCCATGCACCTCCCCCCCGAACGCCGAGCAAAGCCGCGATTGGTTGAGGATGTTGGGGGGGGGGGGGGTGTAAACACGCCCACTCATGCATTCCCCCCCCCCCACCGACCGCCGAGCAGGGCCACGATTGGTTGAGGATGTTGGGGAGGGTGGGGGGCAGGTAACCACGCCCACTCATCCGAACTTCCCCCCCCCCCCCCAAACTGCCGAGCGGGGCCGCCATTGGTAGAGGTGGGTTGTAAACACGCCCACTCATGCAATCCCCTCCCCACCGAACACCGAGCAACGCCGCGATTGGTTGACGATGTCGGGGAGGGTGGGGGGGAAGGGTAAACATGCCCACTCATCCAACTGCTCCCCCCCCCCCCGAACGTGGCGCTGTCCAACCAAGTTCCTACCTGCCCACTCCGAAGGAACGTGTTATATTTTTTAAAAATCCGCAATAATTATTTGGTTTCACACGATTCGTAACCGCGTTCCCCAAATCTTGTGGGGTGCGTCAAAATCAGTTCACGTGATGACGAAGCAGTCGGAAGACGAATGTTACGAGTGGCACGAAGCTTCACAGTCGGTTTGCCGTACAGCACCCAGCCTGATGATGATTGGCTCCGTGTTGCAGTGACAGATTTGACTCCTCGTGCCCTCGATTTGGTCGAACGGTTCCTCGATTCAACGAACACAAACCAACAGTCAATATCGACCTCTTTTTTTTCAAGTCTCAGTAGACTGAATAAACCTTCGAAGTGCGTCAAACTTGACATGGTCAATTAAAAACTGATCAACTTGACATGGTCAATTAAAAACTGATCAACTGATTTGCGGATTCAAATTTAGATTTTTAGACTGTTTTATGAGGACCGGTGTGTTCTTCGGCACCGGTGTACTGCCAACACGTCCATATACAGGCCTGATTGGCCGATCAACACCCAGCAGGTATTTTAACTCATAAGACCCACGATTGCAAGCTGCTCACTCTAGCATTGAGGCCGCCTGGCTGTGTTTGGTTAGGCTCCATACATATTACATGGAAACCAATAGACACAGTGGTTTACCAAGATGCATGTGGCTTGTTTTTTTTTAAGAATTAGTAAACTGTGAAGGTTGCCTTTGGGGTGACTTGCTTTGGCTATGAATGAGAAAGGACGGAGGAACTGTTTTCAGCCAACGGTTAATTCATCTCCGTGAGTGGAACGCTCAAGATTCAGTGAGACTAAATATATTACAATATTGGTGTCCAATTTCAGCTTCATGACACTAATAGTCATTTCAATGTTCAGTCCAGCATGTTTTTGCAATCCACTGCTGGACGAGGGCCTACCCATGCCATGAGGGTAATGAGGGCCATTTGACTAAACTTCACCACGCTGATCAGTTCTGGGTTGTTGAAAGCGAAGAGATCGTAAACATTGGGAGCGTATCTTCTTGGTTCTTTCGCTAAGGTCACGTAGAAGGGAAATAATATAATAAAAATAAAACATAATAAAATAATTCTCACGACGTTTCGGCCACAACGCAAGCAGCCGTCCTCAGGTGAAGAACAGGTCTGTCGGAAAGACAGCGTCTGAATGTCTTTCCAACAGACCTGTTCTTCACCTTGCGGACGGCTGCTTGCGTTGTGGCCGAAACGTCGTGAGAATTATTTTATTATGTTTTATTTTTATTATATTATTATTTCCCTTCTACGTGACTTTACCGAAAGAACCAAGAAGATGAATCCCTGCAGTCACGAAAGCTTTAAATCGAAATTTGGAGCGTAGTCCATCACAGCAACGCACTTTTGCTGCACTCTCCTCCACTGGCGACACAACCCCGAAGCAGCCTATACCACCTGTTTAATGCAAGGTGGCTTGCCCATCGAAGAAGGCATTATCAACCTTGCTTAGCCGCTGAGATCTGGAGGCAGCAATAGACGGTGTACAGTAGTGCCGTGTCGCGTGGACCAGTCGTCTGTAGGTGAAAAAACAATTTGCTAATGTTCGCAAGACTGGACGACCTCTTAATTATGTATGACGTGGCACAATGGCAGTGCGGGATTCTTTTCCCTACCTCTCAGACCCGATGAATATTACCTTACGTCGCAAAGTGTATACCGCCGGGCGATTGCAGTAATGCGTTGAGACCATGGGGCGCGAGCACATGGCGACAGTGCACGCGGACTTGCATGTGCGTGGTCTCATCATCGTAAGAGGGTGAAGACCGTCAAACAATTCCAGTTCAATAATAATAATGATGTGCATGTATATGTACAGGTAGTGCTACAACTATTAAAACGATACTATTTTTTTAAATTTTACCAGGTAAGACCCACTGGGACTATATAGAGCTTTTTCAGAAGCGACCTGGCCACACATGATAGCCCAATGAAATGGCTTATTGCGTGGAAATTTTTCGCAGCTAAATAACTCTCAACACGTATTTATAAATGTGGAGGTAAAAACCGGAGGACCCGGAAAAAATCCACGTGACCACAGAGAGAACTATGCTAACTGGAAATATACAGCAGCAGGCGTCAGGGTCGGGATCAAACCCACGACCTCCTGTAGACCGTGCAAGGTAGTTAACATATCCTAGCCACCGCAACGCTCTTATGTTATATTTAAACATCTCTATATATATAAAAAAGGGAAATTTGTGATTATGTGTCTGTTCAAAATGTTTAGCGTACTTCCCGACATGCAACAAACTTGAAATTTGCCATGTGGGTACTTTCCAGACTGTACACCATGCAACAATTATAAAAATAGACTTTTTTGGGGGGGGGGGGGGGCGCGCAATAATGCAGTTATTTTGCACGGCAAGTGAACTGTGACGTCACATCTGTCATGTGACCCGTATGCGGAAGCGTAACGGAGTGTGCCTTCTCATGTCACCCCCCCCAACCCTCAGTGGGTAAAGTGCCATACCAATGTGTTGCAGGTCTAAGGCGTTCTTCGCGCAGCATTGCTTTATTATTTCAGTCGTTTATTGCCGTACGCACCCTGAAAGTTGTGTGTGTCTGCTGCAAACGTGTGTGTGTGTGGGGGTAGCGGTAGTGTAGCGTCGCTCCTCCGCCCTCCGTTGTTGGAGGGCGACTGTGACGCTCACAACAACGAGCGGAGCGCCGGGTGGCCAAAGCGCAGCAAGTTGGCACAGTAGGGGGCACAGGTGGTGCATCAGCCAGTCATCTGGGTCATCTCAGTCGGTCGAACCGTGGTACCTGCTGGGTCTGCCCTGTGACCTCCTACCAGCGGGCGTTCCACACTTCACGTGGCCTCTAGGTGCACATGGCCTGGCACAAGCGTCGTGGTGACGTCACCGCCACTTAGTGGCGAATGGCGGTTGTTGTTGTAGCGGTAGTGCAGCGGTTAGCGTGCTGTGCTCCGGACCCGGTCACCCGAGTTCGATTCCTGCTCATGGCCACCACCGGTGACAGTTATTTGAACCGGTCCTGGGCCTCCCCTAGGTCGATTCAGCCTCAAACGAGTAACTGGTGTGGTGTGTGAACATCGCCACTAGGAAGACAAAGGCGGCCGGGCGTGGTGAATCCAAGTCCCCGGCAAAGCCGGGTAGTATAGCTAGTTGTATATATAATTAATTATATATTATTCATTGTATATATAATTAATTATAATACAATGTGTTACTGGCCTGTTGGCTCAGCGGGAGAGCAAGCGGCTCACAATTGGAAGGTTGTAAATCTTGGTTGGGCATTGACTCAGCCCATCATCCCCTCCAGGGTTAATAAAATACGTACCACTTTGTGGCGAAGTCTACAGTAGTCGTCCTACGAACAGAGAGTAGCCCCCACCATAGGAATGAGGAAATCCCACCAATGGCTCAGGGCAGTAAACAGGAGATGAACACTCAGAAAGTAAAATAGGAGATTTTGACACGCTGCTTCAATGGCAGCGTGTCAAAGCCTCCAAATTACTCGATGGCAGCATGTCAAAACGTGGGCGTTCTCACTGAAGCTCTTTCCATTCTTTAAAAGGCTTAATCCCTGGATGAATAAGTACCACGCACGAGGTCCGGCATGGTTGTCCTCCATCCAATGCGATGGTTCCTCCACCACCGCTGTTAAGCAGGCTTGGTAGACCCGGAATGTGCCTGGGCTTTTCCAGACGGATATAACAATATTTAATGCAGGCATAGCTTCGGTTGGGCTTTCCCAACAAAAACACATTATTGTTGTAGTTTTCCTCGTTTTTTTCTTTTGTTAAAATGATACAACTCTGAGTTGAACTAAGCAAGACATGTGATATCCCACCTCTTTGCAATGGCGGCCCAGGTGAAAGTTGTGCAGCTTATAGGATGCTATTAGCATGAATGGTGCTATATAAAATGAAGGTACAGGGACGCCTCTACTTACGAACATTCGTAATAAGATCGTTCCGAGATACGAACAAACCCATCCGCATGTCCTGTTAAGTTCAACTGCCGCGCAATATATGGCGGTGGTGGCATCTACATCTGCAGAACGTGAAGAACCAGTGGCATCTCCATCTACAGGAGATGATACAACTTCTAAAGCCATTCCCTGTGTTTAGCGTGCATGCCGTACAACAGTAGCACTTACGAACAAATCGACTTACGAACATACCTCTCGAACCTAACTCATTCGTAAGTAGAGTAGTCCCTATTATTAGCTTGCTTTTGATACAGACCCACACAGAGACAGCTTAAGTATCCCTCTGGGTGCCGAATCTGCCTGGCAGGGCTGCCTGGTAGCCCGCGCTGAGTTTGCAAGCCCAATTCATGATCTAAGCCAGCTCACTTCCTCCTGGTCGTGGAAACGTTGGCATGACAGCAAAAATACAGTTTTGTCGTTAAATGCACCAGACAGAAGCATAAAGATGAGCAATAGTCTATACGTGTTGTGTACAATCAATGTTGTGGCCAAGATGCCAAGTGCTGGATTGCCTTCGAACAGTTTGGCCAGGAAGTATGGCAGCTACACAAGACACCTGGCTAAGGCAAGCATACACATGGTGACAATCGAACTCACAACTTCCAGTTTGTGAGGAACATACTTTCCAGCCACTGAGCTCTTCAATACACTCTATATAATCAGCTTGTCTCAATCACGGATTCTCATTGTAAAGGGCTTTATACAGCTTATCAAAATAAATATATTGCGGTTTTGGAAGCAATGTGACCTTGACCTTTAACCTCATGACCCAAAAAGCAATCCCATGCAATTTATTGTGGTCTTGGACCATCCCTGAAAATGTTGTCAAGATTGATCAAATAGGACAAGAAATATCGTCGGAAGGACAAGTCTGATGGGCGTTTTTGCTCACCGGGGAATATGACAATCAAATAATTACAGTATAAGAATAATCCATTTATTTAAAAAGCATGCACGTAAAAATTATGATGGATGCCCAACAATGTATTTACAATCCATCCATCCATCTATGCAACTGCTTGACATTTTAGTTATGTATTTAATAAAAAAGTGAAATGGAGAAATAAACAGCGATCATTGCACAGCTACATTGCTGAGAAACGTGCTAATTTAAACATTTGCTTATTGTGCAACTGCACTCCAATATGTTCCTCCTAAAGAAAAGAAATAATGTACAGTTGCAATGAATGTGCCAGCCATGTGTGAGTAAGCGGAACAGAGCAGTATATTAAAAACAAAAGGCGTGCCCTTTAAGCGGCGTACACATGCCATCCTCCTCGACAAACTTCAGATAGTTTTTTTTCATTTTGAGATTTCAAGCAGCACCACCGTATTTACGTCCACAACCTCTCTGGATGGCCCCAGCTGGTGCAATCTGATGGACACATTTTTGATCTGCAGCTATGGAATCCCTCAAGGCTCAGTAATTGGACCTCTCCCACTCGTGATATAGATTAATAAACTGCACAGAGCCCTGGCGAACTGTAATGTCATGAAGCACAGATGCCACGGCCATTTCCATCGGAGCATCTTTGCCATCGGAATTTGGAAATTTCACCGAAAGGAAAACTGTGTTTTTGTTTTTCAGTAAACAAGATTCGTTTAAATTCACCAAGGTTTGTTCATGGCAATTGATTCATATTACTAGCATGCACATTTCATTTTTGTTGTCGCAGTTTAGCCAACTAAAGCAATTCCACCACGCGACTACATGTTCTGGAAAACTCTCAGTTGTTACATTTTAGGTTCCTAAGCTGTTTGTCATGCCACTGTTTTGATATTGCTTGCTATGAAGCCCAACTCCTACAACCCAACCCTATCCTCCCACACAGCCTCCTTTTACAATGATCCTCATTGCTCGATATGCTATGCGGCATCAGCCCCAACCAGACCACCAGGCACTTTCAAGGGCCCCGCACTTTCAAGGGCACCGCACTTTCAAGGGCACCGCACTTTCAAGGCCCCGCACTTTCAAGGGCACCGCACTTTCAAGGGCCCCGCACTTTCAAGGGCCCCGCACTTTCAAGGGCACCGCACTTTCAAGGGCACCGCACTTTCAAGGGCACCGCACTTTCAAGGGCACCGCACTTTCAAGGGCACCGCACTTTCAAGGGCACCGCACTTTCAAGGGCACCGCACTTTCAAGGGCACCGCACTTTCAAGGGCACCGCACTTTCAAGGCCCCGCACTTTCAAGGGCACCGCACTTTCAAGGGCCCCGCACTAAATGCTTTCAAGCTATCAATTCAGGTTCAGTGATTCTGCACTTGCTCTATTACTATAGTACTCTACTGCCTTCAACTTTTATGAACGACTGGGTGTTAGCGATTTGTCGTAGTATCTGGCTGTTTAACAAATGAAAAAATGCAATTACTTTGCTATGCAAGTTACATTTTTTTATATTTTTGTTTCTTTTTAGGGCTCCTTCATAGCATATGCTACAGGCCCATCACTAGCTTCATCCGTCACTGCCATCAACACCTGCAAAACAAGTTTGCAGCAGTGTGCCATTCCCAAACCCCAACACATCCACAGGTGTCAATTGCATCCATGACCACAAGCTAAGGCTTGTGGCACATTCACCTGTGTAACGGTGTTATGTAGTACAGTGTTGCGCATAATAATGTATATTTAGTCCGGTGCGGCAAAAAAAAAGTCCGAGGAAATTTCGGCATTTTCTTTTTTTTTTTATAAATTCCGTACACAATGCAGTGCCTACACAAATTAAATACACACGCATGTAAAGAAGTCAATAAGGGGACCACTGGGGAGTGGCGCCATGGCCGGTCGGTGCAGTGCACTGACGTGGGCTTCATTATCAGCCACGGCTGACATCAGTGGCGAAACGATATCTCAACATATCCTGGACTTTCCTTTACAAATGACCAGCGTAGTGAAGTATGGCCAAACAACCCCGCCCCCCCCCCAAAGGCCGACGCTGTGTGGGAAGGTGTCCATCCAGCTGTGGATTGACAAAGGGCTTCGGAATGGGTACAAAATAACCAATTACACTCTTAGGAAATGTAATCAAGCTATGTCTGTTTTCAGTGCTTTTTTGGCCACGTACTGAATTGTGGGGATGGAGTGGTGGTGTAGTGGTTGGAGCACTGAACTGTGAATCTGGTCACCTGAGTTTGATTCCTGGCCAGAGCTAACATCGGTGGTGCGCGGGCCAAGTGATATCTGAACCAGGCCCTGATCCTAACCCCAACCCCACCAGCTCCACCACCCCAACGACCCCCCTCACCCCCCCTTCGTCCAGTCGTGGATTGACAAAGCGTTGTAAAAAGTAAATAAATTACATTGTTAGGAAACGTAGTAAAGCTATGACAGTTATATTGCTTTCTTTGTTCTATGTTGATTGTAAGCGGTCCCATGATCTTTCATTTTGCCTTTTTTTCTTTTATTGGAGTAACGTACCTTCGTGTGGGTTTCTGAGCCTGGAGGGCACTGCTAGAGAATGTATAGAAGTTCAAAGTCTGCAACTGTACCGTTTACCGCAGAGCGCATCTACGGCTACGGGAAAATGAAAGTTTTGACTAATGTGAGCACATTTGAAAAGAACGTATGCGGACTAAAACGTTGTCCTGAAGAAATGTATCGCATAAATAGTCATTTCTATTGCAGATAAAGGTTCATGTTACCTTTGCAGCCAGTTATGTTCATAGCATGGATTTCTTTGCCATTTTCACGCAATTTGACATTACAGTATAACCCACGAGTAAAATTGAAAGAGGGCTACATTGAATGTAATGAAAAAGACAAATCAGCTGAAGATTACCCTCAGAAGTATTCGTACGGACGTGGGCACGCTGCATTTACTTGTGCGATCCCTTCATTGTGTTGGTCTCAATTCCCTGAACGTTGTGCTTACTGATGATGATGAGAAAAAAAGAACACAAGGCCATTCCACTCTGCGCTCCTACATGTGTGGAATGAAAATGACGATGTGTCGTGCAGAAAATATATCGCCTTCCCTCTTGAGAGCGGGGTAGCAGGGCTTATAAAGAAATCACTGCAGATGTCATTAGACAGTGACATCTGTGGTGCGGTAATTGCAGAATGGAATGTAGCAGTTCAGCGTTTTGCTTATTGCCCCAGAAATGGAACCCATTATGCCGCCGCTTGGAAAAAAAAGAGGGATCAGTTTACATTGCGCGAGCGTTGATTGACAAAGGTTGATTCTACCGGGCGACACCACAACGTCGAAGAACCTTTGGCTTGTCAAGAGAGGCGCGCGCAATCCAGATTTCGGATGGGAAACGAACGGTCCGAGGAAGCACGGAGTGCAACAGGAAAGGGCGCGCTGACGCTACGCAGGAGACATACGTTGCTGGGACTGGGGATTATAGCAGAAGAAAGAGCCTAATTAGTCGTGGTGTGGACCAGCTGGATGCTGAGTGATTGCTGTGTAAGGCGTATGGCTCGCGCACGTGCGACGAGGGCTCCCTTACAGCGGCAATGCGAAGGCCGTCTCACCTCGTACCCAAAGCAGGGGCCCTGGGACTGGTCTTTTTAATTAGCAGTGCTTTTGAGTAAAACTTGCAACCGGGTTCAGCACGGTGGGTTTAATTTTCGGTCTTAAATTGTTTTTTTTACGGCCTGCTTCAAATGTCACGGTCATTTGAAATACACAGTGGGCATTTTGGCTCAATTAGTGCCTAAATCTTCCAAGAATAATGGGAAACTCTGCAGACTGCTTCTTGTGCTCGTTTTAATTCAAAAAGTATTAACTTTGTTAAATGTTGGTCTTTTGAACAAATTACAATGACTCGCGGTATATATTTCCAAAGGAGTTGTAAACTATGTCAGGGAGAGCCCAATTAAGGGGCCTAAGCCATTCACTGTATTGTTACACAGCACATTATAGGCCTACCACTGGCCTATACAAAATGTATGAGTTGTGTTGCCTCGTTTTTTGTTACAGTATTTATTCTTCTCTGGCTTTTTGTTCCTCTGACTGTTTGTTATTCCGTCTCAAAGTATGAATGGTGTGTCTAATTAGTACGTTCGCTCGTTTTTTTTATCATTCATTAAGTTTTTTTTCTCTCCAATTTCACTGGTTAAAATAAACCAGGGCAAGGTAAAAGAAAATATGATGGAAAGTTTGTAAGAAAGAGCGTACTGCAGTAATGGTGAAGATCAATGTAATCAAAAGTAGCAAGGAAAACCATCACATTACAAGTGGAAAAGTTGTGTAAAAACTGTTGCATGCCTTGTTTAATGTTAGGCCAAGTTTTATTCATTCAATCCGACTCCCAAACTACGTGAAGCAAATTAATGAGCAAGTAGGCAGGAGCATTCTAAAGAGCTTGTTTAAGTCTTTGTAAAGCATGCGCTGACAGTTTTGACCGAAACAACATACATTTTGTGCGTGTTTTTACGTAACACAGATAAACATCGCCGATGTTGGTATGAAAATGCCATGTTTTTTTTAAGCAACAGAGATAAACAACATACCTTGAATTGATTACTCTTCATGCGTAAACTTTTATTTGTATTATTGTTCTGGCCGTGCTGTACTGCACTGCACATTACGAGTAATCTTTATGGATATTTTAATGTGTGCAGTGCATTCAGTAGTTAATCATTTGATTTAAAAAGAGGGCAACCAGAATTTGCCATATACTCAAACCCCCTCATATGTAGCATTATGTGGGACAAATATTGCAGATCCTATTATCCATGAATTGACCCAATTTATCCGCATTACATTGCAAACAAACGCTAATAATACTTTTGGATGAATTTACAGATAAACTCGACGGAAGCGCAAAAAGATTGCAGATAATAGGAGTCACGATGTAAAAATGTTGAAGTGAATTCTAGGGGAAAACAAGGGCCGTTCAAGACCCATGAATCACCCTCGGTTAAGAGGAAGAGTTTGCTAATCAACTCCTCTTATTAACGAAGAATGTGTAAATAGGAAGCTGTTACGCAATGCAGGATGAGGAAATCTGTGGACAATAATAAGACTATGGCCGTGGATGATAAGATACTTTTTGCAGACCCTCTAGGTCCCACGTAATTATACAAGTCAGCAGTAAATCGGGTTATGGATAAGAGTTCGGAACATTCGAAACAGCACCAACCTTAAGTTCAGCTGTTACAGTATGCGTTCTATATAACTGTTTGACCTTGGTGGGTAAGATCCTCAACATTGTTTAACCATGACTTAAAGTCTTCATTTGAAGCTTTCGTGACTGCAGGAATCCATACTCTCTGATTATTTCGGTAAAGTCCCGTAGATAGAACCCCCCCCTCTCTTTTTTAACGATCAGTGGAAACAAGAAGATGCTCCGTGTATTCGGCACTTTGCTTCGTTCATCATTTCGTTATTTTTTTTATTTAAATTTTTTAATTTTGCTTTATGTAAACCCCCACCTCTCGCTCACTCACTCTCTCTCTCTCGCTCTCTCTCTCGTTCTGCACGCAGCCCTTCTCGCAGTCCGACGGCCTCCAACGGGTCCCTATATAAAGCCACAACAGCAGATAATTTTCTCACCTGAAGACGGACGCTTGTGTTGCGACCGAAACGTCGTGTTTTCTTTTATAATTTTTCTATCTACGTGACTTTACCGAAAGAATCAGAGTGCATGACTTAAAGCTTTCGTGACTGCAGGAATTCATATTATTGGGTCGTTCGGTAAAGTCACGTAGATAGTTTAAAACAAATTACAAAAAACTACGACGCTTCGATCGCAACGCCAGCGATCGTCATCCGGTGGGGGTTTAACCATATATTGTGTACTACTGTATAGTATGCAGTGTACTACTGTATAGTATACACTGTTTGCAGTGTACCGTAGTAGCAGGAAATGTCCTTCCCCCCCTATACCTCCGTAACTAAGTCTCCCATAACCTCCATAACAACTTTGCAATGAGAATAATTTTCCCGATAACTTAGCGCGTGGAATGTTTACAGAGATAATATCAGGGCAAAATGCTGATTGCATTGAGCCAAGCAAAACAACTGTCCATTTCCAAGTGAGTATTTTTTCGGGTTTTTTTTGTTTGTTTGTTCATTCGACTTAAATGTGCACGTTAGTGACCCTCAATTACAACGTGTTGCTTCGGTGGATACAGGCGGTTGGATGGAGGCCAACGCTGCTTGCATACATGGCACAATGCACAATTAATGTGCGTCACATGCATTACCCTGGCCAGTATGGCACATCAATGGAATTTACCATCATATAGCCTCACTCCCCTCCGGCCCCGCCTTCCACATTTCCCATATAAATTCATCACTGGTATGCCGCAAGTCAAATCATGAAGCGATAAACATCACATTTACGTTCACTACTTTATTTTATTTCAGCCCCTAAATGTAGAGAGGCAGGGCCCGAGGGCAATGGTAGACACGACATAAAAGGAACTTTTACCATATATGAATTACATACTAAAAATATATATAAAACCCGCACTTGCTTTAATATCACTCCTGTAATTATTTACAACATGTCTATTCACATTAGCCACTGTTTAGAAAACGACAGACCCAAGAGACAAGGTATACCATTAAGGTTTCATGCTTATTTGTGTTTATAGTACGGAACCAGACTGGAACAAGCTCACACTATATATAGTTGTCAAAAGTTTCTGACAAGTCACTTTTTTTCTTCCACCGTGACCCCCTGTTCATGGTGGCGTGGTCGCAGCGGGCCTATCTTTGCTACTACATCCAATCAGAAAAAAATAAGTAATTTTTTAGTTTGGCACTCACAACCATCTGACAGTTTGGGTGGCCAACTTGGTTTGGGTGGCCAATCCACTCCTCTTGTACTCTGCACACGTATTTTGGGTAAGAGGTCACCCTGGTGAAACAGCACACCATTTATGGGCATAAACAATCCTCGCAATAGCACTCGAACGGAGCGTGGGCTGTTTGATATATATACATAAGAGCTGGCTTTAATAGCTCTCCTCGTTCATATCAACGTCCTGTAAGTATTAAATATATCGCGGTGTTTACATGTAGATAGTGCTTGCTTGCGTCCATTAAAGGAACGGGGTTCGTTCGTATCAAAAAACGTTGGTCGTAACAAATGAGGTGGACCACTTTAAAAATGATTTTTTTCACCGCAGATTATGCTTTTCACATTCACAAGCCACGCAAAAATGTGTCCATTTGGTAAGGTAAGATTGTGGTTCCAAAACGTAGCCACAACCCGCATGTCCCTTGTAGAGGCTTAGCCCAGTTGCATCATTGCTCACTCGGAGTTGTTTCAGCCTGGCGTGTTATTTAAACACTGAGAATACGATTTCTACCGGCTTGACTGCGGGCAATATTCTAACTTGCTCGATCTTACTAAATGTCAAACATGCCATGCAAAGATCCTGATGAAATCAGTTTCACTGTTTGAAATTTACATTTGATTGCCAAAACAGCACACTAATAACCGTGTTCCACTATGTTTACGCACGAGTCTTGTATCATTTGTCTGTGAAACTAAATATTGCCCTTCTATGTGACATGCGGTACCGAGATATATTGCTGCATATATGATGTGTTTTTATTTTCTTCCAAACTTGGGACTGCCGAAAAAAAAAAAATTCCTTCAAAATGTATCCTTTCCCCGAAATTAAGACAAAAACACCTAAAATTGTTTTAAAAAATGGGTAAATAGAATTTTGTATGTATTTAACAAAAAAAGTAAGAATTAAACTGAAGGCAGTTGTCTTCTTGGTTCTTTCGGTAAAGTCACGTAGAAGGGAAATAATAAAATAATAAAAATAAAACATAATAAAATAATTCTCACGACGTTTCATTCAGACGCTGTCTTTCCGCCAGACCTGTTCTTCACCTGAGGACGGCTGCTTGCGTTGTGGCCGAAACGTCGTGAGAATTGTATTATTATGTTTTATTTTTATTATTTTATTATTTCCCTTCTACGTAACTTTACCGAAAGAACCAAAAAGATGAATCCCTGCAGTCACGAAAGCTTTAAATCGAAATTTAAAGGCAGTTTGATAGACACGAGTACTTGTGATGTTACGGACTTCATGGGAGGATGGGTGGGTAAATATTTAAACGACTCATTTGGGTCAGACATCGCAGCGCAGCTTAAACCAGACAGTGTTGAGTCTGCACCGCAGCTTGACAGGGATCCAGTGGGAAGTTTTGGGCAGCGAGGTGTTTGGTCAGCCACGAGGAGGGAAAGCAAAACAAGCCTTTTAAGATATGCTTCGCAGCCAAAACACACGCATCTGCGATTGAAGCCAAGATGAAGACAGAACTAATGAGGCAAATGAGGTCAATCATCCTAACATCTTTATATAAACATTAAAAAAGAGGCTTTGCGTGCATTGATTTACAATATTGCTGATTGGAGAGCACCACTTTAGCATCGTTTGCTTTAGATGTTCTTGAGGAATCGGGAATGCATTGAGCTCAAAGGGCAACAATAAGATACTATGCAATGCAAACTGTGTGACCATGGGTGGGCAGAGGGGTGGGCAGGGGGGGTCACGCCTGTGCCTTACAGCAAGAAGTGCCTGGGTTCCATTCCCGACTCGGATTCCTTTCTGTGTTGCGTTTGTATGTTCTCTGCATGGGTTAGTTCCCTCTGAGCACTGCAGTTGCCTCCCATAGCTATAACATAAATACAATGTAACTGGTATCGCCCAAATATCCCAATGCTGAAAACACTACCTGCAAAATTACTCAATTGGGATTACACGTAACAACATTGCCCCCTTTTGCAAAAAAAATACAACTTGGCAGGACCATCCTGAAAAGCAGTTTTGACAATGAGACCTTCCTGGGTAAACAAAAAGCGTAAGCATAACAATTATCAGTGGCCTCGCTGGAGGCTGGGTTGTTACTCATATGCATTTTGCAGACAAACACTTTCGTTTCAATACCCTAATCACCACACCTGCTCACACATCGCAGTTAGAGGAACAATGCATATGAAACAGAACAAAACTGCATTTATTCAGCAGCATCATTGTTGCAGGATGGTGTTTTAATGACAACAGATGGGATGGGACCCCAACGCGAATTCAGTAGAAAAAAAATCTATCAAGTTAGATCTGCTACAACTTTGACGTATGTAAGATATTTCATAGACCGTACTGGACTCTTTGGCATTAACTATATCAATATTTCCCACAATCCTGGTTATCATAATTCGCTATATTGCAGGGATAGTAAAAACTTTGAAAACAGAATGTTTTTTTACAAATCAGAGGCTTATTTATTATTTTATATAGTTACCCACAGCACCAATGATATTATATTATGTGATGAGTAAATTTTAATGGGGTTCAAGCTAAGCCTAACACTACTGTACATTGATCGAAATCTAGTATATATTAGCTAATTTAATTGCCAAAACGTTAACTATCTTTAATTGTAATGACACAATATGAAATGAAGTTCGGAAAATCATCTGTACATTTGCATTTGTATATATATAATCAATAAGCAGACAACGTCTCTTTGATACATCTGTCAGACACATTGCGTATTTTTTTGCTATTTAAATCCTCCAAAAAACTATGCTTATAAATATTTTGATAAGCATTTGTACACGTGTAAAACCAGTGGCGAGCTTCGTCAGCTTTTATCAGTTAGAGAATGACACCCTACAAGAGGCAACTTGCTTGGTTCGCTTAGGATCGTATTCATCTTGTTTGTAGGCCGTTGGGGCCTGAAGATTTCCTGCACTGACATTGCCTTACAGTGTCCTCTCCACTTCTCCCTGAAGATGGGGATCATATATTTCTAAGACTTCTCACTGCCCACCTGTTATGTGTGTTCGTGTTACCATAAACACAACTAATACCATCATCGAGGCGAAATGGACATGAGTATTTCGAATCCAGATGTGATTACTAAAACCAAATGCTGGGGGAAAAAGTTCATCAAGGGCCAGAAACAGATCGGACGAGGTCTGCGAGTGAACCAACTCAACATTGGACTCTCAAGACTTAACTGTGACTTCATGGCCAGACACCCAAAAGGAAAACAACAGCGACGATGTCGCCTGCAGGAGACACACATTGATGACAGTATGCAGATGGCAAGTTACAGAACAAATTATTACTTCTCTTTGTTGCTGCTATCTACACACCCTAAACATGGCCCTCGCCACCTTCATGGAGCAAGGCCTCGCGGACCATGCTTGCGAATCCGACCACCAGAAGTGACGACACATCGACAATAACCGTCACAGTCGGTCGTGTGATGGTCATCAAGGTGTACAAGGCCCTGAAACATATTCCTGCGGAGGGAGCTGGTAGGAACGTTGGGTTGCTCGGTCAATGGCCAGGGTCAATGGCGGCGTGGTGTATCCCGCAAATATGCCAGACTGTGAGGGCGGGCACAAGCCGGTGTGAGTAGGTTAAACGTTGAGTTTTATAAGGGCACCACGGGGTGGCCAGCCCCTCCCCACCCAGCCCCTCCCCACCTTCCCCTCCCCACCCAGCCCTTCCCTCCCCACCCAGCCCCTCCCTGCACGACGGACATAATAATCCCCTGTGGGCTGGTGTAACCAGGAGGTTCCTACCAGTATAAGAAATGACCATCTCCACCTCTGGCAGCAGCCACTTACCCAGCTATGCAAATGGGAGACTTCAACAGCTCGCCACACACCGTTAGGCTACTCAGCCAATGATGGAAGCCGGAGAGAAACTGCAGAGATGGTCGTTGGCGCAGGATACATTTGGATTGATTGATGTTCCTTAGAGGCAACACAATTTTTACACTCAAGTTTAGTTTATATGATATTGTCTGTACGATAATGAGTTACTCCCCCCTACGGAGAGATGGACAGAGCTAATGTATTCACGTCTTCAACTTTAATCGGAATGCATCAAAATATTCACTTGAAGTTCAAATTCAGTGTTACAGTGGTGGGGGTGGGGGGGTTATCAAATAATACATTAACAGTGAGGCCAGCGTGTAAGGGAGCAACACCACCGTTGCAACGATCGTTCCAAACCAATAAAAAAAAATACAGCAGCCTTTTGGGTTTAAAGCATACGGGAGAAAAAATAAAACCCAACATAAATAATGCACCGTTGTACATTAAATACTTCTGCAACTAAGGTTAAACGACAGAATGGTAGGAGACACAAGGTTGACGCAATATAAAGTTATTGTTTTGTAGAGTTTTCACTGGAGCCCACCCTGGCCGAGTATTGTTGGACGCATTGGTATGGGTTTTGCACTCTGCCCAAACCTTGACCTTAGTGCCCTCAACAACACACAAAAAGCTGTTCCACATGATGTCGGCTAAGTCAGTAATTAAGGCAGCAGGGTCCGTGATTGGGTATGCTCAATTGACTTGCAAAATACTCACTTCAATATTTCAGCTCATTAAAACTTTCGCAGAAACTTTGTGCTCAAGGTCGGTGGAACATACCTCTGCAACAGCCCAGATTCCAGTGATGCAGTCGGATCAGGTTGCCTTACGTAATCAGTGCTGACTGTCTGGGTCTAATGGTAAATGATTGGAACAATGCAGCATTAAGTAATGCACTGATTTTTTTGTTACTGCTGATTTATACGTGTAGGTGTGCTGCTGTCGATTCCACCGAAAATGCTGGATACATTTAACAAGAAGCAGGCACAATGTGTTTTTTTTCACTGAAACACAAAATCTGGTGACTGCATTTGGCTAGTTGCGTTAACAGACGCATATTTTAGTAATGAATTGGCATTAAAATCTATTTAAATATATCTGGTATGTTTCATATATTTAAAAAAACATTTTAAACAAGGATCTGGTTTTGGTTATCATGTTGCTTATGATGTTATGATTTGCATTGCCGAAGGGTTTTATTGTTCTTTTGGTGTTGGCTGTTTTAAATATACTTAAAATGTCCGGGTCACAGTAATACGTCCTTATAACTTTTACAAGCCATTAAAATTGTAAAAAAAGAAATAAACAAGTCATGCTCTTAGAAAATAAAAAGGCCTGAATTTAATGCAAATTGCACCTAATGTCAAACTCAGAGACAAGATGTTTTTTTTGTTGTAAAACGACCTAAAAGCACGAGAGGAAAAAAAAATCCCGAGAAAAGTAATGAGCTGCTTTGATTTGAGTAACAGCGCAAAAAGGAAGACGGTATAGCCGAGCGTAATGTGCGTGGTGGGTATATCTTTCACCTGGGGCTTCATTAAAGTCTTGGTATGGAGCTGGCCACACGGCCCTTATACAAACACCAACTTCAAAAGGGTTTTCAGCCTAATGAATGTCAGACTGTAACTCATTAAACTAAATCAAGCTGGTCTCTGTTGGGTTCTTGTTAACACGTGCGGAATACTACTACACAATGCATGATGTTTTTGCAACGTGAATACTCGCACTTTTTATTTAAAGGTGTGCTGTGTAATTTTGGAGTCTTTAGCCATACGGGTTTTTTTTTTTGACAAGTAAAGTTTAGGTTGATTTTGTTTACTACCCAACGTTGTCGAATGTATGTGGCTGTTACTCGCTGCTTAAATAAACATGCTCCCATTTCTTACCGAAGCCTTGGTTGAATGTGGTGGGGAGGAGGAGGGGGGGCACGGGGAATCGATAAAACGATTGTTTTTATGCAAGATCACTTGCGGAATTCATCAACAACTTTAAATAGCTCCCTTGAGAGAATGGAAGCAAAAGGTGCATTTCTCACTTGAAGACTTACACAGATGCCTACAGCTGCTGTGCATTGGTTTGACTCTTGATGTTATTGCTCCACAAATCCTTCAAAGCATTCTTGCCTTGCAGGAAGCACATCAATTACACTGCCGTGTGACAAAATATCCCGTCACCAAGCGAGCGGGCGCCGATCTCCACTTTACACAGCAGCAGCAGCAGCAAAGTCGCACACGACTGCTGCTGCTGCCACAGGCCACGGGACACCATCCCAGCCAGCGTTCGCTAAGAGCGCGTGCGCGCAAAGCCTTAAGAAGCGCATCCCTCTCTGCGTAGGGGTTTTGTTGTTGTTGTTGTTGCTGCTGCTGCCGCTGCTGCTGCCGCTGCTGAGGTAGTGCTGCAAGTAAAACCGAGTGCCGTTCGCGGCGGCATCGACGTTTCCGACGTTGAGAATTCTCTACGCGTTGGGGGAGAGCTTCTTGGTGAACTCTGCTGTACGGTGGTGAACTCTGCGCGGGGGGTTGGAGGACACTGAGACTGAAGGCGACATATTCTTAGGTTTTTTCGGTAAAGTCACGTAGGTAAACAAATAAAATTAATAAAAGTAAAAATAAAAATAAATTAAATCACGACGTTTCGGAGGCAACACAAGCTTCCGTCTTCAGGTGGAACAGTCACAAGCACGATAGCTGTATCGAGTGACTTAACCGAAAAAAACCTAAGAATATGAATCCTTGCAGTCACGAAAGCTTCAAATCTAGAACTGAAGGCGGGCGCTCATCGGCCCGGCACGTGAAGCGAAACGTCAGGACATCCCAAAAAAACGCGAGAGCGACTCGCGTACACGACCCGAGAACGAATTCGAGGGAGCCGTCCGGGCTAAGCAAGGTGGGGGAGGAGGGGATGGGGGCCTGGCGGCTCTGGTTCGGGGACCGACGGCACGAAACTCCTCCTGCGCCTCGGGGTTGTTTCCCGTTCGCACGCGACACGCGGCGCGCGTTGTTTTAATTGGATATCCGGGATGCAGAGGCAGCGGATTCGTGTCCCGTTTCTTCTCCAGCTTCACGGGAGGAGCCGCACTTGGCGACTTGTCCAGCGCTGGTGCATTAAAAGCGTCGCCCGTCACAATTGTCGATGATCAATTCAACCACGTGCACGCGTTAGCCCAAATTGCATTCGCCAAACTAAAGGGGCTGCGAGGTTAAGGGGGGGTGGGGTTGTCTCATTAGCATTAGCTGCCGTTAAACATGTTGCCATTAAAACGCTAAGCGACAGAGACTCGGCAGTGCCACAGTCACCAGATATTGGTGATAAATCAGAAACGCCACCTGCACTCTGGCGCAATGATTCATTCTGCTACTCGGTATCAGTTTATCATGGTGTGTAGGGCAGAAAAGTCTATTATTCCTTCCTATAAAAACAACTTGCGGGCTACCCGATTGTCCGGATACGTTATCTCTGCTTTCCAACCCAGTTTTGGTGAGAGGCAATGTCAATGTTGAGCTATGGGGCCATTCCAGACAGAAGATACTACGGAAAGAACACACATACTGTTTACCGGATTGGTCATCCCTGCTTAAAATCGGCTTCAAAGCGTTATTGATCATTTATCATATTTGCCAATTTAAATCCTTTCATGGAGAGGTACATTTTATGTTTTGAAAAACTCAAAAAGATAACGATAACGGCTACGTTTTTACTTTTTTTATTAGCTTCAAAGAAAATGCGTTTCTTTAAAAACTATGACTAATTACGCTGATCAGTGATCAAAAAAACTGAGCGGACATCATAAATTATGCACGACAAAAACATATACAGCTGTGCTGTCGACACGAAACCAAGCGTGCATGACGCACGAAAACAAGGCACCACAACCGCTCGCAGGAGCCACGCTACAAATGCCTTTCTGCCTATTGTGCCCAAAGTGAACACGGCGTAACACGTACTCACCACTTGGGAACAACCGAACGCCGCTCTTACGCATTCGAAATGTGTGCCGAATCACAGAACTAGATTGTTGAGACTCAACGGCGTGAAGGAGAGGGAGCTGACATTGCGGGGCGCTTAGTAACCCGGACTTGCAATTCTCGCCTCTGTCTGACAGTCTAAATGGGTACCAGTCAACCGGCAGGTCGAGTTGTGTTTGTGGTAAAGTGTGGCGACTCCTACCTCTTCCAACACGCCTGGTCGGCGTGGAAGACTCGATCGAGAACTTTCCTGTGACGGAGTCCCTTCCGTCCACACCAGGTGGTGCGAGCTAGGAATTGGAGGGCTGCACCTTTACCGAACATGACAATAAATGCCCGACCGTGTCAAGGCGTTCAACGTCTCGAATGAGTTCAAACGCGTGAAACAGTGACTTGTCATTAACCTCTCCGCATCAAAACAGCCACGCCTTCCCATCAGCAAAACAATAGGTATTCTGGGACTCATTTACAAGTCACAATGCTGAAATTAAATTATCATATTTAATTCAGACTTGAATTTGAGGGCGTGTGGATGTATCGTGTGGGAGCGGTAGAATAAGGGTTAGCGCGGTTACGCTACGGACCCGCTCATGGCCAACAACAGTGATGATTATTTGAACCGGCCCTTCCCTAGGTCGACTCAGCCTCAAATTAATACCTGGTGCGGTGTGTAAACATCACCACGAGGGAGGCAAAGGCCGTCGGGCGTGGTACTGGCCACTCGCCTCCCCGTGTGCCGTGCCGACCTTCAAAGGATCTGACCAGTAGCACTCGCCCCAACAGTCTAATTATGATAATCGGGGGATCTATGTGTTTTTTTTAGTTCAGTGCATCAATTGTACACTCTGAACCATCGATACTATTTCTATGAGTTTGCCTCGAAAAAAAAGACACATTTCACAGCGTTACGTGCAAAATATCAAACATTGTCTTTTTTTGATGAGAGATACATGGCTGGCGCTCTATCCTGATGGGCTTGCTGCTCCCGGAAGGCTTACTCAAATGTCGTTACCTGTGGAAATGGTGCCAATATTTCCCTACGGGGCTACAGAAGTCATTGTGAGATCTTGACAGCGTTTCTACAAGCTGCCGTTTTTTTCGTGCGCGTATCTGTGCGTCGCGGAAAGTGTCATCTGGACACGTGCACCCGTATAGAAATCCCCCAAAAAGCGTAATCGTCTTTCAATAAGTGTCATTATGGGGAGCGCGGTGCGTGTACTTGTTAGCATTCTGTGCCGTGAACCTGCCAACCCGAGTTTGATTTCTGGCCACAGATAATCTAGGCGGCAAACGGTACCTCAGACGGGTTTCACCAACTCGTACTGAGCAGCATGGTGAAGTATGGGTACAAACAAACCCCATGACCACCATCATGGCAAGGGCCAGACTTTCATTCAGCAGTGGATTGACAAACGGCCGTGCATTATTATTATTATTACTGTCAGTGTCATGAACCTGAAATGTGTCAGGACTCAAAATAATCATTAGCGTCGTGGAGAATCTAAATAGCAAAATAAATATGCAGACAATATGTCTCGTACGGATATACGAAGGAGACATTTTGCCTGCTTGTTTATTTTGAAACGTGACAGCATATTGTAGAAATTCAGGCGGAGTCTCCTTGTTAATCGAGTCTCACTGAACGGTGAGTTATCCACCGGTGTAGAGAAATGAACCATTGACTCAACACTAATTACTCTTCCTCAATCTTTTCTCATTCTTAGCCAAACGAGTGGTCACCCCCAGGGCCCATCTCCACAGCTTCCTAATTACTGCGGATAAAATAACGCCACCTGCATATTGGTCTACCTCCGTGTCTATTGGTTTCTACTCAATACGCCCTCACCAAATCCAGCAAGGTGGCTCAATGCTCGCAATCAGAAGGTTACGGGTTCACATCCTGGTTGGGGTTTGACTCAGTCCGTCATCCAATTGGGGTCGATACACTGAGCACCACCCTGTGGAGAAGTCAACAGATGAATTGGGAATGTGGGATTTGCACTACTTGCTCAGGGCGAAAACAGGAGATGAGCATCACATAAATGCTCATTTAAAGAAGGAAATGACTGACTTATAGCCTAACCAACACTGTTCTATAAATACTTTTTTTTAAGTTGGGGTTAACATTTTTCTAGGAGTACAGGGCACTAACGTCATCGCACTGACCCACAAGTCCTCCAGCAGGTCCACTTGCTGTTTCATTTTTCTTCTTGCAGCTTCATTTCTCCTCCTATAGGCCTCACCACCACGAGGGTAAAACATCTCACCGACGCACTTATCCTCCCGCCGCCCCGAGGAGTGCGTCTCTCTGAATGAATACATCGGAGCAGGCCCTGTGCGTTGGAGGAAGATTCTGGCCCACTCTCCGCCAACACAAATATGGAACCTCTCTTCGACGTGATTGACTCCTTTCGTTGAACGTGGGTTTAAAAATGCAGCTAATAATGTGCGGGAACAATTATTGTTTTACAATCCTTATCCTGCATTAATTCAATGTAATTATTCTACAACACACATTTAATTTGATATTAAAAATGTTTACAGCATAGGCCCCAGAAATGTGAAGTAATATAAAAACTCTATTTAAAAATAAAATGCAATGCAACAACTCAGGCTCTATGCTTAGTCTAAGGATAAAAAAAACGTCTAATTGGTAAACATTTTAAAATTAAGTCCCTTTATAAGGTTGCATGTTGATGGCTTTATAGCAAGCATTTATGTTTTCTATAACTTACAGTGAGATGGGCTCTTTAAAGATCATATATTACGTGACGTTTAGCATTAAAATGCCCATTTTACGAACTTATTTGTTTCTTGAATTTTACGAGCGTGGTTCAGGCAAAGACGTGTCAAAGTGTCCGGGTGGTTTGGGCCTAATGTGCCTCCTCTAACCTCTGCTGGTTGCCCCTCCGAATGCACTCTCAGAAAAATGACTATATATCCATCCACTAGGAAGAAATTACTGTCATGCAATCGCCTTACATGTGTACAAAGTTCTCACCGTGCTCCTTGCAAGAGGAATTATATGCCCCAAACCCTTATCGGCGCAAAAATTAATCCAATTAATTTGTGGTCGAGTGGCTTAGTGGTCAGTGTGCTTCAGCGCTGGGTTCAGCTTTGCATGGATTCAATGGTTTAATTTGCTCAGCCGCAGGTCATTCTTGCGCAGGACTTACAATCGCACACTGCTGTAGAACGGAGGTTAAAGACTGCAAAAGTATTCTTCATTCGAGTAGACCGCTGCATAATGGTATCACAGCCAAAATCCTAAATTGGAAAACGATTCGTAACTGGAAGGTAGGATTATAAAAGTTGTATATTACTCAGGGAGCCCAGGTTGCCTTTGCAAGACAGGTAATGGATCTAAACGGGCTGTCACTTGTTGAAATAAAGGACATCAATCAATTAATCAATCCTCTCACAAAACAAAGATTTTGCTACATAATTTCGAATGGGTAGTCCTGTTCAAATTTACGAAAATTACGAATGGGTAGTCCTGTGATCTTCTCTGAACACGAGTTATATGGTCTTACATGCATTGCAATGCATTTTAGTATGAGATTACTGTACCTATCTGCTTTGGCATTTCTACTGCACTATATCTGTGGGAAAACTCCCCGACTGTCCACAATTTCAGTCTAGTACTAACAGGGCCCAGCCCGTCTTAATTGGCCACGGTTAATCTCTCACCAATGTTCTGTGCTGTGTTCTCCTTCTACCCCCCATATACGATAAAACCAAACCCCCTATCCGAAAATATATTGAATTTCATTCAGGGGCTATACTTCGTTTCACCAGCATTGCGTGGCATATTGAGATGCGCGGCATTTAAACACTGCATCAATCCAAACTGCATTGTAAATATTTTAATGAGGGGTGAAAGCATATAAATATAATGCACGGACGAGTAAATAGTCACCGAGTAAACCAAGAACAAATTGTTTATCAGCAGTCAATATTTATAGCGAGAATGCGTTACATTGGGCTGCGTAATCGCCACAGTATTTCCTTAACAGCTTCTTAGATGCGGGTTCACTTTGCAGGGCAGGCGGCACCAGCATTTACGTAAGGGCCAACATGACACCAGCGGACACAGAAGCAAGCGCTGTGCAGTTCGAGGTACAATTAGTACCCAATTATTTTAAGCAGAGGTAAGGGTATCGATTCCTTAAACCTGTCAAACCCAATGTCCACCGGGCCACTGGGCCCTAATTAGCCGACGGGCTGAAGGATTATTGATGGATCGCTCTGACAATCCATATGAAACACTGGCAATCATTAAATCAGTTGTGTCCCAGGATTGTGAAACCGAGGCGGCGGGGGGGGGGGGGGAGAAGGCATAAGAGGGCAGGGGCATTGCATGCATTGGGAGGTGGCAAATGTGGGACAAAGTTACAGGGAGCTTGGTGGTCTGCCTGATTGAAGTTACTAGATGCCTGGTGGTTGAATGGCGACCAGACACATGAAAAGGTCACCATAGATGTGACAGCACAGACTCATGGTCGTGCAGGCACTGCAGAATTACAGTTAAGTTGGCACTGCTCTTTTAGTTAAATGTGCAGCTGTTTATGGGATCGCACAGAAATTGCAATATACTTTTGAACTAAAAGCTAAAAGAGTGTCAATTACAATTTAAAATATGTTCGTGGCATGAAAATGTGTTTTCAGCATGACCTTTGTAAATAACTACAGTGCAGACCACTTCCGGAAAAAACCTTAATTTTTCAGATATTTGAGATTTGATTTAAATCTTTAGCAAAAACACATGTTGCTTTATTAATTTGATGGTTCAGTTAAACCGTGTATTTGTGTGGACTTTAGAAGCTTGCTTCAATCTTTGAAGAAATTAAACATGCAATTCGCAGTCCCTATTGAATTTCATTGATTTAATAGGATTATGCATCAGTGGGTCTGCTTATGTTTATGAAATTATTTCAGGCCTATTTGAAAGTGGATGCTTTTCAATTGGTTATAATTTCTCGCATACTCATCGCCTTTTAAAAAATGCTTCAAAACCCGTCTGAATAAAGCACGCAAATGCGATGGCATGATTTTCAATGCATGCCATGTAAAAGCCGCATAATTAAACAATAACAAAAAAACATGAGAAGAAACCCTTAAGTGCATATAATTTATGAGAAAATAATCTTCAAACGCTTAGTTAAAAAATCACCTGCAAAAATTTTTGGTATAAAAAAATTATTCTGTATTGTTAAAAGTGCTCCAACATTAGCATAAAAATAGCATATCACCGTACTCTTGGGTCATGGTGGCTATTCATTCCAACGTTGCTCATTGCTTTTCAATGGGAATAACCCTCAACCTAACAATTTACTTTAATGGCACTGTGTTACGATCGCCCTTGCTCTGAGTGTGCATACAATGAGTCCGCATCCGCTGACCCCATTTGCTAGATTGATGCAGCCTTTTATCGTCGCTGCGTGTAAGTGGCTTTAAGTGCTACAGAAACGACGTACATTTACTTTATTAAACAGAGAGAAAAAGAGCCGAGCCCATCAGGCAAATAGGCATGCAGCTTGTCAGGGAACTGCATGATGGATCACGCAACATTCTCTGAGCTCGCCGCGTCCGACCGGCCAAAAGGATGCTTGCGTATCTTTTGTATTTGCAATATAATTTGTTCCGATGTTCAAAACACTCTCCTGGATAATAGCGGGAGATGCTTAACTCTAATTGCGTTTAGGTTGATTTGCTTCAAAATGCTTTTAGTCCCACTTTTCTATTTGGAATGCAGTTGAAATAAAAGTGGAGACGGGGCCGGGCAGAAGCCGCACTTCGCTTTGAGAAATCAAAAATGGACATCAACAGTTGCATAAACGCAAAAAAGGGCCTAATTGGAATGAGTTGAATTAAATTAATGCAATGTTGTATTCTATATTGTATTCCTGCAAGTAGCTTCTTTCTGAAATGGGGAATTTTCATATTTTTTAGACTCACAGAAAGAACACAGCACCTGCAACCCTATATAACATTCCTAATGCTGTAGACGCCACACGTTTTCACTGAGAAAGCTAGCAAACAATCCGACTGCCAGCATGCCTAACTTGAAATCAACCATTATTGTTGTTCCATGTAATATTCCTGTTTGGCATAGACTAAAGGCATAGCTCGCAAGTAAATTATCTTCCCAGTTGAATTCCATCTGTAATCAAGTGGAACCAGTAATTATTTCCGTGCTTTCCAGTTGACTTCAGTATGGTGTGGCCTACGAAAAAAAAGTCACATTTCCAGCAAGGCAACATGCACGGCTGTGCTATTCGTAAGTGATGCTATTATGAATTAGATTATTCCGGTCAGGTGGCGCAGTGGTAGAACGAACGGTTCGCGTAATCAGAATGTTGAGAGTTAAAATCCTGGTTGGAGTTTGACTCCAGCCCATCGTACTCGGGGCGATGATAAATATAATTTCCACATTTGCGGGAGAAGTCTACAGCAGTTGTTCAATGGTTAAACTCGCCCCTAAAACAGGAACGTATACTGAATTCACCACTGGCTCAGGGTGTGAACAGATGAGCATCACCTCAATGCTCAGAACTAATGTTGACTTGACTTTACATTACATTCATCTCCACATTCCCTAAACAGAGCCTGACTTCAGGACTTTTGCCTGATGAGCTCCTTTTCCATTAAGCAATTCATTATAATCGTAAAACGTATCTACAAAGTGAGTACAGCATGTAGGACACGTTAGAAACTCAATATTATTAATGATGAAATATGTGAAAAAGGTTAATGTGGCAATGGAGGTTATCTGATTTCATACAGTTATAGCTACTTCCTGTGTTCTGCTGCAGAACAGACATGGTCTGTGTTAATTCACAGATCTGTCAATAACAGGATATTAGGAAAAAAATCTCTCTCTCTCCCTCACGTCTCTCCCCTTTCGTTCCTATTTTTCCTCATCTTTCTTTCTTTCCTGTCCGAATCTGTCTTGCACTCACTCAGTCTCTCTCACAGCGCCTCCACTTTTCTTTACGACCTCTCTCTCTCTCTCCTACACACTCCCCCCCCCACACTCCCAGCCTCCCTCTTCCACTATCCCCCACGTTATCCTTGTCCTGTCCTCCTTGGCGTCTCCGCTTTCATTAAGTGGTGTTGAGAGGGATCTCCACAGACCTTGTAGCATTTTAACCGCCGTGCCCTTAACAATGCCGCGCAACAAAGCTTTCTGTTTGGGATGCGGATGTCTGACAACTGCAACACGAGGTCGATGCCTAAAGGCCTCTGTAGGTACACGAGGCCCCCCCCCCAGTCATGCAGCCAGCAAAGCCACATATTCTTAGGTTTTTTCGGTAAAGTCACGTAGGTAAAAAATTGAAATTAAAATTTATAAAAGTAAAATAAAAAATAAATAAATAATCACGACGTTTCGGAGGCAACACAAGCGTCCGTCTTCAGGTGGAACCGTCACAGCCACGACAGCTGTATCAAGTAAAAAAAAAAGCCACACTTTTTCTCTCTCTCACTCTCATGCCTACCAAATTTAAGAAAACGTTCACACAATTGTCAAACATTTCCCAGCAATGCGCCGAAATGTTCCATGCGCAGGGGGTGTGGGTTTGGGCGGCGGCGAAATCTCACAAATTGTAAATTGGGGTTCACAGTCCGTAACAATATCACCGCTAGGAAGCGTACAACAGGCGGGGGGCTCACACTAACGCCGTGGCACAGTGCAAGAAAAACACACGAAGCACGAGTGCCGCAGTCGTTATGATAATTGTACTCGTACAAGGATATCAAAAGTAAAAAAAAATATCAAAACCACATTGTGCTACTCTACTTTGATAGCTCGCATGAAAGAATGGCTCCAAAATTCGCAAAGTCAGTCACGCGTTGCAAAGAATGTTTGTGAAAATATTATGTTTAACTACTTTTCCCCAAATTGTTGTCACATGCGGCCAGTGAAAGGGTGAGTGTGTTGATGCGACTGACTACTGCCTGCTACATAAGAGCGCCGTCTCCTGGGATCATTAGGAGGGATGCCTTTTAATTGGTCGCTCTTCTAACCACAAGAACTCCTTTTCCCAGGGGGTGTGCCCGATAAAACAAAAAACAATGACCCTGTTTTGCAGTAAAAAAAAAATGCATGCCTCATTTTTCGACACTAATTTCACACTTTGTCTACAAGGCATAACAGCGGCACCGGTGTCTGCACTTACAAACGCAGCTCCGACGTGAATTCTCTACTTCACAAAATTCACAATACCATCATACACTACGCAATATAGTCATTAATTGAAACTGTGTTTTTTTTAATGAATGGATGATTTATTGAATGAATGGATGCTTAGAATTGCCATCGTTTGTCGTTTTGTAAAAGCTTATCGTGGAACTTTTTTTCTTGCGATATCTTTTTTTTGTTAACAATTCCAAATTTTATTTCATAGTGTGCATGGGCTTGAGCTGTGTGTGTTGCTTGTGCCCGAGTGTAAGCCAACATTCGTAGGTTGCTATCGAAACCTTTGAAATGGCACACTTAATAAGCAACAGGACAAGCTCTTGCATAGATGAGATCATTAGTACTCCGTACTGCTGTGTTACTCATGCTGAGGGTATTTTAAAAATAATTTTATTAAAGTATATTCGTACATCACGTTGAATGCCTCATTACGGGACATTTAAACGTTACCACATTTTTCAGGGTTATTTATTTAATCATAAATGGAGAATTTTATTGGTTTGTTTATATGTTCTATGTTTAGTGAATATGCGTGTGTGCATCGCAGTATTGTTGAGGTTAGATATGCGTCACTGATAATCAACATCAGTGACGCATTTCTGAAGTGGTCCTGGGCCTTCCATAGGTCGACTCAGACCTGTACTTAGTTCAGTGCGTAAGCATCACAACTGACGACACAGAGCAAATTGACAATTGTGCTCGCTTCTCGTACGCCCTGTTGAGCACACGAGCCTTTTGCCCGTCCAAGGACGGGTGTATTGCAGTCAATCTGAAACCTGCAAGCGAAAAGCAGACCGCGACGTGATATATGTCCATTGCATTAATGCGTGTGCAGATTGTAAGGGCGCGGTGACACAGTCTTATTTCATTTATGACGTCCTTTTTACTTAGATGTCTCAACAACGTTACGGAGATCACGTGATGACGTCAGGGTTCTGCCTTTGTAGTGAGGGTTGTGAGTTGACGCCGAGGAGGGGGGAGGAGGCGCCTCGCCCCCACCATGTGGAGTGACGTCAGCCGCTAATTATTATTAATGAAGGTTGGGTGTCCATTTGGAGGACGTCACCTTATAATGATTATTAATGAGGGGGGCTGTTCGATATGAAGTGACGTCACCTGCTCATAATGAGAGAGGGTCTATATGGAGGACGTAACCTGTTCATGATTATTAATGAGGGGGGCTGGTCGACGTGGAGTGACGTCACGAGCGTTGCACACACACATTCTTGGCTCATTATATTAAGTAATAATAATGGGGGGGGGGGGGGTGTCCATTTGGAGGACGTCACCTGCTCATGATTATTAATGAGGGGGGTGTCTATTTGGAGGACGTTATCTGTTGATGAATATTAATGAGGTGGGCTGGTCGATGTGGAGTGACGTCACGAGCTTTAATGACAGACATTCCTGAGTGATTATAGTAGGTATGTCGTGGGTTGCATGAGTGTGGTATGGATAGCGCACTGCACTACGAACTTGGCAGACCAAGACGCAATCCTCGCCACAGCTAACATCAGTGGTGATTATCTGAACTGATGCTGGGCCTTCCCATAGGTTGACTCGGCATTAAACGTGGACCTGGTGTGGCATCTAACCAGCAGCACTGGGGAGACAAATCCTGGTTAGAAGTGGCTCCCGGCCACACCAGCCCCTCGTGTGCTGTTCATGCCTTTACCCCTTTCCCATTCCGATGACGTACGTGTAGGTCGTCGCTCACAGCACTTGCCCCAAGAGTCTGTAACTCGGGTGAGCAGGCTCACTGGCCCAGGATTGGTCCACTTGCATTCAGCAGCAGAGCACAGATCCACGTCCCAACGCCCCGTGTGTCACACGAGGCTTGGTGGGCTAGGCTCTTACATGCTCTGTCTTGCGGCAATCATTGTGTGGGTTATGAAGCAATCTTTCAAACAAAAATCCACTCAATATAGGCATCGTTTAGTTTAGGCTAACAAAAGTTAATACCTTTTTGGGATTTTCACCCATGCATTTTAGCACAATGGTGGAGTAATCACGTATGGACTTGCACACTGGGCTACGGACCTGGTGACCTAGTTCCATTACTGGCCACAGAAAACATTAATGGCAAGTGAATTTCGAATGAGTTTTGGGCCACCAACTTCCACCGACCCGGCGGCACTGACCAGTGTGTCGACGCATTATCGTCAAATAACCCCCTTGACCAACACAGCGTGGAGCGGCCTTCGTCCAGCAGCGGATTGACAAAAGATCTGAAACGTAATTGCATAACAATTTAAATACAGACACATTACCTGCAGTTGACCCAAGTGAGGGATGTTTCATCTCGCTTCCGTGTTGACCCTGTGATATCATTGCCAGGCTCCGGAGTCAGCCCAAGTACAAGCCTGGGAGCTCCTTATGAAAAGTGAGAGCTCTTGCATCCTTTCATCTTGAGCCCAGTGGCAGTGAGAGGCCCGAGAACCCTAAGCAAAAGTCTCTGGATCTCAAGCAGCCCAGATTAATGGAGGAGAAAATAAACTACGGGTGTATCAAATAACACCTCAAATGCAAATCCTAATAAACTCAATAAGCTGATTAACATAAAACTAAATTTCGATTTAAAGCTTTCGTGACTGCAGGGATTCATCTTCTTGGTTCTTTCGGTAAAGTCACGTAGAAGGGAAATAATAAAATAATAAAAATAAAACATAAGACGCTGTCTTTCCGACAGACCTGTTCTTCACCTGAGGACGGCTGCTTGCGTTGTGGCCAAAACGTCGTGAGAATTATTTTATTATGTTAAATTTTTATTAGTTTATTATTTCCCTTCTACGTGACTTTACCGAAAGAACCAAGAAGATAAAACTAAATGTTAATCTCTCTCATCTCACTACATATCTACATTTTATCTTATATCGCTACATCTATATCCGCCGTCTTATATTCATTCTGCCATCTCACGAATGGGTTACAATTTGAAATGAGGGCCCCTCAAAAATGATTGCTGCGCTTTGGGCCCCTGCGGGGCGAGCACTGCCACTGCACGAGCCTCCTTGGTGCCCCATCGGTTCTGCAGGGCCCTCATGGCAACGTGGGCCAAGCGAGCGAGCCCCGATAATGCGTAGCGAGACCAGCACGCTTTCTATCGGTTGTAGAAGTGCAGCATCATCAGCTTGGAATTCTGGTCACTTACGTGATAATTGGTGTATGAATGTTGTTCGGGCCTGCGTCTCGTAGATTGACTCGGTTTAAAACGAGAACCGCCAAGTGCGGCGAAGGCCACACCACCCTCTTTGTGTCCTACGCGAGCCTTAATAGGGGCTTAATAACGCCACGTGTCATAACAGGCTCCGTGGCAGCTAAAATAGGGATCTGTGGGTGTTGCGGTGAGCGTTTTTCAATTTGGGTTTTCAGGCAAGGCTACAGCGGCACATTTAGAGATGGCTGCTAGGCCATGTTTAGACAACGTGTTGGCAGAATAGGTCTGCATAAACAGGATGTCAAGCAAATATTTTAATCTACGAAAAACACCAATACCACAGTGACAAAAGAAATGCCCATCACAACCGTGACTTTTTTATATATTTGAAATGCAATGTGCACTTTCCGCAATAAAACACATTTAACATTAAAACGGCCACATCGTTCTGTAAAAAAACAGTGGCATCTAATGAACATGTTTTTCAATCAGTTTACAGGTAACTAGTTTGAAACATCTGTTGGGGTGGCTAACAATCCTAGCAGGATGATGATGATGAAAGCCCAAACAAATCTTCATACACACACTTGAATGCATCAAAACAAACGCATATTTTTCACACAAATGCACTTGTGGCTGCGCCAATTTAAAACAACAATAAAAAGCTAAATGTAAACGCATTTGTGTCTACTGGCATGTAAAAAACAATAACTGTATCATTAGCGTTTGATCGTGAGCGTTCTCGATATACATACGATGCATGTGCCCTGGTGCTTTTTTGCGGTGATGACTGTGTGTTTTTACCACGTTTTTATGTCCATGTGCGAATGTTTTTTCCCCCTCGTGTGAGGGTGAGAGTGTGAGGGAGTGGTTCGTAGGATCTTCAGTGTCCAATTAAAGCAGATTGGAGTCGAGGAGTGGTTTGGAATCGCTTTCAAAAGGAGGGCAATTTTTTTTCTGTGCATTTTACAAACCACCCAAGCTAGGATTGTGGATTTAACAGGATACACATGCTTACAAAAACAAAGATCCCCTGTATAGCCTTCAGAGACTGTTGGAGCAAGTGCTGTTAGTGAGCACCTGTGAAGGGCGGCACGTTACACGAGGGGGTGGGTGGCCAGCACCACGCCCGACCACCTTTGTCTCCCTAGTGGCGATGTTTACACACCGGACCAGGTACTCATTTGAGGCTGAGTCGACCTAGGGGAGGCCGGGGACCGATTCAGATAATCATCACTGGTGTTGGCCATGAGCGGGAATCGAAACCAGATCACTGGGTTTGTCGTGGAGCACGCTAACTGCTACACTACCACTCCAAAGACAAAGATCCCCCGTATAGCCTGAACAGACTGTTGGGGCAAGTGCTGTTAGCGAGCACCTATGAGGCCAGAACGGCATACGAGGGGGTGGGTGGCCAGCAGCACGCCCGGCCGCCTTTGTCTCCCCAGTGGCGATGTTATTACGCACCAGGTACACATTTGAGGCCGAGTCAACCTAGGGGAGGCCCAGGACTGGTTCAGATAATCGTCACTGATGTTGGCCGTAAGCGGGAATCGAACTCGGGCCGCCAGGTTCGTAGTGCTACACCACCACTCCCCACGCCCACGCTCTCGTTATTATAATCTGCTTGCATGTAATCACTGCCACGCACTCTCATGAGATGGTATCAAGCTCAGATCACCAACGGAGATGCCTGCCAGAATAATTCTGATGTCCCTTGCCCAAATTTGGAATACACAGACTTTGTCTCCGTTGCACATGGGAACCTGTCGTTTGACACTGGCCATATATGCGTGGTTGGTCAGCTGAGGGATCGCCTCTGCGTTCAGCCCCCAGCATTTAAGATAGCCCAGCATTTAAGATAGCCCAGCATTTAAGGTAGCCCAGCATTTAAGATAGCCCAGCATTTAAGATAGCCCAGCATTTAAGATAGCCCAGCATTTAAGATAGCCCAGCATTTAAGATAGCCCAGCATTTAAGATAGCCCCGCATTTAAGATAGCCCAGCATTTAAGATAGCCCAGCATTTAAGATGGCACAGCATTTAAGATAGTCCAGCATTTAAGATAGCCCAGCATTTAAGATGGCCCAGCATTTAAGATAGATAGCCCAGCATTTAAGATAGTCCAGCATTTAAAATAGCCCGGCATTTAAGATAGCCCAGCATTTAAGATGGCCCAGCATTTAAGATGGCCCAGCATTTAAGATGGCCCAGCATTTAAGGTAGCCCAGCATTTAAGATAGATAGCCCAGCATTTAAGATAGTCCAGCATTTAAGATAGTCCAGCATTTAAGATAGCCCAGCATTTAAGATAGCCCAGCGTTTAAGATAGCCCAGCATTTAAGGTAGCCCAGCATTTAAGATAGCCCAGCATTTAAGATAGATAGCCCAGCATTTAAGATAGTCCAGCATTTAAGAGAGTCCAGCATTTAAGATAGCCCAGCATTTAAGATAGCCCAGCATTTAAGATAGCCCAGCATTTAAGATAGCCCAGTATTTAAGATAGCCCAGCATTTAAGATAGCCCAGCATTTAAGATAGCCCAGCATTTAAGATGGCACAACATTTAAGATAGCCCAGCATTTAAGATAGCCCAGCATTTAAGATAGCTCAGCATTTAAGATAGCCCAGCATTTAAGATAGCCCAGCATTTAAGATAGATAGCCCAGCATTTAAGATAGCCCAGCATTTAAGATAGCCCAGCATTTAAGATGGCACAGCATTTAAGATAGATAGCCCAGCATTTAAGATAGTCCAGCATTTAAGATAGCCCAGCATTTAAGATAGCCCAGCATTTAAGATAGCCCAGCATTTAAGATAGATAGCCCAGCATTTAAGATAGCACAGAATGGCGGATCAGAACCGGCCAACACGATCATAATTTGTCTTACCTCTGTTGAGTGCACAATGTCCTATGCTGCATTCTATTGCTGTTTATCTGTTAACTTATACGTTTCTGTAATGCTCATTGCATTATCGGAGCGTTTGATCAGTCTTTTTTAGTTTTGTTGTTGTTGTTTCCATTAACTTCACAGTTAATGTAGTTTTATCTGTGTTTACTTTGCCAAGCGTGCTATTGTAATACTTTTCACGTTTTAAACGGTTAACACAACTTATCGAGGCTACCGACTAACTTCAGGGCGATTATTTCCCCTCAAGTCAGTGATTGATGAAAATAATAGCACTAATCCTGACGAAGCTTCAGACTTGGGAAACTTTTTCTGCCCGTGGCCTTGCTAAGTGTTGAAGTGAATTCCCAATAAAAACAAACAAACTAAGCACATGTTTCATGCATTGCTTTTGGAAAACAACATTTTACAATGTACGCTTATTTAGTTATCAGCCCTGACAAATACTTCTCTGCTGTTGGAAACCATGAACCGTGTTTAACAGCATCTAGGGGGCATCATTAATGCTCCGTAAACCCCCCTTGCCAAAGTTCAAGTCACTCTGACATCGGAGATACCCATCTGGTGTTAGGTTTCCTTGGGTTTTTGGCCACCTAAGAAAAGCACAAACCATTGACACAAAAGGGGCAACATTTAGAATATCTGTGACAATTTAACAACCGAATCTGAAATACGTTTTGTTAGGGATTGGTAAATTCACGATGGGACGGTTTGGTTTGTCGGAGTTTGCTCCAATTCTGCGGTTGTTCACCCTGACGCTTTCTCGCATACCCTTGGTTTAATTATGGAGCTTGCTGACCAGTGCTTCCTTTGCAAACAACTCTTAATGAGGTCAGTGACACCCTGAGGGCAGACGTACTTATTTGGAGTTTGTTTGGGGCAGTGATATGCCCTCAGGATAACGAAGTGGAAAGCCAAATGCAATCCCAGGTCAAAAAAAAAAATCTCGTGACATTTTCAGTCCACAATCTCAAACAGTTACCATCCCCCCCACCACCCCGATTGTCATCTCTAAGGGTGGCAGTGCCTTTCGCTGTGTCGAACAATCGTTGACATGAAGCTGCAGGGTAAGTTGGCTGTGAGGCGAATTTATTTTTTCCTCTAAAAAATGTGAAATTTTAATTAATAAATGTGCCTGTAAACTAGCCCCCATCGTTTGTGATAATAACAAAAAAACAACTTAAGAAGGCACTTCCTACAACGATGTGACGAGGGCATTTTGCAGTTCGCCTTTAACACAAATGAAACATGCAGTTGTGAGGCAACACCGAGCGTTCGATATCTTAGCGGAACGACTACAACGAGAGCGGTGCAAACTCGAGCATGACGATGGCCAATGGCCATTGCGGCCCACCAAAGAGCGAAGGGTGAGCCCGACTTTGAGGAGATAAATGAGCACTAACGTGGGCCTCAATCAACCCCCAGACACCAAGGATCACATCCCTCAACTCCCCCAAACCAAGAATGTCCCGGCCCTGCACCGTTTCTCCATCGCTGCTCACGTCATCATTTTGAATTGCATCCCCGCTATACATCAGCAGCTGACGTCGAGCAGCAGATAGAAGCAGCAGCAGCAACTAACGAACAGCAAACAGCTAACAGCTAGCAGCAGCAGCTAACAGCAGCAGCTAGCAGCTAACAGCAGCAGCTAGCAGCAGCAGCTAACAGCAGCAGCTAGCAGCAGCAGCAGCTAGCAGCAGCAGCAGCTAGCAGCAGCAGCTAGCAGCAGCAGCAGCTAGCAACAGTAGCTAGCAGCAGCAGCTAACAGCAGCAGCAACAGCTAGCAGCAGCAGCAGCTAACAGCAGCTACAGCAGCAGCAGCAGCTAACAGCAGCAACAGCTAGCAGCGGCAGCAGCTAGCAGCGGCAGCAGCTAACAGCAGCAGCAGCAACTAGCAGCAGCAGCTAACAACAGCAGCTAACAACAGCAGCAGCTAGCAGCAGCAGCTAATAGCAGCAGCAGCAGCTAGCAGCAGCTAACAACAGCAGCAGCAGCTAACAACAGCAGCAGCTAGCAGCAGCAGCAGCTAGCAGCAGCAGCTAACAACAGCAGCAGCTAGCAGCTAGCAGCAGCAGCTAACAGCAGCAGCAGCAGCTAACAGCAGCAGCTAACAACAGCAGCAGCTAGCAGCAGCAGCTAACAGCAGCAGCAGCAGCTAGCAGCAGCAGCTAACAACAGCAGCAGCTAGCAGCAGCAGCTAACAACAGCAGCAACAGCAGCAGCTAACAGCAACAGCAGCTAACAGCAGCAGCAGCTAAACGCAGCAGCAGCTAGCAGCAGCAGCAGCTAACAGCAGCAGCAGCTAAAAGCAGCAGCAGTTAAAAGCAGCAGCTAGCAGCAGCAGCAGCTAACAGCAGCTGCCGCAGCTAACAGCAGCAGCTAACAGCAGCAGCAACTAACAGCAGCAGCTAACAGCAGCAGCAGCAGCTAACAGCAGCAGCAGCTAACAGCAGCAGGTAGCATAGCAAACAGCAGCAGCAGCTAACAGCAGCAGCAGCAGCTAACAGCAGCAGCTAACAGCAGCAGCAGCAGCTAACAGAAGCTAGCAGCAGGATCAGCAGAAGCAGCAGGTAGCATAGCAAGCAGCAGCAGCCGCTAACAACAGCTAATAGCAGCAGCAGCAGCAAATCCACCACTACCTTTAAGGGACAGCTGAAGGCTGCTCACCTCTTTCGTTAGGCGTATGTTGCCAACAACGAGAATAAAAAAACATAGATCTAAGAGAGACATTGCTTAATAGATAAGTATCACTTGTAACAAAACTGGCTGCAGAGTTGGCGCTATTCATTGCATGCCCATTTGTGATGCTCCATATGAAAACAGGATAACACCTCATTTATTTTCAGACAGCAGCATGGGTTCAGGATGAAACTTCACAACCAGAAGCTGAGAGACTCAGAGGCCAGGATATAGTTGTAAGCCTACGAGATGGGGGGAGAGGGTGTTACAACTCTTAACATTTCTCAACCGGCTTGGGAGCAACTGAATTGGGTTTAAAATCTTTACACATCTTTCTTTGACAAGCGTATCAATAGGGATCCATTTCCATGGCACCCAAATGTCGATAACAACAAAGTTGCTGATGGGGTTAGTATAGAATTGGCGTCATAGTTAACAATATCATAACACTCCTTTTGTGAGCTTTTCAGCTTTGTGGTTATGTACCAATGTCAATATTATTTGGCATCCTTCAAACAAAAACATCTTGTTTTTTTATAACGTTTTTTCTTTTTTTTAAATCCTTCCAGTACTATTTTCGAGTTTAATTTTTTCGAACAACGTTCAATTGTGATGTTATTGTTAGACATGTTAGCGAAATCAGCGAGGTCCCTGTACTCGGCGCCTGATAGCACATGTGTTTCAGCTTAAGCTGTCATTTTGACCTTAGCACTGATTTCCCTTGCATCACCCGGCCCAATTGTTAATGTCAGAGTCGGCCCTATCCAGTCAAAGTCATTAGTTGCGAAGAGGCCACAGCTGCAGACATGACCCTGTTTGTCCGAAGCCAAGGACCCCCCTCTCGTGCGTTTTCATTTCCTGGCTCAGGATTGTGCATGCTGCGCTGCAATTTGAGGCAATGAAATATATATATATTCCCCCCTTTTCATTGGATGGTACATATTGTGCTTTTCCACCATTATTAAACGTAATTATCTACTACAGTATGTGTTTTGTGTCCGCACGAGGCAGAGAGCACACTTGGAGGAAATAGAATCAATTTCAGTATCGCGCGCTCCGGCAACGGTTTGTGCATTCA
Source organism: Lethenteron reissneri (assembly GCF_015708825.2). Taxonomy (NCBI): domain Eukaryota; kingdom Metazoa; phylum Chordata; class Hyperoartia; order Petromyzontiformes; family Petromyzontidae; genus Lethenteron; species Lethenteron reissneri. The sequence continues at coordinate 7,012,503 of NC_083790.1, read as the reverse complement.
TGTCCGGAGGTAAATGCCGAATAATTGAGCTTAATGGAACTCACCTGGAGAACAGAGGTGGAGAGAAATGGCTCCTGTGGAAGCCATGTGAGCTTATTATCACTCGAGCACCACCCTAGGACTCATCGACGACATTAAGAGCGGCACCGCGTAGTAATAGACGAGCGTGCAATGCCATGGGTACACGATGCGACAATGTGAACCTGGCTCCACATTTCACGACCACATCAAAGCGTGGATCTCACCTGCACGGACGATGTGTCTTTACCCCCTCCACCCCCCGAACTTTTAAAGACTGTATACTTAATTTGGAGCTTTCGTGACTGCAGGAATTACTCTTTGGTTCTTTCGGTAAAGTCACGTATAAAGAGAAAATAATAAATTAAATACTAGCATACGACGTTTTGATTGCAACACAAGCAATCATCATCAGGTATGAATAAAATAGAAACACAAATCTAGTATACTTAGAAATGTAATGTAATACAACAGAGAGTCGGATAACATAACAGTCAACACCCTACCTAGTTATCCGACTCTCTGTTGTATTACATTACATTTCTAAGTGTACTAAATTTGTGTTTCTATTTTATTTATACCTGATGATGATTGCTTGTGTTGCAATCGAAACGTCGTATGCTAGTATTGCATTTATTATTTTCTCTTTATACGTGACTTTACCGAAAGAACCAAAGAGTAGTTCTAAAGACTGCACTCAACGCTCGACCAATTAGAGTTCACGCTTAATTATAATAATAAATTATTTGATTATATTATTATATTATTATGTTTTATTTTTATTATTTTATTACTTCCCTTCTACGTGATTTTACCGAAAGAACCAAGAAGATATAATAATACAATTGTGTTACTCTGCAATTTCTTGCATGGACGTTGAACTTCTTTCGCACCGTACGTAGCCCACCGTGCTGAATCGGAGGTGCGGGGGAAGGACAACAAACGGGGGACACAAAAGAGCAGTTCGAAAGAAACGAATGCTCGCTCGCGCCACTAGGGGTAGAGGGGGGAGCTCTCGAGATTCCGCTCCAGAAGGTATTTGGCCTACTCTTCCACGATGACCAGTCGTCTTGAAAGAGGTGGGTGCATTTTTCGATTTAAAGCTTTCGTGACTGCAGGGATTCATCTTCTTGGTTCTTTCGGTAAAGTCACGTAGAAGGGAAGTAAATAAAATAATAATAAAACATAATAAAATAAAAGAATTCTCATTATGTCTTATTTTTTATTATTTTATTACTTCCCTTCTACGTGACTTTACCAAAAGAACCAAGAAGAAAGGTGGGTGCACCAATCACTTTAACCCACCACACACGAGACCCGGCGATCTAATTCGCGAGTGGTGAACCCCATTGACACTGCCCGGTAGGCATGAGATGGGGGTGATTTAAGAAACTTGCACCATTGTTTCAGCTTCCATGCCGTGAGATCGATCTGTCGACCCTGTCGGATTCCACCTCCAGTGTGAAGACCATTAAACCACGGCAGCATCCCTCTGCAAACAAATAATATTGTTGGTTCTTTCGGTAAAGTCACGTAAAAGGGAAATAATAAAACAATAAAAATAAAACAATAAAATTCTCACGACGTTTCGACTGCAACACAAGCAATCATCATCAGGTGTGAAAACCACAGCAAGATGATGATTGCTTGTGTTGCAATCGAAACGACGTGATAATTTTATTGTTTTATTTTTATTATTTTATTATTTCCCTTCTACGTGACTTTACCGAAAGAACCAAGAATATGAATCCCTGCAGTCACGAAAGCTTTAAATGGAAACAAATAATAATAAAAATTAGTAGCTTCATAGAGCAGTGACATTCAGAGGTAGTAGAGCTTAAACCGTCAAAATGGAGGTATCCGAGATGTAATCATGGAAAGAAACCCATTGAACTTAATTGTGATGGTTGAAAGCCCATTTGACAAAATGTTTATCATCCGAATAAATGATTCTACCTATGTGTATGGCTTGCAAGGTAGAAATGTTGGACTTCTTTCGCACTGTAGTTAATCGTGACGATCATAGGTGTGGGGGAAAAGACTACAAACGAAATAAAAAAGGCGGGTTTCCATACGCTTTGGTTCTTTCGGTAAAGTCACGTAGATAGAAAATTAATATTCTTAGGTTTTTTCGGTAAAGTCACGTAGGTAAAAAATTTAAATTAATAAAAATAAAAATTAAATAAAAATCACGACGTTTCGGAGGCAACACAAGCTTCCGTCTTCAGGTGGAACCGTCACAGCACGATAGCTGTATCAAGTGAGAGAAATTCCAAGTAAATAGTATTTGTATATATACTGGTTGAGGGTGGGAGGAGCCAAAGTAGGCCCTGAATATTATTTTTGTGAGGTTCGGTGCAGAAAATTAATAGATCACGACGTTCCGATCGCAACACAAGCAACCGTCATCAGGTGAGACAAACAGCAGGAAAACTGCTGACGCCTTTCAATCTCGTTTAACAACTGTATAGCGCTCCAGTGGTTTCCTAATATCGGAAGGAAGAGCGTTCCAGACGGCCGCAGAAGCGCATCTGAAAGTGTGCAATGCGGTGACCGTCTTTGCTCGATGGTTTAGCCAAAAGCTGTTGAGAAAACGGCCAGTGGTTTATGTGTGCCAAGCACTGTGTGTGTAATGAGTGCAACCTTATGATTTATTAATTCTCCACCTCTGTTCTTTTGTTTGAAAGCACAACTTTTATTGAGGCTAATACGAAATAAAAGCTTTGGTTTTTCACCAGAAAGAGGTGTTTTAAAAAATATTTGTCATTGCACTTTATCACAAAGAATGTGTGAATACCATTGGAAACAAGTCAGAAAAATCTGACCAAAAACGAATGGTTTACCATATAAGACATTGTTATTGCACCTGCTATTGCAAAAAAAAACGCCCACAAGTGTGCATAGGACTCACTCCAAAAAACACTGCACAGCTCAACTTGAAGAAGAAGGCAAAAAAAAAATCCAAGGCCCAATTATTTCAAACTATTCGTAATTACAAATTTAGGCCTGTTAAAAAAACTATATATTCAATTCCAAAACGTATTAAACTAAAATGAATCAGCACAACCGTGTTACACCATGCCCATGTCTCACCCACAAGCCACAGGGCAGCTCACTGTTTCTCGTGCCGTTTTCTTGCATGGGATAGAAACTGTGATGTATATGCGCTGTACAATAACACCTTGTGTTCTCTTGCGGTTTTGAGCCAGGCTTGGTGTTTGGAACTCATTACTCCTCATGTCCCACCAGGGTTGAAGTGAGAGTACAAAGAGAAGAAGATTAACAGAGTGTTAATTATCGCTGGAGAGGATAATTAGGTCCTACATCGTAATTAACTTCACCTTGTGATCAGCCTAATTAATGAACACTTCTGAGAATTTAATGTACTGTAGCTGGAAAACTGGATGCTTGGTATGAGCTGTTCTTGGTCATTAGCTGCATAGAATATCCTTTCAATGACAAAGAAATAAGTGACAGCTGTAATTAACTGCGAAATGGTTCATGCGGAGAATATATTGCTCAGGTTTAAAGGGTTTTAGCTTCCATAAAAAAAAAATTATATACTGAATTCTTACTTCGCTGGGATCTGTAATTTGTGTCTGTGCTAAATAATTATTAAGTCGCCAGTTTTAAGAGCGCTTTTGAAATAGTCCATTGCAAAAGTTTTTCATATATTTCACGTAATTTGTAATTTATTGTACGTTTTAAAAATGTTTTTAATTACTTTTAATGCAGTCTTGAACTTTTATCCGTAATCCATGAAAGTCACTCCGGCATACAACGCGCTCTCATTCTCTTTCTACATCATACAGTATATCCATCAGAAACATCGTATGCCAGCTATGTTTTTGCCATGCACTAATCATCTGGAGCTTAAGGCTAAATGTCTTCAGGAAAAAAAAAAAACTCCACACCCAGGACTTGTGTAAATATTACCACCAAAGAATGTGTGCGGGAGTTTAAAAGAAAATTATTCTGCCAATGGCAACAGGTCTGTTTTCCCACAAACTTTGTAAATAAACTGACAACAGACCACAATATGCCAAGCAAAGAATGGCACCTGTGTAATATCATCGTTAAAATGAACAATAACTTTTTTCGAGGCCTGGTTTGTTCAACACTGGCCAGGCTTTTCATCATTCTATAAAGTGGAGTAAGATGAATACAAAACAGAAGTCGAAATGAATTCCTGCTCAAGTTAGTATTGAGGCAGTGCTCATCTGATGTTGACAAGCCCTGAGCAAGTGGTGGAAATTCCCCATTCCTATGGCAAGGGCGCATGTATTTTTTAACCCTGCTGACATCCCCCGAATCTGGCCATGTGTCACCATAGTTTCTCAATATAGTCATCCTCAACGTTCAGCGAATCCTCTTCGGATGTATCTGTAACTGTATTATTCACTATAATTATTCTCACAGCTCAGTGAGTCTTCCGTACCATTCACATGCAAAACTAATCTCAAAACATTCAGGCCTATGTGCAGCAGCATACTATGCAGAGCTCCATGCACCTTAGATCCTGTGATATCTTGCTCACCCTCTGTCCTGCTCAACTCCGTCTTCCTCCACAAGGCTGTAGCCGAGGTCCAGGGGTGTCTTGCACAACACCCACCTTTATCTTCACTTCCTGTCCTTCAGCTTGACTGTGTGTGCCTTGGCTGCTGCTTGCTGCTTTCACTTGCTTGATAATCACATGCTTCTTCACGTATTTCTTTGTGGCTTCGTAGCTGATGCAGGCCGCTACAGCCCAGAAACTTGTTTTGTTTCACGCAAAAGAGACCTACCCATATTCTAATTCGTAGACACCTAAAAAAGCACACCTAGTTCGTACATTCTTGGAGCCAAATATTTGCGTCCTGAGTGTAAACACGTTGAAGTACACGCTCACTCTGGTATGCCAAAGTGGCTTTTTAATAATCACAGCAAAGACACATATGCTAGTCTAGTACACATAGTGAAAGGTACATGTAACCATCTTCTCTATGACGTATTCATTGTCTGTGGCCCCATCTGGCAAGCACCCTCAAATAGACATCTGGTCATGTGACCATCTTTATGAGGCAATGCACATATTAGTAACTCCAATACCCCCACTCTCTCTAAAGACGAACCACTGTTAAAATTCTCCACAAATTGGTACGAATTTTATTGACCCCCAGAGGGATTATGGGCTGAGTCAACCCATAACTAGGATTTGAATTCGTGACCTTCAGATTGTGAGCCGCTCGCTCGACCGCTGAGCCGCCGATTCTTCATTCAAGACAGCGGAGCAATATGACAACTTTAAAATGGTCTAAAAGCTCCGGGGGGAAAACAAGCTGTTATTTTGACCCATTATATGTGTCAGTTTTCACCGGAATATGTGCTCCGGCATATTTGAAATGTGTCTGCACTTTAACATTATCCCAAAGAACTTCTCACTGCAAATATTCAGCAAAAATCTGCACCTGTACAAAGTAGGAAAAGCCAATGGGTTTTCTCGAAATCGTGCTGGTTTATGTGCAAAGCTGGGCCAAAAGAGGAGATTTTACTGTATTAATGCCAGCTTTTCACCTGCTAATAATCTGGGACAAAACCAAACAGAATTTTGAAACGCTCTGTAAATGCCAAAATGCATTAAGAACTGATCAAAGTTCTATACATACATATATATTTTTTATCTTGAGAAGGGATGGGATTTGTGGTAGTGGAAGAGGAGAGGAGTTCAAATGAGAGGTAGCAGAACAAGAGCGAGGGCACGAGATTGAGGATGGGCAAAGGGGAGAGAAGAAGATGAAGGAGGGACAAGGCATCATGAGCAACCACAGCGAAATTAATCCATTGAAAGCTTATTTAAAATGACAGAAACCCATTAAAAATATATATGTTAAATCTAGCGTTCATTATTCTTGTAAAAACTGCCCACGAAAACAAGAGGCAAGTCTCTTTCGAGTGATACAATGGATGAGGAAACTGCACCGCCATAGGCCAAAAGGCCTTCCTGTCTCTACTAGGCAGCCTATGCTTTGGCAGGCTACTTTCACACATCACTACACTACTGTGGTATTTTCTTTCCCACTTTACTGTGGGAAGTGTATTGATTCTCGTGACAATTGATTTTTGTTGTCGTTGTCCCATGTTCTCTCCATATAGTTGTGTATCCATCTGGCCATCCCAGGAAATGCCTCGATATGTCTGGGGACTGTCTGAGCCAGCAGTCCCTCATTGTAACTCCCGACGCTTGCCAATATTTCAGCAGAAAAGCTTTCATCAACTTTGTTGCTGGTAATTAACCTTCACAAACACATTGAATAGCAGTTTTAAATCAAACCTTCTCTCCCCCACCAGCCCCCGCCCCCCTACCTTTTATATTTATACACTCCTACATTATTATTGTCTTTAGTGGTTACTTATTTAATGGCTTCTTTTTTTACTTTTGTTTCCATAATAATTTCACTTATCGATGCTAATCAATGAGCTCTTTTAACATCACTTTAGTTAAAAGCTTCCTATTCACATTTAACAAGCTGATGCACTGGTAGTTTCATCAGCTGACTCCACATAATCATCTTACGGAAATGCCCCCGTCTAACCGATACGCATCATCAGCTAGGATATTCTGTTGCCCGATTGATACTTGCTTCTAATAGACTGAGCCCATTACCCTCTCGTGGGAGGGTAAAGTGAGCTACCCCCCCCCCACCATCCCTATTGAGGTTTTACCACTTGTTGGGATGTCAGCAGTGGTTTGTCCTGTGGATAAACTGCTCATGGCCATGATAATGTGGAATGCCCACCGGTGTAGATGAAGACGTGATCATCACTAATGTAAAACACTTGGGCATTTTTTGTTAGTGTGTATATGACAGGGCCTATTTTAAGGCAATGCTAGCACTGACCATGGATTCATGTAAGTATATGGCATAGTGTTACAGCACACAGAGAAACAGTTACAGCAGTTACAACAGCTGGATATAGCGCTGCTTATAGTTACCATTCTGGTAGATTTACCACTGACCAAAGTCAGCTTAACACCGACCCGCTCTGGTTGTCACTAATCATTGAAATAGGCCTTTGGGTCCACGATTGCCATGCTTAAAAAATAAAAATCGTCCGTTAAGCGTCGTGGAGCGTATATTTGACTTGTTACCATGGCGGTGTTTTATGCGTCCACTTTTGTAGGCACATAATGGCTTGCCTTTGTGCCCATGAAGACACACCGCGACAAACTAAAAATGTGTCAAAATGTGGAGAAGAGGCGACGACGTCCAACGCCGCACGCATCTCTGTTGCTTCGCGCAGACAGCACCGAGTGCCGTAACAGAGACCGGTGGGCGCACACACACACACAAAAAATATCTAACTCTGCAGCTGGTGATATCTAAAACATCTCCATCCATAATTAATCTGACCGGAGTGCTTATACTTTACCATTGATTGTCCCTGCCCGCCCTTGCAGGTACAATGCTTTGCACCCAGCCCCACATCTCCATTCATCAAAGACCCTATCATTCTCACGTACAAGGTTGTGTGGAATGATCGGTCGCCAGTGGATGCCCATTAATTGTCAGAAGAAAGGTGGTCTTCGTACATCGTATAACCCCAGAGTCTGCTTTGTTAGTTAACTGTAGGCGCAGGCCACTTAGGCAATATCTATTTAACACTTAGCTCTATCTAGATAAAGCACTGCCGACAGCTTTTTAAAATGTCTCGAAAAAGAGAGATTTGTGTTCGATTGCAACCAACAAGAATTGATTGTATTTATTGAAATATTTCACGTGAAATTATTTACAGTTAATACAGAGCCAAATATTTCGAAATTGTGTTCTCATCGCTGCCCGTTTATCCTCCAGGCTCAATTTGAAAACGCAACACGATTTTTTATGCTCCCTCACCTAGTTATGATTATAGGAATGTGGCTCCCCGTTTGAACAAAATAAAAAACAATAGACAATTTGAAAAAATACATTTTTAAAATGGTGCAAAAAGCAAACACTGCTGCAGATTATAAGTGATAATCAATACAATGCATCAAGCATTTATGGCATTTAGTCACTCATAAAAAATATGACATCAAGCTATATGCACGCACGTCTGCTAAAGGGCACACTTCATACGCCTTGGTACACGGTCATGTGTCCTTCCATTTGCTCAATAATGCCTTGTGTACAACCGCGAGGAAGAGAATTGCGTTTGGCGACTGCAGGGAATTAGGAAGGGAGCTGTAATTACAGCCATTGATTTTTTACAAAACACTTTCCGAATCCCTAGAAAATGAGCTGGAATCTTCATGAAATATTAATGCCCGGCTATGAACACCTGCAACTTCTGGCAGAGACGATCTTGGTCAAGGAATGAAGCACACTGTTTGGCAAACGACTGAATAACAGTCGGTCTTTGTGCACAAATGCATCCGAAGGACCTGTCACGACTACTGATGAGAGCCCCGCCGGCTGGAACTTTGAGGAGTGTAATTATTTCCATCGGCGTTGTTAATGTTTCTTTATTTCCTTTCTAACCTCCACCGCACCCATGACGCTGCAACAAAAGAAGCACATTCGTAAACCTTCACCACGGATACACACGTGACCAAGAAGCTCGCATTTGATCGCTACAAAAACGCCCCATCTCGTCAAATCCTAAGAGCTAGGCGGCGTTGAACGTCGATAACGTTTGGATGGGCAACCGTAATGCATAACAGGCGTTACAGGCTGTGGAGCAACGGTGATGGGCAGCGGAGGTAAGTGCAGTAATTTACGTTGTTGTACTGTACCTCTACGCTCCCCACCTTCACCAACCCACACTGAGCAGCGTGGCGAACTACGGTACAATAACCTCCACTTCCCGGAGGTGACAGGGTGGAGATGGCCTCATCCATCAGTAGATTGACTTGTGCGTGGATGCACCTTTGACGATTGATTAACAAAGACAAAGATCCCCGTATAGACTTAACAGACTATTGGGGCAAGTGCTGTTTGCGAGCACCTATGAAGACCAGCACAGCACACGAGCGGGTGTGTGACCAGCACCACGCCCGGCCGCCTTTGTATCCTGAGTGGCGATGTTTATACACACCACACCATGTACTCGATTGAGGCTGAGTCTACCTAGGCGACGCCCAGGACCGGTTCAGTTAATCGTCCCTGGTGTTGGCCATCAAACTCAGGTAGCCGGCTTCGTAGCGCAGCGTGCTAACCGCTACACTACCGCTCCACCACATACACACGTATATTTCAGGGCTCACTTGCACCACCTGCTCATTACCAGCTCTCAGAGTCCTAATTAACTGCACAATGCATTTGCAGCGCATTGTCATTTAGCTTAAAGAATACATGAAACCGTAGCGTGATCGCTGTGATTTTGGCTTCATTACAAAAGTATATACTAACTCGTACCGGCAGAATTTTTCAGAGGAGCAAATATGTGCAGCTGCAACCATAATCATCATCATCATCGTGTTACAGTTTGAGCAAATAGCAATAATTGAGGGCCCATCAAAATGATAATTAGGGCTGCTGCTGCTGCTGCTGCAGCTGTGAATACCGCCATCGAATGACAACAACAGGAGCGTTGGCAGAGGGCTGGCACATCCCACGGCAAGGAAGCCACGACGAACAACGGCCGCTCTGTTTGCGGGTGCCAACTTTCCCCCCCGTTAAAAACATTCTGGAGGTGACTTGTGTGCTGAGAGGATTGTTAATGATAGGGGGCGAGAGAGGGAAGGGATGGAGGGGGGAAAGCAAAGAATGACAGAGACTGGGAATTACCTCATTATTACGCTTTAAACTGGGCGGCCGCGTTCCTATTTGTGAGCAGAAGAAGTCCTTTGCGCATTTAGCGAGCGGTACCCTAATAGTTATTGATGGCCGGAGCTGAAGGGCGTGGTGATTCCGCGCTCCGCGCTATGATCCCCTGCAACCTCAGTTCGATTTCCAGCCACGGTTAACATCAGCGGTGAGTGACACTTTCCCGTGGCACTCCCCCTATTCACAAACCTGCACTGCCCAGCAATGTTAAAGTTTGGCCAAATATCTTCCCCATCACCGACACAGCATGCGTAATAGTTGTTTCAGCAGCGGATTTATAAATGGCTTAACAAACAAAAAACACACTTTGATGACATGTTGTTTCCATCCCCTTTTATTGTTGGTAAAACTTCGCCCAGATAACTACCTAATTAGCACCATACGTTAACCAAAAAAAATCCATTGATTTGACTCAACGGTCATTTAAGTGGATTCAGCCCTCGGGGATACCAAGTCCAACAAGGCACCGGGATGTGACGGCCTGTGGCCCGAGTTCCTAAAGAGCCCTGGGAACATTGTGGACAACGGTGGCTTGCAAGCCTCCTTCATCGTCATGCACAGGACATGAAAGATCCCCAAAGAATGGAAGCAAGCAAGGCTTGCCTTGCCGCTACAAACCAATATTCCTCGGTTCCTCCTCCACATATCCTCCAAGAGGGTGAGACATTGCTCGCAACCAAGCCATGTCTACAATCAAAGCTCAAATATCATCATTTGGCCTTCAATTGTATAACGTACTTGAAAATGAGCTTGAATTTATTTACGAAATGTTTACTTGTGAAAAGTCGAAGATCAGCCCATACACTACAGGCCTTGAGAAGGCAGTTATGTTTCCTACTCAATGCTGGCCAAATGCGCTTAGGAAATGGTTACTCACACGTTCCCCCGTAAAAATATTTTCCAAATTACCTCCAGCATGCAAGTGTAATCAAAGTCAATTTGATTCCTTGTCAAATGATCATTCAGGCGGGGTTCATCTCCTGCTCGCAGCCTTCAGCCAGTTGTGGACATTCCACATTTCTATGGCACGGATGAGTCTTTAGGAACACCACCGTTGGCTCCCCCCACGACATGGCAATCATTATATCAACCCTGAGTCAACTCCCGACCAGGATTTGAACTTGCAAACTTCTTATAGCAAGTCGTTGGTACCACTGATCCACTAGGGTGGCTAATAAATCATTAGATTCTTTAACCAAGTAACTTTATGTTTGCACATTCAAACACAGCTTCTGTCAAGACCATATAAGTTAACCAATGCACTCCCAGAAGGCCATGCGGTCAATGGGATGTGTAAAAAAGACTTTTATAGGTTTATATGGAGAGGCAAAAGTGGGAAGGAGGCTGATTTATGCTGTTACTTACACGCTCCACAACAACGCCCATTGATTTGTATGCGTTTTAGCTGCAACAATGATAAGCGCTGCTGCATTTTCCATCTTTGCTTTGCCTCTAGGCTAAATGTCATCACAAACACGGCGAGAGGGAAATTAAGATGCTGCTCAGGGCATGGATTGGGGGGTGGGGGGGTTGCGTAGCTATACTCCTCCTCGGGGTTAATGGAGGAGTATGCACGTCGTCCGAGCTGCTTAATGCGAGGTAAGGGAGAAGGTTATGAAGTAGAGCGGCGCCGAGCGAGCCAGAGAGGTGTGACTAATGCCGGAGCACCACCGCGTGGATGGGGCATTCGGAGCCTAACGAGAGGGGGGGGGGGGGGTAACGCACCTCGTCTCAGCCTTCCTCAAATCATTTGAAAGTAGACGATGTGACGCTCCAAAGAGGTTAACCGTACCCGGTGCCGCATGTCAAATACTTTTAAAACTCAACGTCGTAGCTGGTACAGTATTCTTCTTGTTCTGGGAGCGACATTGCCAGGGGGAGGGGGGTAAATTAAAAAACCTTAAGCGTTTGGCCAAAAGCCTAGAATTAACTAAATTAGCCTGCTGCACTGCTTAACAGAGAGCTGAGGTCAGTGCTAAAGTTTTATTCCCCCACTAAAGATTACTTATAACGGCTTATGAAATAAATTTCATGATAAAGTTACAAATTCAGATGTGTCACACACAAGACACTCCATTAGCTAAAACACCACATGCTCACACCGGGGCTTAATTGAGTTATTGATTTAAGAATAGGCAACACTGATGGAAAGCTAACTGTGTATTGATTGCTGTGTAAATACAGTAATGGCTGGTAGAGAGAATCTGTGATTTGGTGCTTTGCCTGACTATTAAACCATAGTCTTATGTCTGGAGGAGTGTGGTTGAATTAAATAGACTTGTTAGCACAAGTTTACTGGAGGGAGGCAATTTAATGCACCTTGTTACTCTCCTCCAATCTATGCGCGGCTTTTAAATTAAATGCCGTTACACGCTATTTGAAATGCAGATACCACGGAGTTCACAAAAACCTGCGGCTCTTACGAGCACTTTCCTAAATGCACATTCATTGAAATTAAAAGAGACATCTAGAATTCACTCGGTTAATTTTATTATACTTTTGCTTACATTCCGTGGGTACTGGGCATAATAATGTCTTGATTATTTCCAAACGAAAAACAAAATGATAGTGTGATCTTGATTTGAAGCTTTCGTGACTGCAGGAATCCGTACTCTTTGGTTCTTTCGGTAAAGTCACGTAGGTAGAGAGATAAAATAAAACAAAAAATAATCTATCACGACGTTTCGATCGCAACACAAGCGGTCGTCCTCAGGCGGAAAAAATAATCCATCAGTGGAACTTCTACCTACGTGACTTTACTGAAAGAACCAAAGAGTATAAAAATTAGAGTGTGTGAAAGCGCTTTAACCCAAGTACTGTGTGCGTTACGGCATGCCAGTACAATTGCAGCTTTACCACTTCACAATTATCAAAAGACAGCGCACCAATAGGTTATTGGCAAGGATACCTCACTGGAGCTGACATTACGTAAATTCCAGCAAATCACCACTTTGCTTTGCTAAAGGGCCTAGGCCAGGTAGAAACGCCTGGAGTTTTACCACCACTGCTCCCTCCCCCTATCATTTTGAGATTTGCCCCTATCCTAATGCAACACACCTGGTCTGAGCAAGTCACACAGGCCCAGGTGTTCCCTCGGTTCTTTGGGGAGATCATATAATGCGACTTAAGGGCTGTGATTCGGAAAGGTTGAGTCAGACGGCGGTGTTTTAAAATACGTTCTGGTGCTGCAGAGGCAAAAATATGTAATAACAAAACAGTCAAATTCCAACAAAAAGTATACAAATAATTTACTAACGAAACAATAAAATCCTTTATATATTTTTATATCCCCCCCATTCATCCATGTAAAAATTGGCCAAAGTGCATCTCTGTATAAGTTGCCATTAGTGCACAGCGGGTGCATTGCACTCACTGTGGAATTTCAAGCTGTTCTACATTTTTTTGAGTTTTTTGAAGTCACACTTGCGCTGATTTGTAACACTTGCAGCAGCATGCGAAGGCTGGTCAATTTGTAGCCCATTTGGCTCAGAAATCTGGCAGGCCCTCCAGCAGCAGCAACTCTCACTCATGGACTCACGAGTATTATAAATACACAAAAAAAACCATGGGTGACAATGAAGAATTTTGACTCAATTGCAAATTGTAAAATGTGGACTGGGTCAGTGAATCCATTAGTTCCACTTCTGTGCTGGTTAGATATTTGAATATATTCAAGTGTGTAATCGTTTTGGCTGTGTGGTTTTTCGTATGTGTTAAAGTTGACATATATATAACTGGATAGACTTATGTAAGCTGACATTTATATCAGCCCAATCCAAAATAATTGAAGAAATATATTTTGTGACAATTCCATTAAATGGGCAGAAGGAATCATCGACTTTTTAAGAACACCACGAAGACACTGACTCTTAAACTAAGGTTATTAGAAGACTTCCAGGCCCAGATGAAGCAGACACTGGGATCAGAGCCAGGATAATATTTTTGGTTGTCCACCAACACTGCATGAGCGTGGGCGGGTGGGTTTTTACCCACGTCTCGTTCCATCCCAGGGCTCATCACGGCAAGCTGTTGGGAAATCTGAAGATGTGTTGCACAAAGAATTGGGAATTTCTCCCATGTTCGCTTAGCATAATACGCTAGTTAATCCAGATCTGGGTTCATCCGTAACACAGTATTTTATGTAAGCTAAGCTTTTCTTTACTTATAAATAATATAATACGTGCCACTGGACTGAACAAATATATTAGCCACGTACTTGATTCACACTGCCGGGCAGTTTGATACGTTTTCACAATTCTGGGTCGTGGATTCAAATCAAGAATTGTTTCTCATTTGTATGATCTCGTTTGCATTGTGGTTTTTTACCCTTTTATCTGGCAACAAAACTGACACCTTTTTTACGAGGAGTAATGTTTGCATAGACCACAATACCTGCAGTCATAATGCAAACAAAAAACATAACTCTGATGGTTTGCATTATGACTGCATGTATTGTGGTCTATGCAAACATGACTCCTCGTAAAAAAAGGTGTCAGTTTTGTTGCCAGATAAAAGGGTAAAAAACCAATTATCATATTTTTTACTGGCAAATGAGGTACTCTTTTGCATTGTTTCTTTTTTTGTCAAGTGTCATCAATTCCAGCCAAAGAATGGCACGCATCTGAGAGGAAATGCAGGGATGAAGCCAGTTCCCTGTGTAGGTGCTGGCTGGTTTATTACACTACAAGATCACGAGAGGTGGTGGCGGGGTTGGAAAGGTCTTCATCCAGCAATTTATTGGTTACGGCTGATGATGGTGATGACTTTGCACCTTCCATATAAAAGAATAGCTCGTGCAGAAACCTGGCTGTCCGTGCCAATTGAATCATTACGTCTGTTGTTTAGGGACCTCTGTTGAATCGTAAAACGTATCTCACGGCGCTTAACTGTTGTCATGTAGAACTACGCTCGCCAAAAGGATACTTAACTGTGTTATTTTGTCTGGCAATGCAAGCGCAGCTACGATGCGCCCATTTCATTTCTATTGTTGTTTATAGGCATTCTTGCTATTATCTAAATCCTTTATTACTGTTTGAGGTTCTCGTTGGCTGACCCTGTTACACATTGCTGTATTCCGTAGGCGCATGGTGCAGACACAACCCCACCTTAACACACTGCAAAAAGCAGGATTGTGGCGACACGTTCGTGTCAATGAAATAAAGTTCCTTTGTTCTCCTGTAATCCTCCGGCCTCCCAGAGTGATGGGGGGGGGGGGTGAAACGTGTGAAAGGGAAGGATATGGAATGAAGATGATGTTGTGTTGGGTTTAACAAGGAAGACATGAAGAGAAGTGAGAGGAAGACACGAGGTGGTAGAAGTCACAGAGAAGATGAGAGAGAAAAGGGCTGGTGTGGTTGGGTCATGTTGAGAGAGTTAACAGGGACATTGTGTGGGTGAGAAGGTGCAAGTGATGCAAGTGGAAGGAAAAGAGATCAAGAGGAAGGCAGCAGAAGAAGAAGAGGTGGGGGGGGGGGGGCGATGCGGTGCGATGGGGCACGGTGGCCTGAGGAGCGGAACGAGAGATGGCGAAAGGACAGGGCAGCGTGGAGAAGGTTGGCAAGGATCCCCACGTGAGTGGGACAAACGCGTGGAAGACGAAGAAGAGGAAATATAGGGAATCAAGTTACATTAAAATATAAGGCCATTGTAATTGGTGTAATGCTTTAAATTAAACGCAAGCAACCTTATTACATTACCAGGCCCTATGCAATGTACAGTATTATAAATGTAAGAAAATAGATATTCTGGTGTGATACATCGACATATTTTAATCCACTTTCACAGGTACAGCGTGAGTGGTTCACAACCAGAAGTTAAAACCCTGGCGGTGGGTTTACTCAGCCAACCATCTCTCTGAGAAACACTTTAGGGGGAAGTCAACAGTTGGTTGCCCTTTGGATGTACACGTCACTGCCATGGGAATTTGGATGTTCCACCATTGGCTCAGGGCTGTAAGCAGGAGATGAGCAGCACCTCGATGGTAATTTGAGCAGGAAATCACTGTTTTGCAATAATCAGGCATCATGGTAACATTGAGTCATATACTAGGCTACATTATGTCCTGCAATGTTTGGCGAACAGTCTGTCATGCTATTGCTTAAAATGTTTGTTTAGCCGCTGGCAAGTTACTCGAAAATGGGTTTAAAATCCCTGCAAGTTCTATGTCAGTCAGGAATAGGGAATGATTTGATGTTACGCAATGTAAAAGCACATAGCCAAAAGCCTGTATGAGTCATTTAAGCAAACGAACATGCGATCTAAGCGGTTTCTCACAAAGATCATTAAAGTGTCAAGAAACCACTCCTACATTCCATCCCAGTTGGAACAAGTTTGTATCAGGTCAAACAAAACTTCAGTTACTTATTTCAACTTCTGTTTTTTTTTTTGAAAAAATTTTTTTGTTCCTTTCCGACAATTAACCCAAAGGGCATCTGAAATTGAAAATTTCCAAATAAAATATGAATGTTGTACAAATTCTTGCAAGTGTTGTCGACCATGCAGGCGTCGTGGCTGCTGTCACAACAAGCTTGAAATTTGATCGCGAATCTCGGAATCTAAGACCGTTGAAGGTATTCCGGTGCTCGAACGGAGGCGTTGCCTCCAGGACTTAAACAAGCTGCTGCACGAGGCAATGCCAGGAGCTCAGTTGAGGGCATCTGCACAAACCATGATGGCAGCAGATGCGGACCCTTGATGCACAAATTGGAAATTTTAAAACCCTCCGGTGTGTGATTGTGGTCGCCCAGAACCGTGGAACCGATATAACGACCCAGTGCCCGATTTACAAATACGGGAGAGGCGTCACCATAGAGATGCACCACTCTGCTGCTCCTGACGCAATCATTCGGCTCTACCACCTCAACGCAAAATTAGAGTTGTTGCTCTGCATCAACATCAGCCATACGATAAGATCAATAGCACCGAGTTTGCATGAGTTTTGGATGAAAATAATTGCATTGAAAAGGAACATTTTCAGATACTTTACGATATTTTATAAATGTACGCATCCGCGGGCTTATCTGATACCACGTGACACCATTTTTACCAGGAACAAAAATGATCTAACGAAATATTATTAGTGACATACATTTCCTTTTTTGGAATAATCAAAACAATTTTTTTTCATATGGTTACAAATTTCGTATCTAGGCCTAATATTCAGTTTTTTTTTTATTAACCCAAAAACCGGGAGCATTTTCTCAACAACGAGCATTGTTTGTTTTCTGTTGGCCGTTGTTATTTCAAATGTAAAATATTTACGGAAATAGGAGAATTGCATAGACAGTATAGATATATATCATGGCATGCTTGCCCGGGTTGCAATGCTACCCTCAGTGTCCTTGCTAAATCCCAATGCAGGTCAATAAGAACAGTGGCCTGTCCAATTACCCCTTTCTGGATAATCCTCATGTAGTCTTCCCCATTAGCCTGTAAAATAAAGACCAAACATCCCTGTAAACAAGGCACTGTATCTCAGTAGATTTATCCAGCATACATTTATTACATTTTTTTAAATCTATCAACTGGAAACATAAAAAAGAGAACAAAAATGTAACACGCGATGAAAGTGTATTTACTTTTAAATACCTACTCGTCATTCATGTATAGTATAACCATCAACACCCGCTACAGTAAAACTTCATAAAATCTGCCCCCTCCTCTTCTCTGTGAATCCCAAATGTTATGGTGACCGGGTGGTTAGATGGAATTTTTAAATGGACAATGGATTTTGAGGCTGACTTCACACGATCATACCCACAAACGTTTGCACTTTAATAACTAAAATTGGCTCAAACTAAACCTACTTTCTCTTTCCCACTTTTTAGACCAAGCCACCACAAAAGGCCTAAACATAAAATCCTAATTTATTCATTAACTGGAGGAGCCTCGAGATTGAAAATTCCTCTCCGTGATTTTTTTTTCATTTTTTTATCACGAATGAGAGGAGTTTCTTTTTTTCGTGGATGAGAGGATCTTATAATCGTGTGCCTTAACATCAACACGGAATACAGGAGTTCTACTGCATTTTGTAATACTTTCTTTGTACAAATGTATTTTCATTGCAATCAGCCATATGCAGCAGCTGCAGGTTAGCGGTGTTTCCCATTAGTAAATTAAACTCAACACCAAACAGTTTGCAGTATTTCGATGTCCTGGAGACCAGTTTATCTAACAATAGTTTCCCCACAATTTCCACCCACCCTACCCTGAGTCAACCTTCGAGTTACCTGCCATTGCTCCGGTTGCTGATGGTTCATTGGTGATGTGCTCACTTGAAGTTGGGAGAGGGCACGTGAGGATATCTCGATGCAGAGGCCTCCGCATTACCGACAACAAACAGCGTCTCAAAATTGAATATTGCTTGCGAGCGCAGCCGTCGCATCGGCAATGTAAGCTTAGCCGTCAAACCCAATCACGCAGAACTCTTAATCCAACCTGAGGCGTAACTCAACACAAAGCAAAACCTTGCCTAAAATGGAATGCTCAGCATATCATTGCTAAGATCCCTGCTGATATATATAGAGACCGGTAAAGTGCATGCAGGTGCAGGCAACACTTGGGGTGCTAGCAAAGTAAGAGGGCATTTGTCATCTTGACTCTCTGGTGCAGTCACATTCGTGGCCCACCACAACATATTCCTCGGCCATCAAAGCAAGTTTTAACATTTCGCCGCACGACCCAATGCACTAGCAATGAACTATATCATTGCACGTGGCAGACTGCATCGAGAGTAAATGACATATCAGTTTCTTTTCATTGCCGAGTGGCTAACTGCGTCATAGTCGACCGATGCCTCCACTCTAGGTGGAGCGACGGCTGATAAGTAATGCCCTTAGTTACAACAGCGACAGCAATTAAGACCGCACATTTATCCATTATGGCTTTACAGGACATTTTGCAAACCGCGAGTGTTACTTTGAATGTTTAAAAAGCGGGGTGGGGGGATTGAGGTTAAATTTGAAGGGTTACGCACAGTAACCTCAAAAGCTCTGAAACATGCCTGTAATGCGATATTCAGGTAACACATTCATCCCAAGAGCAATTCGTACCTCGCACCTGCGAAACCGCTTTCTGCTGACATTAATCTTGCATGCTACATTTGCCTTCAAATATGCCTTTCCAGTTTGTCCATGAAACTTTCCACGAATGTGCCGCACGCATTAGCCGCAGCTCACGTGCGCTTTCAAAACACGCAACAGTCAGAAAGAGTATCACGGTTCTCTGTTTGATGTTTAAAAAAAAAGAAAGATATTGCTGGGCCCTTATTAAGAAGGTTGCACGGCTAAAACTTCTTATTAGCACATTTCCTTCGACATGCGCCTACCGCTATGCCGCAATTAATAAGTACAGAAGTGGTTTCCTGCTGATTCGATCGCCAAAAAAAGGATGAAGAAGCAGTCCATTTAGTCTCTGTGATATTTTTCTGGCAGTAATTAGGGCCTTTAAAGCCCCGTGATATTTTTGTGCTAATAATTAGATTCTCCCACATTAATGAGCCGTAGCTTTTTTCTGTGAACTCACTGGTAACCTGAAATAGTTGATTTAATGATGTGAAATAAAAAAAATGTAAGTGCGGCAAATAGTCATATAAGCACGCTCCAAGTTGCAATACACACATAGAATTAAAGGTAATAGTTTGAGGGTTTTTTTCTCACCACGCAAATTTAAATGTTGTAAATTGCATTCGGAGCACAGCGTTTCACGAAACTTATGCAGAGGTAAAAAATAATATGCTGCTGTCAAAACAGTGTTACATATTTTCCATGCATCATGTTTATTAATTTTCGTAAAATAATTGCCTCCCTTGGGAACACGTAACGCATATTGTCCCAGTAAAAAAAAGGCTTATCTGCAAGCGAGATATTTTAAAGATATGTGTTTATGAAGCAACAATCCCTACTATACACATGACTGAAACAATAGTTAACACGCTTGTGCGTAACAACAACAATACTCAGAGTATGAGAAAAACATCTTAATTAAACCCAAACAACCCTTATCTATTAAGGCCACTAAAAAAACTAATCAAGTTCTTTTTTTCAAATTCACCGTCAGATCTTTGCACCAGCACCTGTTGTTATGCTACTTTCTGGTCAGCCGACTAACATGACCTTGGGGATAGCCCCATCTGCTATTTTGGAAACAGGACCTGCCTAATGAAGGCCGTTGTTCGCACACACACTGTTTAACATGACTCGCGGAGAGGCGTCGCGTGTGTGCCCGTAACGATTACGATCACACACATCACACTCGCCACTTGAAGATGCAGCCAGCAGCAGCAGCGGCAGCAGCAAAGCAGTCAAATTGGACGTGCCCTAGCGCATGCGAATGTTTCATATTCAAGCGATGCTGAGTTGTGCAAAGCCGCAATCATCGTTGTGTGGACCAGACACGGTGGTTATGGTGGCTGCACGAGGCAATAAATGTGTCCTGTCATCCTCGCAGAGGCGGATTTTGGCTAGCCATCGAACAAAGACGGTCACCGCTTCCAGATGCGCTCCTACGGCCGTCTGGAACGCTCTTCCTTCCGATATTAGGAAGTCATTGCAGCTATGCACTTTCAAATCATCGAGATTGACAAACTAATTTCTTTAGAACTACTTTTTCTGTTTAGTTTGTTGTCCTTCCCCCGCACCTCCGATTAGCACGGTTGGCTACGTACGATGCGAAATAAGTTTAATATACATACGTCTAACACAATGCCTACGTGTCAATGCTCACAATTAGTTGTTAGTCATGTCCCGTGTGGTGGGGTAAAATGGGGGTACTCACACCTATTCCAAGACATCTGGGCCAGCTTGTGAATGTAAGCTGAAAATGCCCTCCAGAGGGGTTCTCTAGAACTCCCTCTAGTGAAGGCCTTTCCAACAACCGTTGCATGAGCAAGTTATTTCCAGGGCTGCACCGTTACCTTTATACGTCGACGTTTCGCAAGAACATCACCGTTTATATTCTTTGGGTCTTTCGCTAAAGCCACGTAGATAGAAAAATGATACAAATATCACGACGTTTGGATCGCAACAGAAGCAATCGTCATCAGGTGAAAAAAGTATATTAATTATTTTTTCACCTGATGACGATATACATTTATTTTTCATCTGACGACGATTGCTTGTGTTGCGATCGAAACGTCGTGATTTTTTTTTTCTATCTACGTGGCTTTACCAAAAGACCAAAAGAATATGAATTCCTGCAGTCACGAAAGCTTTAAGTCAAGATCACCATTTATGATCAGTAACCTGAGTCTCATTTGTTAAACCATAATGATTATATCGTAATCCGGTTCCATCACTTATATTGGTATGTATATGCAAGTGGGATTTCCGCAGTGAATTAGACAATCTTTTACAATTGGTCTTTTATACATATATTGAAGAAGAAGTAAAAAAAAACCTTCCCCTTTCCACGAACAGGCTTATCTAAACCATTTTAAAAATTCCCATACGAATGTGCCACGACTGTTTCCGGAGCAGTCTCAGAAACCATCTGTAATTAAAACTGATGTGTGTGTGTGTGTGAATGCAGGGTGAACCCCTTTCTTTCTGAACGATTACACTAAGTGCTGTCTGCTCCGATCTTCCATCGAGCTCGTCATCTGATGCATTGTGCCGCCAGTTGACTGTAATCGCCTCCACACTCTGATGCATAAATGCCCTGGTTCCTTTTTTTTTGCCGTAGCTCATTAATTTGAATAATACCTCTCCGAGATGTTGGAATTCAACAACACATTCGCCGGTGATTCATTTGAAACGTAGAACTTTCGAAAAAATGATAACCGTTCGGACCACTGCTTTCAACATTGCTGCGCTTCTGGATAAAGAAGGGAGAGGGCCCCGATGCCGACGAGATTTGACTCCTCGTGTGATTCTAGACTTGAAGCTTTCGTGACTGCAAGGATCCATACTCTTAGTTCTTTCGGTAAAGTCACGTAGGTAAAAAATGAAATTAAAATTAATAAAAATTAAATAATATTGTTTTATTTTTACACAAGCTTGTGTTGCCTCCGAAACCTACGTGACTTTACCGAAAGAACTAAGAGTATGGATCCTCGTGTGATGCCTTTATTGTTTCAAATGCTTCCACCCCAACTGTTATGCTATTTTGGGAAGTGCTTTTTGATGGCACTTGCCAAATAAGTGTGTTAATCAGACGTGGGTGCCACTGACCAACACCACGCCCAGTCATTCCTAACCATGCAATTAGTCGATGTGTGAGCATTTATTTAATAATTTTCTCATTATCTATTTTCCCATTTTAGTTTTTCACGTTTAATAGCACATTTTCGTCCATCTGTGCATGTGTTGACATAGGCTGTGCATGTATTTTTATGGCATTTTTTTTATATTTGCATTTGTTCTTTCCTTCATGGATACATGCCGTGGTGACATGCTTAGAGCGAGCATTCACGCACATTTATTTACGAAATTATTATTTCCCATTACCTCAACGGTACTTTTCCCCCCATTCATTTATTTATTAGCTTATTAATTAATTCATGTATTTTATTGTACCTTTAAAAGCATCCAACAGGGCACAGGAGATCTCCTCGGGTGCTGTAAAGCGCAAAATTTAGCGGCGGCACTTTAAGTGGCGTATTAATTATAGTGGGCCAGTCAATTTGGCCAAGTGAATGAAGGGCATTTGCCTCCGCTCTTCGAAGTAGTGCCACGAACTCCCTGTGCCCCCACCGCTGTCGGCGGGGCAAGGTAGGCAATGTCCCCTCCAGTTGCCCCGGCGGGCAACCGGCCTGCTGTGCCACGCTGGACTTCACGAGCCGCCGTGCTGAGACCGAGGGGGGGGGGGTGTGGAGGGGGGGGTGTGGAGGGGGGGTGTGGAGGGGGGAGCAACGAGTCCTCCACGGAAACTCGGTGAGGAGCCGAGGAGAGGAGCCGGGAGGAGCCGGGAGGAGCCGCCAGGAGCCGCACGCGATGGCTCTCGGTCAGCGAACTCGCCGCGTGACGTGGCAAAATAAAAATTGTGAAGTGCACGGGGGGAGGTCCACGGAGGGCCTTTCACAAGCCCTGAACGTTCCAGCTCGAACGAAAACGAAAGGGTTAAGCTCTCTCTGGCTGTTCAATCAGCACAGCCAGCTTCCATTAAGTGCAGTGCCGTAATTGCTGTAACAGAATGACAGTAAATTACAGTTTGAAACACAAATATGCTTCAGAAAGGCTTTCTCTGCCCTTCCTAAGTATGGAGTAAATTGCCTGCTCTTTGGGAAAAAAAATGTGATCAATAGGGGAGTTTTAAATGGGTTACGGCAATCAGTGTACAGCTGAACAAATAGAAAGTCATTACCAGTATATGGGCTTTATGCTTTTAGCCCTGACATTTTCGCTTTTTTATTAAGGCTCTCCATATATCTTTCATTTACCGAATCCATCTCTGCGTTCTCATAGAGATGATAACAGAAATCATCTTAATGCTTTTTTTGCTTCTCGTGCCTTTCATATATAGCTGCTCAGAAGAACAAAGGCTCAATGCAAGAGTAACCTTGAAAAACAGTGAAGAGCACACATGGGGGGGGGGGGGGGGGGTGATGTGAGAAAAAGAGGGGTCCATTACCCGCACCTGGAAACTCTGCAGGCGTTTCTACACTTATCCATCTCCACGGTGTTGGTGAATATATCAGTATTGTTTTCATAATTACGGAATGAAGGGCCGCGTTTACGCCACTCTTGATATTGCAACAGTTGGTAGAAAAAGCAGACTTCGAATCACGAGAGCCTCAGTTTAAGTCGCAGCCAAGGTCACGCAAGCTCACCATCACTGAAAGGGGGTTGATCAAGTAAGTAGCATCAAGTGACCCCTGCAACATTCTGTGGGATGTCAACAGTGGCTGGGTCCTGCCATAATAATGAAAACGAACACATACCAATATTACCTTCTTGGTTCTTTCGGTAAAGTCACGTAGAAGGGAAATAATAAAATAATAAAAATCAAACATAATAAAAGAATTCTCACGACGTTTCGGCCACAACGCAAGCAGCCGTCCTCAGGTGAAGAACAGGTTTGTCGGAAAGACAGCGTCTGATTTAAGCTTTAAATCGAAACGTATACCAATACTATTTTAAATATGTGCACACTGAATTTGACCCTTATGCACTTTGTTGTTCAACATGTAGAGAAATTTTGGATTGTGAATGTATCTATTATTCACAATCAACGTTTTTGGTATCTATTATGTTTACTTATATAATTGAAAGAGGCAGAATGTTTTCACATTTTGGAATCGGTTGTTATGCTGCCAGAGAGGGCTGCACCAGTGTAAACTTGCGTGTATTAAAATTGTTGACAAAATTCTGGACAATTTACCAGCTTTTATTACAATTGAGACAACTGCATAGGACATATTATAATTCACCAGAGCAAAAAGCCCGCAATAGTGAAGCAAGTCTAAATGAAATATATAAAAAACACACACTTTAATATCACAGCTTAAACGACCAAATGACTTAAATGGGCAAATTACTTCTTCATAACCGCACCTATTGGTCTATTAACTCTAAAGGTAATATTTTAAAATAATATATATACCTGGTACTGCTTGGGGGATGTGCTCAAGTGGTGGCTGTATGCTTTTGCTTCCACACATTCACTGCCGTTTGAGGTCTCAAGTGCTCTTTCAAGCTGGTAGCATTGCTAAGGCGATAGACTCTTGTGAGGCTTTTTCCCTAAATCAAAAGCACTTGCCTCTTAAAGATTGCTCTGGACATCCTTGGCACCGCTCAGTATTCTTAGCCTGCAATGTGAAATGGCTCCAACATAAAAAAACACTGGTCTTTGCATGCAAAAACGTTTTTTTTTTGTTATATCTTACCACGCTAGTCTGAAGCTGATTATGTGAGGTCAGGTCAACCACTACCCATGGAGGCTGCAGAAAATTACCTTGAAATATATATTTGTACAAATTCAAATTACTTGTCAAAATAACTGTCAAAGTGGCATTGAGAAAAAAAGGCCACGGCAAAGATGAACATTGTCATGGCAGGTACATTAATACAATTCTCTTTTAAATTGTTGCAATTTTCAAATGACATTTTATTTAGTTTTCCCTACCGGCAAAAAAAAACTTGCCTATTTATATAACATTGGCAAGAATATACAACGCACTATAAAAAAGAAACTGTCAATTTTTCCGATGCAATACCATTCCCAAAACGTTGTAACAAAACACTCGAATTAACTTTTGGCTTAATTTCATTTTATTTAAATTTTAGATTTTTTGTTTTCTATTTACGTGACTTTACCGAATGAAACAGGAATACTCGAAAGAACGTTTGATAAATCGATGTGAAATGCAACATTGTAATCAAAGACAAAAAAAAGACTGCCTTTTCCATCGTTTAACTACCGATATAGATTAATGTGATCATTCTTTCTGCTGCTTCATTGTCAGAGACCCCCCCAAACGAGTGATGGAAGAGAGGAGGGCTCCATTAACGGGCGCTCACACAAGTTGAGCACGCAACCCGCTGCAAGAACAACAAAAAACGTTTGTGCTGCTTTAGGATCGGTAATGCATCGTGAAGTATAAACCAATGACCCCTGATAATAAATAAGATGCTGGGTCAAAGACAATCGAATGGATATTTTTTAATAAGCATTCTTGAGTAAATTGATCGAAACTGGAGATGTCGAAACAATGCGGTCATTCAATTTGCTTAATAACATTTACTTATTACAAAAATCCACTTAATGCCCTTTTATATACTATATGCTAGATATGTTTTTAAGCAGTTGCTCAGGTTATGAAATTGCTGTGTGAAAAGCTCGCGGCATATCGCCAAGGTTATTTCCATTGAAACATCCAAGTGCATCTTTAATTATTGATTAGTTTGGGTTGTAAAGTGCTCATTGTATTTAATGATGATAATTTTATGTCTGACTGCACTAATGTGCAAGTGTGTGGCTTTAAAAGCGAGACATTATGGGTGCTTTGGCCTTGAAAGTCAGGGCACTTACTCTGAAACGTACATTTTTAAGCCCGGAATTCAGAAATGTGCAAAAATTGCTTTGTGTTATTTGTCAAATTATAGACCAATGAATAGCACAATTTGCGCGACATGTTTACTCTTCCCCCAAGGGCCTTCATCATTGCAGCATTACAGCTTAGAGGATGACATCTGGGTCAGAGATCTGAACAAATACACCTTTTCGATGTGGCTTATCAGCCATGTACATCTAACACGCTGGTATTAAACTACACCCCAGCTTAGTACCAGAGTTGAGCTCGAAGGTGTTATAATCTCTCCCTATCACTTTTTGCTTTTCCTTTCATACTTTTACCTCCAAGCGTTTCTACTGCACAACACCCCTATTGGCGTGGTGAGACCGGTCCCCATGTGCGTGGTGTCCCGTGTGTGCGTATGAGAACCGCAGGTCGAGTGAAGAGGCTGCGTGCGCCTGAGCCATCACTGTCTCTGCATGTTGAACTTCTCTCGCACCGTACGTAGCCAACTGCGCTAATCGTAAGTGCGGGGGAAGGACAACTAAACAGAAAAAAAAGTTCTCATTCGACTGAGAATAAGTCACCGAGAACAGAGGATGATAAGCTTGAGCCGTTCAGAGTGTTTATTTTTTTAAATCTTTCTTTTAGTGGTATTAGGGACAGCTTTGTGCCAAAGCAGTGAAGGACATATACACTACTAAGAGGTAAGAGCTGTTAATGTACCTTCAACTTTAAAGTGCCTAACCCTGTTGCCTGTATTTATCAATCAGGCCAAATGCAAACATGGGCAAGGCAATGTTGCATACAAATGATCCACGTGTTCTACACGTGCAATCTGCATCCAATAAGAATGGGTAAAATTAAACAAAAAAATGTCCCACATGAAAGGCGATCAAATTGTATCCAGAACAGGCCAATTAAGTAACGACAAAAAAAGGTCTCAACGGTTTCCCTGTGTGCTATAAACTTAGAACGGTGAACCTCGACATCAAAGCACTCTTCATGATTACCACTTGGAGGTGGAGCCAAAACAATTCTCAATCGCTTATTATTCTATAATATTCACACACAAAAAAATCAAGTTTTTATTTCGTATGAGCCAGGTAAAAAAAATATCCAGCCTAACAAATGAACTAATACAATAGCGAAGGTAAGATGAAACAGAAAAGAGAGAAGGCAGGTAACCAAGTGCAACAATTATATTGTAAACTCTATTAATTGATATTACATCACTCTTTGGTTCTTTGGGTAAAGTCACGTAAAAAATGTTTTTTAATTTTCTTTTTACATGACTTTATTTTTTCTTTCTACGTGACTTTACCGAAAGAACCAAAGAGTAATTCCTGCAGTCACGAAAGCTTCAAATCAAGATTGATACTCTTTGGGTTTTTTTCGGTAAAGTCACGTAGGTAAAAAATGTAAATAAATTAAATCACGACGTTTCGGGCGCAACACAAGCGTCCTTCTTCAGGTGGAGAGAACTTAGCGAAAACACAACCGCTTAAGTGTGTCGGACCACTTAAGCGGCGTGCTTTCGCTAAGTGTGTCGGACGAATCCTTGCAGTCACGAAAACTTCAAATATAGAATCAAGATGAATATTACATGCGACATATTTGCAGCATAAGATGGTGAAAAGTGGCTCAGGGGAGAACCACCTGAGGCTTTCCCAGGGCCTCTAAGAATGTCAACGCTGAGGGGACAGGAACGCTGATTTTTCAACATCACTGATTTGAAACTAGTCAACTTTTACGGGTGTGATGTACAAATAATTAGATGTTTAGTGACGTTACAAAGAATCAAGTTTAGCCAAAGGAGGACACCCACCTGAAATAATGGCCAGCACGGAGGTGAAGCAATGAAATCAGCAAATTTTCAGGAAATAGGTGGATTATTGCATTTGCAAAAATAAAAAAAAGTTATTTTTTCTACGTAACATAGTAAGTGAATGGTCGGTTTGGAACATTTTGATCGAGTCGATTATGTTTGCAATTACACACTGTGCATGATTAACACAAACACAGCCAGGAGGGACGAACTAAGGGAGGGATATCATGCAGCGTGTGCAAGGCTGCTTCTAAGCGAGTCACGTGGGCCATTAAAGTGAGCCCAGGTGGCCCAATTTTGGACTTGGGTTTTGCTGGGCTGGTGCCGTGGGAATGTGGCTCTCCAGTGTCGGAACCAAGCCGGGACGGAGCCAGCATAGGTCCCACTGACTGTTGAAATGAGGCCTCTGTGGTCCTGTACCTTATGACAGCCGTTGACACAAACACAAAATTAAGACGGAACGTAGAAGGCACATCGTTTGCACATTGTGCTCTTAGAAGTTGAAATGAGTGCAGCCCAGTCACCTGGCATGTGTTTTCGCACATTCCACACATCATTTGGTTAAATGATTTAGTGCTCCGATCTAATGCACATCACCTTTGAAGGTCACACCCGATGTGTGAACGTAAATTTTGAAAGAAAGAAAAAAAACAAGTTTGTGATCTCTGTGCCGCACTCACCTGTGCAACAAAGGCTAACAAGAGACGGCTGCTCATGGTTAGCATCGAATATGAAAAAAAAATGCTTCTGTGGTTAGGCAAACAAACAATTTCGGAGAAAAAAAATACATTTTTGCAATGTGTGACAATGTGATGCTTTAGTGTAATTGGCAGTGCTCCATAAGAGTTCGCTCCTAATTGCACTACAGCAGTGGGAGATCATTAAGTAACAAAAAACTGTGCAGATATTTTCCAAGGTCTCATTATTCTGAATCCTATGGAGCAAAACATATGGTGCAGGTAAAATTTAGTAAGAATGTATTCAATGTTTACAAGCACTTTGCGGTTTCAGGCTGAGCAAACTACCATATTTAATTAAGTAATGATGAAAGTCTACTCGCCGAACTGTTGACTAATTTTCAGTCCTGGGATAAAATTGGGCCAAATTGCAAGGGGGAAATATAAGGCACACACACACAATGCCATTATTTATGAAACTTATATTAAGCTTGGGTTACAGTAAGGAATCCTCCCAGTATCCACAGCTCCAAAAGATTAAATGATGAGGTCTTCACTCCAAGGTCATTCTAACCCTCGGAAGAGTAATCTAACATCATTATATGACACTAATGTCTAAACTCTCAAGTCCTACACACTTTATCATAAGTGCCGCCAGTGTACTAGTGATGTTTATTAACTAAAATATCAGGGGATGCTTGCAGACTGCAGAGAACCATTTAACCCACAATGCCTGAAAATGGTGAAGTTAAATTATGAATGTGTTGTATTCTGCTCGCAAACACTACACTGGAACACTTTTTTTTTCATGTGCGGCACTGTGACTTGCCACGGCCCCTGATGACGCAGCATTGTTGCTTACCCTGAAGGAAATCACCATCTACATGGTATTTTTGAATTATTTTCGGAGAAATGTCCAGCGTAATGTTAGTTTAGATGATGGTTGTGAAACTAACACAGTGGTAGAGCGTATGTTGTATTTTTTCCCGCACATTTAAAGCAAGAAAGCGATTTGTCCAGGGTTGAGAACATTTATGAAATGCTTGCTTTTGTGATACTCATATTTATAAAGGATTTTAATAACCATGATTTAACTGATGTACCTTCGTTATTTTATAATGCCGCACTGAAGGTCTCCTCATTAGCCACTGGTGAATATGAAGCTGGCCAACTTTTGGAAAAACTTGAAAGATTTGCACATCAAAGTATTTAAATATTGCCGAAACAAATTTAGTACTCCTTCAAAGAGAGAGGGTCTTCTTATGAGTCTAACCACAATTGTGCGAATGAGAAATTTTCACTTAAAACTTTCGTGACTGCAGGAATTCAAATTCTACGGTTCTTTCGGTAAAGTGACGCAGATAGAAAAGTAATGAAAATAAAATGAATAAAAATTAAATAATAATAAAAACACGAATGTAGACTGTAGCCTGGTTCTTAATCAAAGTGAGTGTACTGGAAATATACAATGTTGACTGTAGCCTGGTTATTAAGTTTGGTGAGTGTACTGGTAGTCTATAATGTAGACTGTAGCAATGGTTATTAAGCTGGGTGAGTGTACTGGCAGTCTACACGATAGACTGCCATCACTGATTTGAAACTATTCAACTTTTACGGGTATAATGTACAAAGAATTAGATTTTAGTGACGTTACAAAGAAACAAGTTTGGCCAAAGGAGGACACCCACCTGAGATGATGACCACCACAGAGGTGGTGGCCATTACTTTATCGAAAGAACCAAAGAATACTTCTCACTTTACATTCAATGCGTTATCACTAACTATACTGGAAGTTTCGCTGGTCCTTGGATAGAGTCTAGGCCTCTAGGGTACGTTTTTTTTATATGGAGCCGTGTTCTTCCAGCTCTCCTTATTTCCTAAACTGCAATCCAAGAACGCCTCAAAACAAACTGATTTTGGGTTTAATTTGGGGGCGGTGGAGGTTGGTGGTATTATTATTATTAATTGCATGTTATTAGAGGGCAGCTATTTCGAGAAACTGTCTTCAGCTTTAACCAACAGAGAGGTCATCTGTAGCATGATTGATAATCTAAAGTAGTGGTTCCCAACCTGTGGTACGTATAACCATGGGTGGTAAACGCAACATCTGTAGGGGAACACGCGAGACAAGTAACGGAACCAATGTGGTCATGCGAGGTTACGGGGCAGTGCGTGTGCGCCCTAGTAATTCTGAAGCTGTACACTTATCTGTTGTACGTAATTCGGCAAACCCGTGTACATGCAACAATTTGTTCATCCACTTGTTCTCTCGTTTACCAAACGTGATTTACTTTTATTTTACACAAAATAAATAACTTTTATTTTTTTTAAGTGCAAATATAAAATTGCACATGTCTAGTTGT
Organism: Lethenteron reissneri; assembly: GCF_015708825.2. NCBI lineage: Eukaryota > Metazoa > Chordata > Hyperoartia > Petromyzontiformes > Petromyzontidae > Lethenteron > Lethenteron reissneri. The sequence continues at coordinate 6,981,883 of NC_083790.1, read as the reverse complement.
CATTACGTTATTCAGCGTTAACCGAATGTCTTAGGTGTTCATTACACGTTAACAGAGGTGGGACAAAGTCATTGTTATGCAAGTCCAAGTCGAGTTGCAAGTCTTTGTACATTTTGCCGAGTCGAGTCTGAAGTCATCAAATTCATGACTCGAGTCTGACTCGAGTCCAAGTCACATGACTCGAGTCCACACCTCAGAGGTGGGACAAAGTCATTGTTATGCAAGTCCAAGTCGAGTCTAAAGTCATCAAATTCATGACTCGAGTCTGACTCGAGTCCAAGTCACATGACTCGAGTCCACACCTCAGAGGTGGGACAAAGTCATTGTTATGCAAGTCCAAGTCGAGTTGCAAGTCTTTGTACATTTTGCCGAGTCGAGTCTGAAGTCATCAAATTCATGACTCGAGTCTGACTCGAGTCCAAGTCACATGACTCGAGTCCACACCTCAGAGGTGGGACAAAGTCATTGTTATGCAAGTCCAAGTCGAGTCTGAAGTCATCAAATTCATGACTCGAGTCTGACTCGAGTCCAAGTCACATGACTCGAGTCCACACCTCAGAGGTGGGACAAAGTCATTGTTATGCAAGTCCAAGTCGAGTCTGAAGTCATCAAATTCATGACTCGAGTCTGACTCGAGTCCAAGTCACATGACTCGAGTCCACACCTCAGAGGTAGGACAAAGTCATTGTTATGCAAGTCCAAGTCGAGTTGCAAGTCTTTGTACATTTTGCCGAGTCGAGTCTGAAGTCATCAAATTCATGACTCGAGTCTGACTCGAGTCCAAGTCACATGACTCGAGTCCACACCTCTGCGACGTTAATATAATTAAAATGTATTATATATTGAAAAAATCGTTACAGCAGATATACAATGTATATGCTGGTAGGGGTACGTGGACAGCTGATACGTCTGCCGGAGGTATACAAAAATCAAAAGTTGCCTCTGCTCTGAACAAACTTTATCGAAGTCAATTTCAAGGCGTAGGTTTCTACAGCCACTTCGACTCACCCAAGTAGGCCTCGGCAAGGTAAGGTAAAAGTTAAAAGGTAAGAACGAGCCTACCTTTACCTTACCTTTTACCTTACCACAATACAATCACTCTACCCTACCTTTTACCCTTTAGCAGGTAAGGTAAAAGGTAAAAAGCAACGAGCCTACCTTTTACCCTACCTTTTACCCTTACCCCATAAAAATTACCCGATTACAGGGTAATTACTAGGGAACAACTACACATCAACAAGGTTTATAACGATAAATGCTAGGTAGAGCGCTTTATTAATATAGAATACTCTCGATTATTCCAATTTTACACGCTTGTTGTCGTTGTTGTCGTCGTCGTATCCTCAAATCTTGCAGCTCAATTTTTACCCAATTCCTAATGTGGTATCGACTGCAAACTTCTTATACTTATATCATACTGATGACAATACTATATTCTATCATTAAACAAATATATATTTCTTAACATTCTTTTTTATATGTTATGTTTCGGCTTGGGTCTAATTGTCCACGCTCAACTGACGTTGGCTGTAAATCACCACGGCCCCTTTTACGCTATGGCAAGCTTTGCGGCCACTTCCTGGAGTCGTAGAGTTCTGCCATTACAAGTACATTTAATTAAAGCGTGTTTTTAATAAAGTTTTAAAAAATATTACTTATTAAATGGAGGCCACGGACTGCGCCACGGAGCTTTTAACGGTAAACTAGGTACCGTATTTACCAGGTAATACTTCGCGCTACCTTTACCCTACCGGGTAATTCTTCCGAACTAACTTTACCCTACCCTTTACCTTACCCCTTGGCATGTCGACACCTTTACCTTTACCCTTTTACCCGGTAAAAAGGGTAAATTACCTTACCTTGCCGAGGCCTACACCCAAGTGTGGTTTTCTGAGTTGAGCTGCGCGTTGGCCGTTTCTTCTCGCAAGCTTTCCCCGCGCACGACTGCGGGCATTCTCCCATCAAGACTCCTGACGATGCCCGCAAGTGGGGCGCGGGGAAAGCTCGAGAGAAGATTGAACTCAACGCGCAGCTCCTAAGCCAGAAAGACACACTCGGGGTCGCGTGCCGTCGTCGTTTAAATGCCTCCACTGCAACACATTCAACGCACGGTAGCGAAGCAGGGTGCCAAAGGGAAGCACTTTCTCCGTAAATATAGTTGAGCATTACTTAACATTACCAACACTAACCCTAACAAACCACAAATGCGTGCAGTTATTATGAAACAATAAGTGTTAACACATTTTGGCTCAGTTCATTTTAGGGTGTTTGCCAATTACCCAATGAAATTCTTTATATTTTACAGGGAAATTACTTCAGGAAACTGGAAGAAGGGATTTTTTTTTAAAACTCTGAATCTAATTTAGTTGTGCCCAAGGAAATTATTTTTGGCAGTGGATATTGCTATTGTAGAGCATTCAAAGTTAAGTTATTATATAAATTACAACCATTGGTGTAATTTAAAATCGTTCCGAAAAACCACAGTATTAGCCACCCCCCTCCAACATCTTTTTGCGTTTCATCACAAAAGCAGCGATATTAGCCAATTTCACTTCTTAAACATAAGACCTGCAGCTTGCATTTCCATAAGGTTGTCGGTCTCTTGTGTTTATTTAATCGGCAATAACTTGACAAAATAAGGAGATCTTTCATACGAAATTGAGATCCGTTTCTCACAACCTTCGATATACAAAAGAGAGGTCAACTGTTTTGAGGGTGGATTGTGCAGGGACTTCGAAAACCACAATCAATGCAGAAGTTAAATTTCCCTACACACAGAGTAGTTTTACTAAGATCAGGTAATATTGCAGAGTTAATACTGTACACAAAGGCACATAACAACAATTAAAGTACTTATTTATTCCAGGATAGCCTTACTTGTCTAATGACTCTTTTCCAAGTGGGTCGTCTTGCATTTGGGTTTTTATTTTAACATGTTTTATTTTAGCCAATGGATGAGTGTTTATATATGCGGGCGGTAACCGGAGCACCCAGAAAAAAAATTCACGCATCAAGGGGAGGCGGGGGGGGGGAGGAACATTCTATCCCTGTTCAGATGGAACAGATGGAGATTTGTCCACATTTTCCCGCATTGCCTTCTTCTGGCAAGCCAGGGATTGGCACCTCAACTCCCACGAGGTAGGACATTTTCCCAGCACTCGTGTGATCAACCAAGTCTCGTATCTGTAGTGACATAGGACGTCACTACTTTGCCGGCCCGTACGAGGTCTGGGGGCCCCAAGGGGGTGCCTGGGGTGTCACGTGGTGGAGGGACCCAGACCTTCCCATGAGGTGGGGGAAGGGAGGCGTGGCCTGGGAAGAGAGGCGTGGCCTGGCAAGGGAGGCGTGGCCTGGGCAGAGCCGGCCACGCCGGAGCGGATATAAGCGGGGTGTGGATGCAGAGCGGGGCTGTTGAACTCCGAAGTGAAGATGATATCATCGGTCCTCAAGTCCCGGGTCGTCGTCCTGGACCAGGCAGCCCGTCGCCTGCCTGGTCCACTCTGTGTCGTGTTCCAGAGTGTTAGCGAGTTGAGGAAGGTGGTCACCACCTCATGTACAGTGTAATAGTACTTACCGTTTAATAAATAGTGTTGCCTCCAAGCTGTGTGTGTGTGCACCTAATTCGAACCCACTACACATCTGTAGTGCTAGGGTACAGGGGTACGCCACCACTGCCAGCTACATTGCAGAGTGCAATTCTATTCCTGCTCACACGAGAAGAGAAGAGTGATCATTTCCTGTCGACAGAGTCCAGCTATTGGTGAACATTCCACATTCTTAGGGTGGTGGAATGTATCGATTGTATGTACTCCAGGGAATAACACGGGTAGGAACAACAGTTCCACACTGCCCACCAGGGATTATTTGTCTGTCGTGCATTACCCCTCCCAAACATGTCTGCTCCCGGATTGGTTGAAGTGCATCACGTGACCGCGAGCTTTCTGTCGCGCACGAATGCGCTGTCCAACCAAGTTCCTACCTGCCAACTCCGAAGGGACGTGTTGGGCGATATCAAAACCTGACAGGGATTTGATCTCGCAACCTTCTGAACATAATCATCATTAGCAATGATCTATCCACTGGCGAATGAAAGCCACCCTCAGCTGATTTCATTGCTCCATATCTGCAATGGACCCAGGCGTGTTCTCTCCTTTGGCTGTCACTCTGTCGCTAGTCTTGAGCACCGGCCATCATCTCTCTAGGGCAGGGGTCGGGAACCTTTTTGACTGGAGAGCCATAAAAGCCAAATATTTCTAAATATATTGCATTGAGAGCCATATAGTATTTTTAACGTGTAATAAATTAAATATGTACTACTTTTAATGCGACTTCTGGTGCTGCGTGGTTTTGCTGATGGCCTTGTAGTCTGGTTCGTACGTGGTGAGGTTGAGCTTCATGCAGGCGTTGAGGCCCCGTGACCCGTGAAATTTATCTTCAAAACTAATTTCTGTTTACTTTAAAATGACACAGTATTATTAAGCAATATCACAAGTATTTTAAAATCAGTTCCAAACTGATTTTTTTTATTTTTTTTTCAACTCAAAATTGTCTGGGAGCCATATGCCGTCACCAGAAGAGCCATATATGGCTCGCGAGCCATAGGTTCCCGACCGCTGCTCTATGGTGACATGTTCTGCCCAAACTACATGTACTTTCCTAACCTCCAATGTGGTGTTTAGTTTGTGTCTCTCAGCATACTTTAAAGCGTGCAACTCTCTCAGCTGCTCTGTGCTGCGTGGCTCAGTAATGTATCAATTGAGGGATTACAATGCACCCAGCATTACATTGCTGCAGTGTACATATTTTTTACTAACTATTAAAAAAAGGCGACTAGTCTTCGTGAGAATAAAAATCCTACTGTGATTAAATAAAGCTGCATAAACGTATCTCTATTTTATTTTCTCGCCAGGGCTGATATGATGAATACAAAACAACTGGGATTCAAATAAAATGTTTAACATGAGAACTACATTTACAACTAAATTATTTGCTAATTAAGATACCAAATTCGATTATGCAGTAAGTATAATCATAAACAATTTTTTTTAACCCAACACTACTGAACTTTTAAAAGAAGCGTTATGTTGTTTTTTTACTGCTATTTGCAGCGTCTTTTCAGAAAAAAAATACATATTGACTGCACTTTGCACATTTTTTTAAAAGTAAGCATAGCTGGCATAAACATGTTTATGCTTTTTTGCCTCTTGTGTGAAAATAGGTTAGTACATTTATCATCTATTATATAAGGATTGTGATATAACAAATCATATTTTTGGTTAAAGGGTGTTTTTTTTCTTACAGATAGCATAACACACTCATTATTTTTTTAAACCCACAAAACCACTCTTCATGTTGGCAGGCTTTCCTTTTAATGAAGACGCGTTACAAATGACCACTCATAATAAATGAGGTGGCTGCTAGATTTTTCAATTTCCCCAAAGCTGAGATTTTGCTTTTATTTCCTATCAAGAGGTAGCATCATAGATGATCTGATAGTTAAAAGTGCTTGCAGTATGTTCAAGCCTTCTGTATACAAAATACATAACACATATTCCATAGGTTCAAAGGATAATTTATATATTAAAAAATTCATACAAACATTTCCCCGAAAAAGTCTTATCAGGTATACTTTCATTTTGTTTAATCCTTTGCGTCTTGTTCGGTTTTTTTACTTCACAGCATTAATCTCCCTGTTTGTAACAGGTGGGAATGAAATCCTAAACCCGACTTCAATCAGTAGCGCCAAGCACGTACACTCTCAGAAAAAAAGGTGTTTTAACATGAAAGCGTGTTGCTCATTCCTCGGCACACGTCACACATTGGCTAAAACCCGATTTCTTCAACGTGAAAGGAGTCGAGGTTTTTTTTGGCATTGTGTAGCTTTTCAAACACTGTAATTTATAATTACCATTTTTGAAAGTGCCAGATGCACAGTTTGGATAGAGGCTCATTGTGCCCAAAAAAAACACACACCAAACTAAATTCAGCGATTTACTTTGGCGGAGGTATGCGCTTTGAGTAAGGTATTTTTAAAACAAATGGTGGTTACAGCTGATTTCACATCATACTGTGGACCGAGCCTTAAAACAGGCGGCAATTATTTTGTCTCTGTAATTCAAACTGGGCAGCCAAGGACTGCAGTGAGCCAAGCCGGAGTTTCCAATCACACCAAAAAGAAGAAAAAAAAATACGGTGCCACATCTAACGATGCACACACACGCGCACACACGCTTCGCTTTTGCGTGTTCTGAGTATACACGGGTGCAATGCACGGCCTTTGTTAGCGCTGTTATTCCAGCATACACGTGAGACAGTTATCGAGATCGCTATAACTTTAAAGCAATAAATAACAGCACTGCGGGAGACACGGGGAGGTGGGTGACACTCGTGCCCCACAGCAAGAAGGACCCGGGTGCGATTCCTGACTCGGGCAACTTTTCAGAGCTGAGTTTGAATGTCCTCCCATAGCTAGAGACATCCAATATGTAATTAGTGTCGGCCAAACATTCCAATGCAGTATCCTGCTGGAGTAAATATTATTCAGACCCAGTTTGGCATTCCTGGGTAAAAATACGTTCTTATTATCTGGATCAGTTAGCTAATGAAACACAATGCATTGGTGAAAGACGCCACCACAAGTTATTTAGAGAGATAAATATTGATGGGTTGTCTGGGTCTTCTTGATTAAATAAAAAAATAACCTGTAAAAACAACGTTTTTCACTATAAATCCTTTATATGCGTGGTGGCTAGAGTCCTCTCGTCCTCTGGCTTGAGATGGCTGCCACCTATGAGTCAGATGATTGTCTGCCAATATTAAGCAATTGGTAATTAAATATTTAATTTGTTTTCCCTAAACAGTGTAAAATTTTTGAAAAAAATTTTCACGAACATTAATTGTCTGGCACAACGAGTGTGCAAAATGTCAGCTCGATTGGATCACGGGAAGTGGGTTAAAAAACGACTGAAAGATTTGTACGGTCGTAAGCAAGCAAGCAAGCATGCAAGCAAGCAAGCAAGCACGCAAGCAAGCAAGCGAACTTAATATAAAGGATTTAAAAATAAAGTATTAACGTCATTGTTTTCTGAATGCATGTTAGTTGACAATGAACAGCAAAGTTATGTTTGCCACATCCGATTTGAGATTCATGCCTGTGATACGATAATTCAACAATTTACAAGCCAAAGAACATTTAATTACTTTATAGTTCTGCCAAATATTAAAATCATATTTAGAATCCAATGCAATGTTGTGAAACTCCGTGGAAAGCAGGACGATGTATCAAGACCAACGAGTTTTATTTTTTCATTTAAATGTGGAGGGAGTTGGGAGGTATTGAGTTTTTTTGTTGGCGAATATGCAACCTTTGACAACTGTAATTAAACTAAAAAAATACATGACATTTTTGACCCAAAGACTTCCATTTTATTTGGTTACTGAGCAAGTAGTCAAAGAGTTTATTTGCCTAACCAAAAACTGGAGAGCATCATGCCTGAAGGTGAGCCTGATATAAAAAAAAATCGACACAATGGCACATTGTTCGGCAACGACTGCACAACCATATCTGCAGCCGCAATGCCTACGATCTGGCAACACAATCCGCGGCTCATTTGAGGGGGACACCGTTTCAAGTGATATCCAGCTGCCAGTTTGAAGCATTTCCTTCGCTGGGACGTTCAGTAGCTTCGCAAAAATGTGCAGCATAGGGCTGGCGCAGCAATTGACTGTCACAACCACCCTATCCTTAACAAAGGACGAATCAATCACTGGCTGTGTGAGCCCTCGTTACAGCCATTCTAAACGGTGCAAAAGAGAACTTACTGGGTCTGGTGCGCTATCTTGTGCCAAAATACCACCCACAGCAGGGCTGCTCATCTTCACTGCCGGAAGCGAGAGCATCTCCCGGAGCAGGCTGTCTGTTCCTGCGTCCGTCTGTCCTATGCCGTCATGCGGTCGGGCTGGTTGGCACTTCCACCCCCCTCGGGACTCGATAATTATCCGCAACGGGGCGTTTGGAGGCTGTGTTTCGTCCGGAGCCAGGAGGGCTGGATAATGAGCACCAACGTCCCACGCGCCTGATGTCTCAATCCAGCGCTAATTAAGCCTCCGTCTAATTAACTCCATCCTTGGCTAAGTGAACGGGTAATTAACGCAGGCATTACATATTTATCACCAACTTTTCTTCTAATTTACAGTTATTTGAATTATTAACAATACTCTTTTTTTTTTGCAGCACAAGCAGTTAATTAGGAAAGTTACAGCCCTTTCGCAACAAAAAAACACTGGAGCTGCAGGCTGGTGCAGTTTCGCTACGTCATCCGCAGCAGATCTTAACCCTTTGATCGTTATGCAATAAATAAAGAGGGCACAAAACAACACGGAGCCCATAATCCACTTTAGAGAAGCTTCATCCAACTTTACACGTTGTACAATTCAACGGATACTTTGAAAAATGCAATTATAGATATTTAAAAAAGTATCTCATTTTGGACGTTAACAATAAGACTCAAGAAGGCGGTGGTACTTAAAAAAAGTTAATTACATGTTTAATTGATAAATAATAAAGCACGTGATTTTTTTTTTTACCATATACAGGGATATATAGAATTTTGATTTAATGCTTTCGTGACTGCAGGGATTCATCTTCTTGGTTCTTTCGGTAAAGTCACGTAGAAGGGAAATAATGATAATAAAAAAATATTATGCTTTATTCTCACCAGTGAGAATTGTATTTTATGTTTTATTTTTATTATTTTATTATTTCCCTTCTACGTGACTTTACCGAAAGAACCAAGAAGAGGGATATATTGGTTTACTGCATTCAATTCGCAGAACCTTATTTGATCTTACAGTACAAATATATATTTAAAATAAGCATTTACTTATAATTCTTGCTTCTAAACTTTATAAATGCCTCAAATTGGGATTGAAATTAAATATTATTGTCAACTTTATGAGCAAAGAAATACAAAAACGACTCCTCAGGCAGAATGCATCCTGTATATATCTAAGGGAGCTACAACCCTTCATGAAAGATAAATAAATAAAATAACCTAATTTCACGTGGAATTAGGCCTGGAGCGTGCGCGAATTATTTTTGGCAGATAATTACGCAGTTACTTAGACTATCATTTGCACAAACCTCCTTTCCCCAATGGTGCACGTAGCAACCAGACAAAGAGGGCCGCTCATTATTTATTTTCTTCCGTTAAGGTTGTAAAAATAGACGCTGAAAAAAGGATTACATACTTGACACCGAACCCTTTTTGTGGGCAACACATTTTGAGTTTTCATTGAAGCCAATAGCGTGGGTTTGTTTTGAGAAAGATCCTCCCTTGTTTTGCCCACCCGGCCACGATCTGTCAGTGTCTCCCGCACGTGAGCTCTTGCCAGAGAGCAGAAGGGCTTCTTCGCCCAGCCCCGTGAAGCAACTCGCACACCACGTGGCCCCGGACGCAGCACACTGAGCTTGCGCTTTTCATTCCGAATCAGAGGATCATCAGCATCTTTGTTCACACTGGAGGAATCCTGTGAGCCTATGAAGCTCTTTTTGTCACAGATGTCCCGTAGGGGCGGGTCAGAACGCGACAACGACAATCAATACAACAACAAAAACACGATAGGAGCGCCAAGTATATGAAAGGAGGTAAGCAAATCACAATGACATGTTTAACAAATAAAACTCAACTTTTATTTTACCAGGTAAAGCCCACGTACCTATAGAGCTTCTTTTTCAGAAGCGACCTGGCCACAAATGATAGCACAACGAAGTGTTCCTATCGCGTGGACATTTCATCGCAGCCAAATAATCGAAATGCATGTTTCTACAGCGGAAGAAGACCGTCCAGGAACAGGGGCAGGTAGCTGAGCTCGACGTATCGTCTCGTCCTTACTCTTGTATACCGATGCCACCAGCCCTAGCCCCAAATATCTGCCCGCTCAGTCACCAAAAACTCCTGCAGCTGAATCAATACTTGTGAGATAACAAAAATGCACAATACGATACCCACATTCGTATTCACCGGCCGACTGAAGAATACTGGAAGTCTGAACCTCTGCCCTTGTTCCAAGTGCTGCACGGTACTGCAAAAGTGTTCACGTGACATCAGACGCTTATGATCCCCGCGTTTGCAGAGGCAACAATCAACGTGTTGCCTCCGAAACGTCGTAATTTTTATTTTATTTTTCTTCTTGGTTCTTTCGGTAAAGTCACGTAGAAGGGAAGTAATAAAATAATAAAAATAAAACATAATAAAATAATTTTCACGACGTTGCGGCCACAACCTGAGGACGGCTGCTTGCGTTGTGGCCGAAACATCGTGAGAATTATTTTATAATGTTTTATTTTTATTATTTTATTATTTCCCTTCTACGTGACTTTACCGAAAGAACCAAGAAGAAAAATAGTAGTTGTAATAGTAGTGCTGGGCAGTGATCCACTATGAAATCATGAACCCATCACCTGCATAGCTGCAGAGCGTGGACCCTCAAAGCTCTCGAGTGGCGAAAGGCAAAGGTGCAGTTCTGAACGTGCTGGCTCATGCCACCGATGGTGGAAGGGCCTCCACTAGCAGGAGCTCCAGGAGGGTAGTTTATCTCATTTTCCATGCCGAACAGACACGTGTTGGAAGACATGGTGAGTGTAGGGAGCCCGAGTCTTTCTTGAATTGTAAGGGCCCAGGTTTAATTCCTGCTCGGGCAGGGGTCGGGCAACCTGCGGCTACGGAGCCGCGTGCGGCGGCTCTTTAAGGGACTGGCTCGTGACCGTCGTTTATTAAGGAGACCACCATCTCGTATTCACCACAGTGCATTGCGGCTCGTGAAATGTTGCTTTTTTTTTTTACTAAATTCAAACAAAAATCGCTCTTACACTATGAGACCTCCTTTACCAGTGGCAAAATATAGTAATAGGTTTTTACCCTTTCAACTGGTACAAAAACTGACACCTTTATACACCTATTACTATATTTTGCCACTGGTAAAGGAGGTCTCATAGTGTAAATGCTTACCCCGAGCTCGCAATACTCTGATAGTGCGCTGTCTTTGAGTTGTACGCCTTTTGGCGTCATCTGGTCCAACACCAATGGAGACTAGACTCTAAGAAAAGCTGTCTCGGGTGTGGACCAATCAACTTCAAGGACAGTGCATATCATTATCATCATCAGAGTTGTTTCTTTTTGTTTGCATTTTGACTGCTTGTGTTGTGGTTATTGCAAACATGATGCCTTGTATAAAGGTGTCAGTATTTGTACCAGTTGAAAGGGTATAAACCTATTACTAAAAATCGCTCTGTTGTTGTTTTGGTTGCCGACCCCTGTGCTGGGGGAAAGTTTTTTGTGTTACTGTGAAATGGATGATTTTGTTTACAGTTTATTTGTTTGTTATTTATTGTTTTATTTTTATTCTTTTATTATTTCCCTTCTACGTGACTTTACCGAAAGAACCAAGAATATGAATCCCTGCAGTCACGAAAGCTTTAAATCAAAATTTTACCGACACACTGTTAACAACATATCATGATGATAAACAAACAAAATAAATTTGGCTCACAATTTTATTTGACTTGCGATGGGACCCATTCTGAACGGGTGTTTTTATCTCCCTCTGACCAACTAGAGTGGTGATCTCCCTGTAGGAGAGACCAAGAACTTTGATACGGCTGCATAAGTTTGCACGTGTGTGCTCCCCAGCTCTCCCGTGTGTTCACGGGGGTTGTGTCACGCATTGTCCGGCATGATGAAGAATTTCCACGCTGCAGATGATGCTCCAAGACGTTTAGAACCACGTGCTCGGAGGTTCTTCAAGAGTTTATGCAGAAGTGACTTCTTTTTTTCGAGTTGAGCATCACGCCAAACAACGCTCGGAATGGAACCCATCGTGAACGAGTTCCCCACCTCCCATCTCATCCGAACAGTGCACCCCGATTAAAAGCCAAGCTCATGTCTCCTGTGATGTCATTGCCACGAGCATCCACCCCCACAGCATTGCATTCAAGGGACTCAAAAACATTTCCTGCTCACGAATGAGCTCGCGACATGTCATTGCTTGAAGCTCCCCAGCCTCTGGGGCAATGAATAGATTGCCGAAGGTTAACAATAAAAAAAAACAACGAAGTTATTCATTTGCAAAGTGTGTCCGCGTTGCAGAGAAAGCAACTAGATTTACATCTGGAACCACGATTGCAGGCGCTAGGCATTCTGGTCTTGAAGCATGTGAAGATGTGAAGGTACACATTCAATGTGTACATGTACCTCTGATCAAATCTACAAGAATCTCTCCTCCAGGAAACAATGCCAATGCAGTTGATTAGGCTGGACCTGGGTCTAAATCCTGCTAAGTTCAACATTAGTGTTGGCTCCTCAAGTGTTGGATACTGCCACCGAAATGTAAAAGAAGACGCGTTTTGCCATAGATGGCAGTATCAATAATGCATCAATAATATTTATGATGAAAAAGATAACGTCACTTCGCGTGATGTCACTGTAGCGCCATAACGAATATCAATCAGCTCTCGAGAGGAGTTGGAACATTGATCATTGATGCCCCTCCACCCCCACTTTTCTCTCCCCGCCCCCTCTCATGGCTGTTCAACCAGCACCACCCCTCTGCATCTGCAGCACAAGTGATTGGGAAAAATAATTAATTAATTGCGTATCACTTCTCTTTTCAACACTTCTCCGCTACAACTTCTGGATGCGGAGCATATGAAAATACAAAGATACAGACGCACTGATAACACTCGTCAACAAAAAAAAAAAAATTCTGGCCTGGACTTTTGCAGCTGTTTTAGACTAATTTCAGGGTGCTGATTCCACATCTGATCTCAGATTTGCTCTATCACATCTCATTTTATGCTATCGGCATACCCCATTTTCATTGATTTTACCCGAAATTAACTCTGTCACTTATGATTGCAAGTTGTTGCGAGTCAGTGACTGCTTTAGTGTTAAAATATGGTGCTGTATTTTTAGGATAGTGTGTTTATAATATCATTTTATGTAGATATCCACATTTATTTAATATTTTTCTTCTGCAGTTTTTATTGAAAATGCAATATTTGATATCTCAAAAACCTGATGGGATAGACAAAAACTGATGCCAGATTTGGAATCAGCACCCCAAAATTACCTTAAAACCGTTGGAATACCTTATGCCAGAAAAAGTGTGTTGACCAGTGTAATATGTCTGTATATCCATACAGGCGTATATGAAGATACAAAGAAACATACACACTGATAATGATATGTCTGTATATCCATACAGGCATATAGTTCCTGTGAATGTTGTCGCAAGAGGTCACTCGCTTGGCTCAACAGTCCTTCGCTGACTATGCCTGATGAAAACAGACATATGCATACCTATACAGATGTATATATCTACCTCTGACCATATATATAGGGGTATATGTCCCTGTAGGATAAACTAATGACTGTGTGTTTTCGGGGGGTTGTTGTGACGCATTGTCCGGTATGATGAAGAAGCTCAATGCAGGAGATGATGTCCGACGTTTCGCACCACGTGCTGGGAGGTTCTTTAGGAGTTCCTGCAGAAGTGGATTTTTTTCAAGTTGAGCATCATGCCAAACAACACAACAACGTTGTATAATTGTTCTATGCATTGTTCTTAACCACAGATAAATTGATGTGTGCGAAATAAATGTCTATTTTAGTCAACCAAATGTATTTGATATATATATTGGGCTGAGTCAAACGTATAGTCTATGCTATTGTAATCAACCAAAACCTTAAATCTACATTCTATTCCGTGCTTGCATATGGCAGCAATATGTTTAAAAACTAAATTCCCAATGTCTAGGTCTGCTGGCCACGACGCAGGGATTCATGAGGAAGAGTTCATGTGGGTTTGCTATTCCTCCCCCGTTTAAGGATGGGGGTGAGAGGGCGATAATGCCCACGTGCGCGTCTGACCATCAAAGACAAAGATCCTTAAGCGATTTAAAGCTTTCGTGACTGCAGGGATTCATCTTCTTGGTTCTTTCGGTAAAGTCACGTAGAAGGGAAATAATAAAATAATACCAAATAAAACATAATAAAATAATTCTCACGACGTTTCTGTTCTTCACCTGAGGACGGCTGCTTGCGTTGTGGCCGAAACGTCGTCAGAATTATTTTATTATGTTTCATTTTTATTATTTTATTATTTCCCTTCTACGTGACTTTACCGAAATAACCAAGAAGATGAATCCTTAAGCGACTTTTAGAGCAAGTGCTGTTAGCAGGCACCTATGAAAGCCGGCACGGCACACGAACGGGGGTGGGTGACACAGCACCCCAGCGGCGACGTTTACACACAGCACCAGGTACTCATTTGAGGCCGAGTCGACCTAGGGGAGACACAGAACCGGTTCAGATAATCGTCACCGATGTTGGCCGTGAGCAGGAGTCGAACTCGGGTGACCGGGCTGGTAGCACAGCGCGTCGACCACTCTACGACTGCCCCCCACCCCCCTCGTCACACATCATCACACGCGTGGCCCTCTCCTGCAATGACTCCGGTGACATCATCATTGCACCTGCCCGTGACGTAAGAGTCAGAATCTGTATCTATACTGGAGGAATCCGATGAGCTAGAAAGCTCTTTTTCACAGAAGTCCAGTAGGAGGGGGGGGGGCGAGGGTTAGAACGTTACAACTGCAAGCAATATAAAAACATGATAGGAGTGCAAAGGGGCCGTCCATAAATGACGTCACGCGATTTTGGACGATTTTTGACCCCCTCCCCCCCTCGTCACACGGCGTCACAAAAAGTCAGACCCCCCCCCCTCAAATATGACGTCACAAAGCTCTGCCCCCCCCCCCCCAAATAAAACATGCTTCAAATCGCTTTAAACTATTGTCATTGTAGTGCGTATTTAATGTGGCGCTGCACTCTGATGTTGTAGGAGAAAACATGTATTAAAACGTCTATTTAATTAAGTAGAACGTGTTGTCTATATTTATTTAAAGTTGCGCATTTTGATGTGACGTCACATTTCTCAAACCCCCCCCCCTCGTCACACATCGTCACAAATGTCTGACCCCCCCCCCCCCCAGGTGCGTGACGTCATTTATGTACGGCCCCAAAGTATATGAAAGGTCAAAAAATCGTTAAAATGCCCACTGAGCTATTAGCTTCTTTTACAGAAGCGACCTGGCCACAAACGGTAGCTCAACAAAGTGGCTCATCATCATTGCGTGGAAATGTATAGCAGACAAGTCATATAAATTATCTCAACGCACGTTTCTAGATTCTGAATCGCTCTGCCTTTCGCACCACAACTCTCAAAAAGCTTTAATCGCAACAGGCCTCCCACTAGTTTTCTATCTATATAATTTCTATTAATTCAGGATGAAGTGAGCAAAACAACCTATTTGAATGGTTTGCTTTTCAAAAAGCTTGCTTTTGTTTATTTTCAAAAAATGTAATTTGTGGTTTTGCTTGGGGTTATGAAGTTACCGAGACACACAAGGGGTATAAAGTAATGCAGTTGTTATGAAAGGCACTTCACAATCCGCCTTGTGTATTTTTAAATTTGAATTTCTTTGTTTTATCTTTTTGAAAGACCGCTGCAAAGCCATAGGGAGGGAAGGGTTTTGCAATAAAGTCGAGTATACACAATAATCATTGTCAGCTAATATTCAATTTTCTTTCAGCATCGGAGCAATACAAGCAAATAATATTGCGTATATGAAAGAACTGGGATCACAAAAAATAAATAATAAACCACCTCACGTTACATGTTGCTGAGAGAGTACAATATTAGTCCCGAGATAGATTCTGACAAACTCACTACATTTCAAACACAAATTATGTCAATAAATCTGCACATTTTCTTCTCTTGTGCTCTTTCAAAGATCACTCGAGGTTTTAATTTGTAAGCGCAAGTTCCCAACGCTCAGCCACACAATTTCAAACTGCCGTCTACGATGGAAGGCCTTCATGCAGCAGTGAACTGACCGTGGCCTATAATGATGAACTTCAAATACACCCTATAGGTATTTCACATGAGCCCCCCCCCCCCTTTTACCCTATATAGTCGCGTTTCTCTATTAGCTTCTCTTCACTTGCTACAGTGATGTTGGCTGTAACGGTTCCACCTGAAGACGGAAGCTTGTGTTGCCTCCGAAACGTCGTGATTTAATTTAGTTGTTTTCATTTATTTTATTTTTTTACCTACGTGACTTCACCGAAAAAACCAAAGATTATAAAAATAAAGGAATTCATCACGTAGGAAGTTAAAGAGTGTTACACACAGAAACGACACACACACACACACACTTGCTTAACACAAATATCAACAAACTAAGAAGCAAAACACCGCAAACACCAACATTTTTCGGTAGTCTTATTTGGAGCAGCGTAGTTTTTCATTTGCAGCAAAAGAAAAAAAATGTCCTTAATAATTTCCATATGGGTTAGGAGCGTCGCTTTCATGTAGCGTAACAAGAGCAACACACTTTCCTCCATCTGTGTGCTTTCTGCTAACTGGGAGTCTCTGTGTTCTGTGCACCGGCGTTCAAAATTCGTGCCTAATGAAAGGCCATATCCTGTCTGCTTTGCGTGCAATGGTGCACCATAATAACCGCGTCAGGCATTAATGCCCAGCCTGCAAATAAATACGAGCTGCGTGGGTACATTCTGAAAAAAAACAATAGACGGAGGGCGAAATTTTCCAAGATTTAAATCTAGGTTCAAAGTGTTAGGCGTAAATCACTTAGCTTTAAATGAATAAATAAACGCAGATACTTACAATGCTAGAATGGAATTGGACGCACCCTGAATATGAATGTGATGATTATTTTTTGTTCCAAAAATGGGTGTATTTATCAAAACGTCGACAGCCAATTTAGGTCTACAGTTTTAATGGTCATGTATCTTAATTAAAAGTTGGTCACAAGTAGAGTATAACGGGGTTTTTCTCCATCACTAGTGGGGCAGCAGGCTCCTTTCCCCATATTTCACCTACCCCCCTCCCCCCATTCTGTTATATGGTTCAGTTGTGTTGGGGCTGTTGCTCGCGAATTGTTGACACTGGGTAGCATCGTGCTGTGACGTCGCCTGCGTTCCGTTACAATAAAAGCAACAATGACAACAACATGTACATCAACAGTTCTGAATGACCAAAGGGATGCTCGTAACGTAGGGCTTCATTTGAGAATTGGCTCAAATCATGATAGGCAAACATCTGACGGCACCGATGGGCATTGCTCATTGGACAAAGTGGATGGGGCTCGGACCTTCAGTCGCTGGGAGGAGAGAGGGGGTGCAATAACGTCAGTGACTATACCACTCTGCATTAAACTTGTACATTTTGAGTGAGATTATTTTGGGAGGTGGTGGGGAGAGGGGAGCGAGACCCAAAGAACAGAGCAACCTAGAAATGTTGGGCACTTATGGAAGAGAATTGGAACGAAATGTAGAATTACAAGTGACAAGACCCAATTGACACGAGCATATGCGAGGATGTGCAATACAGTTTGTGCCATTAGGTCCACTCATTCATAATTAGGTCTTACAATTTAGTTGTGAATAGAATAGCATTGAATTGCAAAGACCAGAATGGGTGTTTGCCCTTGAGTGACAAAGTAATGGTGGCATGTGTGTGCTAGTTTTACTGTCTGGAAAACACTACAAAGATAAGAATTACAGAGGGGGAGAAAACAATCGAACATTTTTTGTTCTTTCCCTCTACTTATTTGTGGTCTGGTTTAGATGTCTTTGTGGTCCAGATCGAGACAGTGGTCTAGACGTGTAGTACTACAAATCTAAGTTTACTCAAAACTACACGTCCCATGATATCCATGATGAGTACACAGTGCATTATCAATGTTGCCGAACCTTCATAAAAAAACACATTTACTAGTGCTCAATATCTTCTACAACGTTTTCAATTAAATTGTGAACTTGTACTGTACTCTACTTGGAGAGCCCTTTCACATCCACTGCTGGATGAAGGCCCTCACACTGTGTGAGTCATGCGCGAGGATTTTACCATTTTGTCTCCATCCTGGACAGTGCTGGTTGCTGAAGGCTGAGCAGAGACATGGGGGGGTTCGAGTCTTAGAGTATAACTATTTATTTGCTGCAGTTCCCTCTTTAACTCGGCATCGTAGACGGTGGTCGCCCACTATTCCAGGCTGAAACTTGCTTAGCTTCCCTACGATTTGACGAGACTGGGCACATGCCGGGTTGATTTGGACATAGGCTACATGTCCACCAAAATCAGGAGGCCAATCACCAAAGCCCGAGGATCATTTGTAAAATAGATTTTATTTATTAATGGCACGTGAGCACTCGATGCACCTCCGATTAGCTCCCGCACCTCCGATTCGCACGGTTTGATACGTACGGTGTGAAAGAAGTTCAACACACATGCATCTCCGATTTTGTTGCATTTCCTAAATATCATATATCTCCTCCTGCCACTCATCACCTTCTCGCCTAATAACCTGGCTTACAAATTTAAAACGTATAATCAGAACACACGTGGCACAGCAATGGAATGGAAACATCAACGTT
This sequence comes from Lethenteron reissneri, assembly GCF_015708825.2. Taxonomy (NCBI): domain Eukaryota; kingdom Metazoa; phylum Chordata; class Hyperoartia; order Petromyzontiformes; family Petromyzontidae; genus Lethenteron; species Lethenteron reissneri. The sequence continues at coordinate 6,963,365 of NC_083790.1, read as the reverse complement.
CATGGCGATGTCTATAAACCGAAACCGAGGCATTTGCCATATCTTCATTTTCCTGCAGAAGTTTTACAATCACATTTGCCATGTGTGCACACACACACACCCTTTTCCATTCCACTAAATGCTCCTTAATCCACCAAAAGCAACCTCAGTGTTCAATCAATTGCACGCTGTCCTTTCAACATAATTGAGTTAAACCACGATTTTTTTTCTCTCTCCATCCAATCAAATTGGATGAATAATTAAACTGATAGCTTGATTAGCTTCATTGAAGTGATCTGACCTCGAGGCAGGCCATATGGCAGTGGAACGAAGAAGATATAAGCTAATTAAAGCTGAAATAACAGTAACTTTAATTAACTCAACCACAAGACATCATTATTTCAGGATATACAGTATCCGGGCTGATAATTAAAAAGTGTTCTTACCGAGAGCAGAGCTAATTAAGAGAGTGTCGAGAATCGGCTGTCAGTCTGATCAGTCCCACGTTACAACCTAATAATACTCAAGAGCAGATCTGACCCACCAATTTGAAACCGCCGCATGTGCGACTCCATCCCTGCTCTCACACAGCCCTTGTGTTTGCGAATCTTAATTTGAAATCTGACCTCAATAATAGGATTCTGGTAACTAAGCACACGCTGCACTTAATTTCGTTCATTAAATTATCTAGGTTACATTAGTCTTTCTCTTTGCACAATAGAGTCATCCACTTTATTAGAATGATACTGATTTATTGACTTCCTATCCGGTTATATAGAATTTAGAATCGAACGCGGTAGTTCACTTTGCCTTGGCTTCTGAGCAGAATTCTTGTTATTGGCAAATGTGTTCAGCAAGTTGTGTGCAATTAATCAAGGTATGCCAATGGCATTATTATTCTCACACAAGGACAATGAATGGGGATGTTAATCAATATTAACGGCACAGAACCAATGCATAGTCCAACAAGCTGATATGAATCTAAATCAGTGCAGTGTGCAGAGAATTGGAGAGATAAAACATCAGTGAGCGTACCTCCGTGTGAGAGATGTAGGTTTGCGAGATTTTTTTTGTGTTTTAATGAAAACGTGTTTTGGCTGGGGTTACATTCTTTCGCTGGCGATGAAGCTGCGATATTTCAAAAATGCTTTTAATCTGTTATATGTTATTTATAAATACTAGAAAGGAGAGTTCACACACAGACGTGTGTGCATATAATACACATTTCAGAAATCAATAAAATGGTCTAATTATTGTGTCACTTTTATGTAAAATCTGTATATTTTATAAATCAAGTATTTTATGCTTCAACGTGTAAAATATGTTAGCGTGTATGCTCATTTGTTATTGCAATCTTATCTTATAAATAATTGTACAATTATTTAATTAATAATTAAGTTAATTTGCCCTTTGCTATGTATGGAGCGTAACATCCAATCTGAAACAAAACAGAGACGTTTGATTCTAGATTTGAAGCTTTCGTGACTGCAAGTATTCATACTCTTAGGTTTTTCGGTAAAGTGACGTAGGTAAAAAAAAGAAATTAAAATTAATAAAAGTAATAATAGAAATAAAATAATAATAAATAATCACGACGTTTCGGAGGCAACACAAGTCTCCATCATCAGGTGGGACCGTCACGACGGAGACTTGTGTTGCCTCCGAAACGTCGTAATTGATTTATTTCTTGTTATTTTATTTCTATTATTACTTTTATAAATTTTAATTTCATTTTTTACCTACGTGACTTTACCGAAAAAACGAAGAGTAAGAGACGTTTGACTTCACCCACTACCAGTTTCCTTCCCTAACAATTATAATTGTTACACATCAATGCGTTGGGGTTTTTTAAATATTGTTTTGAGGCACTTGATTACATTTGCAGCGATGAAATTTCGAGACGTCAGTTTCCCCGTGGCTACGTTGAGTGCGGTAAAGGAAGGCGGAACGCGGCGCCTGAACGCAAACACTTCAACAACCATCGTCATGCAGGCGGAGTGCATCTGAGACAGTAAATCTAGCTGTGACGGTCCCACCTGATGACGGAGACTTGTGTTGCCTCCGAAACGTCGTGATTTATTATTTTATTTCTATTCATATTTCTATTAATTTTATTAGTTATTTATATTCATTTTTTTATTACTTTTTCATTTTCACCTACGTGACTTTACCGAAAAAACCTAAGAGTATATACTCCAATAAGAATAGGTGTTTTTACCCTTCTCGGGAAACAAAACAGGCGGTGTTGAGATGTTCAAACGCCAAATAGAAACCTTTTGCAAGGCATAAAGTACTGCATTAACCGGACATAGCGCTTGTGGTCAACATGCAAACGAACGCGTTCTGATGATAGACACGCATTGTCTTTGAAACTGATTGGCCTACACCAGAGACGGCCTTCTATATGGCCTCGTCTCACCACCGGTGTCAGACCAGAGGACGCGAACAGTACAAAGGGGCCGTCCATAAATGACGTCACGCACCTAGGAGGGGGGGGGGGTCAGACATGTGACGTCACATCAAAATGCGCAACTTTAAATAAATATAAACAACACTTTTTTTTCAGTGCAGCGCCACATTAAATACGCACTACAGTGACAATATTCTTGGTTCTTTAAATAAATAAATAATACAATCACAATAGTTTAAAGCGATTTGAAGCATGTTTATATTTTTAGGGGAGGGCAGAGCTTTGTGACGTCATATTTGGGGGGGGGGGTGGGTCTGACTTTTTGTGACGCCGTGTGACGAAGGGGGGGGGGGTGTAAAAAATCGTCCAAAATCGCGTGACGTCATTTATGGACGGTCCCAAAGACAATGCACTGTCAGGGCATTTATATCTCGGGGTGAGCAGCTACAAAATGGGACCTTTTTTGCATATATGTTCACCACAAGTACGTGTGATTAATGCAGACATGATTCCTTGAAAAAGGTTTCTATTTGGTGTTTGAGCATCCTAACACCTGTTTTATTGCCAGAAAGGGTAAAACCTATTCTTATGTTTCATACATTTATACTGGCAAAACACTCCAGCGTTAGAACGAATGCTCACAATTATAGTGCCGGTACCTTCATCACAATTATGTACACATATTACGGAATTAAATGTAAAGTGCTCAGGTTAATTGACGATCCAGCAATCGTGGCTTCACACCAAAGACAAATATCCCCCACATAGCCTTAACAGACTGTAGGGGCAAGTGCTGTTAGCGAGCACCTATGAAGGCCGGCACGGTACACGAGGGGGTGCGTGGACAACACCACGCACGACCGCCTTTGTTTCCCTCGTGGGGATGTTTACACACCGCACCAGGAACTTGTTTGAGGCTGAGTCGACCTAGGGGAGGCCCAGGTCCGGTTCAGACAATCGTCACTGGTGTTGGTGGCCGTGGGCGGGAATCTAACTCGGGTGGCCGGGTTCGTAGCGCAGCGTAGCGCGCTAACCGCTACACTATTTTCTCTGACCAGCGGGCAATGTCCTACATATCGCTCTCCTATGGCTACTGGTGCGGTCAACATTCACACTGAACTTCACTCCTTGACTGCCCACCCGTGTTAGGGACCCGGTGTGCCAGACTGATTAATTATTTTTCTTCATCCATACTGTGGTCAAAACCACGTCTCCCTCTGATTAAATCCTCGCATTGCTCCACTTTAGAACGTATTTCTTCCCCGAGTTATTTCAGGATACACAATTTCTTAGAAACCTGCCTCCATTCAAGACATGTACGTGATTGTGATACAAATTGTGGGGGGGGGGGGAAGCAAAGAAACATTGTAATGAATTAATGTAATGTTCGGTCCTTTTCCCCATCAAATCCTGGATGAAAAGGACTCATCGTGCGTCATTGGTTAGAGGTGGTTGTCTTACCATACTTCACCACACTGACCATTGCGGGTTGGTAAAGGGGTACCGAGGATCAGTTCAGATGCCACTCACCACCGATGCTTGCCATGGCCACGAATCAAACTCAGGAGACTGGGCTCGTAGCAGTTTGGCAATCATTGCACCGCCGCTCCTTCCCAACGCATAGAAGAGGCACACGCGACAATCATGCACGGAAGAAATGAAGCTCAGATTGCAATTTATTCTTGAAAATACTGCAGAGAACAAGACTGCTATGGCATAATGGTAATTGAATATACAGACACGTACATGTATGTGTGGCATTATCATTATCAACTGTGATAGCAGACACTGGCTATATTGATTTATATGCTCGTATGCTGTGCCACATTTAGAAAAATTTAATAAAAAAGCAAAGTCAATATTATTACCCAAATTGAGTTTTTACTTGATATGGTATGCTATAACTCAATATTTTTGCTTGAAATGTAATTTTTAAATATCAATATTGCATATTATTTTGAAGTCAATGTATTGGCTTTACATTCTCCAATATTGATACACTGTATTGAATTATCATATATATTTTATCGATGCCGAGTTAAAAAGTGATACAGAGATCTTCAATGCACAAGTGGACATGCATTCGCATCTTTGCAGAGACTTTGCAGTTTTTTCCTGGATTTTTCTGTTTGCGCATAGTCACTTTAAGATGTTTTCTTGTTCATGTGTTTGTTTTTTGTTTGTTGCGGTTGCACCCGATTCAAGAGCCGAATGGCTCCCGATTCAAGAGCCGAATGGCTCACAGGGCTATACCAAATAAATAAAACTGAAAATGAAATTAAACTGAATCTGCTTATATTTGTGCGTCCTTGTGTGGTTGACACATGGACCGGTACATTTAACACACATGCACCAATAATAATAATAATAGTTCAATTTGTAACGCGCGCAAATTTGCAGACGTAGTGGCCGCAACTCAGAGGCGCGGAGCCAAGCTCAGAGTCGCTCGAAAGCGTGGCTGTAGAGGTGAGTCTTTAAGTCTCTCTTGAAGGAGGCGATTGAGGTGATTCTGCGAATGTGCAGAGGGATATCGTTCCAGACTGTTGGGGCTGCCACCGAGAAGCGGCGCATAGACGTGACCATCCTGGATCTTGGTATCAAGAGGAGGTCGTGAGTCGCGCTGCACAGGCATCTGCCGTGTGCTGAGCTGCAAGTTGTCAATAATGAAGAAAGGCAGTTATAACAGCTGGCTTAAAAATAAATGAGTGGCCTCTACGACTCGATATTGAAATCTCGACAGAATAGGGCATTGCTTGAGCTGCGAAGATACTTACCTAAAGGCAAATACCTGCTCGTGCATGAGGTAGACGCAATGTAAATAGAACCCACCCTCTATCTGAGCCACATCGAAGGCAGCACTCACACAATTCGTTCTCTCATAGGGTCAGGTGCAACGATTTTGGTATTTAAGAGGTGGGCCCGATTCAGAAGTGAGGAAAGGCCCTCTAAACAATCACGGGGGGAAATGTCTGAGGAGGCTATTGGTAAAAAAAGACATGAAACAACATGCACACTTCAGAATTTGAGTTTTTTTTTATATCAATAAAGCAAATGTCCACACGAAAACAATACGCACGCACATTACGATGGACAGTTGCAGCACCTTTGCACAATGCACCGTATTCCGTTTGACATTAATGTGCACACTTATGTGTTGTGCATGACTAACGTCACATTATGTAAATGCGTTTTTCGGTGCATCTATTTGCTTAAAAAATAAATGTACTTTGCAGGACTAATAAAATTAAAGCAATGCACATTCGATACCACGAAGACCACACAAATTACTTGCAGTAATGGGCCAAGTGGTATGTGGTTCCCTATACGAACCGGACGCAGCATGCATCTGGGCACAAAAGTTAATGTTCCTTGAATCACCATGGAAGTCTGTAATAATTAAGCTATGCTTATTTCACCGACTATGGGATAAAAGAGCAGCAACCACGCTCATGTGATGCAGAATTACTTCGCTCGAGAAGAAACAAAGTTGAGTTTGTAATTGAAAAGTGAAATAAACAGTGGGGGGGGGGGAGGGTCGCTACGTGCCCTCTCGTTGAATTTAAATATAAGTTTATTGCTAAAGTGGCTGATTTATTTTGTTTTGGAAAAATTCCAATGTCAAATGAATTCAAGAAATTTGCGGAGTAATTTTCAGAAAGTAATCAGTAAGGCACATCTGGCATCCCGCTATAGAAGCGAGGACGCTGCCACCAATGCACCGATTTAAATAAAATTAATTCAGCCGTGATTAGGCATGGCTCACAGCATTTATGATGAGAGAGCGCAAACCTATTTACCAAGGGCATCTGCAGGCAATTTCCGCTGAAAGATATTAATTAGCACAAATAAATATAAATGCTGTACAATTACAGTGCATGCCTTCGGAGAGGCAACCCATTTTTACGGAGAAAAAAAAATAACGTCTCAAATATGAAACGCAATTGTTAATTAGGGGCAATCAAAACGTGTTCCTTTTGCTACTAAAAGCGCTACTTTTTCAGAAAATGTATAATGGCTATGAAAAGTTACAATTAGTATTTTATAGGATAGTGGCTTTTGTAAATGTGTTTTTAATAACGCTAAGAAAAGGACACGAACAGAACCCATTTGTAATTAGTTGTGTATATCCACCGTTGTGCACGCGTTCCCGAATTCATTACTCAATAAGTCTCCTTGCACTAAATGGCTAACAGCCAATAAAAACCTGTTTTACTCAATTGTACAGGTGACCAATGGCCCATGATTACACGAGTCCTCAACGAGCTTGTTGTTCATAAAATGTATGGCAACGGGTAACATTGATTTTTACGTTGATTAAACGCATTCTGAATCACGGAGTTTGATTACCGGTGAACGTTTTAAACCCCCCCCCCCCCCAGTATTTTACACCAAACATGAGGAGCGGAATACGAACTCGTTATTAACCCTAAAATCACGCTGATGTGCAAGGCATACGGTGCTCAGTGACACCAAATCAGCATTCATGGCCAGCATTTAATCCAACAGGCTCAGGATCATCCCCTGATTAATATATGGAATACTTATCCTTCAATTAGTATCATTTCAATTACACTTCACTTGGCCGTAATTTTTCAGTGGTGTACTTTGTGTTATGTAATAACCACATTTCTAAACCATGATTAGACTGGAGCAACAAAACATAGCTGCCAAGCTATTTTGACTTTACATCAATTCTTAACCACCTAATTGTAAAATAAAAAATATTACGCATTAATTAAATGTCACACATATTCCGATTATATGTTCTTACATTCCTGCAGGGTTTGTTTTGCTTATTTTGTGTACAACTGATCCAAATGCTGTCTATGCCATATCCTAATATGTTTGCACTCCCCCTTTTTACGGCTGCCCTTGCAAGTTTATATATTTTAACATTCCAATAAATAATGTTCGTTTTAAGTTGTAAGGCCATGTTTTGCTGATTCTGCAGTTGGCTTTCCGCTAAGCCTTTGCCTACGCTGTCACTTGGAACTTCACAAACTTGGTCCGCTGACGGTCGCAGCTTAGAACGCAATAATGTGCGTGCATCCAGGAAACATCTGGCGTTACCAATACGACAAACTCAGAGACCGTCCGATGTGTCATGAAAGGAAGTTGTGGGTGAAATGATGACACCTGGGCATTTCATCTCCAGCGGGAGTGACAAACGCGGTGAGCAAATCATACAAAGGGGGATCAACTGTAGATGAGGAAGCCTTGATGGTCGTGCACATAGGCCATTGTGAAAGTCAGCCAACAATATGTTGATAACATTTAATCCATCTAGGGGTTGGTTCGGTCATCGATGTTTAGCAAGGTACAATGATGATCATTCATAAACTGGCGCCTTGAAAGACATCACAGCGAATCAGGAGTGGATCAGAAGAATAACCATGATATTTTAGCACGTTTAACACGTAGGCCTTCGCGACCAATATCATCCATATTAGAGGTTGTTTTGGGTTAGATCGCGGAAATATATAAATGTGTCGTTAAAACCCGCCACCAACCAACACAGCCAACTAGTAAGGGTTGTCACGTAAACATAACATGCCAATTCGTCACTTGTACAGCACACCGGAGTGTTGGAGAGCCAAGCTACAACCATTTACAATCTGAGTTCGACATTTTGCCAGTAATTACAACTAGCTTCATCAGGCGACAGCCAGATTTGTGGAGAAGTCAGTTTCGTTTCTTATATAGAGGCGTATATGTGGGGGGGGCGTTACTGAGTCAACGTACATTATGCATGTGCATTATGCGAGTCCTTTGAACTTGTCCTTCCTGTCTATTGTGTGTATTAAATGAGTCGGGTGGTGGCGGGTTTTAACGACACATTTATATATTTATGCGATCTAACCCAAAAAAACTTTATTATTGAGATTTTAGCTCCTTTGCCCATCCAGGTCTTTACGGGCACATCACGTGTACTGCTGGAAACCCGAAATGAAGCAAAAACTCCAGCTTCCTTTTTGGAGTATTTAGCATTTGATACGCAGGCGTTCAAAGGTTCCACGGCTACTAGGAATCATCTGCAGACTGCAGTGATTGGTCAGAAATAACGTGTGCCGCCGCGGTGTGCTGCTTATGAAAACCATAATGACACGAAGATGAGAAGCCGCGGCGATTTAGGAAGTCAATGAGCTGTTTTGGCCACAATCTTTTCCAGGGTGAGAGTGGTCCGATAATATAATTTGAGCTGTAAGTCCACAGAGGGCGAGGCTGAATGGCATATCACGTTCCGAAATGAGGGTTTTGACCCCACTAGACGTTTTAGAAAATCAGTTTTTTTTAAGGGTCATAGGTTTCCTTGAGAGTGGATTTGAGTCCAAATGCTTGATCGTAATCAACGGTTCGAGTTGAACTGCTGGTGCGTCAACGTCCCTTGATCGAGGGATGGATGTAGCCGGCACATTGCGCTGGCGTGCGAGGCACTGCATACGACAACGTCCGGTCATGCCAGGCGAACGCTTCAGGTTGTAGTCCTTGTAAAAACACAAGAGTTCAAGTGGACTGCAATTAGAGTTGCGGTCACCAGCTCCTGAACGTGGCGGGCGGAGGGGGCGAGCATTGCACCGATGGTTGTGGTGATAAATGAATTAACGGACCCAGATGTGGTCGGTACGAGTTAACAGATCATTAGTCACACGTGGCAGCTTCGTCCTCTACCTAAACTCTGACTCACACCAGCCAACGACCATTGGCTTCTCTCAACCTTGCCAACCTAATCACACGAGCATGGTCCATTTATTTTTCACTCCCTGTCAGTCACGTGGCATGTTTCCACGTAACATTTTTTTTAAACTTTTACCCATAATTTGGTACTCGTAAAAAAATGTGATGAAAAAAAAGTAAGATCTGCTAATGCCAATTTGTAAAATTGCATGTACAAATCACTAAGTGTGAGCAATTTACACTCACTGCAATGTTTCCAATTAAGTACTACCACATGTGTATCCCACATTAAATTAGCTAAACAAATGGGCTCTCGGCAGACTTGCATGTAATTCTATGCGAGCCCTTTCTCGAAGTCTACAGTAGATCGTGTAGCTTGGAGGAAAAATTGCTAGGCAATCGTGTACGCAGTCATTGTAGCACAATTTTTACGATTTTTTTTTATTTCAAATAAACAAAATATTTTCGAATGAACTAAGTTTTTTCAAGGTTTACGTTGGCTCCAGCCTCAACACTGGCTATAGTACCAATTGCACGCGTTACATAAAGCGAGCTAACATGAGTAGAGTTTTGGCATCGCAATATCTGCACGGCTACACAAAGCTCTCCACACAAGCGCAGGTCAAGAAGGCCCGTAATTAGAACAGCGTTAATGTTAGACAGCTGACCGATGGCACCCATGCACCCACAAAGCACGTGCAATTTATACAAAGCATGATTATACCAAAATAAATCACGTCTGATTTCGGTACGATTCTTAGAGAGAGGGAGGGAGAGAGATTAATCGTCTCGTGTGATTATTGGGCCAGGAGTAATATTGTATCGTTTCAAAAGGACAGCGGAAGACAATCTGATATTGACGTGAGAGGAGACGCAATGAAAAACTTTAATCGTTCTAAAAAAAGTTGGGTGGGGGGGCTGAATTTAAAGACAAATTATTCCACACCCGTGTATTATTTGACATTCACGGTTCTTCATAAGTGCATATGTTTCAATGTTGGAAAACTTAATGTTGTCACGGAAATATCTTGCGTGAAAAGCACAAGATAGGGGTATATATATATGTTGTTGTTTACAAAAGACATAAGAAGGTTTATCTTCTTGGTTCTTTCGGTAAAGTCACGTAGAAGGGAAATAATAAAATAATAAAAGTAAAACATAATAAGATAATATAATAAAATATTATAAAATAATATAATAATATGTATTACTTTATTATTTCCCTTCTACGTGACTTTACCGAAAGAACCAAGAAGATGAATCCCTGCAGTCACGAAAGCTTTAAATCTAAATATAAGAAGGTTTAGTTTGTCATATTTCTATCAATTTAAAACATCCTCTGAGAGACTCCTATAGGATATCTTATGGGAAAGAAAAACACAGAGGAGATGTTATGTTTGTGTGATCTACTCTTATCTCAGTGTTTTAATCCTACCGTGCATGAATGTACGAATTTCTAAACCACTTGTGTCAAAGAATGTACATGGATATCAGCATTTTAACGAAGTTAGATATTTAAAAATGTGAGGCAATGAGAACAAAGTCAAGAATCTTCTAGATTTGAAGCTTTCGTGACTGCAAGGATTCTTGATACTCTTAGTTGTTTCGGTAAAGTCACGTAGGTAAAAAATGAAATTAAAATTAATAAAAATAAAATAATAATAAAATCACGACGTTTCGGAGGCAAGACAAGTCTCCGTCATTACTTGATACAGCAAATCTGGCTGTGACGGTCCCACCTGATGACGGAGACTTGTGTTGCCTCCGAAACGTCGTGATTTTTTACATTTTATTTTTTATTAATTTCTTATTTCATTTTTTACCTACGTGACTTTACCGAAAAAACTAAGAGTATCAAGAATCTTCCTCGCACGTCAAGTTTCTCGGCCTCCTCATCTAAATATCCTTCTGGCTCGTGCTCGTACGGGTGGTCCGCGCTTGTTTGCATGCCTAATTGGCTGGCGAGAAGCAGGATTTCAAGGTTACTGCCCTAACATTTCAATTATCCACCACCTGCCCACACGCATCAGTGTGCACGGGTGTTGCCCGTTGAATCATCTCTACTTAGACTTTTCACAAAGTTGACATTTTTGCGGGAGCGAAAGTCCACTCACACCACAAGCCGTAGCAGGCTCCACTTACTCATCTTTAATTAACGAGATAGTTCATTAACGCGGGGTATTATACAAAGTTATAGGTGCGGTTCACAGAGGTTGCGCAGTCTGCTATTAAATAACAAACCTCGCAGCGCTATCATCTAGCGGTGACCAGCTGGTGCCATATGCTCAGATAACCTTTAATTGGCATACATTTGTAATTCCTCCAATTGGCTGTGACATTATTACTCTCCGTGTGTGTGTGTGTATAAATGAATGAAAATCCAAAGTTTGGAATGTGAGATGGCGAGTGCAATTAGCTTCATGAAAGACTGGCGGAAAGAGTTTTGCAAGTGTTGGAAACTTAGACACCACCTACTGGCTAAAAGTTTCGTAGACAAAAACATCGAGGAGAGCGTCTGGCTGGAATTTGAAAACGTTTTCTTTGGGCTCAAGGTCCCTTGCAAGGTCAGGTACTCATTCCCACGTATTGATTAGAGCCAGCAAACACACGGGCTGCTGCAGCATCACATATAGAGCCACTAGATCATGCAGCAAAACGATTCCACCCTCTAATTCCTTCTGTTTGCATTGAAATGTATCTTTTTTTTTGCCCTTTGATTCACTTTTTTCAAAGTCCACGGTCGGTTTACAATGCAATGCGGTACGAAACGCAAACATTCATCTCACCTACGATGAATAACAACTGTGTCACCAGCATAAGGTACTCTGAAGAAATGAGAACTTACAAAAATATGTTTTATACACTTAGAATCAGTGTTTTAAAGCAGGTGTTATTTTACCCCAATGATTGTCATGTTTTCTTCATATCCTCAATTTCAGGCTACTTAATTGAGCAGCCTAACCAACTAAACCCTTCCTTCAAATTACAATTGACATAGAACCACCCTCACTTTTCCAGCAATTTAAGGAATACAATTACACGCATCAAAACAGCATTCTCTGAGCCTTAGGGTTACCGTGCCCATAATTTTGCCCATAGTTGCCCTCTAATTGTTTTGCTTACTGACCCCTTCACATGTTCCTCCTCAACAACACTGCCCCCACGCAGCCCTACCAATGACTCCTCAAGCTCAAGTCATTACCTCGGCTTGGTCTGCCTCTGATTTTTTTTCCCCCCTCACTAAATTGGCTGCAATCGGACGTGACCCACGTAATTACCCGGGTCACACTCTTTTTTTTTCTCTCTCTCGCTCTCTCTGGAACCAAGGGCCCTCCCTTGGGCACCATGGGCTGAGGTCACAGGCAGAGTGAGCCAGCCTCGGGGAGGCCTGCCTCATGTTTGTTGATTTGCCTCATTAACAGCGGTGCTTGGGAACTGTGCTGCTTTTTCAAATCATCCTGCCCACTTGGATTGCTGACTAGAATTGTACCTTTTTTTTGTTTGTTTTGTTTTGTTGGTACCCCTGCAATCCTGCAATGACATTCAAAGAAACTAACCCCTCCCCCCCGCTTTTATATAACTAAATAAATACATGGCACTTTGTAGGGAATGATACTAAAAAGCTTTGGCCTTGAAATGTGACTAATGTGGGAGCAAGGTGTCATCATTTAGGATTCCTCATAAGGCAAGTACACACACACATATATATGATACACTAATTGAAATATTTTCTTTCTAATACACAATTTTTTCTCGTTATGCATGACGAATCGCATGCCGTACCACAAATAATGTGTCAATTACAAAGACAAAGACAAATTTCCCCCACGTAACCTACACAGGTCTTTGGGGAAAGTGCTGTTAGCGGGCGCCTATTAAGGACGGCACAGCGCACGAGTGGGGGTGGTGTGGCCAGCATTACACCCGGCCTCCTTTGTCTCCCCAGTGCTGATATTTACACACGACACAATGTTCTCTTTAAAAGCTGAACCAACCCAGAGAAAGCCCAGCGCTGGTTTCAACAATCAGCACTGAGGTGAGCCATTGCCAGGAATCGAACTTTGGGCCACCAAATGTTTAGCCTAGTGTGCTATCCACGATGCCACCACTCGCTTTGAAATGAACAACAGAAAGACAATGATCCTGCATATAGCCTCGACGAGACTGTTTGGGGATGGGTTATTGGCGAGCACCTTCGACGGCCAGCAGATGAGGCGATGGGTGGCCAGCACCACGCCTCTGTCTCCCCAGTGCTGGTGTTTTACGCACTGCACCAGGTACTCGTAATCATGCCAAGTGGATCTAGGGGAGGCTCAGAACCAGTTCAGATATTTGTCGCCAAAGTTGTCCGTGAATGGGAATCAAACCCGGGCCGCCGGGTTCATAGTGCAGTGCGCAACCACTGCACCACCGCCACCCATAAAAACACATACAAACACAGACAAAGGTCCCTCGTATAGCCTGACCAGACTGTTGGGGCAAGTGCTGTTAGCGAGCACCTATGAAGCCCGGCCGCCTTTGCCTCCCTCGTGCCGATGTTTAATACACCGCACCAGATACCCATTTGAGGCCGCCGTGAGCGAGAATCCAACTCGGGTTACCAGGTTCACAGTGCAGTGCGCTAACCACTGCACCATTAGCATCATTAAAATAGTCGTCAGAACACGCTCGCAGATGATAGAGTAGATTGAATCATTTCAATTACACATTCATTAATCCCAGGTTACATATTTCGAAATTGTCATACGTGTTGTTTTCTTCCCATGATTGTATTTCCACGAACCACATAAAGGTATGTATTATACATAATACAATTTCTGCCACTTTTGTTCTCCATCACAGTTAGGTTCTTTATGTCTTCGGGTTGCGCGCTGATACACTTCACGTTGGGAACCTGCGTGTTTCCAAGAGGCTTGCCAATGCAATTGGCATTGTTGCCAATAGCGCTGCCAAGTATAATCTCTGATGAATAAATGAATCATTAACTTGTCCAAAAACTTGACTCTCGTCAATTAATCTTCAGCGTTTGTGAAATCGTTTGGAAACACAACGTACATTTTTATCTTTAACTGCATTATGCCAGACGCAAATAATATACATTATCCCGTTGTTGTATACGCATATATACACACACACGTATTCATATATTGTACTGTTTAAATATTTTCCTACAGGCAGAACGTTGATTTTCAAGCTATTTTTTTAGTATTTAGTTTTAAGCAACTGTGAAAAAACACCGTCATAGTTGAACGTAATGTACAGCCCCTTTTTCAGTCCATTGCTCAATGAAACACGCAATGCTGTGTCAGGCAGGGGAGTTGTTTGGCCGTACTTTACCACGCTGGTCGGTGCGGGTTGTTGAAGAGAGGGGGCCTGCCACCAGTTCGATTATTACTCGCTCACACACTGATGTTCGCCATAGCTCAGAATCGAATTCAGGCCGTCAGGTTCTTAGTTACCGCAGTGGCCTCACCACTCCGCCACCAATCAATCCCAAATGGAAGCGTTTGTCTATTGGAAATATCACCTTTGATAATAGAGTATCATTGCGAAGCCTATTTCGCACGATCATCATGACAAACCCATTCCCGCATCATCGCCACTAACTATTATGCTCCACTAATTTTTTGAACTAAATAAATAGTATTACATGATTACACCTATTCTATCACTTTTAACTTTATTTGGAATTTTGACCTGCAGATAATATAACCCTTCCAAAGAGGTTTATTATCATTTGCTCAATGATAACGCAGACCATCCAAACTTATGGGTTCAGCCAAACTTTCCCCCTCAATAAGTGCTTAGGATGGCGTATTGGGACAAATGGTACCCAATTATCTTAGACGTTATGGTGAGCCCTGGCTGTTAGCCGACCCCTACATTGGCTATCTGCACACCCAAAGTTTACCATCTGCATGCAATTATATTTTTGCAATACAGTCATTAAATGTGCAGTAGCAATTTCAATTTCAGGAGGGGGCATGAACTAGATCATGTTTCTCCCTCTGGATCAACATCTGTTTATAAAGTGTGGGCCACTAATCTAAATGAATGTGTTGTTGATCCTGTAGCAGTTTGTACATTTAGCACCATGGGACCCAACGGGACTTCGAACTGCCAATTGAAAGCTGCCTTTCCCAATAGCATATTATCAAATAAATACATTTCAGGGAACACAATACCTGTGCTCTCGGTCTGCATCAGAGAGCACACACTGTTGCATTGTGCACGTGATACACAGCACATGGTCGGACCAGGCACAATGTCGAGTCACACCCAACGCGGACCACAACGTGAGTGCGTTGCACGGTGGGCGGCAGAAAAACTTTACTGTTGCGCCGTACTTCTATGTTCCCACTTCTACGCTCCCTGCCTCTCAACTCACACCGGTCAGCGTAGTCAATGAAGTGTGGCCATGTAACCGCCATGACCCGCATGGCGTAGGGAGGCCCTCGTGCACCGGTGGATTGACAAAAAGGGCAGAACGTGTACACAGTGTGCAGTCGACAAAGCATGGAACATCCATGGAATATCCAAGGACGGCCCTAACTTACGGCTGCCTGTTAGGGCTGCCCTTTGTTTTTTCACAGTTTGTTCCCAGAGCCTTGTTGTTGTTTTTTTTCGTTAATACCCTTAGGCCCTAATGGTTTTGAAGGCCCTGCATAAAAAAACAATGAGGCCCCTAGTTATCGTCATCTATATTAGCCAAGATGTACCCGCTGAGGAATGAAGGACTCCCCAAACCATCGCCATCTCTCATGTTCTCACCGTGCAAAAATCCACCGAACTCCTCCACCCGATCCTATTTCATTGCTCCTTCTCCGCGGGTGGCTATCCGCTCTGGTGTGTTGTGTCCTTCGGCTGCTACTCCGTGATTAGTCTCGACCACTGGCCATTATCCAACGTGTCATTGCCCAATCCCGCTTACTTTCCTTTGCAGTCAATATGACAGGTGTGGACCTGTCATATTGACATTGAGTATGTTCTTTATTCCACGTATTCCCCTGTCCCTACATATTTGGCTTCGTACAGTGCAAAAGAAGTCCAACATACATACAGCCACTGTGTTATATATAGTATTGCAGTTGTTTTAATGGCTACGCAAATAAATAAAATGAATAAAGGAACAGCCTTTTGATTAACCAATCACCTTGCATTACTCGGAGCCTCCCCTTCGACCAAGGGGGCCCCCCCTTAGCAACAACAAGTTTCTACTGCTGATAGAACCGCCCTTGACTGCACGGCTCAGTAGACGGCACGTCACGTTCAGCAGCAAAGCGACGGCACGGATCTTCGCCACATTTGGACTTGACCAAGGCACCGACCGCTTTGGCAAACGTGGGACCACCCGGCCGCGCTCTGTTGAGCCACCGAGGCCTCACGTTCACCGGGTCGCGTGAGGCCACCGACTCAGGGACAAGACACCGGCGGCAACTCCCTGACGAGCGACGCCGACACGGCGCGACTGCTGCCGCACGAGGCTCGCGATCTCCCGGCGCAGCGGCTGGAATAGTGCGAAAGAGTCGGCCAATATACCTTCTGGAAGGGCTCTCTAGGAATCGCCAGTAGCGGAGGCCATTCCGCCAGCAAGTAGCGCGAGCAAGTGACTGCAGGATTGCGCCCACCACCTTTTTTTTTTTTTCAACCTGACGTGCATATCAAGTTTGGTGGAAATTGGAAATTATTTTTTACGAGGTATAACTGGGCACGAGCCGACAGACAGCGGAGATGGAAACCGCACCGGGCCTGTATCGCAGTAGCGGGTGCATAACGAGGCAGTCGGCCAATGAGCGTACTCATTAGCACCCCAGCCCAGCGTCTGACCCTCAACAAACCCCAATTCACCGTGTCTACTCCGATGGCATATCTATGGGGGGAGGTGGGACAAAAAACATGCCCTGATACAGAGCAATGTTCGACACCAGCATTCCACACCTTGCAAACAGGGCCCAGCCCTCTGCACGGCAATAATGAAGCGTGCTTTTACAATTGTGAAATGCAGCCCACGTTATACCCCCAAGGGTGTGACTTACATTAATTGAAAAACTGAGAAGACTCTTCTACTTTACTGATCCACCAGCAATGATTTGGGCTGGAGCTTCCGTGTTGAATTCAGCCATTCGGTGTACTTCGTGAAATGGTGGGAAGTGATTTTTTTCTCGTTTAAGTATTCTTCAAATAATATTAATGATGCTTACAGGAAACCTATTAAGTTGGGTCTACAGCTGAGCCATCAAGTTGCACAACTAAATCACTCTCAAAGTCACACAACTCAATAATTAACCTGCAACTGCCTTGTCTACATCTGAGCAAGTGGTTGCACAGCTACTTTGTCCACATCTGAGCGAAGGAGTTTGGAGTTTGCACGTTCTCCCCGTGGTCGCTTGGATTTTTCTCCGCGTCCTCCGGGTTTTCACTCCACATTTAGAAACACGCGTTTGGAGTATTTGGCTGCTATAGGTTTCCACGTGATAAACCACTTGTTTTAGCTATCAATTGTGGCCAGGTCACTTCTGAAAAAGAGCTGCATAGCTTGTTGGGCCTTACCTGGTTTAAAAAATATGATTTTTACCAGTTGCTCTTGCGAGAGAGTCTGTCTCTATGGTAAAGCAACCGATTGTGCAACTGTGTGCAACCGGTTGCAGAGATGATCACATATATAAGCGAGTCAGTTGATTACATATAAACAATTCAGTTGCGCCTAATCTGGTTGCACGTAACCGAGTTGCATGCAACGTATTGGTCCAGAGCGGACCAGGCATTCGAAAAGCGATAACCAATCACCAGCGTTAAATTTAATTAGCATTTACCTGTGGCTAAAGGTCTGAGACTATGTAAACAAACAATACACCCTAACAATCATAACACAAACATGTTAATTAAATAATGCTTAATGCAACGTCCCTGACATTTTAATATCATTTCATTAAGATAGTCAACATATTTGCCACAATACATTTTCAGCCAGGGGAATTATAGATTATTTGGAATCCGTTTTAATTGAATTTTTCTTGTTGAACACTTTGTACATTGACTGTGGTTACTTAACCATACAATGTAGATGGATGAACAGCAAGGTATCATTACAAGCATTTACCTACAGCCCTTTATAAACCCACTGCTGGATAATGGTGTAATTTTTAAAATGCCAAAAAAATCTAGTTTTGCATACAGTGAAAAAGGTTATGTGAAAAAGTGTGCACGTAAATATGATACTGTTTATGAGTGTGGGCAGTAGTGTAGCGGTTAGCGATTCCCACTCATGGCCAACACCAGTGGCGATTATTTGAACCGGTCCTGGGCCTCCCCTAGGTCGACTCAGGCCTCAAATGAGTACCTGGTACGATGTGTAAACATTTTCACTAGCTAGAGAGACAAAGGCGGCCGGGCGTGGTGCTGGCCACTCACCCCCTCCGTGTGCTCGCTAGCAGCACTTGCCCCAAAAGTATGTAACAGGCTATACGGGGGATCTTTGTCTTTGCTTATGACAGTAAGCCAACACTAATTTCCCGATTAAGCGTTATAACGTCAGCAATGTTACCAAAAAGCACGCCAACAAACATTTTAACGGGGGATTACAAGCAAAAAAAAAATCTGTCAGGTTCTGGAATAAATCGAGTTTTACAGTCTTGGGTTTCTGGAATAAATCTCTGTCCAGTGTTATCAGGGGTGTTTGCAGCTCGTGTTCAGACAAAAGGAAAGGTTTGCACAAGCGAATTGAAGATGGTGGACTTCATTAATTTCCCCCACCTCAGTCGCTGTGATTTCTCAGACGAAAAGATCTGTGCGGTGTATCTTTAGTGCCTTTTTGTTTAGCTCATAAAAGTACAGAGGTGGTGGGGAAACAGCTCCGTTTCAAAATTGTTAACGTCATAAGAATATATTTAATAATGAATTGGGATGTGTGCGTGTGTGTATACCATTTGTTTGACATTGCCACCACAATGAAGATATCTCATTTACAGGGCATGCATCACTGGCAGGTGAATAATTAATTTCTAAATGAGTCATTCCATATAATTAAAAGAAATGAAAAATATTATTTCTATACGCAGTATTAATTTATTATAGAGTTATGGAACAGCTGCAAATGCAACATTGTGGTGAGGCATTTGTGAAGACGAGATGAGTAATTCAATGCCACATTTTTTATTACCTTTTTATAATTGAAAATGTAAAGAGTGATTTCTGTTTTCTGAAGGTCTAAGGTTAAGATTCGTACTAAGACTCTATTATTTATCTGATAAATGTGCTGAACGACTCCATTGTATGTATACTCATCCCCCACATGTCCTCAGCCTAACAGAATTTTCCAGAAAAAGCTGAAATTCAATTAATTCCCAATGTGAACTAAAGTGCATTGAAACCCCGTGCTCCCTATTTTACTTCGAGAAATGCAAGGCCACTGCTAGCAATGGAAATGGCTCTGTTTACGTTTCGTATCCTGAAAGTATTTTCCAAGTACCCTCGCTTTCACGACACTTAAAATTGATTTTACAGCACTATACCAGCCAAATTGCAGTGCACTTTACAGGACAAAAGATGATAATTTGTCAGAATTTTTTGTCACTTTTCACCAAAAAACCATTCGATATACTATATCATGGTTACCAGCAGTGGATTGATCACATTAAATTGAGTTTGCTTTTACAATTTATCTTTCTGCTGTCTTTTTGGGCCTGGTATGGGATCCAATCTCCCGAAATGCTACTTGTTTTTATTTTTAGTATTTTCATTAATATAGACAGAACTATTGTCGTGATAAATTTACATATGCCACTTTAACATTGTAACTGTGCATAAAGAAAAAAACCCTAAGAAATGTGTTCAACGCTAAACAAGGATCCACCAACACTCACAGTCACGGATAAAATGCGTTACCACTGCGTTTTAGAGGCCATGAGATGTAGTCAACCCTGCAACCAGTGTGGTTGACGATTCCAATTCCAATCGTTCCACTTCACATTTCCGCCTCAGCATCACATATATTGACAAAGAGCCCCACAGCGGGCGCGATTATTTTTGTTCGCCAGTCCCATGCCAAACCACAGGGCCTTAAGAATACAGAACCAGTATTTACTGGGTTAGAACGGCACATGGCATCCAATTACTAAAGTTTATAATACAGCTTTTGGGTTTTAATGAAATCCCCAAGTGGCACATTATTCACACGAATTAGTTTATAAATTCCAAAGAAGTAGCTCTTCTCATGGGGTTAGTGCAATAAAGATTGCACTTGGGTGGAAATGGTTTAATTTAATGGTTTTTAAGAAACACAGCACCGAAGGACACATGACAGACTGTCTATTCATGCGGATTAATTTGAAGAGAAAAAAAAGCCATAGAGCTTGGACACACCAAAATGAATCAACGGTATTTGTTCTGTTTGGAAATCAATCTCCAGAGACTGTGATTGTCAATACACACACACACAAAAAAAAGTTCCACCGAAGTGATTTTTTGTAAGTAGGGTTCATTAATTTCTCCTCAATAATTTGATTCCAAGAATCATATGTCAAGGTAAATGGAATGCATTTGGCTGTCATGGTAAAATGGGACACAGCAGGCTTTTAGTGAGGCAGATCAATTCCCTTTTTGGAGCAAACCCTGGGAAAAAAAAGAAAGAAAAATGTTTCGCTCGCAAATTGCTTTAATTTACTCTCTTTTGTGACAATCTGTTCCAGACCTTTGTGTGGTTGGTGGTGACGTAAAGAGCCTTGAAAGCAAAATGGATCTAACGAGAACAAGCTGGTGATAAGGGTGAGAGCAAACCCCCGTGGCTCCCGATTACCCAAGCATACAGGCCTCTCTCCCATTAACGCTTCAGTCGATTCTGCCAAACAACCACTTAGCTTAACTATTGTACCTGTTCGAAACAGAGGAAAGGATTTAATTGTGCAACGATGCTTAGCGAGGGCAACCTTCCCCCCCCCCCGGCCCGCCACGCCACTATCTCTACAACTTTATATTCGTTTTTAAAGTAAAGTTATAGCAAATACATATTTTAGCAGGATAGTAAAAGTAACCAAACGAAAATAGCTTATTAGCCAAAATGCTGACTTGCTTAACTTTCATACGGGAACACCACATTGCAGTAATTCCCTTATGCTTTTAAAAAAAAAATCCTCTTTGATCTCCTTGCCTACGCAGATTCTAGTTGTCATGTTGCAGTTAAGCACGGACAACACCGCGCGACTTTGTGCATTCTTCAGTGGTCAGCTTGCAATGTTTAGCTAAACATTGAAGTTCACGGCAATGACGAATTGGCACGTTTTGTTTACGTGACAACCCTTACTAGTTGGCAGTGTCGGTGGTGCTGGGTTTTAACGACACATTTACGCGATCTAACCCGAAAAAAACCCTCTATTATGAAGATATCCCTTTCTCAACAACATGTGTTGAAGAGGAGACAATGCATGTTCTGTAGTGCACGACACATAAATGAAACAATGTTTTAAATAAGTAATACATATTCTTGGTTCTTTCGGTAAAGTCACGTAGAAGGGAAGAACAGGTCTGTCGGAAAGACAGTCTTTCCGACAGACCTGAGGACGGCTGCTTGCGTTGTGGCCGAAACGTCGTGAGAATTATTTTATTATGTTTTATTTTTATTATTTTATTATTTCCCTTCTACGTGACTTTACCGAAAGAACCAAGAAGATGAATCCCTGCAGTCACGAAAGCTTTAAATCGAAATTTAAGTAATACATACTTAGCTGGTGGCTATATACAATAGGTAGTGTTGCCACCTCACCTACTCTTCACTCCATATAATGGTTTATTAGTTTTTTGTAACTATTTCTAGCCACATACTTTGTTTTGGTGTTTGAGGTAAACCATGAAATACACCTTGGATCTCACCAGCAGAAGCTGGACAAGACCAAATATTGCTGTGGCTTTGCAGGAGGGGGGACAAAAATGTGGCAAAAAAGGTGTGAGAAAATAAAATCTTCAAAGTCTGGTTCGGGCTAAACTCTAAGGGGAAATGGGGCTTTGGCGGTCGCGGACACGGAACGTAGGAGTGGAGAGTGTGGGTGCTTGAGGCGGTTTGAGCGTGTTTTGATGAAGTGGTTCTTGTTACTACTGCGGTACCCCACATTCTCGGGACTTCAACTGATATAGCATTTTCCTTCAAGGGTTTAGTAGTAGCCCCCAAAACAAGCAGACATGTTGTTCCTCGGGAAATTGCACTACTGGTTCCTTTTTTTTCAACGCAGGTGCACTGCAACAAATTCACGCCATGCTCTGACCGCAGCTCTAAATGTAAAATCACATTTGGCGAACAAGTCTATAAAGTCATTGTTTTTTACTGTCCAATTTCATGCTGCCCACTTTCATACCAATGGTTTCGGCATTCTGTGGGCTGGCTCGAAATAAAGACAAGGATACAATGTTATTGCAAGAACACAAATTGTCATGCGGTGCAATCGTGGCTTTAGATGCATCTTATGCGAGGTGCTCGATTTGCAAAACAGAATTGCAATTTTTTGCAAGATCCTCTCCAACGGCTGAACGCAGCTTCGCATGCGATCCGGGGAAAAGGGTTTGCACACAGAAGACACATTGGCAACATCATTCCTGATAATTGGACATCCACTTCACATGCACGCAATCTCTATTACTGTACGTGGGGCCATCCATTTATTTGAGATACGTATTAATGGAGAGCGCATTGTAACGGGCTGCCCGTCCATCGGCGTAAAATTTCAGGACATTGGGAGAAAAAAATAATGGTAATAAAAGGCAATTACGGCTTCACTCACAGAAATCAGCGGCTCAACTGTCACGTTGCAATAGCACAGCAGAGAGCTGAAGGCAGTCCACATAAGAGCCCATCATAAGGCTTGCAAGCTATGGTACAACTGCCAAGCCGAGTGGCTTTAGAGTTTGGCATCCCGTGGAAAGGGAGCTACTAATTGGTGCGCATTCACCGAGGGCATCAAATTAGCTCCTTATTCAGGATGAAGAGGCCCGATTGGGCTTATGTCAGGGGCTAGGGCTGGAATTAAAATGTATGGTAGTGGCTGATACGAGGGTCAGGTTAAAAATGATGATTGTGGACATGTCTGGCAATGGGGTTTAAGGGGTTTTAATTAGTGAGGGTTTAAGACAGGGACGAGGACTTTAATTAGGTTTAGTGTGAACGCGAGGGTTGGGGTTCACAATGCAGGCTCCAACGAGAACAACACCTGGGATTTGTAGAGCTCCGAGTTTGGCATGGGCACTCTGCTCCTGCGCTCACGCCGTCAATGGGGCGACGTCGTGCAGCTTGTGAATGCGGTCGTGTGGTGATGGTGGTGGCTGGCGAATGTTTTGCCTCTCGCATGCAGCCCTTTAAAACTGCGCCAGTGGCTCGCTTGCTTGTCGCCGACGTCGTTCTTGTCACCACTCGTCCATCCCCGTCCCCTAAGAAACGCCACAACGTTTCCTAAAACCTCTTCTTGGTTCTTTCGGTAAAGTCACGTAGAATGGAAATAATAAAATAATAAAAATAAAATATAATAAAAAAACTCTCACGACGTTTCGGCCACAACGCAAGCAGCCATCCTCAGGTGGAGAGCTGGTCTGTCGAGTAGACAGACAAAACGTTGAGCACAACCACTCTTTGTCTGTTCCTGGCCCTAGCCTCGGACTCGCCGTCCGCGGAATATCTGCACCTCTCTTCTCCACGTCGATCGCGCTTTGTCCCGGGCTCTTGTTTGATAGCGCCCTGAGAACGATTGTTTAAGGGCGCTTTGTACATTTCAATTATTATACTCTTTGGTTCTTTCGGTAAAAGTCACGTAGGTATAAAATAAAATAAATCACGACGTTTCGGGCGCAACACAAGCGTCCGTCATCAGGTGTGGTTTATTTTATTTTATACAAACGTGACTTTACCGAAAGAACCAAAGAGTATGGATTTCTGCAGTCACGAAAGCCTCAAATCAAGATTTAAATTATTTTTGCGTATAAAAAAAGATTATTTAAAAAATTTACATAAACTACATTCTCAATCAAATCAACGTAGAGTCCACAGTGGAGCTGTCGGCTGTGTAAAGCTGCAAGGTTACAGACACTTACCTTTCTTTCGCTTACTGTGGATCAAGTGGCAATGCATTGCTGTAATTAAAGTGGTCCAAAGTAATTAGTCGGGCGTATATGAAAGTTCTAACCGCTGTTTGAATAATATAGCTTACAAGGGTGGACGAACACAATCAACAATTCTAACAGATGATGGTTTACTTGGAAAGAACTGTGGTTTATACTGCCATGATGTTGGGGCTATTCATATAGCAGCCCTACTCGGACTCTTTTGTGCGTCTCACAAAAGAATAAAGGAGCGTTGTAAAGGGGAAAGTGATAATGCATATCGTCAGTTTTGCTGCTACATCTTACTTCACCGGTTTAAAACCCACGTGAGTGAGCACACTCGTGTGTGATTGGGCTTCGGGCCCACTTCACGGAACCCCGTGGTTTACACTTAAGTTGAACAGGTCTGTTCATCGCACACATGGTGTACAGCTGAGTGATTCATGCCTTGGGGATGCTAGCGCATTGGCGCAGGGCTTAGCACTCAACAGGCAAGCGCCGGGCAACAGCACTCCCACCAATCCCTGCCTTCCAGGAGCCGAAATATCAAAAATAAACTCAACGCTACCTCACCCATCATTCATCTCTGTACTATTTTTAAGCGCATTTTTTTTTCTCTCTCTCTCTCTAAACAACGCATTGCAGTCCGAGTAAATATACTGCAGAAAAATGCACACATTCTTTTAATGCACTGTGCGTGTAATGCAACTTACACTCCGGTACTTTGTTATTTCACTGATGGATGAAATCCACCCCGCACCATGCTAGTCATGTATGTATAACTTCTTTCACACCGTACATAACAAAGCGTGGTGTTGTTTGAACATACTTCACCACCGCGGTCAGTGCAGGTTGGTGAAGGGGCTGATGGCCGGTTCAGACATCACTCGCCACTGAGGTTTGCTGCGGTCAGGAATCGAACGCAGATCACCGGGGGTTAATTTGCGCGGTGTGCTAACCACCGGTCCCACCACTCCACCCACGCCGTAATATTGCAGTAGACGTGCGGACATTGGCACTTACTATCCGGGATACGACGGTTAACAAAAAAACAACACGCAATAGGTCGTTCTTATCGAGATACACATATGTATACACACACGCGCGCATACGTCCGTGTTGACAAACAACAGCCGTGACACGTCCTTGCATCGCGAGTGGGGGTGCCGGCGAGGGATCCCGTTCCATGGCGAAGTCTCCCTCGCGTCCCCATCTTCACCCCCATCCTCACCTCCATCCTCACCTCCATCCTCACCTCCACTCTCACCTCCACCCTCACCTCCATCCTCACCTCCATCCTCACCTCCATCCTCACCTCCATCCTCACCTCCATCCTCACCTCCATCCTCACCTCCATCCTCACCTCCATCCTCACCTCCATCCTCACCTCCATCCTCACCTCCATCCTCACCTCCATCCTCACCTCCACTCTCACCTCCATCCTCACCTCCATCCTCACCTCGTCTCGGAGGCCTCCAGAACCAGCGCCCCCCCCCCCAGTGTCCCCCCCCCCCACGTGCCCCCCCCAGTGCCCCCCCCAATGCTCCTCCCCAAGTGTCCCCCCCAGTGCCCCCCCAGTGTCCCCCCCAAGTGCCCCCCCAAGTGCCCCCCCCCAAGTGCCCCCCCCAGTGTCCTCACCAGTGCCCCCCAAGTGTCCCCCAAGTGTCCCCCAAGTGTCCCCCAAGTGTCCTCCCCGTGCCCCCACAGTGCCCCCCACAGTGCCCCCCCACAGTACCCCCCCCGTGCCCCCCCAGTGCCCCCCACAGTGCCCTCCCCACAGTACCCCCCCCGTGCCCCCCCCCGTGCCCCCCCCACAGTACCCCCCCCCGTGCCCCCCCCCGTGCCCCCCCCCCGTGCCCCCCCCCGTGCCCCCCAGTGCCCCCCCAGTGCCCCCCCAGTGCCCCCCAGTGCCCCCCCACAGTACCCCCCCCGTGCCCCCCCCAGTGCCCCCCCCAGTACCCCACACAGTGCCCCCCCCCAGTGCCCCCCCCCCGTGCCCCCCCCAGTGCCCCCCCCGTGCCCCCCCAGTGCCCCCCCCACAGTACCCCCCCCGTGCCCCCCCCAGTGCCCCCCAGTGCCCCCCCGTGCCCCCCCCAGTGCCCCCCCCGTGCCCCCCCCAGTGCCCCCCCCGTGCCCCCCCAGTGCCCCCCACAGTACCCCCCACAGTACCCCCACAGTGCCCCGCACAGTGCCCCCCCGTACCCCCCCCAGTGCCCCCCCAGCGCCCCCCATAGTACCCCCCACAGTACCCCCCACAGTGCCCCCCACAGTGCCCCCACAGTACACCCCACAGTACCCCCCAAAGTACCCCCCACAGTGCCCCCCACAGTACCCCCCCCGTGCCCCCCCCCGTGCCCCCCCCAGTGCCCCCCCGTGCCCCCCCAGTGCCCCCCACAGTACCCCCACAGTGCCCCCCCCGTGCCCCCCCAGTGCCCCCCACAGTACCCCCCACAGTGCCCCCCCGTGCCCCCCCCGTGCCCCCCCAGTGCCCCCCACAGTACCCCCCACAGTACCCCCCACAGTGCCCCGCCCCAGTGCCCCCCCCGTGCCCCCCCAGTGCCCCCCCAGTGCCCCCCCCGTGCCCCCCCCCAGTGCCCCCCCCGTGCCCCCCCAGTGCCCCCCACAGTACCCCCCACAGTACCCCCCCAGTGCCCCCCCAGTGCCCCCCCCACATTGCCCCCCACAGTACCCCCCACAGTGCCCCCCCAGTGCCCCCCCCCCAGTGCCCCCCCCCCACATTGCCCCCCACAGTGCCCCACCCCCGGCTCCATGCAGCCTGGAGTGCAGGTGTGCGTGACAGCTAAATGAAAACAGGTCCATCGAATGGTGCCTCTCTCGCTAATGAGGTCTCATTCTCGGAGCGCCGTAACGCAATTATCCGGGAGCAATTAATTGGTCCGGAGGGGCAGCTGTTTGTGAAAGCTGTGGACCGGGCTCCATTTACTGTACCTATTATCCCGGGTAAATGAAATCCTCCCCCCCCTCCAAACTCCCAGCAGCAGCAGCAGCACCCGTTGTGAGTGCCCCCCGTAAACGGACAAGCGCATCAAGATCTCTCTCGCGAACGTAGCGGGGAGAGAGTCTCGGGCACGATATTCTTAACAGTCATTCCCCGCTGCTCGCGTTATTTGGAACCTGTTATAGATGTTTTTTGTCTGTGTGTGTGTGTCGTAATTGGAATGTTATTAGACAACTTTTATGGAGGTTCCACTAACTACCAACCCCCCCTCCCCCCCCCCGTCTCTTTTTTTTTACAACTCTTTCTCTTTTTGAATGAAATGGAATCCTCTCTGGATTCAATTTTTTTGAGTGTGTTCACCTCGTTATGGTAACCATGGTGACTATACATTATACACAGTCTGCTAGTCCCATTATAAAAGAGGCCGTGTGTGCACACTACACTGTATACATATTTTTGAGAGAGAAAAAAATCTCGTTTTTGAAATATATGCAAAGTTGTGCTTCTCTTTAACAGTCTGCGAGGACATTTTCAACCTGAAATTACACTTTTATGTAATGCGACCATAATGAAAGCAAACTAATCGTGTAAACTCACTGCTGCGAAGTGGCTAAATTGCTTGCGGCTAATGGTGGCGAGCATTACAACGTACGTGTGTTTAAATTAGAGCCGGACCACTGTCATCATACCTTTCCACTCCATCTCCCTCATCACTCGCCCCCTCCCTCCCTCCCCCCAGAAAAAAAACCTCTCATTTTAGACTCGTCCAGACCCACCAGCTCAATTGTGTCGCACTGAATTTGGGCGATTCCAAAAAGGGCGGTGGTGGAGCTGGAGCGGGGGGGGGTAGAAAGATTCCAGCGGGCCACGGCTGCAGATCCAATTGCAGCGCTGAAACCACCTTCAGTGCCGCAACTCACTCACAAATGGGACTTAGGCAATTGCTTAAAATAGCCCTTGGCATTCTACATGGTTCAGCTCGATGGCATTATTATTAAAAGAATGCTGGCCAAGTGAATGTTCTCAGTCGGTTACCATAGGCTGACATTTGTGGGATATGGTCTGCAGTTGAGAGACATGCACATTATATATTTTTTAATATCACAATATATCAGGCACTGTAATACACAAACGAATGAATTGGTCCCTATGGGGTTTAAACAGTAGTTGTAATTAGCAGCAATAGTGTCATTATCTTTTGGCTGTTAAAACAACACCATGAATGTCAATAAAACTAATTTCATAAATATGAAGTCTTTGTAAAGTTATTTCGCAGAATTCTCTTTTTGCTCAAATCAGATATTCAACCAAGATGTGGATACATACACTCACAGTGTCAATTATTTATGCCGATAGTTTCAAGACTCGTTATCAGGAGGGCCCTGCAAAATGAGATGTTTGGCCAATCACATTTGTCAGCATTCTTCACGTGGAGTACTGTACTCGAAACAAAAACCGCTCCACCAAGGGGGTAACACAACAACAATATCGTTTTCTCACAGCCACCTCGGAGCCCCATGCCTAAAGCACCTGGCAATCCTTGATAGTCACAAATACTAATCAGCCCCCCCCCCTCCTTCTCCACATCCCCTCTCCACCCTCACTTTAGTCCTTCCTCCCTTACCTTCCCCTCCCCATATAAAATGCTACGGTGGCGAGATGTTATCTCCCTCGCCTTATATGCAGGAGATCGTGGGTTTGATCCGAACACTGACGCCTGCTGCTGTATATTTGGAGTTTGCGTGTTCGCTCTCCCCATGGTCGCGTGGATCTTTTCTCCGGGTCCTCCGGTTTTTCTCCTCCACATTTATAAACGCTGCGCTTAGAGCATTTGGCTGCTATAAATGTCCACACGATATGTCACTTCGTTGCGCTGTCATTGTGGCCAGGTCTTTTCTGAAAAAGAGGCTATATAACTTAGTGAATCTTACATGGTAAATTTTTTATAATTTTTATTTAAAAAAATGTTTAGTAATCCTAAAGTCCACGCTCCCATGCGCAAGTCCCAATTTGGGTGGGGCAGTGATTCCAATTTCTCCCCTCCTCTGTGCCCCCTCCTCGTGTCGCGGTTTATGCCCTGTAACTGGGCTCATGTTGAAATACAATGAAAACATTAAAATGTATATATACTAACCAGACACAAATGTGCTTAGCTTCTAAGATCTGACAAGGTCGAGCGCATTTGGAATGATTTTTTGTAACATTTTAAGTTAAGACTGCCATACGATGCAATGTTTATTTTACATGTCATTTACACCATGAAAATGACATGGAATCTCTTAGAATAACTAACATACACATCGTTCTATAACGAGTTCCATGTTTTATGACCAAATATGTTGCTCCGTGTGCACTTGCCATCTATACCCCGAATCACTTTCACACGCTCTACAACAACTTCAAAAGCCCAGAAAAGATAAGTACAAAACTTACCACTTAAGAAATAACAATTCTTGATCTTCTTGTTTCTTTCGGTAAAGTCACGTAGAAGGGAAGTAATAAAATAATAAAAATAAAACATAATAAAACAATTCTCACGACGTTTCGGCTACAACGCAAGCAGCCGTCTTCAGGTGAAGAATGAGACACTACCAAACTAGGAGCTTATATATAAGCTGCATTGGGGGTTGAAGAGCGCCTTAACAAAAAGAATGTGCATGTGAAGAGGGATTTAGCATATTCATGGAAAATGCGTAGGCGTTGGGCGGGGGGGTGTCAAAGTCATATTATGCCCATGCATTATGCAGGATCAGCAGCAACCAAGGGGGGTGCAGGGATTAGCAGTAACAAAGGAAAGGAATGTTAATGATATGTAGCTGCAGTTACTCAACAACCACGTAGAAAACTAAAGTATAAACTACATAAAAAACTAAAGTATAAACTGCATCGCACCATCAGTATACTTACTATACTCTATAATAAGCTGAGTTACTAACAGCAAGTAATACATTACAATTTTACCTCGTAAAAATTCTATAATATGCTTCCATCTAAACCTTATTCTCTTACATCACACGAGCATATACCGTACTATATACTGCCATAGATAAACCCAACATTAAATTATATACTGTATTGCTGTAAACCAACCTATATCTTATACATTTAATATCACACTATGTATTATTCTACACACCCTAATGTGTATAGAAATGGTTTATTACGTCCTTCCAATGATTGCTGAGCCAGAATCCATCTTCTCGGTTAAAGTTGTCTCTGTGTTTGTATATGTGGATCGCCTCATGAACGAATCTCTCATGATAGCCAGATGGCTTGCAGAGAACCTCTGTCTTGGAGAAGTCAATATCATGTGAGCCCACTGAGTTGTAACAGTGATCTGCCACGGCTGAGGTGTTAGTCCTACCGTGTTTCAGGTCAGCTTTATGTTCACGGATGCGGTCCGAGACATGTCGTTTGGTTTCCCCAATGTAACTGCTACCACAGAGGCAACTTAGTTTGTAGACGCCAGGGTACTGTATGTCTGGAACCACATCTTTTACAGACGGTACCAGATCACGGATTTTATGCACTGTGTTGAATCGGACCTGGATCTTGTGTTTAATCAGGATTTTGGAGATCTTTTTTGTGACCCCAGCAATGTAGGGTAAGGTGATGGTCTTGAAAGGCTCCTCAACAGGATCCTTCTTGATGGTTGGAGTGATGGCTTTGCGGATTGTATAGTCGGAGTAACCATTTACCTTAAGAGCTTGGAGTACGTGTTTGAGTTCACTGGAAATGTGTTCATGGTCGGAGATGCATTGGGCTCTATGATATAGAGTCTTGATGAGGGAATTCTTCTGAGATGGATGGTGGTGGGAATCCGGTTTTAGATAAGCATCCGTGTGGGTGGCTTTCCTGTAGACAGAGTGGCTCATTGAACCATCAGGTCTCCTTTTGATTAGGACATCCAAAAAGGGTAGCTTGCCATCATTTTCGACTTCCATGGTGAATCTGATGGCTGGGTGTATGGAATTGATGTGGTCGAGAAATTGGTCTAGAGCATGGATATGATTCATACGAATGATTGAAATTTTAATAAATAATTGAGAGTTTTCCTCCTGCATAAACACTAAACAGCCACTCAAAAGCACACTTGTGACTATAATACGAGATTAAACCATTCATGCATAGTTACATCTTACAAACATCTTTCCTTGAACCAGGACAGTTTCAGGAAACGCTCTTCTCATTGTGCTGAAGCATTGACAAAAAAATGGATAAAAAAATTGACAAAAAAATGGATAAAAAAAAGACGTGTCTTCAAACTTGACTCATCATGAGGTCAAAGGGTAGGGCCACCTGAATATTTGGCAGAGTTGACGGAGGAGCAGGTGGGACACGATGAGTAGTCAGGAAGTGTGTAGAGCTCGTGATTGAGTGGATGCGGCTGACAAGGAGAGGCTACCAGCTCACTATGTGTCCTCCTGGTTGAGCCTTTCTAGAAATGTGGCAGGTGTTATGCATCGTTTTCCATTATAAGGCCCATGGCTACACGTGGATGATTAATTTGGAATTAATACATACATTTTTGAATGTTTATTAGACTGAAAAATATCCTGCCACTAACGTATTAACTGCAATATATTTGGTTTGGAATTGTCAGCGCAATATGATGTACAGTATCGGGTTGCTGAATTGTCAATTTGATTCGAGGATATATGTTTTTATATTGCACTGCAGGGAGTTACCTCTAGTGGCTGCAGGCATTATATGACCATATTATATACACAGCTTTTCCATTCACTGTTGAATGAAGGCCTCTTCATGCTGTGTCATTCATTGGGGGTTGTTTGCTTATACTTCACCATGTTGGTCAGTGTGGGCTGATAAAAAAAAAGTGTGGGAGGGTGGGGAAGGTGGTTGGGTGGGGGGTCAGGACCAATTCATGACCTACACGGGAGGCACAGTATGAATAATACATTATTAAAATTATATTGCTCACCAATGATGTTAGCCATGCCCAGGAATCAAACTCATGTCACCAGGTTCGTGGCATAGTTCGCAAACCACTGTGTGACCGCTCCATGCTCAGTCTATGAAATGTGTAGTAACATTGAATGAGTCACTGTAGATTGGTAGACACTGTATTTGGTGGTAGCAGCCCGTTCTACCAGCTGGACCTGTGGGCGAGGGGCATGGAGCCTTCTGAGGGATCCAGAGGGGGGCGGGGCCGAGGGCGGAGCCTGGCCACGCTGGGGAGGATAAAAGGCGAACTCCGACTCGCAGTCGGGGCTGCTGCGATCTGGAGTGGAACTCGTCGTGCTGCCGTCATTGTGGTCTTCGCCTCTTGAAGCTGTGGGTCTGGAAGCATGTTGGCTGTCCTGACCCGGTATGTAGTTATCCCCTGTGGCTGTGAAGGCTGGAATAAACGAGAGAGTGCCTCCTACTCTGAATTAGTACACTACATATGGAACACATACCAATGACATATCATTGATGGCTTGCACACACGATGCGATGCATGCATTTTGAAATACAGAGTCGATGTTAATCGTTGAATAGGTACATCTCTCCACCCCTACAGCACAGTATATGCAATACTAGCTTTACTACCCGGCTTCGCCCAAGACTTGGATTCTTGTCTTGGATTAATACACGGCCTACCCGGATGGTTTGGGGGGGGGGGAAGCGTGACGTCAGCAGGCACACTGCGTAATGCTGCCGCATGCGGGTGACATCACAGATGTGACGTCACCGCTCACTTGTCGTGCAAAATATATACATTATTGCGCCCCCCCCCCTCCAAAAAAGAAATATACAAACGTCTATTTTTATACTTTTTGCATTGTGTACAGTCTGGAAGCTACCCACATGCCAAATTTCAAGTTTGTTGCATGTTGGGAAGTATGCTAAACATTTCGAACAGACACACATATTCACACAAATTTCCCTTTTATATATATAGATGGATGGCAAATATTACACGCACATACAGTTTCATCCAGAATATACTGGAACACAGCATGAGGAATCATCGATGCATTTAAAAAGGAAATGGTGCAGCCCTGCAATTTCTTTCTTCTGCCACCGCTGGCAGAAGGGCCTCCATTACAGGGAGCTCTTAGAGTCCGTCCAGAAGGCATTTGGCCTACTCGTCCATGTTGACCAGACGTTTTGGAAAATTTGGGGGTACCCACACTTGACCCCCCACGACACGCGGCCTGCTGAATCGATGAACTGTGGCGTAACAAATTATACTGCTGGGCAGACAGAGGCCCAGGATGTCAAAACAATTACTTGCCCCATTGTTTCGACTGGTATGCCAGGAGATTGAAACAGCAGCCTCGAGATTGCACACCCAGTATGCTAAGCACTACACTAGGGCAGCATCTATGCCTGCATTAAATTTGATATGCAGGACTTAAACATTATTCAGATTTGTTTCCATTAATTGGCTGGTAATTTTAAAATATGTTTTTCATTTGCACCAGCCAATAAAGTTTACGATTAAAAAAGCTTGCTTGGGGAGTAGCACCAGGGTAAACACACACACACGTGCAGAGCGATTGCAAGTTATACCCATGGTTCCCTTGCGTAAAGATTGGCATTAAAGGTTAATGATGGCACTAACGATGATGCAACATATAATTAATGTCGGATTTTATTTAACCCGTACCAGGGGGACATTGAAATATCTGGGCAAGAGCGAAAGAAATGAAAATGATGTCCCCCATTATCAGGCTGAATGTGCAGTATACCAACGTACACAGCTCTGCAGATAGGGTACCTATTAGGGTTTACATCAGAGTCACTCAAACAAAACCACCGTCTGTCTACATTCCCTTGTACAAACGACCTTTAAGACGGGATGAAAATATACGAAGGGGGGTCTTTCTCTCTCTCTCTCTCTTCTTTTTGTCATTTTCATTTTCATATACGTAGCACTGCAGCACCAAAATGGTCACCTGTATATTGTGCGTTAAATATGACGGCCAATCGTGCGATCTATGCACAGTTAAAGGCTCGCACATCTTGCAGCAAGAGGGGATTTCGTAATAATGATGAATACGTTTTAATAATGTACAGTCCCTCTTCCAATCCGCTGCCAGATAAAGGTCCCCCACACGCGCCGCGTTGGCCATGGGGATTGCTGGACCATCCTTCACCGCACTGGTAAGCGTCGGTTGAAAAAATAAGGCGGACGCAGGCTCGCTCGCCAGCTACGTTAACCGTGGCGAAGGAGCAGTGTCGCAACCACTGCACCACCGCTCCACCAAGGGGAATTTCAAGTGACTTTGGTCTTCTCTACCATGCGACCAATCGTGTTGTTAGAGTAGCGATGGCCTGTAGTTTCCCCCATTCCAAGAGAGTGGCCTGCCAGGAGGCTCGGTTGTAAGGGGACTTGGAATCTGAAGGTTGCGATTTCAAATCATGGTTAAGGCTAGACTCATCCCATCATCCCTCCGGGATCAGATCAAATGAATATTTCTCTGTGGGAAAGTGAACGATGGTTGTTCTATGGATAGACTCGCTCCCAGCATACGAATGTGGAATATCCACCGCGGGCTCAGGACTGCAAACAGGAGAGATGAGTTCTAGATTTGAAGCTTTCGTGACTGCAAGGATTCATATTCTTAGGTTTTTTCGGTAAAGTCACGTAGGTAAAACATTAAAATTAATAAAAGTAAAATAAAATAAAAATCACGACGTTTCGGAGGCAACAGTTCCCCCTGAAGACGGAAGCTTGTGTTGCCTCCGAAACGTCGTGATTTTTATTTTATTTTACTTTTATTAATTTTAATGTTTTACCTACGTGACTTTACCGAAAAAACCTAAGAATAGGAGAGATGAGCACTACATGAATGATAATTGTTGCAGGAAATAACTTTGACTCTCTAAATTATTAGAAGCTGGATATAAGCTCACTGCATGGGAGCAAGGTCATTTGTGCTCTTTTCTGAAGTAGTCTGCTGCTCTGTCTCTATCAAGTTTATTTTTTTTCTCTTAGGTATTTTTCGGTAAAGTCACGTAGGTAAAAAATAAAATTTTATTAATAAAAGTAAAATAAAAAATCACGACGTTCCGGAGGCAACACAAGCTTCCGTCTTCAGGTGGAACCGTCACAGCACGATTGCTGTATCAAGTAACGGTTCCACTTAAAGACGGAAGCTTGTGCTGCCTCCGAAACGTCGTGATTTTTTATTTTACTTTTATTAATAAAACATTTATTTTTTTACCTACGTGACTTTACCGAAAAAACCTAAGAGTATGAATCCTTGCAGTCACGAAAGCTATTTTACAAGTGAGATCGATGGTGCGTGAGCGCGGCAGCAACCGAAACGTCGTGATAATTATTTTATTATGTTTTATTTTTATTATTTTATTACTTCCCTTCTACGTGACTTTACCGAAAGAACCAAGAAGATGAAGACAAAGACGTCGCTATTGGAGAGAACGAGCACAGGGTCCTTAAGGTGCTCTATGCCTTTCCTCCACTATAACAATGTAAGCATGTGTTGCTTGGATCAGACCAGCTTATGCGTGCCGCTGTGGCGAGATGTTAACTACCTCGCCGGGTATACAGGAGGTCGTCGGTTCTATCCCAACCCTGATGGCTGTATATTTGGAGTTTTCATTTTCTCCCCGTGGTCGCATGGGAATTTCTCTGGGTCCTCTGGGTTTTCCTCCACATTTAGAAGCATGCGTTTGAAGTATTTGCCTGCTATAAATTTCCACATGATTAACCACTTTGTTTAGTTACCATTTGTGGCCAGGTCACTTTTGAAAAAAAGCTATATAGCTCAGTGGGCCTTACCTGGTAAAATAAAAAATAGTTTAGATTAGCTTCCACTGTATCAATTCAACAATGTAAGATATTGGCAATCCCACACAAATGCATTTTTACTTTATTCATTGGGATTTTTTTTTTTTACGTAGACAAATTATTTCATCGTGCATCTCACACCAAGGACAGGAGGTCATCACAAGTGTGAATTCACATTTTGGGCCACTTTTCCGCTGTGGAGCGTCATCATTTACAGGTAACATGGCTGTTGGAGATAGAAATGGAAGCAATGTACACTTGGTTACAATTACCACAGGATGCATTTGGCAACTCTTATCTTCTTCTCAAATAATAGCACGACAACGGAGCATTGTTTCCATAAATCTCATCAAAACAATTCGGCAGGGAGCTGATGTGATGAGAGTCCAAACATCAAAATATTGTGGCAACATTCATCATCTTATTCGATGACCTCATGCACTGACTCATTGCATAGACACATTCACTGACACCTCCACCAGCCAGAGCTGTCTAATTACTTGATGTTTAGCAGACGGGCACATAGATTTCCTGTTGCGCTGTATCTCTTAACACGCTCTTGGAAGAATGTCCATAAAGCTAATCATGTAAGTACCCATTCCATTATAAATGTAGCAGACATAAATTCCTGGTTGTCATAGACCGGCATACATTACAACCGTCGTCCACCACTGCAGTGGGAACCTCTTGTCTTATTTGGCCCCCTTTGTCAACATGCTGATGGATGAAAGGCTCCTCTTTCTCCATCAGTTGTAGAGATTGTTTGACTATAACTTCACCATGCTGGATGAATGTACGTTAAACTTATTTCGCACCGTATGTAGCCAACCGTGCTAATCGCGGGTGCGGGGGAAAGACAACAAACTGAAAACAAAAAGCAGTTCTGAAGAAATGAGTTTTTTCAATCTAGATTTAAAAGTGAATATCTCCAGTGGCTTCTGAATATCAGAAGGAAGAGCATTCCAGACGGACGCCGAAGTGCATCTGAGAGAGGGCGATACAGTGACCGTCTTTGTTCAATGGCGAGCCAAAAGCCGCTGCGAGGATGCCCGGAGTTTGCGTGATGATGGTTTTTGCTCCTTGACGAGATCAGTGAGGTATTGTAGTTCATTTGTGGCAAGCACTTCGTGTGTAATGAGCGCGACGTTAAAATGTGTTCGTTCGGCAGCCAATGCAGCTCAGCGGGCACTGGATGGACACGGTCAGATCTTGCACCACCCATCACCAGCCGCGCCGGGTTGGTGAAGGGGACAGGGGTTGGGGGGTGGAGTCATGGTTTAGATGTCACTCACCACTGATGTCAGCTGTGGCTGGGAATCGAACTCGGTTTCAGTTCGGTTCAAAGAGCAGAGTGCCATTCTATGGAGCGACAAAAGCTCTAATGTAGAAGAGGGTCATGGGACAGACTTGGGCTGTTTGAGAAGACATACGTACACCGATGCATACACTCGGAAAGCTCTTTTGTTGTACGGGAATACATTTACACGTCTATTACCAGTGTAAGCTGTATCTATGTATGTCTGCCCTTTTCTGAGCTGAGATACAAGATACAATCAAATCACAAAGCAAATTTTATCTCACAATTAAAGGTCACGTTTTAAAGGGTGAATCAGCCATACGAATGTATGGCTGAATCTTACAGACCATGTAGTTTTCATGACTCCCTACATGCTTGCCTTCTTGATATACTGTAGTTTAGTGGCAACAACAACAAAAAACCTGAAAAAGAGGGAGGGAAAAGCTAAATTGAGATGTGTTACTCAGATTCTGAACTCTGATCTAAAGATAAGTTCCTTTCTTCCTCACCAATAAAACCACTTTAATTAAACACTTTCGGTTGTCCATAACAATCCAGGCAACCGTGGCTCGATGTTTATTTTTATTAACGTAAAAAATGTGTTAGTTATTCATATTTTGAGACAATTGAAAAAAGGAGACTTGTTTA
Organism: Lethenteron reissneri; assembly: GCF_015708825.2. NCBI lineage: Eukaryota > Metazoa > Chordata > Hyperoartia > Petromyzontiformes > Petromyzontidae > Lethenteron > Lethenteron reissneri. The sequence continues at coordinate 6,925,558 of NC_083790.1, read as the reverse complement.
AATTATGTTTGATTCCCATAGTTGAGCCAGCTGGAGGCAGTTTAATATATTCGCTGATTCCGTTGGTTACAATTTACTTCTTCTGCAAATTATTTTTCCCAGGCGTTCAACTTTTGCCCAACCTTCAGGTCACGGGTTCTTAGTGGAAAGCCCACGTTAAGCTGCACGGAGTTCAGGAAGCCACCAACCGTATTTGGCCAATGAAAATGTGTACTTTTATCCAAGCGGTGATCAAGCTTGGTAAATGTCCTGTGTGCCCTTGGGTAAACCTACGTGCAAATCCCAGTGAGAATGAAGGGCAAACGTAACACTTCCTGGGATCTACTGCGTATCTGCGTGTTTCATTGATATACATCACTGCATTAGATACGTACTCCACATTCAAACGTGCACAGATACCTTTTTTTGGCAAGCCACTGCTGAATGAGGGCCTTCTCACGCTATTCTGGCAATGGGTGTTCATTTGAGCACACTTCACTGCACTGGTCAGTGGGGCCTGGCAAAGACGAATCGTCCAGATGTAGAAATTCGGCAGAGCTGTGGATTTTGCTGCACAGCCCTCTGTTGCCCACTGGTTAACCCCGCGAGCCCCGATGACCACCTGTGCGTCCATGGTAAGTCACCCATCCAAGCAATATCTAGGCTCAGTTCTGCTTAAGGTGCTGACATCTGACGGGATTGGGTTGCCTTCCAAGGTGATTTGAATCGTCATCATCATCATGGCTTGGCTTCGCGAACGAAGATCTAGGAAGGACATCCACATCTTCTGCAGGCACCGCTGGTGGCTGACGAGGCCTATGCGGGACAAGCAGGTCCTGCCACAACGGCTGCAAGTGAAGGTCTGATCTGGGATGGGTGCTGAGGGATCATGGTTCTTCCTCCTCCTTTTGTCCTCCATTCGGGCCCTGCGGGTATCTTTGAAGAAGGACAATTTCCGTTAATGTATTCATGACAAAAAATAACAACAGGTTATTGTCAATCCACTGGTGAATAAAAGACGCCCTATGCCATGCCAATGATGGGAGTTAGTTTTTACCATTCTTCACCATACTGGTCAGAGCGGGCTGGTGAGCCGTACGCTAACCACAGTGCCACCACTCCTTACAAAGCAACACCATAAATCAAGTTGGTATTAGTTTATAAATGTTTCTGTCCAAGCGTTTGGATTTCAAATCAAGAGTAACGATTACTGGGGTAGATGGTAAACAACCCACGTGCGTGTACACGTGGTTTGATGAAAGTAAGGTGGGTGGTGGTGGGCGGTCCGGTGTAGACACCAACCCAAAATAACACAAATTCCACATCACAGTTTGCATTAACCACTGAGGTCAACAAAGCCTGTAGAATAACAACACAGTGTTCATTAACCTGCTATCCTATCAGAAGAACAGACAGGCAGTAAGTGGAGGGTTGAACACGAGAGACAATCTGACCTAAACCAAGACCAAACAGAGGGACGCATTCTTTTAGTTTAATTCTTCACTAATTCCTCGAAAAACATAACATCACTGCCATTTTATCGGGATTGCAGAATGCGGAGTATTTGGATGGCAAAAAGGGAATGTGGGTGTTGGTGGTAGGAATAAATTAACAAGTCTTTTTGAGGAAATCGTGTTTAATAGCAATTGTATTTTAAGTGGAAATATGCCAATGTAATTAATGTGGGTTTAGTTTGCGATTAAAATGGCACAGCTTATCTGATTGAAGATTATTTAATTATTACTTATTTTGTGCCTTACTTATGAATGCTCAATTAACTCCTAAAAACATAATTCCAATCATAAAACTATTTCCGCGGAATATCATTAAGTGGTTCGACTTTCAACAAATGAATAATGCAATCTGATTAAATGCAACGTATTTTTTTAATCATAGAAAAGATTGTCAAATAAAAAAGAAAGAGAAAAATAATTAACAGCATGCATAAACCACAAGAAAGTTACCCTCAACATCGTGAGCATGTCCTGCAAGTATTATTTCTACAGAAAGAGCATTCTAACAGTAAAAGAAAAGTTTTTTTTTAAGTGCAGCACTACCATTTTATGCTCAGGACACAGCTGGCCTCCACCGGAACAAACTCTCTTGGCCTATCTTCTTGGTTCTTTCGGTAAAGTCACGGAGAAGGGAAGTAATAAAATAATAAAAATAAAACATAATAAAATAATTCTCACGACGTTTCGGCCACAACGCAAGCAGCCGTCCTCAGGTGAAGACCAGGTCTGTCGGGGAGACAGCGTCTGAATGTCTTCACCTGAGGACGGCTGCTTGCGTTGTGGCCGAAACGTCGTGAGAATTATTTTATTATGTTTTATTTTTATTATTTTATTATTTCCATTCTACGTGAATTTACCGAAAGAACCAAGAAGAGGTTTTAGGAAACGTTGTGGCGTTTTTTAGGGGACGGGGAAGGACGAGTGGTGACAAGAACGACGGAGGCGACAAGCAAGCGAGCCACTAGCGCAGTTTTAAAGGGCTGCATGCGAGAGACTTTACCGAAAGAACCAAGAAGATGAATCCCTGCAGTCACGAAAGCTTTAAATCGAAATCGCTTGGCCTACTCTTACACATCGACATGACGTGTTGGAAGAGATGGGTATACCCACGCTTTACCACACCAAACACGATCGACTAACTGTGACGTAGGTTACCCACGTGACTTTACCGAAAAAACCTAAGAATATGAATCCTTGTAGTCACGAAAGCTTCAAATCTAGAATTAACTGTGACGTGCCCAATTATCCTGCTGGGTGGACAGGGGCAGTGGGAGGTGGTGGGAGGGGAGATTGGAGAAATTGGCACCGTTGTTTCGGTTGCCGCCGCCAAGAGATGGAATCGAACTGGCGACCACTGGATTGCAAGTCCAGCGTGCTCGATTACACTACTGCAGCCCCCCATGCTTAGATAAACATACGGAAAACTCTAACCATACTCACTGCTAAATATTATAACCTGAAGTATAGCCAAGATGTTTTGCTTTCCCACACAATGTGTTATCTTCACATTTCCGACAAAATTATAGTTTTAAAGTAACACTACACTTGTTCCTTTAAAAAATGAACGTTGTTTTTCCAGCCCTTAAATCCTAGGGCAGTTATTGAAAGCAGACTGAGATGAAAGTGAGGAAATAATACTGGCTGACAAGAGCAGACTGGAGTGCTTTACGAAAAAACTGGACTTGATCATGATGAAAAGCAACGTAACTGATGTGCCTAACGAAGAAACGTTTCAATCATTGCATAATAATACCTGCTACATATGGCATACGGAGTAGAGCTGGGTGTCGTTGACCTATATGGCCGAGCGCGACCTCAATATTCCAACAACCTCCGGAACCTCAGCACCCACTCGACCGACGCCAGGACCGCTCTTGGTCAGAGAACAAGCGGGTCGCCCGTCATCTCTGGCCATCAGAGTCGTCCTTCGTAAAGGAAGAATCACACAACAGACCACAGTCCGACTGGCGTCACGCAAACCCAAACTGTGGCCCGATGGAGGAATGGCAAAACAACACACGCCGCTTCTCTCCTTAAAGCCTCTCCGTATGTGGCTAGCAGACCCTGACATCGATCAGGTGTGTAGCTGCCTCTGAACGAATAGAGCACACGCAGGAGTAGAATCGGTATCGTAAATACCCAACCACGAGGCCTACCACCAAGGTGGACCCTGCCCCTTGCCCCAATTTGCTAAATGTACACGGGAGTTGTGAGTGGCGTCGGGCCTCAGTGATTTTTGTTAAAAATATTTCATTTTTATCGAGTCATGCATTATTTTAACATGACCAGGTGATTCAAAGTATGTGTGACCTGGACACCGCTTTCGCACTATAAGCAGTCGTGAAAAACATACACGTTAAATAGTCAACACGATGTCTCGAACTTGCGTTTGATCTTCAATCCATGTGTTCCTCTTTCTGCGTTTCAGTGTTAACTCCAAGCATGCAAATATTGCAATGCGCACTTTTAAATCTAGATTGAAAACACATTTTTTGAGTTTTCAATACTTCACGTGTTTAGTTTGGTTGTCCTTCCCCCGCCCCTCCAATTAGCACGCTTGGCTACGTACGGTGCGAAAGAATTTCAACGGACACGCATACATATGTAGTGCAATAGCGCCGGCTGGTGAACAGCAGCCGCAACCGTGGTGGACAGATAGTACACATGCCGGTGAGGGTACGCACAGTGTGTGGGCAGAGGGGATGAACTAGGGTAAGGGTCACGGATGACCCCGTCTGGAGGCCCCTAGAACCTGCTAGCAGGTTCGAGAAGGAAGGCGCAATCAGGGCGGAGCCAGGCCGCGGTGGGGGCATAAAAGGAGCCGAGAGCGGGAGCTCGATGCTGCCGGTTCTGGGAATTGACTTGTCTCATCGATGCTGTCGTCTTGTCGCCATCAATCGCTAAACGTCTCCGCAAGATATTGGGCTACGAAGGATAGTAGTTGGCTATCTAAGTCAGCGCCATCGGTGTTAGACGGCTAGTGTTATGTACAGGCTAGGCTGAGCTACTGCAGAGAGTGTGCGGACAAGACCATGAAAGTTGTTCATAAAGAAAGTTCCTCCTAGAAACTCTGCATGGTTGACACCACACATACATTCGGAGCACGCTCGCCGAGGAGATCTGGACATCTGTGAAAAAGAGCTTCATATCTCATCGGATTCTTTCAGTCTAAATAAAGACTGATTCTGCTTGAGATGGAGCGAATAGATCAGCTCATGCGCAGGCACAAGATGGATCACTGCATCGGAGGACTGTGATAGATGGCGATGGTATGGGGTAGCCTTCGTCCAGCAGTGGATAGATCACGGTTAATGAATTTCAGTTGCGACCACAACATTATATTGGGATATGAAAAAAACTAATGTAGGCTGTGTTTGATGAGGTGCCTAACAAACATGTAAGAAGAATGAACTGTAGGTGATTGATTAAAGAAAGAGAACAAAGACAATTGCGTGCAACTGAAAAGATGTGCTTTCGTTGTGGTTTGTAATTCATTCAAACAGTTTTAAAAGAACTACCGCCCTGCCTGGCTTACTTGAAGGCAGATCAAAGCTCCGAGATTGACTTTGAAATTGCAGTCAGCTAGACCCCTTGAGCACAACACGCGCAAGGGTTCAAGCCCGAGCTAGCAAAATTAAAATAAACACTGCCTTCACAATGCACAAAATGGCGTGTGCGCGGCTCCTTTAAATTAATAAGCAAGCTTTTCTCATGAATGTTTGACAGAAATATAAACACCAGTAATTATTTTGTAACATTTTTTCTTTACTCACTGTCAGTCCCCGAAGCTTTATAACATAAATCGTTCACCTAAAAAATAACCAATTATAATGACTTGGAGACACTTGCTGAGAAAGCTTTTGCTTATTTATGCAAACTTTGTCATACGACACTCACACTGATACCGTATGAGCAGTGTCAATCTTACCAACTTTCAACAGCCAAACTGCCCCTGTGGAGTACATGCCTGGGATAACGGCCATTCACAGTAGCACCAGCTACGCTTTCAATGAAGGCCATTCGGCATTAATCTTGATAAAATATGTTCCTCTACTTCCATCAGGGGCAGTGTAATAACCAACGTCAGTTACTTCCGTTTAATTTTTTTTATCTGAAAGATCGCACACATTGTACAGTATAACTTGGGTCAATGGACTTATTTTAAATAGGTTTTCTCCTCAATGCTGATGGCTCCAATGTCCAATATCATGCCTTTTTTGTTCCCTCCATTCTCCATCTTTTTTAATTTCCCATTCAGTCTAAGGTCCGGACACTTCGTAAAATACCGGCTCAATGAGGTTACAGCAGACATGGTGCATATTCAAAGATTATTGCTGGATTTTTGCATCTCCAGAATGCAAGAAGTGAGGCTCTATGAGATCAAGTTAGTTGACTAAACATAGAAGAAGAATTGTTTTTTAGTGAACACGATATACAGGATAGTTCAGATGTATTGTGACCCCCAAACAATTGAACCCTAACACTTCACTTATATTTTCACACCCGTCGGTAGGCAAAAATATAACGTTTCAGAGAATGTAAATGGGGAGGGGGTCTCAAGACATCTGGAGCACTCTGTACGCAAAAAAAAAATATTTTTGGAGGGTTTATGTTACGAATATTAGGTTCGTTTTGAAGTAACCCTGAGAGCATCCCTAAAATAATGAATGGATGACAGGTTGATTAGGACTCATGTTGGCTTCAGGTGGCTGGAAAATTACGAAGAGCTGCTGATTACCGTAATCATGAACAGCAGTGACTCTCCGCTTGTGATCAGACCCTTAAAAATACATTTATGGAGGGGGCGGGGGGAAGGGAAATATCTGACACGTATAAAACGCCACTTAATTTAAAAAAAATCTCATTGTACACCTTTGCCAATCTCTCTCAAACAACCAAGACCGTGTGTCTGATCCATAAATACTATTGATATAGCATTGTCCGACCTCGTGTGCATATCAAATGTTCGTGTGGAACATTCTCGCCGTTCACAGCAGTTGGACATTCTGAACAGCGAGTACAAACACCTCACGAAGACATCTGTGGCAGGTATAAAGGATATGAATAAAGGGATTACCTGCCATCATTTTCACAACTTTCAGCCAACTATTACGCTTCCATAACACCCACCGTGTGAGCATTCAGCCGGAATTAGGATACCATTATACTCACAAGCCTAGCAGGAGGCAAGCAATTACCCTCCAAGCATATAATCTCCCATCGTCCGAGCAATTATAATTTTTCATATCGTAGCCTTAATTCTTTCTTATTTCCGTGCGATTCGACTTTAATGAAAACACAGTTGTCATTTAGAGCTGTAAAAATGTCACAAAAGAGGTTTATTAGACTCAATGTGATGCTCCATAATTGTGGCAGAAGCAAGTGACTGCCACATCCATAAAAGCAGCTTTCACAAGTGTTAATGGAAATCTATGTTGACAAGCACGCCGAAAAAACTCCTTTCAAAATGTTAGATGGCCCTACAGTGAACATTAAAACTGGCCCAGGGTATCTGCTCGGCTCAGAGGACTACTTCAAAAAACTAAGTTGTTTTTTTCTTTATTTGTGATTGTTTGCTTTTTCATTTACCCTAAGAGTCGGCGCCACAGGCAACCGAGAGCAACAGTGTGAATTCCTTCAACTGGTCTTACGCTATCTCGCCACCCAGCAAGGTCAGACCCTTAGGAAATTAAATAAGCAATTTGTAAAAGCAGATTAATGCCTTTATCATTCCGCCTATTACCGTCATACGGAGATAGGGCTGAATTATCAACGTTGTACCAAAATGAATTGTTAATACGGCTGTACTAAGCAGAGTGTATTCACCTACAGGAGTGCATTGCACCAAAGCAGCTGCTCTTGCAAGCCGTCGCGAAGACTCTGGCGAGGACATTTATTGCGGCAGTTTGTCATTTAGGACTTCACAGGTGCATTTTACATGCAAATAAATACACACCGTGGCTTAATCTGCCTGCATTAACCTGTGGACAGTGAATACTATGCATTCACCTGATCTATGACATAGAATTGAAAATATTAGGGACCTTATTTCCACATTTTGCTGTATAATTACGTTCATTTATAACCTCGATAAGGCCAAACTCACGACATTTTATGAATAGATGTTCACATTTTGTAAAGGAAAGGGGAAACACAAAAAAAACTATATTTTATCTAGTTAAAAAAAATTGCAGAGACAAAAAAAATAATGTGCTTCTGCGACTTGCGAGAGCACCTTCACTTTCCAACCCCGGTGAATTTACAGGTCTGAATGCCTTGTGTGCCGTGCGCCTATTACTGTATTTACACAGCAATCAATACAATGTTAGTGTTCCATCAGCAATGCCAGTGCCAAATCAATGGCTCAATTAAACAGCAGTGAAAGCGCACAGTGTTTGGTCTAATGGAGTGTCGTTCGTGTGACACGTGGGGATTTGTAACTGCATAACAAGTTAACTTGCAATTCGCCAGATTCAATGGCGAGCCGTGAAGTCAAGGCAATGATTGTACTATATGCGTACGTAGAGAGTGCGAGAGCACATGCTGAAATTTCGGTCAGTGGATTTTAAACTGCGTAACGTTAATACGGTAACAATTAAAACAATGTTAATGGGCAAATATAGTATTGGTCAATTTGTTCATATACCTTTTAAGATGTGTTATCCCTGATAGGAATTACCTGCAGCCACTTTGGATATGGAGCCAAGAAAATCAGCTCACGTGCAGCAGTTCGATGGGATGTTGCATTGCGGGACCATCAGGCATGGCGATGACTTTGGAGGCCTTCATCCAGTCGTAGATTGATCATGACTATTTATACAGTAATGATGATGAATAGTATGCAATTATTTCCATACCATGAATGCTAATTTGGTATAGTTAAAGGCTGCCAGCTGTTACACCTATTTGTATGGCCTTAAGTGGGCACATACATACATTAATTGCAATGCCTTCAATGGATTTCGTATTTTGAGGTGTTTTTTTCTTCCCTCTGTCCAACAAAGTATGTTTTTATTTTCAGTGTGCACTTTGTGCATCGCAATGGAGCCTCATATCAGTACAAATATCACAAGGCGTGAATTTGTCATCATCAGCCTTCTTCTTGGTTCTTTCGGTAAAGTCACGTAGAAGGGAAATAATAAAATAATAAAAATAAAACATAATAAAATAATTCTCACGACGTTTCGGCCACAACGCAAGCAGCCGTCCTCAGGTGAAAAACAGGTCTGTCGGGGAGACAGCGTCTGACAGACCTGGTCTTCACCTGAGGACGGCTGCTTGCGTTGTGGCCGAAACGTCGTGAGAATTATTTTATGATGTTTTATTTTTGTTATTTCCCTTCTACGTAAGTTTACCGAAAGAACCAAGAAGATGAATCCCTGGAGTCACGAAAGCTTTAAATCGAAATATACTTTCGTTTCACAAAACTATACATTATGCTGTATGTGCATTGTTTCCGCAATGGTCAGACACTTCCTGTTGGATTACCATGTTCTGGCTCTAAATCGTATCTTTTATGTATATGTTTTTGACCTCAAAATAAAACTTCCTATTTTATTCCAATTTTGCTATTGGCAACATGCCATTAAAGTGTCTATCACCCTGTACTAGAGGATTGCCCATGGATTTCATAGAACTACTTCTTAGATTCCTTTAGGTGACCTTTTTATCTACACACTAAGTGGTGTGCTTTCTCACATGCCCAAAATCAGGGATAAATATTGCTTTGAAACTGATGTGTATATTTTTTGGATTTTCAGAGCTGGATTTTTGACAACTGAGGTTAAAACCCAATTGTAGTATGTTGAGACCATTACTTCGCGAGACTACATAACCTGGTGTAATCATGGCGAACTGAAGCCTGGGTTCAATCTGAGCCCTGAACCACCGGAGCTTATAACATCCCAACGAATGCAATAAACACCGACCAAGGTACGAACTAATCAGAAGTTATGATGACATTTAACAAAAAACGTTATTTGTATTCAATTTTGGCAATTGCGCACAAGCACAAACTACATTTTCAATGTAAACATACATAAAGGCAACGTTCACACAATGGTCCATTGTTGATGTGCTATGAAGAAGGTCCATTGTCCAAAATATTGCCTATTATATACTATACATATATATATTTCCTTGAAGATAGTGATATTGACGAATGTGTCGAGTTGTTTTCTTGTTTCATTCTCAGTGTGTGCTTTGCGTATGTAAACGAAGCCACAAATATATCCGTGGAGTAGGGGGCTAGACATCACCCCGTTTCAGTTCCAAGATCTTGCTTGGGTTTGAATCCTGGCTACGACATGTATTATCATATACTTGTTGGTACTGTTCAAGAAAATCCTTCCGATTTCATAGACTGATCAGACACCGTTCAGTCAGCTGAGCAGGATATGACTTAACTTTGGTAGGATCATATTTTGATCCAGTAAATCTGATCATCTGACTCGATTCCCAGTTTTCACAAAAGCCAGATAAGATTCAATTCCAATGCGAAACGATTTAGCTCCCCTATGGAAGTAGCTTGCATCATTGCCACCGGCAGGCAGGTCACTCCTTGGATGCCCAATGCGACAGATATTAGAGAACGTGAATTCATTGGTGGATGATGAATTCAACCATATATTTGATTAATTGCCTATACAAGAGTAAGATGAACGCGCTTTATTTCCGAAATTAAGCGTCAATTGAAAATAAAAGAATCAAAAGGAGGTTTGTTTTTTTTATTTAAAAAAAGATCAACAAGGCTTCATCTCCTTAATGAGGCCTCCATTCAAAATAAAATAATCAAACGACACAAACAAATTAACATACTGCCGCCATTGTTTTGATGTAGTTGCCATATTTATTAGAATGTGAGATGTATCAGAGTTGCTTTATCAGGGGCACAATTCAATATGCTTTAATAACATGTTCAGTCGCATACGTTTTAATAGCAGTTCGAGTTTATCATACAGTTATATGTAAATTTAATTTACTTCAGGCTTAATTATATGAATACTGGTAGAAAAATTTGTTCATGTCCAATGTGGCAGACCTAGCACATGTTGTCGATAATGGCACAACAGGTAACATGTGTAATCCACCACTCCCGTATGGTCTTTGAGATGAGAGTGCAAAGCAATTAATTGTTAAGGATTCCTCTATTACATTCCAAAAAGTTGTGGTAAATGAATTAATATAAAATAAATATTTGCTAGACCAAGCATTAGCTCCAGCACTATTAGCAAGGCAGACTTTGTGTAAAGGTGCAGCCCTGATAGTACTTGCGTTTGCCACTGCTGGCAGAAAGGCTCTCCACTAGAGTAGCTCTAAAGAGCCAGTCTATCGGGTATTTGGCCTACTCTTCCACGCTGGCCAGATGTGTTAGAAGAGGTTGGAGAACTCACACTATATCCCACCATCTCTGACCTGTCAATCAAGACAGAGGGTTTTCAGAAACTTGCCCAATTATTTCTGCTAACGCACGTGGAGAAAGAAAGTGACCTCTGGATTGCAAGTCCAGTGTGCGGACCATTAGACAACAGCAGCATCCCTCCACTCGAAAGTAGACTCATGGTGTGATTAAACAAGCTCCCCTAACATTTAGTTTCAAAGAGGGAAAAAGCCAGCGTTAACTCTAATGCGAGTGGCTACGAGCTTTGGCGACCGATGTCAGCTCTAGGATTATTTAATTCACGAATCTCTTTTGTGATTCTAAAATCCTGCGGTGTGTCTTGTTATTTCGATATCATTTCGCTATTATACATTTTGTGTAATGTAAATAGAATTTGATACCCTTGAAAAAAAGCAAATATGTGAATAGCTGGGCACTGTGGATCAAGATAATAATATTATAGTTATAAAAGGGATTCATTCATTGCACACATGCAAGAGTATACCATTCTCAGTGCCTTGAGTAATATTGTTTGATAGCATTACGGTTGACTTTGTTTTACCGGGGAAAAAAGGTGCCAGGAATTAAATTGTGTTTTGTTGGGGTCCTTCTTTTGCCAAGTGCAGAGCCATGCTCATGAGATCTCTGTAGGTTTCGGTTATTTTCACACACACATGTTCAGCTGTCAAAACAACAAAAAAACTGGTCTTTGTCATTTATTTGTTCGTCTATTTACTTAAATAAAAACGTATAATGTTTAAACTTTGGGAGCTGTGTTCGCAGTGGTGGTACAGACACAATGAAAAAATGCCATTACTAAAAATAAAGCGGTCTACATTATTTTTGTAATTATATTGCAATCATAACTAGTGATAATTTATTTCTCCTATCTATTTGCTTCATTGTTTAATTTGGTTGCATTTTTTTTCTAACAGTTACATAATGATCCCTCTCTGAAGGTTATATCAATATTAATTCAGACCAAGCAATTCGATATTTTAGCAAAGGGGAACATTCTAAACATTTGCCATGTATCAATACATCTTTTGCCAATGCTTTTATTGTTTTGCTGTTGTCATGTAATATGTGCCAGAGCAACCAATTTTAAGGTACTCTCACTATTTTAATGAAATATGATGGAAACCAATATTGCTTTTCATTCAAACTTTAAAGTAGTTTCCCTTAATCTTATACTTTATAATGAAACCTTATTTCTATATTTTTCCAGGCTGCCAGAGGCAGCTAAAAGGCCCACGAAGGTTATAAAAACACATTACTTTTTATATAACAAGTATTATTGTGTTTCAATTCTGAAAACGTACATTTTACAAAATTATAACTTGTGAACAACTTCTATTGGAGAGAAGACATACGTGACTGATGGTGTTACTGAATCCAGCATCAGGAATTGGAAACTTTTGAGGGCCTCCACTAGATCCCCTCGGTGGGAACTGGTATTTAGTGAGACCCGACCCAAGATTGACTCAGCATGGAATTAGCATTGGTGGAAGCTGATTCCAAGTTAATTATATTTAATAGAGAACTGGGTAGGAAGAAAATGCAAATTCGCAGCACTAGCATTCCGGGCTCCTTTAAGACCTTTGGAAGCAAATATTTGAACCTCTAATATTTAAACACAATCTATTGGTATTGTCAGCTTCGTACATGAAAGGAAGCAATTATGCTCGTTACAATTAAGTCATAAAAAAGCGAAACAATTTGTAATGTTAACTGCGTTCTTTTATCGCCACAAGAAAATAGTAAAAGTTATGTTTTATCATGTTTTGTTTTGTACTTAATGCATGCATTATTAATATTGAAAAACTTCCCCGCACACATCCACCGTTAATGGAATTCCGCATGCCGCGAGAAAGAATTGTCGAGAACAGCCCAGAAAATTATTACGTTTCAAAAAGGTCACTGTGAAAGCGGGCGACTGGCAGCTTCGTATAGGGTGCATTAGAAACGCTAAATCTGAACTGAAAAGTGCGTGAGATTGTGGTGCTGATGTTCTCCGGCGCTTGCAGTGCTTCAAGGGCGACTGAGAAGTCAACCGGCGGGCATTGATTAGACATTCTCAGCACAGAGCCCTCAGTTAAATGGCGTTTCGCAGCAAGGTAAATAAAGTCCGCTTGAGGCACATGCCCACCCTGTTTACCAAGAGTACATCCGCAGCCTCCACCTTATCAGTGAGGCGTCGACAGGGGTTAAACCTAATCTTTGTTCTCTCCCCAAACGCACGCTGTCTCTGATCTGTCGCTTATTGAAAACCCCAGACTTCTATCCATAGCGCTTTTGTGAATTCCAGGTCCATCAATAAAGGCGACCGCAATCTCCTCCGCTCACATCGATGCAGAAATTAAGGACAGCAGCCGGGGGTTCCGCCCGGTCCCCCTCCGTGTATCGGATCAGTCCTTTTCGCTCGCCAGCTGTTTCTATGGGCTGATCTTTGCTGCCGAGTGCCACGCTGCGATCTCGAACAATAATACCCCCCCGCCTCCCTCCAAGATATGGCCATTGTTTCGAGTCACGCAGCGTTCTGTAGCATGCCGAGAGCTTGCCCTTTCTACTGGAAGCGGCGGGGGGGGGGGGGCCGGGAACGGTTCAGTCAATATGCTCTCGTGCTACAACTTTAACCGTACAGCAACAAAAAAAGGTACGCCTAATGATTTAAATTACTTCTCAAACCTTTTTTGGCATTTGCCTGGCTGTTCGGGTATAGACACTTGCTCTGGCACGAGGCTTGCTTTATATAGTGAAACTGAGAATAAATGCATCGGGTTTTTCATTTAGAAACCAGAAAACCACCAACGCTTATCAATGGCTGTTCGCTTAGGGATTGAAGCTGAGCTTAATCAATCCGAGAAAACTCCGCAGCTTACTCAATGGACGGGGAGGAAGAGGAGGGGGGGGGAGGGTTAGGTTGAGTGGGCAGCTTTCTCGTGGAGCGTCCTCTCAAACGGCGAGCAAAGGCTGCATCTGAATTCATCAATGCCAAGTGAATTCCCATCACTCGCTCGACATGGTGAGCATCTCACGAAACCCTCTCTCGTCAAATTCAGCATTTGCATGAGCATGACATCACGGAGGCTTTCTGCCCATCTCAGTTCGACTTAAATACCATTGTGGCCTTGAAGGGAAAGCTCTGTGATAGATTGCAGTTATTTTTTTTTGTATGGAGAATTAATATCGGTTTTGTCTCCTTTTTTGGTAGATTTAAAACATATGCTGCTTTTTAAAAATGTTCCATAAGTCCGTATTACATACAGTACAACAAGGCCACGATGAGCAATATTTGTTGCTTAAACGATAAACTTTTTTTGTACAAGGTAAGGCCCACTGTCTTTTTCAGAAGCGACTTGGCCACAAATGATAGCTCAATGCAGTGACTTATCATGCGGACACTTATCATGGCCAAATATTCTCAACGCATGTCTCTAAATGTGGAGGGGAAAACCGGAGGACCCGGAGAAAAATCCACACGACCACAGGGAGAACGTGCAAAACTTCAAATATACAGCAGGTGTCAGGCTCTGAATCAAACCCGAGAAGCTCCTGTATACCAGGCGATGTAGTTAACATCTCGCCAGCGTACTCCCGTCAGGTAATAACACTTGATGCAGCAAATCTGGCTGTGACGGTCCCACCTGATGACGGAGACTTGTGTTGCCTCCGAAACGTCGTGATTTTATTGTTTTATTTTTATAAATTTTTATTTCATTTTTTTCTACCTACGTGACTTTACCGAAAGAACTAAGAGTATGAATCCTTGCAAGTCACGAAAGCTTCAAATCTAGAATTAATAACACAGCACCAATTAACGAAATGTTCCCCGGAACTTTTACACGAAAAAAAGTAGGGCGTCTCGTGGTCGCCACGCTTCCAGCGTGTTGCTCTGTATATGTGGGACACGCTGCAATATTTGAAAAAAAAAATCTCCGTCTTTTCACCCCGAACGGCTCTCACTCTCGATGGCAACAAAGCATCGCTGGCCTGACATTAACTGTGGAACACCTGCTCAGTGGGATCAGAGCATTTAATGATGGGATAGCAAAGGCATTTAGAAAGCACGGCATTATGTGCAACGCCACTCACAGTGGATATCTTCTCGACAACAATCCCATGCGGTGATGTCACCCACAATCTGCCTGGCATTAATATTTTACTAGGATTCCAGCTCGTTTTACCCGGATTAGGGGAGAGGTGTTTGCAAAAATCAATGGCTGTACTAACAGGCTGACCTCTAACTACGCGAATACACACACATGGTGTGCATGATGTCATGCAGACCACGACACACAAGCCACCGTTGTTAACGCAGTTGCTTCACGTTTCTACGCAGCACAACGAGAACATGACGCCACATGTTTATAAGTGTTCTCTTGAATGGTGGTCCTCTATAACATTTGGTGTACGATATTTGTTTAAACTACAGTATGCTACGTCTTTAGTACATATTAATAACTATTACACATGCAATCTGTAATTCATTCCTCTTGCTTTCGCATGCTTCAGAAATGCAAGCTAATATTAATATCCAACTGCATGGCTTATTGCAAACTGGTGGAAGCAACTTCTATCACGTTGTACTGGAGTGCATTACTGTGATAACTGCGGTTTTATCTTGTGTTCTATTTGTTTGACAAAACTGTTATATTTTCCAGTATGGGTAGGTATACCAACACATTTATTAGTTAGCTATGAGGCCTACGCAAGCAATATAATTCCCCAATGTTAAACAATTCTATTCATATGTATTATTTTGCTACATATGCAGCATTTATTTTGGGTGGGAATACCCAATATAAGTCAAAAGGGCTTGCCATCAAACATAGAAGGCCCTTACACTCACAACACGTGATGACAAATACTGAGAAGTTCTTAGATATGACAAAGCCAAAACTAATTAAACTTTTTATGAAGAAGCAACCATTTGTCCTTTGCCTCGGCTTGTTCCATACGCAGCTAATGAATGACAAAAGAGTCCAAATTAAACGCCATGCCAGGATCGTACATCAGTGCTTTGCCAGCCGATGACTTGGTGGTATTGATGTTGAAGAGCAGGGCAGTTAAAAAGGGGACACTTTAAACAAAAAAAAACGGCAAGATGTGATTTTTAGCGACATGTCCAATCTCCGTTTGGCTTGAACCTGGGAATGGCCGCAGTCGCTGCTTAATTGAAAAGTTTTGTTGAATATGACTAACCCCCTGCTCTGCATGTAATGCCACCGTCTCGTGCTGTCACAGGCCATTAGTCCGCTTTGCTAAGCTTTACAGAAAAGCATAGCGATCTATTCTACAGTCTGATAACTGGAGGCTGATAGAGCCTTCCATCAGAAAGCCATTACGGTGCGTGGAGTATAGAGTTACTGTAATTTGTTTGCCCCAGGCAGGGCAGCCTCTATCCCTGCTCTAATTACACTCACCCTATCCATCCTCATCCCGACCCAATTACTTTTTTAAAAAGGAGGGGAAGGAGTAATGGCAGGAACTGTAAGAAGGGAGGACAGTGCATTGGAAATGAAGGCGGGGCATTCGTTCATGGGAAGACATGCCCTGAAAAAAACCTGCTCCAAATGACCTTGCTTTCATTGACAAAAGTTTGAAAAGAAAATATTCAATGCGTTTGAACTTCGCTCTCCAAATATGCCTCCTGTCTCTTATATATATTTTATTCTCAAAATGCCGGCATATAATACCATAGCAACAAAAACGCGACAAAAAGTATGTGACATGTATGGTTGAACCATTGACAGATGCCATCGATTCGGAGGTGTGTTGTAGTTCCCTTTTGATTTTAAAATTATTTTAAATTATGAGCCGATATGTATATGGGAAATGAAAAACACATGCTTGCACTGCCAAATTCAAGCAGAATTTTAATGTCTATTCAGACTCACCATCTTAGCAAATCACAATTACAATCTCCTAGAAGCATGACTTTAACGCATTAATTTAACATTCAGAAATGACGTGTTATGTTAATGAGTTATTTATATATAAGATTTAATAATAATAATACTATCTCAAATATTTCTTTTCTTTTAATTACCTTCTGCCTTTTAAGCAAATTGCTCTGAACAACATACACGTCATTGTGTATGTCATCACCTTTTAACCTCTATCAACAAATGCACATTTTTGATATCCATGCTTCATATTTGTAGTATAACATATTTCAATCTGCACATCAATTGAGTCACTAAATACTTTACAAATATCATAATAAAATGATAAATATACACATGCGTGTGTGTTAAGGACAAGTTTTTGGATTAAAATCATTCAGATTTTGTAGAAAATGTTAAGATGTTCAGCTTATATGTATTATGTTACATATGTATGTGTCTTTGGGCTCACAGAATTGATGTCAATCGAAGCCATGTGATACCATTTTTAAATCCTTTATATTAAGTTCGCTTGCTTGCTTGCGTGCTTGCTTGCTTACGACCGTGCAAATCTTTCGGTCGTTTTTTAACCCACTCCCCGTGATCCAATTGAGCTGACATTTTGCACACAGACTCGTTGTGCGAGACAATTAATGTTCGTGAAAATTTTTTTCAAAAATTTTACACTTTTTAGGGAAAACAAATTAAATATTTAATTACCAATTGCTTAATACTGGCAGACAATCATCTGACCCATAGGTGGCAGCCATCTCAAGCCAGAGGACGAGAGGACTCTAGCCGCCACGCATATAAAGGATTTATAGTGAAAAACTTTGTTTTTACTGGTTATACTTATTGGCGGTGAAAACGTGGACGTGATGTCACATTCATGATATCACTTCCCTCTTTTGGAATCATCCTGTACAAAAAAACGTTGACCATCCAAAATGTCGTATCTAGGCTTAATTTCGAATTTACATGAAAGTCGGGAGCACATCCCTTGTGTGTAATCTATTTTTTTGAAACATCGTTTAGTATACATTAATGCTTAAAAGCAACAACCCTTACAGGTGTGAGTCCCGCAATAAAGCAGACATCGAGCATGCTTAATTCACGGACGGTACAGTAAGCGTGCGAGATACAAGGATGCTATTATGCCGTGCTTTCATATGGAAACAGTTTCATGGCAGATGTTTGAATCACCAAGCCCTGTTGTGTAATTAACACCACCGTTACTGCGGAAACTCAGAAAGAGTGTTAATTATGTTTTCAGAAGGCAAAGTTAATTAGGGTATGAAAACTCATTATCCCCTGCATCACTAATTAATGCTTTCCTCCTCTGCCTCCTTTAGCTCGATTCGAGTACACTTTGGTCTCTATGGCCATTCATCCTAAATGAGAACCAATGAGACTTTGGGTCCTTTGACTGAACGTCGTGTGTACACATTCAGGCTAACAAATAAATGCCTGGCAATATTTATAAAGAGCAAAATGAAAGGCGTGATAAAAGCTGCGTGTGCGGTTTGAATTTTTGGGGGTTTGGTTTTTATTGGGTTTGTAGAATTTCTGCCTCAATTTCATGCAGAATAAAATCTATGAACCGTGAATAAAAAAAAGAACTGATGAATTGAAAGGTAAGCAAAGAATCATGGGGCAATGCATCCATGAAATTACACTGAGAGACAGAAAGCATAACGCACGGATTGAAGACAATATTGAGACAACATTCTAACTTTTAAGAAAAGTAAAGTGGATTTGGACAGGAGGACACATTACTCCGAGGAGTGAATGGCCAACGTTTAAGAATACAGCAATGATGGAGTGGCAGCCAAAAAAGTGGAATGCATCTGATTGGACATCCACTGAGCGATTAAATCGTCTTGCATGCAGGTTCCGGGTGGTGACTTATGGAGGCCTTCATTTAATAGTGAATTAACCAAGGCAAATGATGATGGGTATCTTAATTGCAGATTGACAATAATTCAGATGTTATATTCTTGGTTCTTTCGGTAAAGTCACGTAAAAGGGAAATAATAAAAATAGAAGACAATAAAATTATCACGACGTTTCGAGTGCAACCCAAGCAATCATCATCAGGTGTGAAATCCACAGTAAGAATTTTTTTTCAAATTTTTTCAAATTTTCTTACTGTGGATTTCACACCTGATGATGATTGCTTGTGTTGCAGTCGAAACGTCGTGAGATTTGTATTGTTTTATATTTGTATTATTTTATTATTTCCCTTCTACGTGACTTTACCAAAATAACTAAGAATATGAATCCCTGCAGTCACGAAAGCTTTAAATCAAAATGCAAATGTTACATGGTTTACACACTTTTAGTTGTCGACAAGGTGTCCATAAAGGTAGCATACATTAATGAAGGTATTATAAGCAGTATGAGCTGTGTGGTTGAAACGTTGGCATACTATTCTTTACATAAGTAAGTTTTTTTTCCATTTTTTAAACAGATAAAGCTTCAGCGCGCATAACAGAATCGTGTGAAACAACCACCACAGTTGAGATGTTGACAGACAGCCGGGACTCTCCCAGATATCTTATACGACAACGTGTGTCGCCAACGCCATGGCAGACACATGGACTCGATATCATATTTATACTCCTGTATCAAGTGTATGTGTGTGTGTATATATAAACGGGGAGCGCTAGTGTAGCGGTTAGCGCGCTGTGATACGAACCTGTTGATCCGAGTTTGATTCACGCTCACCAACACCAGTGACGATGATCTGAACCAGTCCTGGGCATTCCCTAGGTCGACTCAGCCTCAAATGAGTACCTGGTGCGGTGTGTTAAAACATCGCCACTGGTGCTCGCTTACAGCACTTGCTCCAACGGTCTATCCAGGCTATTAGGGGGATCTTAGTCTTTGTATAAAGGTGCAACCCTGCAGTTGCCGAGTCACAACACTGCTGGCAGAAGAGCCTCCACGAGAGGGAGCTCTTTGAGAGCCCTATACTCCTATGTGCCAATAATGTCTGTGTGTCCCGCGCGTGACGTCACTCCACATCGAACAGCCCCCCACATTAATAGTCATGAAGAGGTGACGAACTCCAAATGGACACCCCCCGCCATTCATAATAATTAGCGGGTGACGTCACTCCACATGGGGGGGGGGCGAGGGGCCTCCTCCCCCCTCCTCGGCGTCAACTCACAACCCTCACTACAAAGGCAGAACCCTGACGTCACGCGATCTCCATAACGCTATTGAAACATCAAAGTAAAAAGGCCGTCATGATGAACAAGGGATTATAACCTTTAAATGAAATAGGTCTGTGTCACCGCGCCCTTAAAAATTGCACACGCATTGATGCAATGAATATATCACGTCGCGGTCTGACTTTCGCTGGCAAGTTTCAGTTTCCTTGGACGGGCAAAAGGCTAGTCTATAGGATATTTGGCCTACTCTTCCAACTGTGTGTGCACGTGCATATATAGTTATACTGACGTAGCTAAAACTACTGACCAATCATAAATCGTGTACCTTCATGGACACCCTAAGCACTGTTTTGAGTCATGCTACTGACATTTATTTTAATGATGCCCCCCTCTTCACCACGCTGCGTCAGTTATGGGTGTTGTTTGATTGATAATTGATCACACTGGTTAGGGCAGATTGGCAATCACGGTTTGGATATCGCTCACGACTGATGATGAACGCCACGGCCGGGAATCAACCTCAGGTGGCCGGATTCATAGTGCAGTGCGCAAGTCACGGTGTCACTGTTAGACCCCCCCCCCCCACCAGCACTCTAATATGTACACGTGGTATTATATTGCTGTAGTGTGAGCGACATTACAAAATAAATAACCTTTGATGTAAACAAAACCGGAATGTTTTTTCCCCTGCTTCTAATAAGGAAACTGCCAACAGAAATCGTCTTTTTTTTCAATAAACCAGTTACTTTCCCCCTTCGATTACTCCATCATTTATGCTTTGTCATTACAATTATAATTGTGCTCTTGAAATTGTTTCTGTTTGCAAGTCATAAAAAAAAATTAACATTAAAAGTAACCGCACCATAAACATTTAGTTTTAAATCAAAGATGAATGTTTTTTTTTTCAAACCTGTCATTTTTACTCAAATGTGACATTTTAAAATAAATTACACTAATATTCTGTCAAATCTCGGCAGATATAGAAACAGACCACATGTGACAGCAAATATCAGCTCCACTATGAAAGAGTTTGTGATTATTGCACTGGCTTTATCAAAGAGAATTGTTTGAGGGGGAAAAAATAGCACGGAATGGTATTAAGGTTCAAGGTAATTTTCTGTCCAAAACAATAAAGGGACTTGGCAGTTCCTCAAACAAAGCATTTATTTCCAAAGTAAAATGCAAACGTGCAAGGTCATCGGTTAAAAATGCCCGTCTGTTGTCGACACGTACAGAAACGAGATGCATTTCCGATTTTAATTGCAAATTCGAGTGCTGTGAATTAATGTCTGCATGTTACATCGCTCTGAATTGGACACTTTTTAACAAGAGTATGGATGCAAGAAAAACATGAAGGCAATGTCAGACATGCAAAAAACTTACGACGGCTGTCAGAAATACAACTGCAAGAATGCCATCGGGTGCATTCCTACCATGAATTTGGCAATGCCGTTACTCACCCCCCCCCCCCCCCCCCCATTTTTTGATGCAGAAAATTCATGCTGGCATTACACCAAAAAAAAACCGTTCCCGAGTGGGATAATTCCTGACTGACCGCATTGGGAACGAACACACCTTCGTTCTAGACATGTAACTGACGCATCAATTAAAACCGATCCAAGTCAATTTTGTGCGGTGGGTACCAATGCATGAATGACATTGTTTATAGCGTGAATTGATTCATGTATTTATAATTATACTAAATGCAAATTATAATGGTAATGTTACGTTCGGGGTAATTGATTGAACAGAAATTGGACAAATGAGATGGAAATCATGAGCCACAATGCAAACCGATACTTCGTATGAACGTATGTTGAACTTCTTTCGCACCGTACGTAGCCAACCGTGCTAATCAGACGTGCAAAGGAGTAGATTCTTGCATCGAAGTACAACTCCGAATGATGAAAATTCGTCAAATCACTCAGGGAGAGGCGAGGATTTTCTGCAATTTAGGGTTGAATCGAAAGGTTCCAGCCTTGATTCGTGTTCCTCTTCTTTATCTCCTATTATGTTTGATAAATGCAGGCTGGCACTGTGGAATTATAGTTAAGAGTTGATGTTTGGTCTCGTCGAACATCGGTGGTGAGAGACACCTGCACCAGTTCTGAATCGCCTAATGCCTGGACCTTCGCCAACTCACACTGGCTGACCAGGTGATGTACGTACGTTGAACTTCTTTCACACCGTACGTAGCTAACCACGCTAATCAGAAGGTGCAGGGGAAGAACAACAAACGCAAACAATCCCACGCCCAATCAACAGGGCCTTCATCCAGCAGTGGACTGACAAACGACTGCAAATTGTGTTTACATTTTAACATTCATCATCATCAAAACCAACCATGGTCTTGCTCTACCATAATCCATCTTGCTCCTGCCAATGAGCGAATCTTTATCACTCCATCTCTATAGTAGTCATCCTCTTGGGTGTGTTCTCTCTTTCAGCTGCTAGTCCATCACTAGTTTTGTCCTTTTGCCATCATGCTTCTAGAAATGTGTCCCGCCTAAACCCGCTTACTTTTTACGACAGTCAATAGGATGATGTTATGTCTCCAAATTGCATTCGTAATTTGCATCCACGTGTTTGCTGTCACGAGGCGTCATCCCAGCATGCATTTCTCCATGCTTCTTTGTTAATTTTACCATTTTGTGTTCATATTTCCTATACTATACTCTTTTTATTTGACCGGGTAAGAGCACACTGAGCTACATAGCTCGTTTTCAGAAGCGACCTGGCCACAAATGATAACTCAACGAAGGGGCTTATCATGTTGTAATTGATAGCAGTCAAATACTCTAAACGCATGCTTCTAAATGTGGAAGGTAAACCCGGAGGATCCGGAGAAAAATCCACGTGACCACGGGGAGAACATGCAAACTCCAAATATACAGGTGTCAGGGTCGGGATCGAAGCCACGATCTCCTGTATTCCAGACGAGGTAGTTAACATCTCACGGCCTTGACGCCTGCCCAATGCATGTGTCACAGCAGGCAATATGCAACAATTACAAACTTTCCCCATCTAAGCACGTTCGTACGTTGCTTTTCAACGACACGTGTGAGATGTTTTGGTCTTTCAAAAAAGATGACTTGTCTAAGTCCAACGTGACGGCTTTGAAAAGCTCACGACGTTACTGTATTGGTGGCGTGTCTATTTGAGCCGATGACTTCATCAAGTGAGGCATGCTAATGGAGGTAGTGGAAAGTTTGACTGACGTGTGTGAGAGCATGCACGAAATACATTACGCACACCTGCAACATGCCATTGACCACTAAGTGGAGGTGACGTTATTGTGTAATCTGTGTCAGGCTCATGCTCAACAGCGAAACAACGCCCCCACCCACACTCACACAAAGAACCCTATTCAACCAGGTGTGTCTGATGGGCAAGTGAAGTTAGCGAGTGCCTATTAAGGCGGAGCATGAAACACGAGGTGGCGATCAACGGATATTCGCAATTGCCCAAACACCTTTGTCTACCCACACCTGGGGGAGGGTGCATTCAATGGGTCTATCGTGGCGCGAATACAAGGTGGAATTTCGCTCTTGCTGATCGTTATGACGAGCCGGTGGTGCCACGCACCCAGTCGGCCAATGAGCGTGCGCCCTGCACGGCGCCTCCGATTGGCTGTAATCTGACACACCCCACGTCACGTGCAGTGAGGCAGCTCCTAGGCACCATTATTAGCTCCTATTACGGTTGCACTCTGGGCTAAGCGGTCATTCAATAGAAGAAAAACAACTCCCTGGGAGCACACTGGAGCGCTCTGCCCATTGAACTCACCCACGGTGTTAACGTAATGCTGTTTGGTCCTCATTCGTTCGAGGATCTGATTGATAGTATGTTTGTAGTCGACGGTGAGAACCCCATTCTTGAGTCAAGTTTTTCTCACGGAGTTTTTTGGCCTCCAGAAATTCATAATTCCGTTCCTGAATATCTTCACGAAAACGTGATGGAAGGCTAATAGGTCTGTGAGTCTCAAGATTCGTTTAAAGGCGAGAAAAAGAAATAAAGGCGTAAACATAAACGGTGGAAGCATTCGCCGTCTCAAGGTTTGCTGACAAAACCGTCAATTGATGTACTGAAATTACGAGAAATTGTTCAAGAACTTCACAAAGAAGGATTGGGATCGACAAGATGCAATAAAGAGACGACTAAGGAAAGGTGAACTCATGCCTGAAGAGGAAAGCTTTCAACCAGTGCATATTGCATGCAATAATATGAACTCTGGATGAAGGAAATGGAACAGAAGTATAAAAGTACTGGGAAGAAGATCTACGCTTAGTTGCAGAATGAGATGCATACTTGGAACGACACCGAAAGATGGGCAGAGGAGAGCGTTTGGATCAGGGAACAGATGAAAATCAGACATCAGAAGAAGACTAAAAACAATCATCAGTGGGCATGGGTGGGAAATATCGTGGGACGGAAGGGAGGAGTGATGGATGCTACTGGCGATGGATGGAATATTATTTGGGTCTTTCGGTAAAGTCACGTAGAACAAAAAAATGACAAAAAACTACAACTTTTCAATCGCAACACAGGCAATCGTCATCAGGAGGGGAAAAAATGACGATTGCTTGTGTTGCGATCGAAACGTCGTAGTTTTTTGTTAATTTTTTGTTTTGTTCTACGTGAATTTACCGAAAGACCCAAAGAATATGAATTCCTGCAGTCACGAAAGCTTTAAGTCAAGATGGATGGAATATTAGCCAAAGAAGAGAATACACCTGAGAGGAAAACCACCGTGGAGATGGAGTTATGAGGTCCATTTATATACAGGAATGAGATGAATTGTGCCATCGCAAGACCACGAGGGATGTGAGGGCATGGGGGGTGGGGGGAGGTGCTATATCCAGCAGTAAATAGATCGTGGATGATGATGATGACGGTGAGGTCGCACATCAGCTTGACCGGCTAAGTTCACAACTCGCAATCAGATGGCTGTGAGTTCAACTCCCGGTCTTGGTTTGATGGAGCTCATCGTCTCTCGTGTCTGTGCGAACTTTCATGGCGAATAAACCCCTTTCTCATTCTGATTCTGATAACCTAGGGTGCACGCACCCCCACTGGAGATGCGAGAAGCCCTTTCTAGGGGTGCGAGACATGGCCAATTGTTTTTAGAAGGTAAATAATCGAAACGCAAATCAAGCACGGGCACATAAGTACGTCTAATTTGTTTCATGAAACCAATGTATTTATGAACATTTTCATTTTTTTACGATTGAAAACCAAAGGGAGTGCAAGGCTGCAATAAAGGTTAAGAACCACTGCTCTAACGTCCATGAAACGAGTACTTTCCATCGCCGCAGGCTGCCGACGATGATGATGATGATGATTCGACATTGACACAGTTTGGCGGATACTTACGTTGGAATGGGTTGAGTGCGGACGCATTTCCAGGCCAGACTCACATATCAATAGCCTCTGCTGTCTATAAATTGACTGCGGATGGCTGGCATTGTGTACTCCGCATTAACATGAGGCACGAACATTCATGACCATGGCAGTTTGTTTGTAAATGTAACATATATTATCGGTAGTAACGGTACAGCCCGATAAGAAAGTTTTTTTGGGGGGGGGGTTCGATCATGCAAGTATAAATGTGTCGTTAAACCCGCCGCAACCCGACACAACCAATTATCAAGGTTTGTCACGTAAACAAAACGTGCCAATGAGTTCGTGTTGGAGAGTAAATCCACTACATTTACATTTCCGAGTCCGACGTTTCGCTGGTGATTACAACCAGCTTCATCAGGCGATTTGCCGGAATTGCGAAGAAGTCTTCCTGTTCCGGACTTGAATAGAGGAGTCAAGGTACAGCCTTCAAATCGCCTGCTTTGATTCTAGATTAGATATTGCCTGCTTTGATTCTAGATTAGATATTGCCTGCTTTGCACCACTGTGGGCAAAACGGTGCCTCAATTAAAGGAAGTTCTAGAGAGAGACCGACTGTAGATTATGTTTTGCCTACTCTTTCCAACTGTCCAGACGTCTTGGAACAGGAGTGAGTGCCCACGCTTAACCCCACCTCACGCGAGCTGCCGATCGACTGACTGTGAGGCACCCGTGGTTATACAGCTTGAGTGGACATAGGCGTGGGAGGGGGTGACGGGGGGGGGGTGTGGATGATGTTTTTACAAAGTGCCATTGTTCCGACTTGCCGCGCCTGGACATCAAACTGACGAACTTTGGATTTCAGATACAATGTGCTAACCACAGCATCCCATTCCATATATAAAAAAATGTTATATATATTTGAATATATTACTTACAGAATATTACGTGTTGAAAACAATTAGTTCCATTGATGAAACAATGAATTGTACATACATTACATATGTTTGTCAAGTTTTTTTTTTATATTTTTGTTGTTGCATGCAACACACCCATTCCCTATGCGGACGTCTAAAGAAATCGCACTTACAACATGAAAATCTCGGAGAATAACACCTACGTAGCGCCGCTCATATCTCGCTAAATAGCACACAGGAGACAGTTATTTATAATGACGAGTCGACTTGGTTTCATTTGCCATCCAAAGAAGGGTAAAAGGCACACATGGTAATCCTGCGTATGTATATTCGTATTGTACATTTAAATCATCGAGAATTGTTTTTGTTATTCATTCTGAGTTTTCTCGCATACCACAGATGTGTTTTAATAAAAGAATTTTGGAAAATATAATTACTTTACGTGGACTATAGAATTGTATATGATTCTTTTGTGGCAAGGTCAATACTGTATTTCAGGTCCCATTCATGCAAATAACATTCTAAAATTATATATGAATAGCACACGATGCTTTTGAAATTTGGATCCGAAAAAAAGGAATTGAACATTGATGTCTGCTAAATGAAAGGCTGTAAACGATGGTATAATACATAATTTCCATTCTTTTGATTACAGCGAAATACAACATATTCAAATATATAAGCAGGCTAACCTTGAATGTCATCTGTGATTTAAAACAATTACGACCACTACATTACTTGTGAAGAAAAAAAATACCCTATTATGTCCAAATAGCATTACGATAGCAGATCCATTTTACTCAAAAGGCAAATCAAGTCTGATGAAATTGTGTCCATGTCGATGTTTAATATTCCTAGGTAAAAAGAGGTGACCGAAATGAAAAAGCCCGTGTCATTATGATTGGTGTATGGTGTAAGGGGGCAAGCATTATACAGCGGTATTGTGCAATGTCCAATCTGGACCCACTTTCATTTGGAGTCTTAAGTTACAACAAGTCATTTCCTCCCGCAATTCATTCGGAGCAGAAGTTATCGGCGCTGTGTGATACGCGGAAACGTGGCGAGACGGCAGAAGAAAAGATATAAAATTAAGGGCTGGATAACGAACAAGTTTAATATCCTGTATAATGACAGGCTTCCTCTTAACTCACACTGGTCCTTCTGTTGTCGCCGGATTTTGTCTATTCCGCAGAATATCGTGAGTTTTTTACCGTAAAGAAAAAATAATGTATCTCAACAAAATAATTAAAGTCACGCCACATGAAAGCAATACAGCGTCTCACCGTAATCGGTTTGGTGCATTGACCAACAGCGGGGGAATGGTGTGTCTAAAGCCACAGACGTAATTATTATTTGGGCTTCGAGTTCCTGGTAGCATGAGTGCATTTTATTAAATGAAATTTAACCTGAACGACCCTTCTAGACATGAAGGGTATGTGGTGCATTGGCATAAACGCATTGTTAATCTACCCTCCCCACCCCCCTCTTAGTAGGACTGTTCCTTGATACGTGAAACCACATGCTATTGATTCAGATTGAATCTACTGAACCAGCATGCATGATCGATGGCCAAGTCTCATACTTCACATTTCATTTAATTATTTTCCTAACCTGCTTATAAGCGTCGTTAAGATCTGAGCACCGGGAACATGTTTTTTCTTCTCAATTCCTGCTAAGGCTGGGCAACAGCTCTGCACCTTAACAGGTGGCTAAAGAAATGTCAGGTATTAAGACAGAGCGTGAGAAAACACACAGGGTTAAAACCTAAACACTCTAAATACAGCGGAAGGGCTTTACGGACACGCTCAGCGGCTTTGTATAAAAAAAGCGCGTGTTTATTTTTTATAAGGTGCAGGATACTTTATTTATTTTTCATTACCACCGTGGTTTACAAAATTGGAGAATGATAATAATGTATCCTCGGTGTGTGCGCCGGTCTAACCAGGATAAGGCTTGCCGAGACTTGATCCGAGGAAGATATGAATGGGTGGGTGCGCACACATTAAGAGTGTACGACAACGAAATAAAATCAACTGCGAGAAGATGTGTTATCCAAGTTAGCGATATAAAGTCGAACCTTCTTCGTCAAAGTGTGCGAACGCACTTCTCTGTCCCTCCGCCGTGCGTGTCCATGCAAAGCTAAAGGTCCAACAAAGGGTTCCACCTACAGCCTTAATTGAGCTAAATGTAACTGTCACTAATACATATCATCAGCATACCAGCTATAAGAGGGGTTATTCTGGGGTTAAAAGCCTCACCACTTAATGGCTTTTTTTTGTCGAGAACACCAAGGCGGAGTTGCACTCTGGCCACTCAGCTGGCCCAATCTTGGGCAGCTTGCCCTCGAGTGCAGCACACGGTGGGGTTTTGTATCTGGAGGCGGCCGTTCGAACGCTGTGGAACAACGCACCACCCCACCTCCCTCCCTCCCTCCTGCCCGCGTGGGTGAATTCCAGAGCCGCGAACGCGCGTGCGTGCGAGCGCGCGTGCACGCGGGCCGCTTGCAAGTCGAAAGCTGTCCCAGAGTCACCCCTGGCATGAATGACAGCGGCCATTTCTCTCGATCCTCGCTAATGAAGTCATTTTGACTTGACAGCTACGCCGAGCCAGCCCCGCCGCCTCAAGCCCGCACATGAAAGTGTCCCGTATAGCCACAGGACGCACAAAACCACTCCCCCGATAAAAGAGAGCGAGAGAGGGAGAGAGGGAGGAGAAGGGTAAATAAATAAATAAAACTGTGAGATAAAGATTAGCGCCTAAAACCTCGCTAATGCTGCTCAGTGATGGCTCCCTGTCACACACTTTTTTTTCCATTTACTACCATTAGGGTTCAGCCTGTTCTCCTGGCAGCCCTTTAAAATTCCATCCATTTTCAATATAAGAGGTGTGCCTGTATCTGTAACGTATCGCAATTCTCATCCCCATCACCTGTTATGCCTCGGGGGGGGGGGGGGGGGGGAGAGTACCTTTGATCAAAGCACCGCTTGAAATGTATGCTACAAAGGAATTTTCATGACCTAATTAAGTATGATCTATAGATGAGAAGTTTGGCATTCGGTTCTTCTGCTCTCAGCCACCTCTAAAATAACTGGTAGATGGGTCAGGAGATAGAACACTTTAAAGGGTTCTATAAACAGTGCTGTCCGCCTAATGGCTCATGTCCCACTATGAAAACATATCACTGACACTTAATCCTAAAAGCTTTCCTGCAGTGATCCACCAGGCACACTGTGCTATGAAGGTTTCCTTTGGCAGGGCAGCGGAGAGGGACAAAGGTTGCAATTTTGAAAGTGGACAGAATAAAACTAAAAACAAAAAAAAAATCACAACGATGACTACAACATAATATACATCATCAATCATTCCCTTTGGGGGCCTAAACTGACAACAAGAGGCTGAATGGAAAGTTACGCTTCGGACAAATTGAGTGCAATAGCGCATTTTGTGTTGGCCTCGTCTCTTGCATGTATACACATGCCACGCAGGTGACCATTCTGACGGTCTGGAAATTCCCAAATGCAGACAAATTGTCGGAGTCACCAAATACATCTGCCCATGATTCACATCGTAATTATACATTGCAAAATAATCATTCAAGCAAGCCTGACTCGGCTGATGAGACACTGTGTGTCGAAACTGGCCCAGGGTTTTCTTGTACCGATTCCGTTTTGTTAATATTAGTAATTCCCAGAAAGCCATGGGGCCAACGTGGATTGTATTAGAAAAAACTGTTATTTTCATGTGGAGGGGTATATCTATGATGAGGACATACTGTCTGCTTACTGTACTTGTTTTGTAAATTATATATAAAAATTGGTTAAGCACCATTAACAGCCAATAGTATATACGTAGGAAAGCATGCAGACTCCCATTTACTGTTTCACTCTTCAATAATAACTGCAATGTTCATCGCAGTATACATACAATAACGTTCATCGTAACATGATACTCTTGCTTTTCATTTTGTTAGTATTCATTACAAGGTACCTTTGTAATAAAAAAAACATACGGTGTTGAAAAGTGCATACATTTTGTCAGACATCTCTAATTTTTTCTTCCCAACACTTGACGTGCACACACAATACCCTCGTATTAATGGGACCCATATAATATTGCAATTTTCCTGCCACGTTGATGTACAAGTCTCTAAGCAACAAATAACACCCTTCAGGAGAAACTTTCTCCGACTAGCATTCGCAACCCATTGTCTTACAGGAATGTGTGACCACGAGTGGTCCAATTGTGCACTCTACATTCTCCACTGCCCTTAACAGAATGGATTTCGGAATAACAAAGATGATTGCTCCAGCTGTCACTTTAACACACTGTTTTGACACATAGCTGTCGTAAGCAAAGGCAATGATCCGTGACCGTACACCATATTGGGGCCATATCAGCCTTATAACCCTGGCATCATTTTTAAGCAATCCAAATGTCCTTTTTATTTTGCTTCGTATTTTTTTCTACGCGACTGCTTTAAAAGCAAGCTTTTTTTTGCTCGGTTAATACTGCAATGAAAGGAGTCCGAATGGAATGCTTCTTAGAATGTTCCACTTGGACGATACAGAGGTACAAACGTAAGGAACAACGTTGCTGCATATCTAAACGTGTTCATAATACACTGCAATAAAGTTTCTGTAACTGTAAAAAAACCGTGGATTGTGCAGAGAAGGGGGGAAAATGATTCTGCAACGTTATCTCAAGCATGTGAGCACACACGATAAAACAGCATTTTTTTTATCATAATAGAGCAAAGAATATTTTCGTATCTGTACCACCAGGTCCTGGGTTTAGTGGTTGCATTTTCCCAACATGTGGTTTGGCTATGTTATTTATGACATGTCTCCAAGCCGTTCACAGTAACTCTGCGCCGACTCTCTGTAGTGTCTGTTGCTTAATCAGATATCGTGGCATTTTTATGGATGAGACATAGTCGCGCGCGCGCACACTCCAAAATAGCCCCGCGGTTTATTCTTATGCGTAACAGGCTGTCACACAAGTTGTGCGTAGCTCTCGCGCACAAGGTAAGCAAAGCATTGGCAGGAAGAATCGCGACACACTCATCACGAGCATTACGCATTCGGTCATTACGGTCTGAGGGCACGTTTCATCTCCACCGTCAAACACTATTAAACGTGAGCTTTTAGAGAAAAAGAAAAAAAAATGTAATTGTACATGGGATCTAGCAGAAAAGGCAAAAATAGGCAATGCCGCAGCAAATGCAATTGACCCGCACCGTCACTTGAATTCCACACCTATTTTCTGCAGCGTTGCGCCGACTCAGAAACGACTGCAAACGTTCAGGTGTTGTGCGCAGAAGTTTTCGTCATGGCTTTAGTTAAAAAAAAAACATTCTTGAAGGCGATGTACCATTTGATCAGCCATGTTCCAGGCATGTTCGCATGTAACAAACAAAAAAGTCTGCGCTGCTACTGCTGCGCGACCAAACTGCAAATTATCCGCTGCTGAAAAAGAGCACCACATTTAGGTAATGCGATGTACCAACATGACAGGTAAGTGAAGATAAGTTGCCATTGTGATGGGAATTGTACGATAAGCTAATCCATCGCGCTGCCGAAAGTCTCCAAATTAGAACTATCTCCATAGAATGCAAATAGATGGAGCAGGATTATGAAGGGGCACTTTTCTGCCGATAAAGTATTGCGTGGCCGTGGCGCGCCACCACATTGTAAAGTGTACTTTCTTTTTTTACTCGAGGCTGCGATGAATAACATGTGTGTGAGCAGAAGTGGCGGTCGTACCGGAAGCGGCAGCACTCCATTGACATATTTCGCAGGTCTTATGAGGGAGGTGGCCCACTCAAAGAACGCACAAAGTCGCGGTTTGAAGTCGCTCACCCGAATGCTGAGAGCCAACAACGAATCAGGTGTCGTTCATTCGGAGCTTAAATGTGAGCTGAAGTCTCGCCCGGTCTTCCGAGTGAACTGAGTTCAAACGCATCAATGGTCGCAAAACGCAAGCTGGATTTATTATGTAAACCAGAATGGATGTTGTTTTAGAAGTCCTTTCAGATTGCATTGTCGGTAGTTTACAGGCCTGGGACGTGACCTCTGACTGTCGCCAAGATGGAACTCGCGCGCCCTTCCGCTCAACACCTGGCAAGATTCAAAAGAATAAATTCCTGACACTTTCGCTGTAAAACCTGCTCATCTCGTTTATTTTTTTGCTGCATGTAAAACCTTGCCCGCACATCCCCCTTTCAAAAGCATCAATTCCAAGGGAATCATTGCACTGTGTGTGTGTGCAAATGTGGCATGAGAATTCAAAGTGCTGAAGCTGCCTGAGCCACGAGGCGACTCATCTCATTACACGCATGCGCCTTGTATTGGGCTTTTTTCCACGCTTATAAACACCCTTTTCAGACCCTTACACTCCGACAATACTACATTGTCCCACCATGAAACACTTCTGGAGTACTTAAAGTGTCAATGCTCCTCTAAGCCAAATGTTGTCGGAACCCTAAGCACATGTGTGTGTGTGCTTCACGTCTTGGGCTCACATCGTTAGAGTGCTATTTTTTGTAATTAAAATTACATCATTATGGATGATGCACAAATGTTGAAACCACAATCAACTGAATTTATTTTAACGGGAATCTGGTATCAGACCTACAAAGGGCTCAGATTGTTTTGTATGTGAACATTTGTTGTATCGTGGACAAACCACATTTGGACAATGACTTGTTTAGTGCACCCTATAGTTCGTATATATTTACAGACGAACTGTTATCCATGCACCAGACTTCCCAGGACTGATGTTTAAAACCGTAAAACTTTCCCTAATGCTTTAAACGGTTCGCAAGTGGCAATTTTGGCGATTCGATTTCCTAACATAACCCGTTGTTTCCATGGATGTGCATTCTCTGAATGTCAGGAGGTTTTTTTTGGCAATTCGCCAAGGCACGTGACGTTACGCGAGTGGCCAGAACATGATCACCAAAACGAATCGTCTAATTTGTCTGGGTTCTTGCCGATGCATCAACTGGAGATTTTCTCCCAAGTCAGATTTAGCTCTCTCTAATTGGGTGACATCATGCAGAGGATCGACTCGAATAATCCCTGCCCGACAACAAAGTGTGTAGAGGAAACTGCCCTGTTAGAATTGTAAACAAGCTCATAGCTGGGGTGGTATTAGCGTGCTACTTATTAGAGAGGCAAAGGTTTCGAAAACAGCAACAACAACACGTTTGTGGGCGCATTCCATCTGAGAGGCGAAAATACGTCCTGTTTGAAATTCAAAAGAAATTACAGTGAAATATCACATTAATAATGAATGGATAATTAGTCATCTTGAACAGAAAACTTTCTCAAGGCGAGTGGGCTTTTCAATTTAAGTTAAGTATTGACGCAAACAACAATTAATTGAACAAATAAATGAATTATTGAATGCTCCTTTAAAAATCATACCTTGTCATCTGAAATATTGTGTGCAGATAGAATTCAAATATATTGTCCAGTTTTAATGAAATATCCTCCTCTATACCACTTGAACAATATTACATCATCGGGCTAGACTTATTTATTGCCCATCACTGAATCGTGACTGTATTCATGACACCGACTGCATCGGTTTTATTTGTATGATGGAGTGTATGTCACATTTCATTTTCTATGAGCACTGAATTTTAATGGACATTTAAATATAAGTGGATGAAAATATTTACTCCCAATAATGAGCAATTAATGCTTCAAAATAATAAGTTCTTACCATAATCCCATCACTTGGCTATGCTATTTATTCTGCACCCTGCAATATTTGTAATCTTTGTGCAACATTAATGTTTGCATGAATTTCAGCAAGAGTTATGAAAAATATATAAATGTTATAGGATTCCATACTAGTGTCCTGCTAGATAAAATGAACACCCTCAATCTCTCTAAATCAACACAGTATTAACAATAACAACACTAAGTGGCAGTGACGTCACCACGGTGCTTGTGCCAGGCTAGGTGCACTTTAAGGCTACGTGAAGCGTCAAAGGGTCGCTAGCAGAAGGTCACGGGACAGACCAAGGTGCCATGGGTTGGCTGATTGAGGTGACTGACAGATGCACCACCTGTGCTCCCTACTGCGCAAACTCGCCACGTTTTAGCAACCTGGCGCTCCACTCGTTGTTGTGAGTGTCACTCCTCTGCCCTCCTCTGTTGTTGGAGGATGGTTGCCTCCAACTTCTCAGTAGCATCCTACACGAACCTCCTCCACATAAGCCGATCTTGACACTGCTGGTGCCAGTTATCGGCAAGAAGTCCAATCAGCTCCACATGTTTCTGTGCTGCATTAGCAGTATTAGCACACACACGTATTGTTTGCACAGAATAAAATAATATCACGAGGGCACAAAAACAAACAGCACTCTGTAATTGGAAAGCACTCATGATCCATGTCCTTTGAACTCACACACTTTGGCTGATAGCCAAACGAACAGTTCCTGAAGAAAAAACAAAACTCAACGTAGACGTGAAAAAATTAACCCGTAAAAACAAAGTTTTTCACTATAAATCCTTTATATGCGTGGCGGCTAGAGTCCTCTCGTCCTCTGGCTTGAGATGACTGCCACCTATGGGTCAGATGATTGCCTGCCACCATTAAGCAATTGGTAATTAAATATTTTTAAAAAATCCCTAAACAGTGTAAAGTTATGGAAAAAAATTTTCACGAAAATAAATTGTCACGCACAACGAGTCTGTGTGCAAAATGTCAGCTCGATTGGATTACGGGAAGTGGGTAAAAAAAAACGACCAAAAGATTTGCACGGTCGTAAGCGCGCAAGCAAGTGAACTTAATATAAAGGATTTAAAAACAGCGTTTGGCCTTAATGGAAAATATATATTTACAATGGGCAACGTTTCGGGAGATGGCCCTTCTTCACAGCACACAAATAAACGAGGAACTTCAACAGTTCCTGATGAAGCTCCCAGCATGTGGAACGAAAAGTCGAAACAACCTCAAAGCACACCACAGAGCCGTGCAGCGCGACCGCTAAAACCCAAGCAGTCGTACATTTTGGCTGAGTTGATACGGAAAACTGTGAATGTAATGTGGCGCATGGCAGCCCATGTTGGGATGCCGAACGTAAGCCAAGTGGCGTGATGTGCACCAGCGGTGCGCACTTCTCTACTCCCGTGCGACTGAGAGATCTTTCAAAGTAGCTCTTACAGCGAGAGGTAACCTTTACTCCCGACAAGCTGACCTCTCATTTAAATCACTTGATACGTCCTCCTTTCAAGGGGCTTGATGCTTGGATGAAGGTGCCTCTTTACCCGTGAGTTTATTTTTAACGTATATTATGTATTTTGTAACAACCGATAGTGTTTTTCTTAACAAAAACAAAAAAATATTTTCTCAATTATATACCCTAAGGAACGTATGCAATGTTTTACAGAATATGTGGCCCAATAATGATATATCAGTTTTCATAGTATGGAATTAATCATGGATATCACTGCAACATCAGTATTTTCATATGCAATTGATTTTTTTAAATGGGAAATTTCTTATTAACCTTAAAGGCCGAGCAATTTCTAAACAGACAGTGGTAGATGTAAAAATAAATACAATTAATATAATAAATAAAGCCTTCACTCAGATATGTACGGAAAGCCTTACACACTTTTCTCATTGTGAGTCGCTCCTGCTGCGGTGCACTGCTGATACGGAGAGTAAAGAATAAAGCAATTAATGTGATCATCTGATAAAGAGACATTTTATAATGTGGCAGCCGCCGCAATTTCATGGAGCAACCTGCAGACCTTGAGTTGTACAGCAGGAATTTTGAAGGGTATTTTGGCGTGACAAGAGTTTGCCAATGTGGGCAGTAGAGGGTGTGACATATACATGCTGAGCACACTGTTCAAGGACGAAGAAATAAACACCACAACTTGCTGCTGTTTTTGTAATACAGATAAAAGCAAGCATTTGCTACATCGCTAGACCTTAAAATAAGTCCAATCCCATTTTGGCAAATATTGCGCGCAGCTTTCTAGCCGCAATGCCCAAGTGTTTTTTTTTTCAACGGTACGCAGATAACTTAGAGATTCTAAAATATATATTGATTAAAATACTTTTCCAGAAGATAGTATAGTTAGTCAGCCACATTGTATTTTTCCCCTCAAAGTAAAATGTAATTATTACATGTATAGAATGTTGCCTTCAATGATCTTCATGTGAACCATTGCTTCCACATTTAAACATAATTTACAACTAAACACAACGAGCTTTAATGTATTCATTTTGTATTTGTTCCGCGGTTCATTTTTTCTTCCAAACGTCCTACTTTAACTTAATATATAATTGCAGGCAGGTGAACTAATAACGTCTCAATCTCATCAAAGGAGACAAAATTAGACTTTTGCTTGAATTTTGTCTAATAAAGGGAGGGAGGCAGTGGGTGGGAAAAAAATAATCCCTCTAAGCCATCAGTAATAATTCTTTCTCCTCTAAAGTTTGCTTGAGGTGTGCTGCTATTTATGTGCCACACCTGCTGAGGTGGCTCGAAAAATTAAGTGCCGTCTAGCGGAAATATCAGCCCTGCAGGAAGCCCTGTTGAAAATACAACCTGTGAAGAATGTGAACACGCAGCATCAGGAAAAGCCCTCAAGAATCCTGTGTAATGGAGTCCCAATGGCGTGCACCCTCAAAGTGCTAATGAAGTATAGGCACAGTTGGGTGTGAAAGTGACTGCCGCACATATCACAGTCACAGCTGGAGTTCACCTGCGGTGATAGATTGTACTTTTCATGCCTCCTCCGTGTTTCGTGGCCACATTTGTCTGGATGGATGCCCAAAATCAAGTGTCTGTCTCGTGTCCTATGCCTCCGTAAGTAATAGTCTGGAAGATATTAAATGAGCGTGTAGTTTACCGTTGTTGGATTGATGCAATTCCTTTTGCATAGAGAGAGTTGTGATGCGAGTCAACTTGGTGGGGATTGGAATCATTTTCTTGGTTCTTTTGGTAAAGTCACGTAGAAGGGAAATAATAAAATAATAAAAATAAAACATAATAAAATAATTCTCACGACGTTTCGGCCACAACACAAGCAGCCGTCTTCAGGTGAAGAACAGGTCTGTCGAGAAGACAGCGTCTGAATGAAACACCACCACGCTTGGAGCGTATATTTAAGCTGGGTTGGAGGGGGAAGAGCGCCTTGACAAAATAATGTGCATATCAAGAGTAATTTTGCATATTTATGGGAAATGCAGATATGGGATTAGTACTACTTGTGAAATGCGTAGGAAGTGGGTGGGGGGTTTCAAAGTCATATTATGCCCGTGCATTATATAAAAATTGGAATCATTGTCCAAAGGGATGGTTTAATGGATAACCCGTACAAAACTCTACGAATCATAGGAAAGATAATGTCAATGGGCAGCAGCAGCGCAGCGGTTGTGGGTTCGTGCACTTTGCTACGATGTGAGTTCGATTCCGGTCATGGCTATCAACGGTTGTGAGTTTTATCTGAAGTGGACCAGAACTCCGCCGCACTAATACAACACTCACCAGAACGGTGAAGTATGGGTAAACAATGCTTGTTACTTCTAGATTTGAAGCTTTCGTGACTGCAATAATTCATACTCTTAGTTCTTTCGGTAAAGTCACGTAGGTAAAAAATTTAATTAAAATTTATAAAAAATAAAAACAATAAAATCACGACGTTTCGGAGGCCACACAAGCTTCCGTCTTCAGGTGAAACTGTCACTTGATACATATTTTTTGCTGTGACAGTTTCACCTGAAGACGGAAGCTTGTGTTGCCTCCGAAACGTCGTGATTTTATTGTTTTTATTGTTTATTAATTTTAATTTCATTTTTTACCTACGTGACTTTACCGAAAGAACTAAGAGTAGGAATGCTTGTTACTGGCATCCAATGTAGAGACCTTCATCCTACAGTGGATTGACATAGGCAATTAAATAGTTGTAAAAAAATATTGGAAATACTTGGGATATAGATGAGGCCTATTAAGCGTGAAACATTACCACAGTTAGCAACATTGTATACGCCACCTCGAAAGATATTGACTTATTATAGCTTGAGAGGACATACATAACAGGATATAAAATAAGATGCCATGCTTTTAATGTGAAAATAAATCGGACCTGTTATATGCAAGAGCTACAATCATACAAGACATACGAACAAATAACACGCCCATGCAAAACATCTGGCACCGAGCGTAGGTTATGTAAGGATGGCAACTAAAGTAAGATAAGGTAATTCAATATGCTGAAGTAAATGCAACAATCCCACCCAGTACCTAACTCGGGCTTGGTAATGAGTCGTTGTAATAGGTGCGGCTCCACAACTGCTTGCTCGCATCACTGCTGGCAGATGTGGCCTCTGCTCGAGGGAGCTCTAGAGAGCCCCGCTAAGATGGTCTTCTAAATACTCTACGCCTCTCGAGCATGTGTTGTCTACCCTCACACGTTGGCCAGACATCTTGACAAAGGCGGGAGTTCCCACATTCTACACCACCACACACGTTCGACTGTGGCTGTACTTATTTATGCTTCTGGGTGAATAGGAGTTGGGGGATGGGGGTGGAGTTAAGAAACTTGCCCATCGTGTCAACTGCCTAAAAATTAAATCGAACCGGTCATCTCTGGATTGCCGGTGTCGTGTGCTAACCACTATCACAAACACAGCAGCATCACATCATAATGTATCAATTATAGAAGCCAAATACACTATTGGGCCGCCGACATACTATTGGCTAAGTGCTGCTAGAGGGCACGTGTTCTACGATTGGTACGGCATGATGGGGTAATCTGGCAACTGGGAATAAAGTAACCAATGTCCCAGGCTGGCCAGTAGAGTCCAAGTTTCAGAAAGGTCGTCCCAACATGCCAAGCAATTGCAAACATATAGATTTTGTCCTCACGCTAGACTCAACGTACTGACAAAGGGGTTGAGGCTACTTCAGTTGACAGAGACGTAGACAGGGGCAACATGAAAGAGATGACTCACTGTGTGGGTGGTGCTATGTAAAAAGGACAGGGATGCCAGCTTACCATGGGTCCCGGTTGAGCCACCCAGATATTTGGTAGCGTGAGGTCAGAACCATGGCCCAGTGCATTTTACTTGCGCTGATGTTTATGGAATCTCCAATAGGCCTCTACAGATAACAGTTATAATATTTACAAGTGTAGTGTAAAATTGGTAGTGTAACGTTTGAAAAATCAATTTTACATTTAATGAAAATTGAAAGTTGCATAATTGTGCTATCATTTTTAGGTTGTTGTTGATTTTATAGTTGTTTTGTTACATGCTCAATGATGACCCAATCCCTACGTGTGAGCAATTTATCACCAGCATGCGGGAACAACTAATCTTTTTGAAGGTCCCTTTTACACAGGCTGAGGATTTTACTTCCCAATGTGAAGAACCCGCTCATTACCCATCATTGGCAATTTGTTGAATTAGGATGACTGCTGAGCATAATGTAAAAGTTTCATACATTTCCATCCAACAATTGGCATGATTTCAATGCAATAAACCACCTTTAAAGCACAAACATGGGGATGTATGTGTTTTTCACGCAAAATGCATCTTCACCTAATACTCAAGAGGAGCTTATTTTTGGCTCCTGTGATTTCCCTAAAGCTTGAAACACAAAGCTGGCAAATCCGAATATCGTCCTTTAATATATTTTTTATTTAATAGCATTACATTTTTTTTGTTATCACTTTTCAATTCAATTTCCGTTTTTTTTTTTTAAAGACAACGTAATAACGTTATTAAACTGACAAAAACATAAATATGCTGTTTAAAGCCACCATTTCCTACGCATTGGCACAATGATGTGTTATCGCATAGTGTGATCAGGTTTCTCACAACGAAGAATTTGTAAATTAATGAACGTTGCTGTGTATATATCAAATATGCAATATTGTTAAGAGTGTGTGTACACAGAAGCCTTACGCAAGTTGGCTGGTGACAATAGTACATCATAAAAGATTCAGTGGCACTCACAACACACTCTACATCCCTAATCCCATTCTATGAGGGCCTTTATAATGAAATTACTTTTTTATGCCTCCCGACAAATTTCAATCAATTGTTTGCACAACCCTATTCAATTCCAGAGAATCAAATATCTCTGAGCCCTAAGCCCAGCGGTAGGCAATGATGCAAATTGTTTGACCTTGTGGCTAAAGGACTCGCAGTAGACATGCGTGGAATACCTTGCAAGCATCAGGACCTTCAGTCACATGACCTGGCAGTGACAACCTTGATCCCGTGGCTGCCTGCGAGGCTACTGGTAGGAAATAAGATCAGGAGGGAGGTTGCTAACAATGCAGGGTAATGAAGAGATTCCTAACGATAATGCCGATGATGACATAGCATGCGGTAACACGCTTTGTTTCCTTTAGATCCACAATAATGTGCTCATACGCACATAGGCGCACACGCATACACTTTATTGCAGATACTGTCTATATTTATCGGGATATTCAACGTAGAAATGTCTACGCAAATATAAACGCCTAGATATATATACAAACACGCTGGTTCCCCGTCGTCCAGGATTTATCAGGGCTACCGATGAAGGTGCCGTTAGTGAGTGAGCTCCTGTGAAAGCCTGCACAATACATCAAAAAGTGGGTGTGGACAGAATCACGCCCGGCCCACCTTTGTCTCCCCGGCGCTGATGTCTACACACCACACAAGACACCCAGTTAGGGCTCAGGGAAGACACAGGACCGGTTCAGATATGTTATAGCCGCAGCTCAGAATAAAAACGAGGTCACTGGGTTCGTAGCGCAGTGCGCTTACCACCATACCACCACTCCCTGTGGCAAAACATCTGCACGCGTATAAAGTATACGATGCAGTTCACAGAAGCGAAGGCAATGCTTTTTTCAAATAGTATGGTTACATAGGCAAAGTTTCATGCCCAGTGCTTTTAAGTGATTTCACCTTCAAGTATCAGAAAATGCTCTTAGTGGTGTTCTGTGCACGTTCCATTATGCGACTCTGTGACAGGCGCATGCTATTTTGCGTGATGGGCAAGACCTTTTACTTTCTGTTTAATACAGTAAATGTACGTCGTTTCTCCGGCACTTAAAGCCACTTACACGCAGCAGCGATGGCTGTATCAATCTAGTAAATAGGGTCACGAGGAACATACAACTTACTTAACATGCATTAAGTAAAAAGCATGCCATTACATTAAACTGCTTTTCTGCTGGGAGGAGAAAGGATGTTTCAATTTGGCCACCACTTTGCTTTGATCCACTGGTTTGAACTGAATGGATATTATTATTATTATTTGCATGGGAGGAAAGCGCAATTGTTTCTTTAATTATTTACGTAGAAATGTATTTTATTGTTAAAGGACGAGGGACTCTGGATATGGTCAATTTCCTTTTCTCAGCACATCTATTTTAAGGTCTTTGAAGATGAAAACAAAGTCACGTATGTTAAGCATAATACAACATGGCATCGAGGCTATTTAGAGCCTCGTGCTTCATGTGCCATAGACATGGGTCTTGACTTACAGTCTCTGTATGCAACAGGAATTATAGTGGCACTTTGCACTGTGCAACTACCGTAATGTGTTTTGTTAATTAGCAGGTGGCGTGAGAAACTTTGCGTTCA
The DNA here is from genome assembly GCF_015708825.2 of Lethenteron reissneri. NCBI lineage: Eukaryota > Metazoa > Chordata > Hyperoartia > Petromyzontiformes > Petromyzontidae > Lethenteron > Lethenteron reissneri. The sequence continues at coordinate 6,883,747 of NC_083790.1, read as the reverse complement.
GCTCAATTCTGGACATGCACGGCGCTATCAAACGCAATCGTAAAAGTCTTCAAATGCTCCACGCAAAGAGCAACCATTCGTTGCTCCTGGTGTTCCGTCTGGTTGGATTTATTTTTTAAACAAAATAAGTAATATTTAAAACACTTTTTTTTAAACACGCTTTTATGAAATGTACTAGTAATGTAAGAACTCCACGACTCCAGGAAGTGGCCCCGAAGCTTGCCACAACGAAAGGGACCGTGGCCAATTACAGCCAACGTCAGTTGAACGTGGACAATTAGACCCAAGCCGAAACATAACATATAAAAAAAGAATGTTTAAAAATATATATATTTTTTATGATAGAATATAGTATTGTCATCAGTATGACATAAGTATACCCAGTTTGCAGTCGATACCACATTGGGAAGAGGGTTCAAATTGAGTTACAAGATTTGAGGATACAACGACAATGACAACAACGACAACAACGACAGACAGATTGAGTTAAATGAAAGCGTGTAAAAATCACACGTTCCTCTTTCTCTAGACAGTTACCTCCATTTACCAAATGGAGCATTGATATATTTGCAGCCCTTGCAGCAGAAGAAGGAATTTTTTTTTATTGAGATCATCGCACTATGCAGTTCTCCGAGGCCACGTTCTTGCGAGTCGAATTTTGCTGTACATCTCAGAAAGTGCTAAGAGGAACGTCTGCGTACAGTGAAAAAAAAACACACGACAGATAAATGGGCGAAAGAAAAGCAAATCCAACATGTATATGTTTGCTATGAATTATTAAGAACGTATTTTATTAATGTTGTTTACTCTGCCATGGAAACGTGTAATAGCAAAGTTGTGAACTAATCGCATATGAATCATTTCATGCAGTGAATTTGTTTTACGTGCCTAAGAGTGCTTGCTGTACAGCTATCGTATCCTTTATTACCAAGCACATTCTTGCACAGAGTATTGTGGAGGCTTAAACGTCTGCGAGATGTTGATACTTTTTCCTCTGAAGCTGAATTCAGCTACAATTGGCAAACACTACAAATAAAATAGAGAGCAGATTATACTGCCAGCCCACATTGGACTATCCCAATACCGCCAGTCAGTTTGATTTTAAAAGGATGCATCTTAAGGCTCAAAGATGATTCCTAATAACCTTAAATCCACCCTTCAGGATTCAATACGCCGTGCAATCGACGCTTGCAAAATATCAAAATGAACGGACGTAGTGACGTTAACTCCATTACATTTTTAGTGAAAGTAATCATTAAACCACCAAAAAAATGCACAAACGCACAATTCAAAGCTCAGGAAACGTGACGTTAAATTGCAATCCAAAGTGTACCACAATGTGGCCAAGTCCTGAGGGTGAAAGTATCGTCTCAGAAACATAACCAATCAAAGGCTTTTTTCGACTGCAAACAGAACATTCCATTATAAGGTTTTATATCCCCATGCCAAGTGTTCCCCCTTAACAGTCGTCGTTGAGGTGCAGGCTATGTACAAGCATATTGACGTTTAATTCTATTGCCACACCTGGAGTGGGGAATTTTAATGCCCTGTAGCAGATCACTCTGGCTGCCATAAACCAAAGCCTGGACCTGCTGTTGCTTCTCCTCCTCCTCCGTGGTAGCACACCCACGGCTGGGTTGCAAGGTTCCCAGGATTGAAACGAAAGTTCAAAACCTGCCAGTGCTACGTAGTCGTGCCGGCTGTTGGAGATGTGTGCCATCCTTTTTAAATCCTTTATATTAAGTTCGCTTGCTTGCTTAGGACCGTGCAAATTTTTCGGTCGTTTTTTAACCCACTTCCCGTGATCCAATCGAGCTGACATTTTCCACACAGACTCCTTGTGCGTGACAATTAATGTTCGTGAAAAACAAATTTCAAAATTTTACACTTTTTAGGACAAAAATATTATATTTAATTACCAATTGCTTAATGCTGGCAGACAATCATCTGACCCAAAGGTGGCAGCCATCTCAAGCCAGAGGACGAGAGGACTCTAGCCGCCACGCATATAAAAGATTTATAGTGAAAAACTTTGTTTTTACGGGTTATACTTATTCAATTGCACGCTAAGCTAGGTTGCTGTCGGCCGACGCTAAAGGTACTCCCCCCTCCTTCCACCGAAAGCAAGCCTCCGAGACAGTGAGACCAAAATGTGTCGGCGCTATGGCCAAACGAACGAGTGTTAATGCGTGTTTTAAAAAAAAAGTGAACAAAATGTATCGGGAAATAAACAAGTGGTGTAAATGCGCTAATGCCAACGCAGTCTGTTCGTCTATTGTGTGATAGTAGTTGCATTCGTGAAGAACACCGCGTCGTGGAACAATCGAGTTATAATAAATTATATGTAATGTAGGGTAAAGCACAGTCCGCGATAACACGTGAGATGCGTAAGCAGGCTGAACAAACACTATGAGACCTCCTTTACCAGTGGCAAAATATAGTAATAGGTTTTTTACCCTTTCAACTGGTACAAGAACTGACACCTTTATACAAGGCATCATGTTTGCAATAACCACAACACAAGCAGTCAAAATTCAAACAAAAAGAAACAACTCTGATGATGATAATAATAATATGCACTGTCCTTGAAGTTGATTGGTCCACACCCGAGACAGCTTTTCTTAGAGCCTAGTCTCCATTGGTGTTGGACCAGATGATGCCTTTTGGCCTTTTGGCGTCATCTGGTCCAACACCAATGGAGACTAGGCTCTAAGGAAAGCTGTCTCGGGTGTGGATCAATCAACTCCAATGACAGTGCATATCATTATCATCATCAGAGTTGTTTCTTTTTTGTTTGCATTTTGACTGCTTGTGTTGTGGTTATTGCAAACATGATGCCTTGTATAAAGGTGTCAGTTTTTGTACCAGTTGAAAGGGTAAAACACTATTACTATAGGCTGAACAAAGACTGAGGCACGTGGGTGGCATCTAGAAGCATCCAGCAGCATCCCACTGCCTTGCGTGATGCTGCGCCGAGGCAGCCGTACCACCGCTTAATTATTCCTACTCGCGTGACGTAGTTCTGTTTACTCAATCGCATTGTGTCCAATTCGCATCTGCGTTATAAAAACACGCGCTATAGAAGAAGCTGACTTATGCACATTGCAGACTGCTAATGAAATCCATTGGATTGAATGTGTAGTGTAAAAATGCATTTTTGAAGTTTCAGGAATTGGACATTAAAAAACTCAACTTACTGGGTCATTTTCACGTCTCATTTTGATGATCCTATTGCTTGAAACCATGTTCCATCGCACAGCGCCGCTTGTCTTTAGCGCCTCCGCGTATTGTGTCTATGCTTCAGTAATCAACCCAAGCAGCGATGATGCTTATTCAAGATCTGTCCTATTCACTAAGTATATGTGCGTAAACCTATTTTTTATTTCTAAAGGTTTTTTTTGCATCGATCAGATGTTTTTTAGAAGAAAATATATTTATGCACAGGTGCATCCTAATCATTCTATGACTACATATGAATTAAAAGCATGTTATGTTCACAGGATTTTATAATATCTTAATAGGCATTCATGCTTTTAAATATCAACAATTTTATAGCTCTCAGAAAATTCAACGGTCCATACAGCAAGGAAACAGAAAAAAAAATCAAGATTGAAAGAGAAAATGCAGTGGGTGGACGTAATTATGTGAAACTGCTCCTTTAAGCACAACGCAATTGGAGGGAAATGAGATTTCAGCCGGATTATATTTTTTAAAGCACTATGCCTTCATGAAGCACTTCCTTCGGCTTGCCTTGCACTGTCTAGTAGTCAAACAGATTTTATCAAGATGATAAACATTCCATCCCTTGCAGTGTTGTGGACACTGCAGGCATCCAACACCATCAACACACGTACATAGTACAAATTACCAATCCAAACACCCAATATGCGTGTTTGCCGCTGTGGAGAACTGCTATTATCTTTATCCTGCCTGCGGGCTCTGACATTTAATATCCTGTATGACTTATCATTTTTTGGCCCAAGAGATTTTGCCAAGGCTAATTCCAAGACAGTGCTCCACTCTATGAATTTTAGAGTCGCTTTATTTTTTGATGTTATTTTTCTTGCATTTAATATTTATGGCAAATTATGCCCCATTCTTTCGGGTCCCGTTGGTTGTGGATTTTCCAGCTAGTTTGATATAAGCCACGTTGAAAAAAGAAATTTGATGAGCCTAAACATTTTATAATACCAACGTCCAATATTCTAGATTGTGATTGTCAACACGTTTTCATAGATGTATTGCAAAGCGAGTATATGACCAAATAGCCGGAAATGTGCTCACTTGTCATATCTCAGAGGCCAAGCAAAAGTGTGCCTGTAAAGGTTGCGGCACTACAGGCACAATCCGTAGTTGTACTACACTCTTATGCTACCAATGTATATGCTCCCTTCCTTGACCAACCCGTACTGACCAACCGAGTGAAGTATGGCCAAGCAGCATGCCGTGGGCCCTTATACAGCAGTAGATTGACGTGAGGGCTGCATATGTACTGTCTACTGACATATATTGTAAACCAAAAGTGTCTGGACAACAATTATTCAGGAACAGGATTATGTCAAATGCATTGCATTAATTTGTTTTCGTGGTTCTTTCGGTAAAGTCACGTAGAAGGGAAATAATAAAAGAAAAAAAATTATTGTTATTTAATAATAAAAGAAAAAATATTATTATTTTATTATTTCCCTTCTACGTGACTTTACCAAAAGAACCAAGAATATGAATCCCTGCAGTCACGAAAGCTTTAAATCGAAAATTAAATCGTTTGTCATACTTGCATTGCAAGCATTATAATTCACTCATACACTTAATACCTGCATCAATTAAAACTGTACATATTATTTGCACAATTACTCGTGCCTCATTATGAATTATGATCACATGCAGAGTGTTGAGGCAGGTAAATTAATAAAAACAAGGTCACGCTGAATGTGCACATAAGCAGTGTAAATAACAACAGATGTTGATTTCTCATTATTGCCGAGTACTGGCAAAATTCCCCATACACGAGCTTCTCCAGAACGACGGGGGTAAGGTGAAAATTAAAAGTCCAACCTCACAAAGGGGTTTTTATTTTACCCCGTTTCCATGGATATCTATCTAGAGCCGATCAATGGAGCCCTTGAGTTGGCCTGAACTCGACTTGAGGGACAATTTGAGGTGGGTAAAAATTCGAGATGTTTAAAAAGTGACACGTCCATGATATCCTGAGTTACTCCCGAGTTACTCGAGCTATGAAGATCACTTATGTGGTGTTTTCATAAGGCCAAAATCACCTGGCCACAACAAGCTACTGGGACCCAGTTTAATTGTAGCATTGCCAAAGGCAGATGAGGACCTCGATTGTGGCATTGGCACTCACAGTATTTATGGCATCGCCTAAAGCAAATGAACCTTTTTAGCTAGGCCAAAGGCACCCACAGTAGGATAACTGCACCTTGAGTGATCGTAGCATCGCTAAAGGCAGATGAGTCTTCAGTGTTGACAAAGACATCTCAGACAATCTTAATTTTGGAGCTTTCGTGACTGCAGGAATTATTCTTTGGTTCTTTCGGTTAAGTCACGTCTAAAGATAAAATAATAAATTAACTAATAGCATATTACGACGTTTCGATTGCAACACAAGCAATCATCATCAGGCATAAAAGAAATAGCAACAAAAATCTAACTATAGACAGACATACAAGCAGACAGACATCACAAGGACACACAGAGAGAGGACACATATCGGCACAAAGAGAGAGGTCGTTTCTGTGACGGTCCCTTAAATATAGAGAGGGGGGCGGGGGCGGAGAGAGGGAGGGGACAGAGAACAAATTAGCTTGTGTTGCAATTGAAACGTCGTAATATGCTATTATTTAATTTATTATTTTATCTTTAGACGTGACTTAACCGAAAGAACCAAAGAACATCACAGACAGTGAGGGAGGAGTGGCTCCACCAGCCACCATATTATGGGTTCCGATAAACCATTACATGGCAGCTCAGACGTCACTCGTATCAGCGAACATTGTCAATATTTCTCTTCTCCACCAACATAGGTGAATGCCAAAATTGTTCAACTTTAACAATGTTCAAAACCTAGGCAGGTGACGTTTAAATTTGGAGGACTGTAATGATACTGAATCCAAACGTGACATCAGATAATTAATTCCAAATTCAGAGCTTAGATTTTTGGGGGAGATATCTAACCTTCATCAGCGAAATGTCTCTCATATGTGAAATTTAAATGTACCATAATTGATGCCTCACTAACTCATGTCGACTACTGTAGCGTTCTTTTCTGGCAATCCTTTAAATCTCCTTCCAGAAGATCCAGAATTCTGCACACCAGACTCCTAAATCACAACCACAAGCAAAACCACTTCGCACTGCTCTGAATATGACCCAAAATAAGACATCACTGTTTTGTAATATAATACATTGCCTTTCTCGGGCCTTGCTCTCTTCTGTTATCTCAGTCTATTCCCCTGTGTGTAGATTTTAAGCAAAGATCCTAGGTAGAGGTTGCCACCTGTCCGGGTTTCAAACCAGATAGTCTGGGAAATGGTGCCTGTGTGCAGATGGTAGGAATTGATTTGTACCGAGGTTCTGGTTGCATCGCTTCGAACTTTATTACAGTGCGCATACTTTATGATTTTGATAGACCTAGGCTCGCCTGAGAAATATGTCTGGGTTTGGTCTATGAAAAAGGAGGCAATTCTCAGCCTAGGCGTTTTGGTGAAGTCTACAATGGGACTGCACACTCTTGGGAGATCACTGCTTCATCTAGATGTGAAGTTTCACTGCTTCTCCTTAACAGCCCCCACGTCTGGAATTTTCCTCCCGATTGCCCACGCCGCTGATTCCGTTCCCGCCCGCAAGTCCGGACTCCAGTCCTTCATTCTCTTCGCCGACACTTTTTTTTTTAGTCACTTCCCCTGAAAATGCTCTCTAGAAATTTCCCCCATCTCACTGCTGTTCCACCTCTATTCAAATCACCATCTTTACCTCTCACCCCCACACACAAACACACAAACACACACACACCTCCACCGTTGTTTAAAACTGCTGTAGTCATCTTCTTGGTTCTTTCGGTAAAGTCACGTAGAAGGGAAATAATAAAATAATAAAAATAAAACATAATAAAATAATTCTCACGACGTTTCGGCCACAACGCAAGCAGCCGTCCTCAGGTGAAGAACAGGTCTGTTCTTCACCTGAGGACGGGAAACGTCGTGAGAGTTATTTTATTATGTTTTATTTTTATTATTTTATTATTTCCCTTCTACGTGACTTTACCGAAATAACCAAGAAGATGAATCCCTGCAGTCACGAAAGCTTTACATAGAAATTTAACTGCTGTAGTAATACACATTCCAGTACATTGTCACTAGCGTGGCGGTTACAGTGTTTGACGCAGCCTGTGCAGGGCCTGCTGCACCTTTGCTCAACCAACACCACTCGCCTTTCAAATCGTACTGTTTTCACGTTGTAATGTTACTTATTTGTTTCCGCTATTTCTGCTACTATGGTTGTCTTGTACACTGCGCGTGTCTTGATATGCTCTTTCATGAAGATACTGTATACATTAAATATGTTTTAAAGATGTACTATTGTTTATGTCACTGTGTAGATCACAGAGCTGCACTTTGACAAATCAACAATAAAATATGCTCCTGGCTTTATTTCATAAATGTTCCTCTAAAACAAGCTTCTGGCTTACTTTAGAGCAACATTGTAATGGAAGTATGAAGAGAAGAAAACGTTGATGTTCAGATGATAATGCGCCGAGACAGAGCGTGGTAGATGTAGCCAGGGAAAAGGAGATTGTGAAGGGTGGAACACGTGTGCCAGATGGAAGAGGGAAGGATGGTTACAAAGACAGACATTGGAGTGGCACCCAGAGGTTGGCAATTAAGGGAACGACCTAAAGTCAAATTCATATTCTTAGGTTTTTTTCGGTAAAGTCACGTAGGTAAAAAATTAAAATTAATAAAAGTAAAATAAAATAAAAATAAAAATCACGACGTTTCGATTGCAACACAAGCAATCATCATCAGGTATTTCATTTATACTTTTATTAATTTAAATTTTTTACCTACGTGACTTTACCGAAAAAACCTAAGAATATGAATCCTTGCAGTCACGAAAGTTTCAAATCTAGAATTAAAGTTAGATTGTTCAATGCTGCAAGAATAGACCTTGAAGCATGGTGTAGTCTTCATAACAACTATATAATCTCGCAGAATAAAGTGATGGTAAGGCGACAAAGTGATAACATCAACATAATTTGGTATGATGACATTTTAACCCCTGACTTTGTGTCGTCATAACAAGCCATGTGATCAATCCACACTACTCACAGGCCTATTCTGCCACACCCTATATAATTGCCTATCGCCTTCCCGCCCCCTCCGCACATACTTCTACTTTGTCCCCCAATCCACTCCTAACGCAATGCAACTAAGTGGTAGCTTTTTTTTCTAAATGGACCGCATTGAAGCGCACTTCCTGACGCTGCTGGCGACATTACACATGGCAGAAACTCAGTCCATCATGACTGGAGACTCACCCATTCCACCGCACAAAACACTCATCTTTCCAAAATCATGTTTGCAGAAAATGTGAAACCATAAAAAAAACCCAGCACATTGAATCCTCGTCTATTTGAACGTGCAAAAAAAACCACACAAATATGAAACTGCAGTGTAGTTATCAATATGCACATTTGTAAACAAATCTGATATGCGGCTATAAGTTAACAATCATTGAGCACGTGCTCAAGTTTTGTGGCTCTAAAATGGACATCTGAATCTGCAAATAAGACCAACAATGCACGGTGCAGATGAACAACTGCACCTGAGTTTGATGCACAGCACCGAAGAGAGGGGGGTAAGACTTGCACTTGATGAAAAACCCTGTACAGAGTGGACAGATATACTGCCTTGTCCATTCAAGCCTGAAACTGGATTCATGTCTCGGGCTGCCCCACTGTAGCCGCACCTTTCCGACTTCAGAGCCGCAACTGGGACTCTTACTTTAGGTTATTACTAAAGCCATCCCCTCCGTTCAATGATTGAATTGCATTCGTGTCATTCCCTGATTGAGGTCAGCTATGAGTGTGAGGCCACCTGACCCTGTAACAGTCTTACGATTCCTCCCAGAACCAGCCATCGCTGCGGCTTTTTTGTCCCCAAGTCTACTTTTCTTGTGTCACATCGGAGAGAGCCATTGTGATGGAAGGGGTTTTCAATTGAAATGAGATGAATGCATTAAAATGAAATTGCATTGCCGAGGGAAGTCGAAATATATACGTCAGCAACACCAACAGCGTTATTATAGCACTCCGATAATAACGACACTGTAATAACAATGACGACGACAATTCACAAGCCGTTGTTCACAATCCACTGCTGGGTGAAGCTCTTGGCTACACCCTGGCAGTCATGGAGGCTGTTTGACCATACAACACCATGCTGGTCCAGTGTGGGGTGGTGAAGGCGGTTGGGAGGCAGGACCTGTTATCACTCACCAATGATGTTAAAACTTAGCCAGGAGTCTAACTCAGGTCGGCGGGTCCGTGGCCTAGCACACCAACAACTCCTCTTCCGCTCCAGCCAGTGACAATACTAACAAATGTAATCATAACAATAGCTCAGAGTGTCCATACCTATTTTTTATATATATAAAGTCCATTATATCTGTCCTTTATCTTGTTTATATTTTTCAAGGATTAACTTTCACTCACCCACCGCTGTGGCCAGTATCAGGGTCTCTTCATCGCTCAAGAAAAGTAGCATGAGTGATGACAACTCAGAACACCGGCTCAGCATCGCAACCCTGGGAGTGGGGAGAAAGTTTGACAAATTCAACTTTTATTCTGCTAACGATAGTTTCGTGCGTGCGCGTATTGGGATATCTGTGAATATTTAATATTTGTGGTGGGAAGGCGGTCGAAATTCAATGATGAGGAATTAAACATCGAGCGTATTTTCCACAATGTAAACGAAGACCAAAAACTCGACTTTACGAGGATCCACATGCTACCTTTGGAACGAAAAATAAATATAAACATCTGCGTGCCAGGACTTTAGGAGAATGGTAGCGCCATACCTAGCACGCAATCCTTCCCAATGTATGATTGGGAATAAAATGTATGACTTGAAAAAGCAGAAATTGCCATATTAACATGTCAAACATAGATGTAAAATATTCGTTCAATCTATTTTGCATTAAATACATAAACGTTTTCAAATGATACTTTTTTTATTGAAAATGGTGGAGTGGTCGAAGGGGGTTTCTTGACAAAGGTCCCCCGTATAGCCTTCACATACTGATGGGACAAGTGCTGTTAGCGAGCACCTATGAAGGACAATACATTTTATATATACACACACGCACAGATTAGCTGCTTATCATGTGCTAAGTTGGTCATGAGTAAGGAAGTGAGTGACTCGTGACCAATTGAAATTCTAATCGTGCTACAGATGCGGTAGAAAGGTGCAACTTTGCTAAGATACACAATGTTTATGACTGGAAATCAGAGGTGTGGACTCGAGTCATGTGACTTGGACTCGAGTCAGACTCGAGTCATGAATTTGATGACTTCAGACTCGACTTGGACTTGCATAACAATGATTTTGTCCCACCTCTGAGGTGTGGACTCGAGTCATGTGACTTGGACTCGAGTCAGACTCGAGTCATGAATTTGATGACTTCAGACTCGACTTGGACTTGCATAACAATGACTTTGTCCCACCTCTGAGATGTGGACTCGAGTCATGTGACTTGGACTCGAGTCAGACTCGAGTCATGAATTTGATGACTTCAGACTCGACTTGGACTTGCATAACAATGACTTTGTCCCACCTCTGAGGTGTGGACTCGAGTCATGTGACTTGGACTCGAGTCAGACTCGAGTCATGAATTTGATGACTTCAGACTCGACTTGGACTTGCATAACAATGACTTTGTCCCACCTCTGAGGTGTGGACTCGAGTCATGTGACTTGGACTCGAGTCAGACTCGAGTCATGAATTTGATGACTTCAGACTCGACTTGGACTTGCATAACAATGACTTTGTCCCACCTCTGAGGTGTGGACTCGAGTCATGTGACTTGGACTCGAGTCAGACTCGAGTCATGAATTTGATGACTTCAGACTCGACTTGGACTTGCATAACAATGACTTTGTCCCACCTCTGAGGTGTGGACTCGAGTCATGTGACTTGGACTCGAGTCAGACTCGAGTCATGAATTTGATGACTTCAGACTCGACTTGGACTTGCATAACAATGACTTTGTCCCACCTCTGAGGTGTGGACTCGAGTCATGTGACTTGGACTCGAGTCAGACTCGAGTCATGAATTTGATGACTTCAGACTCGACTTGGACTTGCATAACAATGACTTTGTCCCACCTCTGCTGGAAATATACAAACATTAGGCAGGCAGTGGCGGCACACACCTGCGATCCAGCACCGTGGAGGCAAGCAAGCGGTTGGTGGGTCACACACAGATGTTGTGAAACTCCCATCCCGTGGGCGTCATGGAGGTGTAATGTGAGGATATATCCGGCTCACTGACGTATCACAACTCGTCATGATGATTGGCTCTGCCGGTCCTGGTCTATAGCCAATGGGGGGAAGCCTAGGGGCGTGAACCTGACGTAATAGAAAGGTGACAGCTGTAAGGATTGGTTCTGCTGGCTTTGGCCACAGCCAATGGGGAGATGAGTCAGGGGCGTGGTCCCGGGAGCCTACGAGGGAGCCTGGAATATTCCATGGAGGCTAACCAGGATTGGTGGAAATGTACCACGTGACCCGGGTATTAAATAGGGGTGGAGACGAACGACACGTGGTCAGAACGGGAACGAACGGAGGAAGGGGGCCACGTGTGAGCGGGGCTCCGGGTTGCCACATGGCAGTGCGTCTCTATCTATCCCTGCCTGTCAGCAGCGTGAAGGAAAGCTGTAATATAAGTTGAATAAAAGACCGGATTCCAGAAGTCGCCTCAACGACCTTTATTACAGAAGTACCGTACCCTGGCCCGCCAGGAGAATACGGCCCAGAAAAAAAGTGTGCGGACTCCACCTGTTCCATCTGTCTTGGAAAAAGGTGTTGTATCCTCACATGCGTGGCTTTTCTCCAAGTATTCCCAGCCTCATAGCACCTTCACATATTGAGGATCGCAGAGCTTGGGCAATGGTTGGTGCCAGCTCATTGCCTGGCGGCCATTCCCGCGAGTCTGTAGTTTGCTCTCGCCTCCGATGCATTCCCTGTCTTCGAGAGAGTCTTCGAGAGAGAACGAATTACAAGTTGACATTACGCTTCACAAACAGAACTGTTTGAATTGGGGCCCACAAATACCGCGGTGAGGGAATTATTTTCCTTACAGCTACCCAAAGCTTACATGTGAGGGTTTTAAAGGGTGCTGAAGCGAAATATGATATCAGTTGTTTTAACATCAGATGCCAAACATTGTCCATATCCCCCCCCCCGCACACCCAAACGCCACCCATCCAAAAACAAAAAACATGGTCGAGAATAATCGTCTCTTTCAACGTAGGCCTGTAAAAAATGCACACTTGGAGCTGTTTTAAAGGATGCTGAATTGTCAGTATGATGTCAGGTATTAAAATCCATGGTTAGCCAAGGGGATAGTTAGACCATAACTTCATTTTGCTGGTCAGTGCGGGACGGTGAAGGGGAGCGGTGGGGTGGCTCAGGAACGGTTCATGAGTATTGCTCGCCGTCGATGTTAACTGTGGTCAGGAAGCAAACTCAGATCGCCGGGTTCATCGCAACAGTCTGCTGACCACTGCGCCAATGGCTCGCCTGCCCCAACTTAAAACACGTAATAATTCCATTGGAAAAAAATATATATATATAAAGAGAATGCAGCTGCATAAGTTTTCCTGTGGAAAGTGTACACCCCCAAAATGCTCTGAAAATCATTATTGCATATGAAGTGAAATGTCAAAACTTGTGCGAAGCTGAAATATGACGCAGCTGGGTTTTGCCGGTCAAAGGGATAAACCGCAGTTGCAGCTCATTGATTTTTGAAATACATTTAGGACACTGAAAAACGTGAACATTCAGAACTCACATAAACCACACTGCTTGAAAACGAACTCATTGCACCTGCAAGTTTGAAAATGTTAAAAAAAGCAGTACTGTATATGCTTAAAGCATCTGTGATTCAAATGGTGCGTGCGTGCGTGCCACTATTCCATGAATGATCACATTAAACAAACATAACGCGCACATCGGGAAGAACCACCGAATTGTATTTTACGACAGCTTTGCATAGTCATGGATGTAAAACTAGAATTACATTGAATGCAATGCATTCGTTAAGCGGAGGTATGATGCGGTGTTTTTTATAGGTTTGCTTTTATCACAACATCCGTCCCATTTCCAACAAAAATCAGAAAGAGAAATTACCTCCCCTAACGTAATATTTCAATAGCTAATTTCTAAGCAATTACAACATCCGATTCTCTAGTCCACTGCGCGTCACCCCAGTAACGTATACAATTAATGTCTGGATTTGATTTTAATAGCGTGTTCCCCACATTCAATTTGGCAATTGTATAAACTCGATTACTGAGCACATTATTCAAGCGTGTTGGTATGACATTATATAAAGAGGCCTCCTCGTGTTGTTGTTTTCAAAATGACACTACTGATGGAATAATGTTTTTATTTTCCTAAAATAAAAAAACCCATTAAAGTTGTTATTTAACCACACATGACATTTGCAATGTTGCACCCTATCGAGCCCATTTTTTTTTATATACACCAATAAATAGAAAATGTCATATAAAAGCATGCAAACCTTTAAAATAATTACAATGTATTTATCAAAACAAAATATATATTTTTTAAACCAGGTCGCAGTGTTTTGCCCTAAACGCAATCAGCTGTGCTGGGGCGGTTAGGGGGTTATTTATTTATTTACACGTCTAATGAATTAAATGAGAAGGCTTTTGGCCAGACAGATGAAGACATCTGGTAAGAGGAGGATGGGATTTTTGTGTTTGGGGGGGGGGGGGGAGCGCGGATTGCGTTACGGCTCTGGACCTGGCTCCCGCCCTTGACAACGAAGCTTCGTCATATGGCTAGCAATCAATAGCAGGAAATTGAGGCCTGTAACCCTGAGAAAATCCCAACACACATTTATCACTTTCTTAAATTAAACCACCAAGCCCAGCGTTATACAGTGCAGCCGGCGGTATTTATACCGAAACAGGAGATTCTAAGAAAATCCCCGTCGACCTTTCTATTAAATGCATCGGCAACGGGCTTTATCTCGACAGAAACTTTATAAACTCTGCTCCAATGAAATTAGTGGGTCAGATCAATCTCCCTGAAGCAATAACTTTACTGTTTACTTACTGGGAAACTCGTTTCTCTCTCATCAAATCGCAGGCCAGGATTATACGGCGGTCAGTGGAAATGAGTTTTTTCATGGAAATGGTTTTTCTGTCAGCAGCGATCAATATAGCCTGTGACTGGCAGCCGCAATAACACCCAGTGAGTGAGAGATCAGCATAGAGACCCGCAGAAGGGGGTATGGAGGCAAAGGGAAAGGCTTGGTTGCTGTGTGTTCAGTATAAAGGAAAGAAATGAAAATATTGCAAAGAGTTACACATTGCACGCAGCAATGTACTGCAGGTGTCCAAAGACAGGCAAGCACGGATACACATTACTTTAATAATAAGAAAGTTCAGCAGACCTGTAAGACAGCAGAAAGCATTTTGGAAGAGCTCTCCAAAAATGAAAGTCAGCGAGATGGAAACTGAAGATGAAAGAGGCAATAATGTTTGCTTGCACAGTTGTACATTCAATCACGGAGCTTCCAAAATGTTATTATTTCTTGCCGAAATAGCAGTTTTCATTTTGATTTTTCTAAAGATAACCGAAGTTAATATTGCTAGGAAAATTCATTTTAAAATTGGGGGAAAGGGCGTCATTCTTTTGAAGACGTAAAAAAAAACGGGCTCATACACAAAAATACTTTTTAGCGAAATTAACAAAAGAACTGTTAAAAGTACAAGCCTTGCCTATAACACCATCCAGCAGTTCCTCCAGAGGGCTTTCTCTCCACGTGGGCCCAAAAGTATTTCAAAAAGGTGTTTATTGTAAATTACAGTTTGCAGTGGGGGGGGGGGGGGGGGCAGAGGAAAGAGGCAAAAAAACCGACGATTCTGTTCCCGGAGTAACAACCTCCAGCCCCACTCGAGGGACCCCTGTCAACGCAGCAATTTTCTCGCTCCCGCTTCCAGGCACCGAGGGACGGCAGCCATGTGGACCGTAAATCTCGCTTTAGCACCCCTCTCCATTACGGCCGGCAGGAGGCCGCCCGACAGAAAATAGAGTCCAAACTCTGCTCATTCGCACTCGCTCACGCACGCACGCACGCGTAGAGCGCAGCCAGACCGCACACCACACTGCCATCGTCGGAAACAACGCCGTGCAAAGCCTCTCTCAGCTGCTGCTGCTGCTGCACCGATACCAGCAGCTCTACCACCACCACCACGAACACAACCATCATCAGCGTCACCAGCAGCAGCAATACCACCAGTTCTACATTCCCACCACAAACACACCAGCAGCAGCAGCACCACCAGTGCCGCTACCACCACGATCATCACCGCAACCACCACGATCATCACCGCAATCATCTCCACTATCGCGGCTGCCAACACCGCCACCGCCACCACCCCTGCATTGCTCGCAACCACCGACGCTGTTGCAGCCGTCACCACCAGCACCAAAGCCACCACCAGCACCACCGCCACTACCAGCTCTACCTTCGACCGCCTTTGACCTTGCTACGACCACCGATGTGGCTGAAGCTCCCGTTGTTCCGAGTGTGGCGCGTATTGGGGTGGTCGGGCGGACAAATGTAATTTCATTGAAATTAAACATTCTTATTCTTGGGTTTGTGCATTTATTAGTATAACGTTTCAGAACTATAATATCACGCAATTGTTTTCATTAGTATGTTAACTCTGTAATTGTATGCATTGTTTTGCGACTATTATTTTCTGTTCATTTTCAGTTTCTGTGGATTACGTATATATATATCCGTACCTGTCCTCATAAACCAGAGATCACTTTATCTAAATATGCATTTGTGATTTTTTTTAAAATAACTACATTATTATAATTACCAAGAAAATCCTTAATAGGTTGGGAATTCGGAGAGAGATTATAAATAAAATAATGTGTGGCTCTGTAAACATGCAGTGTGTAAAAATAGCTTTGCTCATTGCCAAATGTTAGAATACAAACACTTTAAAACAAGTCTGCATTTGCTTGACTTATTGGAATGACCTTTATATTTTAAAAAAATATATATTGCTTTATAGTGCATATTATTAAATACCATGAACATAGGTAAAAATATTGTTTTAATGTGTAAATCAATATTCTCCCCGTACGAATTTACATTGTAGTAGTCAGTGGATTTTTTTTTTAGTTTTTCAATTTAAAATCCTGTGATAAATAACCTACTCTGGGAACTACAAACATTACAATTTTTTTCAATTAAATACAGAAAGGTTCGTAAATTTTTAAAGTATTTTTCCCATTTTGTTTTTATATTTAAATTATTTTAATTGATTTACCAAAAAACACTGCTATGTCATTGGTCTCACATACCTCCTAGGAACTTTAAGATTAAAAGGTTATTACAGGAAATCCAATTTCACCAAGCAGCTGTCAAACCCGGAGACTTCAAATGCTATAGTAATATTCTAAGACCTCATACTTTAATATCCATAATCTGCCTAGCCAGACTAACTTCATTTCCAGTCGCTTTTATCACTCATGTAATATCTTTCTCTGTAGAAACACACAAATATAAATTTTAAATCACAACCCTGGCATGACGCATATGTGATTAGTGTGGAAAATGCTGCCTTCATCTGGATACTGATTTATTAAGCAAAGATTTCCTTCGAATTATTTATAACTGCCTTTGATCATCATTGACCATAACACATTTTACGCTACGTAGAATTGTAAATTTAAAAGAGGGGGGGAAACTCCATTGCTTATACCTCATTCAAGGCACAGTTTTGTGTACCCATAAAGCAAACCCAAGTGGTGTTAACACCTTTATTGTATCATTGCAAAAAAAAAGCTGTAAGTGGGAAAGATTTAGCTGAGCTGCATATGTAATACGGTGGGGTGGTTTTTTTTCCTTTCTTTTTCGCAAATCCAACGTGAAGCCACCCGTTTGTCACAACCGAGAAGGTTTGTATTTATTTGCAGCCGTCCATAACGGCGTGGCTTGAAAGGAAATACGCCAAAAGAGCTGTACGATCCCCCTGTACGTGCGTGGTGGGGACAGAGAGACGGGTGGATGAGGTGGTGGGGGGGGGGGAGAGAGAAACTAGCCGGTGGGCTGCCTCACGCTGAGAGTAATATTACAAGTGTAAGTAGAACCTGCAAGGGCCCCCCTCCTGCTTTATTACAGCGAGCTCCCTTGAAAGTAGTTTATGATTGGAACAAACAGCCGCCTCTCCGGCCTTGTATCTGTGTAATCGACACAGGTAATATTGCCGCCTCGGGCTTGGACTCCGAATGTAATTTTCCCCGTGCCGGAGAGCTGCAGAGCGATGGCCGGTAATACAGAGTGGGAATATTAAAAATTAATCTCACTCTATTACGGAGCCTCGCCGGCTCTCCTGACAAGCTAATAACTTGCCCCTGCCTGCTGTATTACCGCCGCGCCGAGAACGCTTGTCTCTACGCAATAGAGCTCAGGGGTAAACAGCGTGGGTAAATCCAAAACAAATGCAAAGCAAATGCGAGGCAAATACGGGGCGGTGTTTACTGAGTTTAAATTCAGAGTTTAAGCACACAGTTATCATGCAGCAATCACTGGGATATTAGCTAAGTAAACGAAAGAGGGGTACAAAAAAAAAACCCGAAGAACAGATAAGTGCCGAACACAGAAAGATAAATAATATTGAGCCAGACTGAATAAATACACAGAGACGTTTCTTATACACCGTGTGTGTGATGCTTCAGGTGTGGGACGAGGTAATGTGTTGGTCAGCGCGCTGCGCTATGAACCCGGCCACCCAGCTCGATACCTGCTCACGGGAAGATTTTGCAGTTTTTTTCCTGAATTTTTCTGTTTGCACTTTAAGATGTTTTTTTGTTCATGTTTTTTGTTTGTTGCGGTTGCACCCGATTCAAGAGCCGAATGGTTCACAGGGCTATACCAAATCAATGAAACTGAAACTGGCAACACCAGTGACGATTATTTCAACCGATCCTGGGCCGCCCCTAGGTCCACTCAGCCTCAAATGAGTACCTGGTGCGGTGTGTAGTTAACATTGCAACTGGGAAAACAAAGGCTGGTCACCCACCCCCTCGTGTACCGTGCCGGCCTTCATAGGTGCTCGCTTACAGCACTTGCCCCAACAGTCTGTTAAGGCTACACAGGGGATCTTTGTCTTTGATGTTTCAGGTGGGTGAGTTTTGTTGCAGATGTGCCGGTGTGAATGTGTTGTTGTTGCACACGATTTTTTTAATGTGACAAAATTCAAAATACCTACATCTTTTGATTACTCATTTGGAAATACGTTACAAAGGTTTGTTTGTTAATTATTTGCTTAAAAAGGACAATTTCAAACTAACATAGGACATCATCAGAACTTGTTTATCAGGGTAAATATAAACTCTATTGGCACAACCAAATTGCCAATATGATTGCACAATTTTATTGCAAAAAAACAATCACCATTTTATGGAGTAATAACAATATTCTCTACGGCTACTCGCCTAAAGGATTACGTGATTTGATTTAATGTATGCGGATTAAGGTGGATTGGCGACATGAATCAGCATGTACAATAACACAATTGTACATTGAGCATACAGACAAAACATTCTTAGAAAGGCATTAATGATTGCAGTGATGAATTATTATTATATATAAAAAATATTTTTAATTACTACCAATATTCAGATAGTCTATTAAAAACATATGTCATGCAACACGTAGCCAGTCATTTTAAACACATTAGAATACTGTACGTGTACAATTTGCCGCATAAAAACAATGACTGCAAGCGATGCAATTAAAGTGACTGCCTCGCCATTAATCACGGAGCTGAATGTCAGCACAGGACGCTTTAAATTCATAGAGACGTGCAAGTCAAACATTGCATGCCATCACCAAACATGCATATGCACGTTAGGCGATCCATTGGTAACAAACGAAACTGTTCACGGTAGTTATGTAACAGCCGTACGCAAACATGATGAGTTTAATTTTCATCCTTTTGCCAATCCACTGCCAGATGAAGGCCTCCCTATGCCTTTGGGTCGGACAGGTAACTTCAGCTTGAAGTTAGTTATCCACACACTGCAGGTAGGTAACTACAGCTTGAAGTTGGTTATCCTCACACTACAGGGAGGTAACTACAGCTTGAAGTTAGTTATCCTCACACTACAGGTAGGTAACTACAGCTTGACGTTGGTTATCCTCACACCGCAGGGAGGTAACTTCAGCTTGAAGTTAGTTATCTTCACACTACAGGTAGGTAACTACATCTTGAAGTTGGTTATCCAAACACCACAGGAAGGTAACTACAGCTTGAAGTTGGTTATCCACACACTACAGGAAGGTAACTACAGCTTGAAGTTAGTTACCCTCACACTACAGGTAGGTAACTACAGCTTGAAGTTGGTTATCCTCACACTACAGGTAGGTAACTACAGCTTGAAGTTAGTTATCCTACCACTACAGGAAGGTAACTACAGCTTGAAGTTAGTTATCCACACACTACAGGTAGGTAACTACAGCTTGAAGTTAGTTATCCACACACTACAGGAAGGTAACTACAGCTTGAAGTTAGTTATCCTCACACTACAGGAAGGTAACTACAGCTTGAAGTTGGTTATCCTCACACTGCAGGAAGGTAACTACAGCTTGAAGTTGGTTATCCACACACTACAGGAAGGTAACTACAGCTTGAAGTTGGTTATCCTCACACTGCAGGATGGTAACTACAGCTTGAAGTTGGTTATCCACACACTACAGGTAGGTAACTACAGCTTGAAGTTGGTTATCCACACACTGCAGGTAGGTAACTACAGCTTGAAGTTGGTTATCCTCACACTGCAGGAAGGTAACTACAGCTTGAAGTTGGTTATCCACACACCACAGGTAGGTAACTACAGCTTGAAGTTGGTTATCCACACACTACAGGAAGGTAACTACAGCTTGAAGTTGGTTATCCTCACACTACAGGTAGGTAACTACAGCTTGAAGTTGGTTATCCACACACTACAGGTAGGTAACTACAGCTTGAAGTTGGTTATCCACACACTACAGGAAGGTAACTACAGTTTGAAGTTGGTTATCCACACACTGCAGGTAGCTAACTACAGCTTGAAGTTAGTTATCCTCACACTACAGGAAGGTAACTACAGCTTGAAGTTGGTTATCCACACACTACAGGTAGGTAACTACAGCTTGAAGTTGGTTATCCACACACTACAGGAAGGTAACTACAACTTGAAGTTAGTTATCCTCACACTACAGGAAGGTAACTACAGCTTGAAGTTGGTTATCCACACACTACAGGTAGGTAACTACAGCTTGAAATTAGTTATCCTCACACTACAGGAAGGTAACTACAGCTTGAAGTTGGTTATCCACACACTACAGGTAGGTAACTACAGCTTGAAGTTGGTTATCCACACACTACAGGTAGGTAACTACAGCTTGAAGTTGGTTATCCACACACTACAGGAAGGTAACTACAGCTTGAAGTTGGTTATCCACACACTACAGGAAGGTAACTACAGCTTGAAGTTGGTTATCCACACACTACAGGTAGGTAACTACAGCTTGAAGTTGGTTATCCTCACACTACAGGTAGGTAACTACAGCTTGAAGTTGGTTATCCACACACTGCAGGAAGGTAACTATAGCTTGAAGTTGGTTATCCACACACTGCAGGAAGGTAACTACAGCTTGAAGTTAGTTATCCACACACTACAGGAAGGTAACTACAGCTTGAAGTTGGTTATCCACACACTACAGGAAGGTAACTACAGCTTGAAGTTGGTTATCCACACACTACAGGAAGGTAACTACAGCTTGAAGTTGGTTATCCACACACTACAGGAAGGTAACTACAGCTTGAAGTTGGTTATCCACACACTGCAGGAAGGTAACTACAGCTTGAAGTTGGTTATCCACACACTGCAGGAAGGTAACTACAGCTTGAAGTTAGTTATCCACACACTACAGGAAGGTAACTACAGCTTGAAGTTGGTTATCCACACACTACAGGTAGGTAACTACAGCTTGAAGTTAGTTATCCACACACTACAGGAAGGTAACTACAGCTTGAAGTTGGTTATCCACACACTACAGGAAGGTAACTACAGCTTGAAGTTGGTTATCCACACACTGCAGGAAGGTAACTACAGCTTGAAGTTGGTTATCCACACACTGCAGGAAGGTAACTACAGCTTGAAGTTAGTTATCCACACACTACAGGAAGGTAACTACAGCTTGAAGTTGGTTATCCACACACTACAGGTAGGTAACTACAGCTTGAAGTTGGTTATCCACACACTACAGGAAGGTAACTACAGCTTGAAGTTGGTTATCCACACACTACAGGTAGGTAACTACAGCTTGAAGTTGGTTATCCACACACTGCAGGAAGGTAACTACAGCTTGAAGTTGGTTATCCACACACTGCAGGAAGGTAACTACAGCTTGAAGTTGGTTATCCACACACTACAGGTAGGTAACTACAGCTTGAAGTTGGTTATCCTCACACTGCAGGAAGGTAACTACAGCTTGAAGTTAGTTATCCACACACTGCAGGAAGGTAACTACAGCTTGAAGTTGGTTATCCACACACTACAGGTAGGTAACTACAGCTTGAAGTTGGTTATCCACACACTGCAGCAAGGTAACTACAGCTTGAAGTTGGTTATCCTCACACTACAGGTAGGTAACTACAGTTTGAAGTTGGTTATCCTCACACTACAGAAAGGTAACTACAGCTTGAAGTTAGTTATCCTCACACTACAGGTAGGTAACTACAGCTTGAAGTTGGTTATCCTCACACTGCAGGAAGGTAACTACAGCTTGAAGTTGGTTATCCACACACTACAGGTAGGTAACTACAGCTTGAAGTTAGTTATCCACACACTACAGGAAGGTAACTACAGTTTGAAGTTGGTTATCCTCACACTGCAGGATGGTAACTACAGCTTGAAGTTGGTTTTCCACACACTGCAGGTAGGTAACTACAGCTTGAAGTTGGTTATCCTCACACTGCATGATGGTAACTACAGCTTGAAGTTGGTTATCCACACACTGCAGGTAGGTAACTACAGCTTGAAGTTAGTTATCCTCACACTACAGGTAGGTAACTACAGCTGGAAATTGGTTATCCACACACTGCAGGTAGGTAACTACAGCTTGAAGTTGGTTATCCTCACACTACAGGTAGGTAACTACAGCTTGAAGTTGGTTATCCACACACTGCAGGTAGGTAACTACAGCTTGAAGTTAGTTATCCTCACACTACAGGTAGGCAACTACAGCTGGAAGTTGGTTATCCACACACTGCAGCAAGGTAACTACAGCTTGAAGTTGGTTATCCTCACACTGCAGAAAGGTAACTACAGCTTGAAGTTGGTTATCCACACACCACAGGAAGGTAACTACAGCTTGAAGTTGGTTATCCTCACACCACAGGAAGGTAACTACAGCTTGAAGTTGGTTATCCACACACCACAGGAAGGTAACTACAGCTTGAAGTTGGTTATCCTCACACCACAGGAAGGTAACTACAGCTTGAAGTTGGTTATCCTCACGCATTTCAAGCACATTTTGTAAAACACGTTAACCTTACAAACTTTTACACGTCAGAACAATCCAGCTGGCATTTAATGTATTGATATATTTGATGTTGCACAAATACCAGTTAATGTATTTTCTTGTCATCAGTCAAAGATTTGTTTTTTTCTCTCCCGTTTACCGGAGCACGGGGAGTAGCAGAAACTAACATTAATTGTAGTGTGAATGTCTCATTAGACAAACGGTGCATTGTGTACATTCGCAAATTGCCATGCACTCACATAGCCACGTGTAATAATACCGAACACCGATTGTATGTCATTTAAGAACCCAAATTAGGGTTGACACATTTCATTTCCTGTTCACTTTTTTCCCCTACGCACGAGGAAATAACTTGAATTGTTAAACATCTGTAAATTTTGGATGTAATGAACCTCTAATGTTACAAGTAAAAAAAAATACCGATTAAAATCGCTGGGATTAAACGGCACGAAATGTGGGTCTTTTCTCAAACGTGTATAATGATTTTTTAAATATAAATTTGAGTCAAGTTGACCGGTGGTTGGACAACACTTTGAAT
This sequence comes from Lethenteron reissneri, assembly GCF_015708825.2. Classification (NCBI taxonomy): domain Eukaryota; kingdom Metazoa; phylum Chordata; class Hyperoartia; order Petromyzontiformes; family Petromyzontidae; genus Lethenteron; species Lethenteron reissneri. Next base: position 6,860,326 of record NC_083790.1, on the reverse strand, counting down.
TTCACTCCGTTGGACATGTTGATACTTGGATCGTAAAAAAAGGGGTTTCTTTCAGATATCTTTCGTCTTCAAATAGTTAATTACATTCCAGTGAAATGGAAGAAACCCCACCTAGACTTTTTTTTAATAGATCTCCTTTTCAAGAATATCACGTTGAAATGTGAACGCAGAAGCACACACACCACACGTACATTGCACACACCTTCAGAGAATGTGAGTTTTATAGATGGAGGCAATTATTATTATTGGCACAGTTGTATAATCCGTGTTTGGAGACGGCAAACTTCACGAGGTACATTATCTAGAATTAATAAGCACCACTTAAAAAATGTTCTGGCTTGCCAAGAAAACACATTTCAAGAAACCGAAACAGACCATGTGTGATTCAATTCAACCAAGCTGAGCTCATTATGTAAAATAAAGTAGGTATCTTGCTAAGTGTAGAAAATAGAATGTTGATTTTTTTTTAAATACAACAAACCCTATATTTCCAGATCTGGACCAGAGTCTGCAATCCCTCGGAAAAAATGGGCTCATCTATCCAAAAGGCTTGAGGGATCTCGCCGTGATTTTACTTCCTATATCTGTGCACTCCTGCCCTCTGCTGACTCTCATGTTTAAGTAAGCTCCCTCCAGTAACTAATGTCAAATGTACACAATTACCAAATAGCCTCGTTACATCATCCTGCGGGGTATAATTCACGTATGGGGGGGGGGGATACAAAGCGATTGGAAACGACAGCGAGTGTATTGGATAAATTGGTGCTCACTAAAAGCAACCAAGCATTTTGTTGCTGCTGCTGTTGCTGCTGTTGCTGCTGTTGTTGTATGACGCGCACCGCCCTCAATCGGCGACTGTCAGGCTCACAGCTTTGCTCATCTCACGGTGAGGACAAATCACACAGTTCTCTCTTGCAAGCAGGCATTTGCCCACACAGACTGACTTACTCATCTTCGCTCCCTGCGGAGTATAAGGCCACAAACAAGCCCACGCCATGCTGAGCAGTCTTTAGCAGCTTGTGCCCACACAGACGCAATAACACAATGACTAGGAGACCCCCCTCTGGCAGCATGGCGAGAAACTGCTTTGGCAAGTGGTGTTGGCAAGCATCAATTCATACCGGTATAGAACTAAACTATACTAAACTGTGTTTTTATTTTACGAGGTAAGGCCCACTGAGCTATATAGTGCTTGACTTCAAGCGTTCGTGACTGCAGGAATACATATTCTATGGATAGATAGAAAAATAATAATAATATCACGACGTTTCGATCGCAACACAAGCAATCGTCTTCAGATGAAAAAAAAAATTTGAACATATATATTTTCACCTGAAAACGATTGGTTGTGTTGCGATCGAAACGTCGTGATATTTTTTATTTTATTTTCAGAAGCGACCTGGCTCTCATAAATGATAGTTCAACGAAGTTGGTCAGTTATAGCAGTGTGACTCATGCTGCCAGCTATGGCTGCAAAGTTTGGTCGTACATGTTATGTATATCGTTTATTGCTAGATTTGAATCACAGTTCCTATGATCAGTGTTACATTGTTTTTATAGCTTTATTTTGGTGATTTTGAAAACGTTTTGGTTTAGCCATATTTGTTTGTTGTAGTACTACAGAGTTAGACTGATAACTTTAATCTAAGTTGTCTTATGGTTGTTATTGTTTGACTTGCATCCCACTGGGATTTTTGCACACAGCATTGATATTCGGTGCTTTTTTTGGAAGACTTTTTCTGTTTTTTCCTGAATTTTTCTGTTGCGCGTAGTCACTTTAAGATGTTCCCTGTTCATGTTTTTGTTTGTTGCGGTTGCACCCGAGTCAAGAGCCGCATGGCTCACAGGGCTATACCTAATAAATGAAATGAAACTTTAAAAAACAACTCTAAACGCACGTTTATGAATGTGGAGGGGAACACCGGAGAACCCGGATAAAAATCCACATAACCGCAGGGAGAGCCAGCAAACTCCAAATATACCGGCTCGAACCGACGACCTCCTGTATACCAGGCGAGGTAGTTAATATCTCTTCCCAGGGCTGGCGTTGATGCCCAATTCCAGGTGCTCATTTTACTCTGAGTAGACCGAAACGTGTTGTAGGAGACAAACTCCCAGCACAGATACCAATGTCCTTCGCAGTCGATGACTGGGAATAGAAACCAGAACACTGGAGCGGCCACTCTCCAGGCGACGCTTCGCACGTACCGCAACACATCGCTTGTGCCAGGCTAGGTGCACCTTGAGGCCACGTAAAGTGTCGAGGCTCGGCGGCAGGAGGTCACGGTGCAGACCCTGGTGTTATGGGTTTACTGACTGAGATGACTGGCATCATGTCCGCACCACTCCGTATAGCCTTAACAGACTGTAGGGGCAAGTGCTGTTAGCAAACACATATCAAGGCCGGCACGGCTAACGAGGGGGTGGGTGGCTAGCACCACGCCCAGCCGCCTTTGTCTCCCCAGTGGCGATGTTTACATACCACACCAGGTACTCATTTGAGGCTGAGCCGATCTAGCAGAGGCCCAGGACCGGTTCAGATAACCGTCACCGGTGTTGGCCGTGAGCGGGAATCGAACTCGGGGTCGCCGGGTTCGTAGCGCAGCGCGCTAACTGCTACACCACCGCTCCCTACACACACACACATGCATGTAATCCTAGTATCGGCACTGCAAAAAAACAAATCTTGAGTAATTACTTTCTTTAAAACATCCTGAGCAACAAGACAACGAGAGTGATATGACAGACAATCTGGTGTGTGTGAGGGCTTACCCCCTCGAGATGTGACCGTGTGGAACCCCCAAGCAATACTGATATAAATGCATTAGCTCTGATAAAAATGTAATTCATTTCATTCCCCCCCCCCCCCCCATAACTTTCCACTCTCCTTTGAGGTCTTTTGTTTACTGGGTGGCTACCACTTGTCCAGAGGAAACAATTATTTTAGCTTGAGATGTCTCTCGTTATGTTAACGGTTATTCCAATCTTGGAATGTTTAAAAATAAACACGAGGGAAACTTAATTTGAGGTTCTTTTTACTGCATAATTAGTCGTTAAATAATTGTATTACTTTAGAGCAGTTTACTAGACATGCCCCCCCCCCCCTCCCACTTTAAACCCTATTAGTTTAGTAGATATGACGTTTATATTGTTCCTAATGCAGGTGTTTTGTTGCCCTGAAATTCGTGTTAAACGAATGTACATTGCTGCAGCAGTTCAGTATATTACTGGGTTAGGGTAATGAAGCATTCATCTCTTAAAGCTCAGTAATGAAAAATAGCGAATACGAATACCGCTAACTTTTAATCTAAACAGCATAAGGGCCTAAATATAATAAACCATTAAGCGTAAAAGAAATGCTTTATAAGGTGCCCATTTATTACTGGCTGATATGCAACACCAAACAAATATGTGCTCATTTTGAGCCCATTTGTTTTCTTGTTTGGCTAATGGATGCATCATATTACAGTCTGCGTTCTGATTAATTATAGCTCAAAAGATAGGCCGATCCAATTTCCCATCAAATGAACTGAACAACCTTATAAATAAATAATTAAACCCCACTCCATCCTAATGCATTTCTGCTGCAGCCTTGCGCATTGTTAGCTGCGCCCATTTAGAATGTGCTATAATGTTGGAACGCTTTTGCTAATGCACTTCAATAAAACGGGTTGCGCAATCTTGTCTATTGAAATTAAAGAGGGGGGGGGGCGTGCGGGGGGGCAAGTGCACAACAAGCATGATAATTAATTAGTGTTGGTCCCACCAAGCCTCGGCAGATTAAAAATGTTCAATTTATTGGTAAATCCTCTTGTTGCTTTGCTTAGTGCACCAAACACAACTGGAGCAACAGCATGCTGGTGTGTTAATTAGATTTTTGCATTTGAAACTAAAACCTTTAATACCGGTGAGATTTGAGCATTTAAAAACAATGTTAATTATTTAGCTCGATGCATTTGTGCTTGCCCGAGTAAAGGGATTTATTTATGTCTCTTTTTTTACTGGGGGGGGGGATGCTGTAAGAATGAATCAAAAAATTATGATTAATGCCAGGTTTCTGCATAAATCAGAAGCAGAATGCGTGGAATTTAAGTAATAAGCAACAGTGTCAAGTACAATTTTGCACGGTGCATTTTTGATGTATGCAATGGGCTTTAAATTTAACAGCATTTGCACAAAAGCGTTATGCACCGAGCACTTTGCCGCTGATGTAAGTAGACACAGAGACCTGAGATAAATGTGGTGGCGCTTACGGGCGGATGTGTATGCAGCTACAATAGCTACTTTGGGTACATGGTCCAGACCTTCCCAGAGACCCTGGCTGACAGAGGAGGTGTTCAGGCTGGCTGAGAAAAAGCGACAGGCCCACTCTCATCCTCTACAGCATCCCACGTCAGAGAATGAGGAGGCTTACCGCAGCCTTCGCTCGGAGGTTCGGAGAGCCGTGAGGCGCTGCAAGGATGGGTGGTGGTCGTGGGTTGCTGAGGAGATGGAGTCTGCCGCAATGGCCCGCGATCACAAATCGCTCTTTAAATTCCATCAAAAAAGTAACCTGCAGCGCCACACCTATCACCATCATTAGGGGATAGAATGGTGATCCAACCTCCGACCCCCAGTAACAGGTTTACAGATTGCCGAGCATTTCTGAGGTCCTGGGGGAGGGGAAATCCCTCAGCCTGGAAAACATCGTGGGACGAAGTGGGGATGACCCAGCTGAGGCTGCGGTGCTTCACATATGGGAAGAAGAAGTCGCCCCCTGTGAGTGGCTGGCTGAGGTGCCATCTGTTGAGGAAGTACTGAAGGCGATCCACAGCCTGAGACCAGGAAAGGCACCGGGCAGAGATGATTGCTGCTCACTCAGAGGAGTTGGAGGCGCTGCTGCTGAACTTGGAGCTTGCCACTAAAAGGTGGTTACTTACCATCAGCCCCACCAAAACTAAGCACCTGCCTGGGTATTTTGAGTGGAGAGTTTCCCATACCTGGGCAGTGTGCTCTTGACTGGCTCTGGTTTGACAGCAGAAGTCTCACTCCGAATCAGTCGAACGGCATTATCTTTTCATGGGTTGCGTAACACTGTGTGGAAGCTACCTGGTCTGTCGCTCCGCACAAAGCTTCAGGTCTTCTCGGCCACAGTCATTCCCTCCATTCTCTTTGCTTGCGAAACGTGGACCCTCCTAATGGAACATCTTCGCCGGTTAGAAATATTTAGGCTGGCCTGCCTACGATCCATCTTGGGTTTAACCAGGCTGGATTGTGTGAGGAGCTCACATATCCTTGAAAGATCTGGACAAAGTCCCATCGGTGAGCTCCTCCGGCAGGCAAGGCTGCGTTGGCTGGGTCATGTAGCCTGCATGCCCAGCCACCGCATGCCTAAACAGCTTTTGTTCGGCCGGATCGAGGGGGCTAAACGGGCGCGGCACGGGCTAGAGAAGAGATGGAGTGATGTGGTGCAGGAGGATGTGGAGCTGAGTGGACTTGCCGAAACCCAGTACCATTGGTGTTAAGATCGGCCTCTGTGGAGGAGGCTCGTGAAGGACGCTGCTACTGGGCAGTTGGAGGCAGTCGCTCTCCAACAACAACAGAGGGGGGAGGAGCGACGCTCACAACAACGAGCGGAGAGCCGGGTGGCTAAAGCTCGCAAGTTGGCACAGTACGGGGCATAGTAGGGAGCAAAGGTGGTGCATCAGCCAGTCATCTCAGTCAGTCGACCCGTGGCACCTGGGTCTGCCCCGTGACCTCCTGCGAGCGGGCGTTCGACACTTCACGTGGCCTCGACGTGCACCTAACCTGGCACAAGCGTCGTGGTATCGTCACCGCCACTTAGTGGCGAATGGCAGTTGTTGTTGTGTGCGCACGCGTGTGTGCGTGCGTGTGCGCGTGTGTGTGTATGTGCGCGTGCGTGTGTGTGTGTATGTGCGCGTGCGTGTGTGTGTGTATGTGCGCGTGCGTGTGTGTGTGTATGTGCGCGTGCGTGTGTATGTATGTGCGCGTGCGTGCGTGTGTGTATGTGCGCGTGCGTGTGTGTGTGTATGTGCGTGTGCGTGCGTGTGTGTACGTGCGCGCGTGCGTGCGTGCGCGCGTGCGTGCGTGTGTGTCATTGGCGACGTTGAGCGCTGGTTGTTGGTTGCTTGCACGCTGCGACGAGATTGCGGACTGCTGCTTCGCCACATCGCTGATGCAGCAACGCAGCCCGAGAACAGCCCAGGGGTTGAAACGTGGAGAGCCTTTCAGTTCCATTTTTCTTTACACACACCTCAAATTTGAATTACATTGCCATAGTTGCTCGCTGTACATGGCCCTTACATTTGACATGAGGGCGGGGGGGGGACATGAAAAAGCGATGGAGCAGTGGTTAGCGAATTTGGTAACCGGTCGATTCCCAGCGACGGCTATGTTTGTGTGTTGAACTTCTTTCACACCGTACGTAGCCAACCGTGCGAATCGGAGGTGTGGGGAAGGACAACAAACTAAACACAAAGAGCGGTTCTAAAAGAAACGAGTTTTCAATCTCGATTTCAAAGTGCACAGCTGGCTAACAGTCAGGAGAGATATCTGAACCAGGCCCAACACACTCCCTTCACCGACCGAAACTGACCAGCATTGTGAAGCATGGTCAAACAACCCCCATGATTGACACGGACGCGGGGGAGGTATTCATCCAGCATTACATTGACAAAGAGATGTTCATTAATTTTAATTTTTAATTTACAGATCTTTGCAAATCTTCACTGCTAGTTGAAGGCCTCACCCCACACCTTTTGGTCATGGTGGGTTGTTTGACCATACTTTACCATCTGAGTCCATGGTCTGCAGGTTTATATTACGGTGTGGTTACCACTGCGCCACCTTGGCATGAGTTAAATTGTATTATTATGAACTTAAAGACTGAGTTCAAGTCAAACAGCATACTATGGCAGGGTAACATTTCCTGCATCAACTGCAGAATTTAGGTGATAAAGATCCTTCTCTCTATGAGCACAACCCCCATCCCGTGACACATAAAACAAAAGTAATCGTCTCTTCTGCAATAAAACACGAAGAATTGGCCCATGTCCATTTGAAGTCAAGCCCACTTTCCACTTATATATGGAAATTATTTGGTTAAATGAGGAAACTTATCTAAGATGACAATGTTTTTTTTTACACTTTCTGTGTAGCGCTCTGAAGCGTTTGTTGTGTTGCACCGTGTGCGGCGTGGCATGATGTCCGACGTTTTGTACCACACGCTGGGATGCACAGCCTTCATGAAGAAGCTTCCAGCACATGTATGTATGTGGAACTTCTTTCGCACCGTACGTAGCCAACTGTTTTAATTGGAGGTGAAGTATAACAAACTAGACTCCAGGTGCTCCAGCGAAATGTTGGACCAATGTAAGCCCACGGCTCGATATGATGTCCAACTTTCCACTCCAGTTGCTGAGAGGTTCTTAAAAATATATATTTATCCAAGAAAATCTTTTCAGCCAATTGTTGATGAGTGTTTATACAATTGGGAGAAAGCCGGAGCACCCAGAGAAACCCCACCACGCCCAAGGGAGAAACACTCCAGCACCCATACAGATGGAACCAGATGTAGATTATTTAACACATGGTTCGAAACGAGTATCATGCTGAACAACACGCGGCACAACTCGAAAGCACATCGAGGAGCTGTGCAACAGCACAACAAATCAAAGCGGGAGTATTGCTTGCGTTATTTTTCATTGCCATTTCACAAGTGATCCTGATGGGTTTTTTTTCCTCAACCGCTTGTGGAAATCTCAGTATAATGAGCGCACAGCCCCCCGTTTGCCTGCCCTTGTGTTCATCACACAGCACCTTTCATCCTGTGTGCTGTCACCGTCTTCCAGAGGAAAACGGACCAATGAAGCTTCACAACGAACTTAATTTAGGGCAGTAGCGACACGATCCTATTCAGCTCACCTCCTCCATCTCAGCCATGAGAAATGAGCGTGCACCTACCACTCCGTGTAAATTCATAGATTATCTTTTTTTTGCGTTCTTGGGATTTCTTATGATTCGGTGGCTATGGCTCTGAGTGCGTGACAAATTTTGTCTCGGGGGGGCAATCTCAGAGTGGAGCGAAGGCGCGGTGGCTGGCGCACTGCACGAGAAACCCTGCGCGCCACGGCTAATATCAGTGGCGAGTGATATTTGCACCCACGATGACCAGCCATGGAGAAGTTAAATCTGAACAACCAAGCACAACTAACACGATGCGGCGAGGCTTTCTTCATCCATGAGAATGGAGCGCAAGAGACACTTCTTCTAAATTATTATCGTTATCATGGTTGTGCATAAACGTGAAAGCCAGCTATTGTCGAACCTAATTAACATTCATAATGAAAATGTGTAAGACTAAGGAAATTCCCATTTCCTTACTTCTTTTTTTTATTAATATGCAAACAAAAGCAGAATCATTTAATTGCTATAATTTGTTGATTTAATGCTACACTTGTGATAAGTACATTAGCATAGAGGAAAATGCAACACCCTAATACACACTTGTTACACCAATACGATCTACATGCTAATAATGGGCCCTGGCAGAGGGAAATAAAAGCAAAACAAACATAAGCCCATAAACGAGCGTGAAATTAGGAGCTTTTAAAAAAAGAAAACATTTTATTATTAATTACTTAATTTATTTAGGGCATTAAATGCCTTACATAAAAAAACTATAATTAAGTGGCGAGCATATTTATATTTAAAAATAATCATTCCTAATTACATTTCTGCTACAACAGTGCAGTATTAGTCATGGGAGAGTAGCCTAGTTAATGCAATGCTATCCATAATTTTTTTAAAGTCTTATATAATTAAATCATTGATCACGCTTGCAAGCCTACATAATTATCTGCTGGCTGTTATGCATGTTCCATTATTTAAATTGTCACATTAGCCATTTAAAGGAGTAACTAGAAAGAAAGTTGGGGGGAGGAGAGCACGCACCATTTAATATCTATCCTCCACTCTGTCTTCTTTATATATTTCTCATCTGCGCGTGGTGACACATGCAAAGCAGTGACTCAAAGATGCGGTTGGGGTGGCTCATGCAGATATGGTGCCATCATGAGACACCCACCTGAATCAGCAGAGCATGATGCGAGTTGCTGCCCCGATCTGTGCAGAGTTTCTTGCAAACCAATTCCTACACCTTCCATAAATGACGAGACGCTGCATCGGCGAGAAAATTGTCCTCACAGGCTGGAGAAAACTCAAGAGGAAAAATGCACGCAAAAGGTGATTTGGAGATGGCAAAAAGCGCGATTGCGAGATATTTGGAGCAGTCCACCAGGGGCGGTTTCTTCATTAGGGCGATTGGGCGACGCACCACCAATGTCATTCAACCACAGAGTCACGCTAGCCGTCACTGTGCCTCTGGATATAGTCCAATCAGCGTCATGTCACGTTCTGTGGAGTACCGCCTCTTTTTGGGCGATTTCACTCCGGCTGAGAATCGCCCCGAGTGTTCCCATAGACTTACATTCAAAGATGTTTTTTTTCGAACGGCAGGCGCTCCAATGCATTCTCTATGACTTCCGGGAGGGCTCGCCCTAACGTGCTTACGTCATCATACGTAAGCACGTTTCATCCAACAATATAATTTGTCACCACCTAGTGGAATCTTTAATAAAATAAACTTGAGTTGATTCTATTAATAGTGAGTAGAGAAACAAACAAGGAGATGTATTGTAAGAGTCACTTTATTTTTCATTAATATTAAAGAAGTGAAGTTGCCTTTACATGCTTAAGCTGTTAATGTATGCATTGCATGGGTGGACCTTATCCTTATCAATCATCCAGACATTTGCCCCCCCTGAGAGATTTTGCAGGAGCCGCCACTGCAGTCCACCCAGCATGCCTTGCAAGTCACGTGGCATCACCGTGCTGTGTCGCAGAAGGGACACATCGTTGTTTTCGACTACCCACTTACAACAGTTAAAAATGTAACCACTTTACTTTTCAGCAACAGCAGAACAAGGAGACAACGGTGTACCGGTTTATTCCTTGTTCGGAAGTATCACTACTGTCTATCCATCACTTGCAAACAATCTTAAAGTACCACACATTGCTCAAGTGGGATTATACTGTGCGTAGCAATCATCGCCCCCCGACTGGCAGACGAATGCCCAGCGGCACTCTTGCAAACGAGACAATTAACTACCGGTGGCTTGAGTTCAGTCGACCCCAACAAAAAGATCATTCATCGCTGATGTTCGCAGCCCTGAGCCAATAAAATTCCACATTCGTATGTCGGGGACAAGTATACCTAGATGACAGTCACTGTTAACTTCTTAGCAAACTGACCCTGAAGAGATAATGGGCTGAGTGAATGTCCCAACAGGATTCAAACTCATACGCTTCCGCTCGCAGGCTGCTCGCTCTGCTGCTCTACCAGCCGGCCTTTGGACAGGCCCTTCTCGTGCACTGTGGGCACTGTTTGGGACTGCCTAAGGGGCCGTCCATAAATGACGTCACGCGATTTTGGACAATTTTTTACCCCCCCTCGTCATACGGCGTCACAAAAAGTCAACCCCCCTCAAATATGACGTAAAAAAGCTCTGCCCCCCTCCCCCCCAAAAAAAACACATTTCCATTTTTTAAATAAAACATGCTTCAAATCGCTTTAATCTATTATCATTGTAGTGCGTATTTAATGTGCTGCTGCACTCTGATGTTGTAGGAGAAACATTTATTAAAAAGTATATTTAATTAATTAGAACGTTGATTTAAAGCTTTCGTGACTGCAAGGATTCATATTCTTGGCTCTTTCGGTAAAGTCGCGTAGAAGGGAAATAATAAAATAATATTAATATAAAACAATAAAAAATTCTCACGACGTTTCGACCGCAACACAAGCAACGCCGTGAGAATTTTTTATTGTTTTATATTAATATTATTTTATTATTTCCCTTCTACGTGACTTTACCGAAAGAACCAAGAATATAAGCAGAACGTGTAGTCTATATTTATTTAAAGTTGCGCGTTTTGATATGACGTCACATTTCTCACCCCCCCCCCCCTCTCGTCACACATCGTCACAAATGTCTGACCCCCCCCCCCCCCAGGTGCGTGACGTCACTTATGGACGGCCCCTAAATGTGATAATCAATTCTAATACTTTGTGAAAATTACGAGAATCCCATCACAGTTTGTTACCCTTCCTATGTGCCCGAGTCTAGGTTCCCCATTTCCCCTCCAAGTGTGAAGATACTCAGCTAAAAGCCAAGCGATTGTTCAAACGACCACAGCAGTGCCCTTGCGAAAATAACGTTTTCTTGTTGTTGGTTAAAGCAAAGTGAACATTTCCCTGCACACGAAAAGATGCGTAAGAAGTGTTGCACATGGAAAGGAGGCTTCACAGGCCTGGCGTATGGGAGCAATGCGAGCAAAGCAAACACGGCACCGCAGTCACAACCGGCTCCTTTCCCACACCTGCAAAGCCTGGATCAAGACACGTGCAAGGGGGCTGCCACATTTCTTCCGTGCGCACATCCGCCGTGCGAACGTTCAACAAGCGTGCGAGTAGACTCGACAGACCTGGATTTGAAGCTTTCGTGACTGCAAGGATTCATATTCGTAGGTGTGTTCGGTAAAGTCACGTAGGTAAAACATTAACATTAATAAACGTCGTGATTTTTATTTTATTTTACTTTTATTAATTTTAATGTTTTACCTACGTGACTTTACCGAAAACACCTAAGAATATCGACAGACCTGCTCTCCACCTGAGGACGGCTGCTTGCGTTGTGGCCGACACGTCGTGAGAATAATTTTATTATGTTTTATTTTTATTATTTTATTCTTTCCATTCTACGTGACTTTACCGAAAGAACCAAGAAGATGAATCCCTGCAGTCACGAAAGCTTTACATCGAAATTTAAGCGTGCGAGTGGGAAAGGTCGCATTCGCAAACGCAAAGCAAAGGAGACGCAATTCGACAATGCACGATGTTATCATTTAATTCGAATGCGAGGAATCCTCGTTCCTGACACATCGATGCATTTAACAAATTGACCAAAACGTGACGTTGGATGTAAGAGGCCACCGTTTGATTCATGCGAGATCGCTGTTTCTCCTCTGCTACCCGCTGTCGACTAGACGTGCCTCTCTCTCCCGCCATCTGCAACTGTGGACTCACTTGCATCTGCGCAAATCTCGGTTCATGGCTCAGGTTCATGATACTCCTATTCTCCTTGAATGTCACTCTTTATCTTTATGACATGGATCGCTTATACTTCCAATACTCCAGCAAGACCATGTCCCACCCACTGTATTTTACATCGTCTTGAAATGTTGTTGCATTTAGACGCTTTGTAAATTCTAATTTTATTGTATTCTGTTTAATGTTGTGGCTTGGCTCTCCAACACACCGGTGTGCTGAACTAGTAACGAATTGGCACGTTCTGTTTACGTGACGACCCTTACTAAATTGGCTGTGTCGGGTGGTGGCGGGTTTAACGACACACATTAATATTTGTTTGAAGGTTAAACAAATGTGTATAAAAGGAGAGTCGTGAAGGAGATGGAGCGATTAGATCAACTCGCGTACGTAGAAAATTAATTTTTTTAGAACAAAATTTTGCGTTTAGTTTTTTGTCCTTCCCCCGCACCTCTGATTAGCACGTTTGGCTACGTACGGTGAAAAATATCTTCTACATACATACAGTGCATACATGGCTGATGATGATGACTTTAAGCCAATACACAGGACATTGTGTGCCTGTCAAATGAAATACATAATTTCAAAAGCATTCATAATGATATATGTTTTTTTTATTAAAATAATATATATACTTTTTATTTGTTATAAAATAGATTTAATTAATTAAGTAATTGGTCATATTTCTTTATTTTAATAAATTGGCAAAAGGAATAAGATATCTAATTTTGGTCTGATAGATAGCAAGAGGGATGTCATTTCAACCGATTCTCATTGCACTGGAATTCAGATGTAAAATTCACAGTAAGCCCGGCAATCTCTGCCTTGTGAGGGCAGGTGGACTGGCACCAAGCTTCATTATGTTTCTTGCCACTTTCAAAACCTGAGCCTGAAGCTTGAGCAAAGTTTTCAGAATACTTGAATGTAGCTCAAAACGATTGTCGAAGGATAGCAATGCACTCGGGAATTACTTAAACCTCCGCTCCGTTTCGATGGTGCATAACAGGTCGGTGCACATTGCACTGAATATTATAGTGAAATACATCAACTAACGAGGATTGACACAAATGGTTTTTTTCATGTTCACTAAAGCCCCGCAAGTGACTTTCGTGACAACTTGGGGGAAGGGAAAAAAGTTCTGGAAAGTAAAGCCAACGGGTTTTTGTTACACGTCTGTGTGTGTGTTTTTTCTATGTCTGCGTGGTTTATCAAACACAGATTCCGCGAAGTTATGGTACCAATTACGATAAACATAATACTTAAACCGCATTAAGAAGTCAAGTGAAGTTTACTCACTTCTTAAGAATAGTGTCATTCAAAACACGGCGCTGTTAAGAGTTACGGTAATCTGGTATCAAAACGCCTGCGTTGTTGTGCCATAAATATTTGGAAATTTTAAGTCAATCTACAACAACGAATAAGACGAATTCATATTCATGGCATCTATAATGATTTCCCACATGCAGTTGTCCATTTTAATCATCGATAACGTTACCGTCCCAAGCCGAGCAGCAAGACGACGTCACAAGGCGCATGACGTGTGACCATGACAATCGTCATACGTAACGACGTCATTGAGATGGGGAGACACGTGGTGACATCATCGCCGTGACTGGCAAGGAAAATTATTTTAACAAAAAAAAAATTTGCCACCCAAGTTTTGGGCAACTCTCTCATCAATTTGGCCAGTCACCCGTCATGTAAATCCCAAATATCAAAACAGCTGATACGAATGTATTGCAACGTATTGGATGATCTCTACGAGGGTTATCATGTTGACCCCCTTGCACCGTTACAGACAGACGGACAGCTGATACGTGAAGCCTTGCAACCAAACGCTCACAAACACCGACACGGCACGAGCATCCTCAAGTAAGCCACCAACCCCACCATATTTATGAGCCACCGAGCACAACTGACACACTACGCCTCTTCATCCCGCACAGCTGATATACTGATGCATATTATAAACAGTCCTTTCCCTGTATGTGAAAATATCAGTTAAAACGAAAACTATAAACTATTTATTATTCTAACAGATAAGGCTCACACTGCGCTACATAGCTCTATTTCAGAAGCGACCTGGCCACAATTGATCGCTCAACGAAGTGACTTATCTCGTGGAGAATTTATAGCAGCCGAAGACTCTAAACGCGCGTTTCTAAATGTGAATGGAAAAACCAGAGGACCCGGCGACAAACCCACGCGACCACGGGTAGATGCACAGGCAAACTCCAAATATACAGCAGGCGTCAGGGTAGGGATCGAACCAACGACCATTCATACATACCAGGCGAGGGAGTTAACATCTCACCATCGCGGAGTAAGGATAGAGAGGACACTGCATTTAGAGTGCATTTAGAGCAGACAACAGAACACATTAAGACAAAGATCCCCCCGTATAGTCTTAACAGACTGTAGGGGCAAATGCTGTTAGCGAGCACTTATGAAGGCCAGAACGGTACATGAGGGGGTGGGTGGCCAGCACTACGCCCGACCGCCTTTGTCTCCCCAGTGGCGATGTTTACTACACACCACACTAGGTACTCATTTGAGGCTGGGTCGACCTAGGGGAGGCCCAGGACCGGTTCAGATGATAGTCACAGGTGTTGGCCGTGAGGGGGTATCGAACTCGGGTCGCCGGGTTCGTAGCGCAGCGGTCTAACTGCTACACTACCGCTCCCCACACACACACACACGTGCACTGTGGGCATGTGCCACATACATAACATTGTATTGAAAGGTGACTTTCACATTACTTTAAAACCTACTGCAATTTAATGGAAAATTGTGATACAATGCAATACATCCGTATTCTGAGTTCATTTTCTTTGCTTAGACGACTTGATCAAATGCAGATGTTGGCTGTATATGTCCTGATATTGTTTTGCATCCCTATACCACAATACGATGTTGTAATACGACTTTTTTATGTGAACAAAATGCATTGCCTAATGATGTTATCGCTAATAGTAGTTAAGATAATTGTGTTTTTTTCTCTCTCAACAACCAAGAAGTCAATGTTTCTTCCTTTGCTTTTGCATTGTTTATATAAACCACGTTCACACACATATTAGCCTTTCTTGTGTAATGACGCATTAGAGTCATTTACGCTGCCATCTGTTCTAAATTCTAATTTGACAGAGTGCTGTCATTACCATTTTGATCATTTGTATTGTTTTTATTTACCAGCGCATATACGTGGTCAAAATAATTGCGTGGGGTTGTTCACTTTAATGTCCAAATTTTCTGTGTGCAGTGCAGAGATGTAATATCAATGAAGAGTTACAAAATCTGTTGAATCTTTGACACGCGTGTTTATATATTGTTAAGATAAAAACATAAAAAAATAAAAATGTGTACGTGCTTGCGAAATGAAATATATGAAGGACAACATGAAAGCCCAGCAATATAACCGACAGTGAATACCTGTATAACATCCTATTAATAGTGCACACGTGAGCACAATATTAGCATGCAAAAGGGATGGAATGTTTTTTTTGTGTTTTCCTTGCGCCACATTACAGACCGAATATTGTGTACGATGTCGCGAGGTGGGGAGAGAGAGAAAAAAAAGGCAGAGAGGAAATTACTAATTAGCAGGAAGCGGCTCGAGAGTAACACGAAGCAATCCAACAGAGACTCGCATAAATCAGGTTACACGTTAATTCGTGGTACAAAGCAGCGCGTTGGACGCAGCCAATGCTCTGGTGTCAACGTCGTGGCAAGTTGTGTCTCGCAAAAAGCTCAGCGTTGAGCGCATGACCCCCCCCCCCCCCCCCCCGCATACAACGTGTGCGTGAAGCTATTACAGTTCGACCGTAACCTGACCTTCTGCGCCGTATTAGCAACTGTAAACAATTACACGGCTGGATAAAGCTGAAGAAGTAGATTAATTAATCAGCCCCCCTACGCCCCCCTCTCTCTTTCCCCACTGGAACTCGATCCCAATGTAAATTGCATGTTACTCAGCACCCTGGCTGGCATGCGGGCGTGGGAGGGGTGGTGACATATGGAAGGAGTTTGCGGGGTTGACGGGTTTGGCAGTGACGTTGACCAGAGAACGCCCCCGTCCAACTCCCTCCATATATCACGAAATGTGTCCTCTGCTTGCGAATGCAAAGCCAACGTAGCGATTAGCAACAGCAACAGAAAGCAACGTGGTCACCAGCCCCAACGTCTGCTTGCACTTAACACCCTCGTTCTCCCAGTACAGCATCTTAATTTGAATTCGCATTGCAATCAGACAGCACCGCGTGCCCTGTTAACAGCCGTAAAATAAGAGTGGGGCCCATACCTCTCTCTACGCGGGCTCTGGTAAGTGTAGAGGATTAGGGTGTCCAGATGACGAAAATGGGTGTATCCATTGCTAATCAATCAAGTATGAAAACCAAGAGCACAGACCAACTGCTGAACTCACTTTACCTTCGCTTTATTTAGTGTTGGTCTTTATAACTTGAAATACGTTGAAACAGAGCAGGTAATATGCGTGATATATTAATCCCAACACCTGGCCACGATTGCTACAAGATGTTGCCTTCGCTAAAAGAAGAAGAAAAAACACGTGCAAAAAATAACCATCGATATGAAAAATTGAATGGTTTACACTTTTACCGCACATATACACATGTGATAATAAAGCAAATCCCAGACCGTATATATTTTTTTAAATTAATATTAGACAAAGACGAAATGTGTACCTTCCCACATATTATTACTGTGCCTTGCCATAAATTAGTTTTGCCAAATTGCAGAGAAGCACATGGAAACTCTCATACTTGTCACCATCGCTTTCACGCTCGCATAAAAATGTGGAAATTGTGCGGTCATCACAACATGTGCTCTCAGTAAACCGCATTTTAAAGGCGCTGCAGAAGTTTCATAGGGAGACGGGGGGGCTTCCTCACTCTGCCCAGTCTGGGTGAGCAGACTCTGCAGTTATTGCTTTGGAGTGTTGAGGTAAGGCGAGGTTGGACTCTGGACCATTAGAGTCCCCATTTTTTTCTTGATAAGTATTTGCCTGCCGAGGCCACCGATGTAACTGAGAAATTAGCTCCGTTTGCCTCAATCACGCGGTGCGTGAGTCACGCGCAGCTATATGGCTGCAGATTTATTATTTCACCCAAAGTCTTCTGATGTCCCAGCTGCTCAGCACTCCCAGGTCTAGGTTGCACTCTTTTGGTGACCGGGATTTTGTTAGCGTAGCACCCAAGCTATGGAACGCCTTGCCACTTGAAATCAGGCAATCGGAGTGGGTAGATACATTGAAGTCTGCTTTGAAAACCCATCTCTTTAAAGTGGCCTTCCCTCTTTAGTTTGGTCGGTTGCCCATGGTTCTGTTTTTGTTTCCCTGCCCTTCATGCTTTGCGCATTGGGATCCTAGGATGGAATACCGCATTAGACATTGAATTATTATTATTATTACAATCGACTCCATTTTTTTCTGTGAATTAAAAGTATTTTTGTAACTACAGGGCTATCCTCAAAACGTTCTTTGTGTGCAAAAGGCAAACACTGAGGTAACATTTAAGTAACCGCTAAGCCCATTATTGTATTGACAGACAGCTTTAGCTGCATTCCATCGAATATAGTTACGCCACAGAACTCTGCCAGTTTTATTGAACATTCGCTTTGGCTTTCAGTGTATAAATCACTTTACACAAAGTTAATATTGAAGCTGAACTATCTGGACAGAGCGAGACGAGCTCACGCGAACGCTGCCTTGTAATCTGGCCTGAACCTTTGGGACTGCATGGGCGGCAAACTTGACAGCGATTGCCGAGCCCGTTAAGAGAAGTATTTTTGAAAGTTGCAGAGGATGAGTGTCGCTGGATAACTCCAGCAGGGACCCGTTCTCCTCTATGCCGAGGGATGATGACAATTATGAAAAACAAAAAAATCATTTCGATTTAAAGCTTTCGTGACTGCAGGGATTCATCTTCTTGGTTCTTTCGGTAAAATCACGTAGAAGGGAAGGCCCACTGAGCTATATGGCTATTTTCTCAGAAGCGAACTGGCTATCACAAATGATAGCTCAACAAAATGGCTTATCGTGTGGGAATTTACAGCAGCCAAACACACTAAATGCATTTTGATTCTAAATGTAGAGGGAAAAAACGGAGGATCCAGAGAAAAATCCACGTGACTACGGGGAGAGATATACGCAAACTCCAAATATACAGCAGCAGGCAGCAGGGTCAGGATCGAATCCACGACCTCCTGTATGCCAGGCAAGGTAGATAACATCTCGCCAGCGTGGTGCCCGAACCTCCTGCTACCTTCCATGATGATGATGTGAGGTTGCTGTCTTCCGGTTGAGAAGCAAGCCTGATGTTCATGTCCAGCGTGCAGACGTGAAACACTCCCCGCTCAGCGTCGCGGCGACAGCAAGGAGGTCAGCCCTGTCGAGCACAATCCCACCGGCCGAGCTCCACGAGGTTTCAGCAACCAACCATCTGAGCAAAAACTCTCCGGGGGCATCTTGCAGATATATTCCTCTTAACGTTTGGGGGTGTGGGAGACCAATATCACGGATCCCATTATCCGCCAGGATTATCTGCGAATTTAGCCCACTTGTACGCAGGAAAGATCCGCAATTAATTGAGGATAATAGGAATAATAGGGCCACTTTATAACGAGAGTTTTCACAGACCGTACAGATCCCGCTGATAATAGGACTTGCAGGAAATAGGGTCAAAGGGTAAGCAGAGCCGACCCGTAATTGAAAAGATATTACTTTTGTGATTACTTTGGTATCAATGTGGCTATTGAGCAAGCTTCACTGAAACAGCAAGCACACATATTCAACCACTCTATCTGTCGAGGCAATTGACCCGTGAGAAAAAAAAGTGTGTTAGTCTCTTTGTGTAGCGTATATTATTATCATTTTTCGAAAGCAGTATGCTTCCCGTTATGTGAAAATGAAATCCACACCCTCCTCCTCCTCGCGAAAATTAAGTGAATTAGAACTTTCCACATGTAGAGATGTTTAATTACATTCGGGTTGGGCGACTTCAATACCCCTGGGCCAGATAAAGACCTTTGTTTCACGTCGACCAATCGTCGTGCGTGTAACAAAAATTGTTCAGCCGTCAGAGTGAAGCAGAGAGGAGTTGTTTAGCTCTGAGCCAGGGATGTGTTCTCGTTTACCGTCCAGTCGTGGCCTTTACTAGATCCACGTCATGCTTTTTTCGTGTTACAATTAGCGATCGACATGAAGACATCTGACCTTACGGTCACATGATTAGTATAATTGTATATATATATACATACCAGTACAAAAAGAAAAGTAAGCAATACGAATATGAACATTGGAATTTTACGAGGTGAACAAAGCAGACTTGTCTGCAGTCTGGGCATGTTCACTCATCATACACAAACTTCGAGGTAAGTAGTACGGTTGGTCTGGTGGATCGCACTGAAGCCAACAGTGAGGGAGAAAGACACCTACTTGCAAGACAATAAGCTCGTTCGAGGGAGTGCTGCAAGTAGGTTCCTGCCCAAGCCATGTGGAGTTTCGACGTTTTCCTTTTCATATGCTTGGGATTTCTCCAGTCACTCTAATTGCGTTCCTTATTTTTTTTAACGTGAACCAAACAGTGCACAATAAGGTATCGAACAACATCTTAGCAGGACCCTTCGTATATGGTCTTGAAGCGTCACTGGGTGAACAACATTTGAGGTCTGCTAGCTATTGAAACCTGCAATAATAGTTTCTCGACAACTCTGAATAATTTATCTTCAAATGAAAAACGCCGCATTGTATGGCAGACCCAGAAGACATAGAGGATATGCACGTATGTGCACTCTCTAATGAAAATTTCTACATCTCTGTTTAGCAGCCACAGTGGGTATGTTTACCCTTTAGGCCAAAGTGGTGTAATCCTTTTCATTTATTAAATTCTAACGAAATAAATAAATTACTAAACACACTTAAGTTTTCAATAATAATAAAAAACACTCTTTTTTTGGGATGCATTTCTACAAGTTAATTAAAATGTGTACATGCTCTCGGGATTTAACAAGCGAAACCTTTCGGCGTCAGCCCCGTAATTATGGGCAACTGATATATTTGTGTCTGCTCATTATACGTACAATGCCACTTGCCTAAGCTGACAGGGCCTACAGGCGCAACATTGCTCTGAAACTGGTTTGTTACAGTACGTATGTAACAAGTTCTATTAGCTGTCAGGGGGATAACGTCTCACAGACACCTCAGAGCAATTACTCCTTACTAATCCCACTATCCCGCCCAACATTCCACGCCGCAGGAACCGGCACAATTCACATCTTGCAAGAGGGGAAAGGCTACAGGTCAAAGGTCGACAAGGCAACACCTGCAAGCAGTTACTGGCATTATTAGGCAGGTATTACCCCGCCCTATGAAAATCCGACGGACAGCATGACAAATAGCTCAGCTAATTAATCAACAATCAAGGCACATAAATCACCGTTTGAAAAAAGAAATCGCTTTGGCGTGTTGCTAACACAATTCGCTACAGTGCCTTTAGTAAGATAATTAAAATGTATAAAAAAATTATTTAAGCTGTCATGCCCAGATATGCCGTCATCATTTAGAGCACTGCTCTATCCACGGCTGGATGAAGGCCTCCCTCGCCAAGTTCATCACCATCTCGCTCTTCCTACCGCGTAGCAACAAACCATCCAGTTCTATGAACATCCTCTTGGGCAATGTTCTCTCCTTGGTTGCCATTCCATCATTAGCCTTCACCACCAACCATGCTCGCACTTGCAGCAACGCATCCTGCTGAAGCCCACTTAAGGCAGCACGACGGCGAGATGTTAACTACCTCCCCTGGTATACAGGAGGTCGTCAGTTTGATCCCAATCCTGACGCCTGTATATTTGGAGTTTTGCGGATGTCTCTCCCCGTGGTCGCGTGGATTTTTCTCCTGATCCTCCGATTTTCCCTCCACATTCAGAAACGTGCGTTTAGAGTATTTGGCTGCGATACTTTTCCACACGGTAAGCCACTTCGTTGAGCTATCATTTGTGGCCAGGTCACATCTGAAAAAGAGCTATATAGCTCAGTGGGACTTACCTGGTAAAATAAAAAGAGTTTAGCAAAAAAATGATTTCGTTTAACCATCCTTCTGCCGGCGCTGTCTGTGCAATTCCGAGCATGCACCTCTTCACGCTTCTCTGCATGCAGATTCAATTCCATTTTATTTGTCAATTGTCCATACAAATATCTTACATGTTACATGACTTTTAAACATCTTCTTGGTTCTTTCGGTAAAGTCACGTAGAAGGGAAATAATAAAAGAATAAAAATCAAAAATTTAAACATAATAAATACAATTCTCATGTCACGTAGAAGGGAAATAATAAAATATTACAGGTCTGTCGAGAATTATTCTGTTATGTTTAATTTTTATTATTTTATTACTTCCCTTCTACGTGACTTTACCGAATAAACCAAGAAGATTTGTCTCCCTAGTGCAGGGGTCGGGGAACCTGTGGCTCTGGAGCCGCGTATGCATGCTCTTCAAGGACCGCATCGTGACCGTCGTTTATTGAGGACCGTATCGTATTCACAACGGTGCATTCATTGCGGCTCTTGAGCTATCGAGTTGTTTACCGAATTCTAGCCAAATGTCTCTTCTTGTTATTTTGGTTGATGAGTGGCAAAGCTTCCACATCTTACCAGTTACTGATTTTAGGTCGAGTCGATATAGGGAAGGCCCAGGAGCGGTTCAGATAATAATTGTCGTAACTGGTGTTGACCGTGCAACTCTGTACAAACCCGCACACACACACACTGAGCATACTATATACATACGGTGCATACAGCTAGTTTATAACATATTAAAATATTGTGGAAATAGAGCAGAGTAGTACATGTTTACTGTTAATTTAGTCTTCTGTAACTATAGCCCCTTTCTGTCTTACGAGTCCCACAAACCATATTAACTGATATGGATTGAATGCTTTAGACATATATATTGTTGCAGGTTAAATTGGAAGCTCAATTATTCAGTTAATTAAAGCCGATACACCCAGAGCCATAATATATCTGTAAAAGTCTCGTATTGCGGGAAGCAATTTTAATAAAGATGTTTTTGGCATATATATTTCCAGCAATTTGCTTAGCAACTGCAATATTAATTTTTTGCATAGTTCACAAACTATAATATGGGAAATTGAAGCGATTTTTTTACGTGTTTGATGTAGTACCTTTAAATTTATATTCAATTATTTATAATAATACAAAATACAAAGAACCTGAACAGAAATAAACAGAGAGAGAGAGCGAGCGAATAGGCTGAACGAAATGTTTTATGTGCTACAACACTTACCATATTGCACCCTTCAAACATATGACTCACTTTCCCAAATGGATTTTTAAAACCAACAGCCAAATACCTACTTCTGATCCAAAAAAAAAAGAGTGGTACACAGTACATTAGCATGCATTCATGTCTGTCTGTTTTTCTTATCCCCCTTCCCTCCATAGCTGGTCTAACCCAGTTTACCTTATTGCTCCAATCTGCCACTGAATAGGCGCTTACAAAAAAAACACAAGTGGAATCGCAAACCTGTTTTCTCTGCAGTAATAAAAAAAAAACTCTCTTCCATTATGGCCCACTGGAGCGCTGTGTATTTGGAACATAATAATATCGGCCTTGAGCAGGAAATTTAAGCTGGGATCGCATCTTGCCTTAATTAAATGGGCTGAATTGGTTCAGGAAGTCATTTGAGGTTTGGAAAATTTACAGTCTAATAACTTAGTGGAATATAATGAGGGTAGATTTCCCAAGTAATCAGTGCTGGGGGACGTCTGTGCGAGACAGATTGCCCCGGAACTACAGATTAATAGCGGGAGATTGGGTTTCTCCGTAAAGGCTCATGCACAATGCAAGAATGGCCTACTCTTCACGTAACTGGAGGGACCGTTCCAAGCTCCATTCTTTACCCCCGAAAAAAAGAAGATATGCGCACTTAACACGTATAATACAAAAAAAATTCAACAATTCTTCACACGGGCATTTCGTGTGATTTACACAGCATTATTGGCTTATGCATCCAGCGGCCACGAGAGGTAGGCATGTCTCTGCGTACGGCCGAAGTGTGGCAGTGTAAATTGGACTGAACGGTTGCGCCCAAGCGCAAGAGCGCAAATCCGATAGGGTTGATGTATGTGTGTGTGTTTCTGCGGGAGAGTAAACACACTGCATTATACAACTGCGCCTCCGGTACGCACGCTGGCTCAACGAGAACTGCACCGGGGTACGGCCGACTCGCAAGCCAAGCGCGTTCCGAGCGAGCCGCGGTGAACAACGCCTCGCTGCCGACGACTCTCCATCATCATCATCCGACGCCGCCGCTGCTGCTGCTTCTGCTAATTATTTTGGCGTCTTCCCCAGTTCCCACAAAGCTCTGTGATTTTTTTTGGGGGGGAGGGGGGGGTTGAACATAACTGCTTGTGTTCTTGGTTATGTCGGTAAAGTCACGTAGAAGGGAAATAATAAAATAAACATATTTTTATTTTATTATGTTTAATTTGTATTATTTTAATAAAATAAACATATTTTTATATTATTATGTTAAATTTTATGATTTTATTATTTCCCTTCTACGTGACTTTACCGAAAGAACCAATAATATGAATCCCTGCAGTCACGAAAGCTTTAAATCGAAATATAACTGCTTGTATTTTGTGTATATATTGGTGTGTGTTGGAATATAATATACGGAGCGGTGGCTCAGTGGTTCACACAGTGCGCTCTGCGCGGAGTTTGTGGATGTTTATCCCCCCCCGCCCTGTTCTGCACGGGTTTCTTCCGGATTCTGCGGTTTCCTGCCGTGACTAAACAACACACAATGTCAACGGTGTCGACCAAACATCCCAACGCAGGAATGTCCTGATCAGAAGGTGTCTTCAGACTAAGTATGTATTATTATTCTATAATATGAAGAAGCTAATTGTATTCCTGGGCATGGCTAACATCAGTTCTAAGTGGCATTTAAACCAGTCCAGCCCCTTCACACAGCCCGCACTGACCGGCGTGGTGAAGTATGGTCAAAATAACTCCCAAGACCTGCATAGAGAGGGGTGGCGTTCATCCAGCAGTAGCTTAATAAAGGGCTTTAAGTAAAGTCACGTAGAAGGGAAGTAATAAAATAATAAAAATAAAACATAATAAAATATGTTTTATTTTTATTATTTTATTACTTCCATTCTACGTGACTTTACTCGAAAGAACCAAGAAGATGAATCCCTGCAGTCACGAAAGCTTTAAATCGAAATTTAAAGGGCTTTAAATTATAATTTTTAAACGTTATATATGATGTTGATATTGTGTCTATGTTCAAACTGTATATAAAGTATGAATCTTATGTACCTACAATATGTAACTTCTGAATAAACACACGTGAATAAATAAACTATAAAATCGCCATGTATATTGTAAATGAATAACCTATTAGTAGTCAAAATATATTGCAGATATTTTTCCACTTCTTTTTTTCGTGGTGCACTGCACACTTAACTGGCACGCTCTATCTGTGGTGCATACATTCCAGACGCTATTAAAAATAGAAACTCTTGAAATACGTACGTGTATTTTTAAACAATAATACTCGCTGTGAACATACACAAACTCAAATGCTTTATCCGCATTGCACAGTGCAACGTTTAGCAATGAAACTTAAGCCTTATTGATGATGAAGAGCTCACGATGCACACGACGAATAAGGGCTAAAAACAAACTGACCACCGTGCCTGGAGGGGGGGGGGGGAAACAAAAAAGACAAAAATATTTAACCTCGCTTGAGCAGTCAAGTAAAGCAATACAGCTGTTCATAAAACTTTCAGTAAACCACTGACATTTGTGGTAAGTCGTACACCATCGTGGCCGCCGTGTGATGTTAAAAAGCGGCGTTTTGAATTTGCAATGTGGGACACATACAAAAAAACTGGCAGTGCGGTAGCAGCTCAGTACTTTTAAAATATGTTTTTTTATTAAGTGCATAATGAGACTTGTCATTCAAAGTGTGAGCATAACGATCAGCGCAGTCACAGCAAATTGTTTGCAACTTTCTAATAAGGTGCAGCAAATATGTCTTTGCTGGAATCCATCCATATGAAGGTAAAATGTGGACAGATGGCCAACTGGGGCAAGGGGGTCTTGCCAAGAAGCTGAAACTTGAGCAGCATGAAGTGCAAAGCCCACAAGAGCCTCTCTGTTCACCCCCAACCCCCCCTGTGAAGCCACTGACACATCGGGAGAGGCATAAAGTACCAAGCGCGTGGGATGGACCCATCTTCGAACCGGCCACCACTCTTCCTGTGCACATTCAGTCCACTCTTCTCGACCGACGACGATATGCCCTTTTGGCAAGGACTGTTTGGAAATATGAAAAAATGGAATGCCAACCAAGCGAGCAAAATATTTGCGTGTGAGCTATTACAGAAAAGTGAACATCAGACCAGTAAACTATCGTAATTAAACGGCATAGTCGTAGTCTCGCAAAACCCAAAATTTGAGATACAACAACCAAAAAAATTGGCCACAACCAAATTTAGAGAGAAAAAAATATTATGACCCCTTCCTTCTGAGGTTCAGTTCATAAAAGTGGATTGCGATGAAGTCACACCTGGCCAAAATTATTAGCACATCAAACTGCTTGAAATAGCATTGCAGTACTTTCCCCTGCTGGCAACTTTCGTGCATACACGAAAGTTGCAGACGTCAACAAAATCAAACCGAGAATGGTAATGCATTACGCTCTTAGGGTTTAAAGGACTCTATCTTTGGATTTTATTGTTGGAACGAGCTCAACTGTCCACACCAGATCTTGGTCCATTCATTACCCTATGTACGTTAACAGCTTATTCAAGGAATGTAAATTCCATATCCAGAAAAATCTTATTTTGCAGTGCTGTAGATTTTTTTTTTTTATTTAGCAGGCGTGCTATTCAAACACCATTTTCATTATTGGTGTCACCTGTATACGCTCTAAAGACATTTAAATTGAGTTTCCCGAGTGAAATATTAGTTCTATGTTACGGCTAAAAAGGAAAAAAAAAGTCTGCGATTCTGGCTTATGTAAGTTTAATTGGAAATGACAAGACAAAAAGGAAAATGGTCCTTAGAATTCTAACATACAATTAATAATGTACTATTACAATATTTATAATAGAAATAAGATTAAGTTAAATTTATGAAAAGCTTTACCATTGGAACTCAATTGTGATGGCAGCTTTATAGGTGTTATTCCGGCTCAGAGCTCATCTAGCTTGAGGAAAATTGTGGTCGAGTCAAGGGAATACTCACAGTTGCTCAGCCTTGATCACAAAGCAAGACTTTGCAATACCATAACCATAGACATATGAAAACGGTGATGGTTTTTTTCACCATAAAACCTACAACGACCAACCAGCCAGCGCTTTGAAGGAGGGACTGTTTCTTGTTAAATATATTTGCTGTGAGGAGTGTGTTCTCTTAGAGAGGGCTTTGCCAGGCGTTGGTGCAAATTAAAGCCAGTGACAGATCTGGGGCTATGGGAAATAGAGAAGAACACTTAAGCTCAAGAAATGAGTAAAATATGTCTGGCGGAGCCCACCCCCGCTGCAGATGTGTAAATGCGTTATTAGCCGTAGTGGGTGGTAATAAACAACGCCGTAATATGTTGCTTAACTAGTTCACGCTTGGAATTTTTTAATATGAAACTCAAGCCTGATTGACGATCGTTCTCTGCTGGCATTTTGATTTGCATCACACTTTTCTATCACCATGAGAATCCATTGTTTATTCAAATGCAAAATGCTCGACAATTGAAATAAGATGGTGTCTGTAAACAGAACTCAACTTCAGATCAGATTCACTTGCATCATGTCTCCTCCATAATGAAATATGAGAGTCTTTCAAAATTGTGTAAACTGCTAGAGTTGCAGGCTTACTTTTTTCCTCTAATGAAAAAAAAATACATTTAAAACATTTCTGAGAAGTATCCATGGCTGTTGCAAATCCAAATCGTCAATATACCGCTACCTTTTTAACCGAACTTTCGTCAAACTCCTCTCCGCACGAATAGACTGAACGCTGCAGTCCACGTACAGTATACGTCTTTTAAAACGTAGCCATTATACCGACATTTGCAGGTTACTTTCAATTTAATTTGCAAGGCAATATCCAGTGCATACCACTCTTGGCTTTTCACCTCTCCAACAGAAACTTCTGTAAAACAATCCTAGCGACATTGTTTCAGGGCGCACGAGAATTGGGAGGGTGCAACAGCAGTACAAAGGAAGTGTATCAGCGGAGCAGGGATCTGCAGATGGCCAGAGCCCCCCCTGAGACAAAAGGATAATAACAAAGCCCTAACAATGAGTGCAGTGTGTGCGTGCATGCATGGTTGGTGGCAGAATCTCAGCTGGACTGCAGATCTGTGAATATTTTATCAGTCACAGTGGGTGGCAGTAAAAAAAAAACAACTGACATGCAGGAAATGAAATTTTTATTTTGAAAGCACCAGGTGATTTATGGCAAAAATGTTGAATTGGAACCAGAATTGCCCCCAAAACTAATATTGTGAGATTTTCAAAAGGGTATTAAGCAAACTCTTCTGTAATTAAATTCACATTCAGGAGATTATTATGTGTAGGCTTAACTTCTATTCACTTTTATACCACTGTCACATACACTGACCGTGGCTCGCAATGACACGGGTGTCATCAGAGAAAATTACTTCAGTGAATGTAGAAAATAAAAATTGTTCCACAAAAACATCAACAAGAGTACGTTTGGCAATATTCGAGGATATAAGCAAGGCTGCTGCAGTTATTGTTTCTACTCTGGTGCATTGTAACAAAATCAGCACACATTCTGGGCGATTTTATACAACCATTCTTTGTTACTGTAGCTCTGCACATTGCCAAAAATGTGCTCTGCTACTGATACATCACTTATATGTCTTTGAAAAACGCACTCATACAAATATGCAGTAAAACACATGCTGTTCATTTATATGTTCTTTCTTGATAGCTATCAGAATGTATTTCTTTGGACTGACATTTACAATATGCACAGGTGTTACAAAAACGCAACCACGTTCAACCTTTTGTCAATCCACTCCTCACACTGTCGATTATGGGGTTGTTTGACCATACTTCACCCACGTGGGTCAGTGCGGGCTGGAATAAGAGGTGACCCAGTATCGGTTTTACGTATCACTCATCACTGCTATTAGCCGTTGCCGAACTCAGGTCAACAGATTAATAGTCCAGTGCACTAACCACTATACCACTGCCCTCAAACACAAAAGTAACACTCATTTACATTATTATTGACATTATTTTCCAATGTTCACCAAAACAGTTGAAAGCTCAGTCGTAATTGCAAGCGGAAAATACAGGTGGTCGCATGGTCATTAGAATGTTAATAAGCTTTACGTGAATGCATTTCAAATGCATGTCTACAAAGTTAGTCCTTTGAATTTCGATTTAAAGCTTTCGTGACTGCAGGGATTCATCTTCTTGGTTCTTTCGGTAAAGTCACGTAGAAGGGAAGTAATAAAATAATAAAAATAAAACATAATATAAGGTGACTTTACCGAAAGAACCAAGAAGAAAAAAGTTAGTCCTGTATGTATTATTCAATATGTGAATTATTATAGATTCATGTAATCACAGGAACGTTCAAACATTTAACATGTATTTAAAATTTAAAGAGGAATACAACACTGCATCCTGGGAAGCGTTTCAATGTACCTTTATCTGTACATTTATGAGTATAACTGACGTTTAAATGATTCTGCCTTTCGTACTAAACATTGAAGACATGCATTACAAGTTGTCTGATGTTTATAATAAACAATGCAAATTGCTTGTATATTTATGCCTCTGTCTGTGAAGATGTGTGTGTGTGCGTGCGTACATGTTTTGTATACAGAAGCATAACTTAAGACTGCACAACATAAATGCACTTTGTTGGGTGCAGTGACATATACTATCACCAATTTTGCTTGCTGAAATAGTTGTGTACGTACATCTCTCATCGTGACTGCACTCACAATTACAACCAATGTATGTCTCAGTTCGCCTTTGCTTGACGCAAGCGGTTTGTTTTCTCACAAAAACATACGATTTATTGAAACCACGAGAAGGCTTATTTATTGAATTGGCTTTGCTGAGCTTGATGAAAACTTGAATTTCCATGGAAAGGGTTATTCCTTATGTTGACGGAGTTGCTAAGCAAGTAGAAAAAATTAAAGGCCACATTGCTTGCTGCCTTCAATCCACACAACTGTCTCTTCTACTGTGGGTCTTATGAAACAGAAGGGGAAACCTTAGATCAGGTGCTAAACTTGCAATGCCACACTATAAGCCAGCTGGCCCTTGTTGATACCAAGCACCTGAGGGGACTTCATCTTAACCCGACAAAAAGGCGATGCTTAAAACTCAAAATCCGCCGATGTTGCTGCTATCAGTTTATGAAAAACAAATGCATTGTTTTAAACGTATCCGGTACTGGAATTGTAATTATTATTTTAACAGATGTAAACATTTAAAAGTGCTTTTTTTCTGACATAGATAAGGAATGTCCTCTGTATTTTTTATGCATTTGGAAAAAATCAAGAGGTCAAAGGTTTAATGGTTAGTTAAATAAGAGGAAAATTAAATGTTAATTGTTTAGTCCTAATCTAAACACTGCCTCCTTGCCCCTAACATTTAACCTTCATTACTATGTAATTGCAGTAAGATACCATCCATTATTTACTCTGCCGGAATTAATTACGCGACAAAACCAAGTTCAATTTTCGAGCAAGTTGGACTAGCCATGGGTAAAAGATTGTTGCCTATCCACAGATAACGACGTGCGTCTGTTTACAAATTCAAGTATAATCTGCTAAGTTATCTCGAAAAACATTTTAACAAATGAGCTGGGGCGTTACCAGTTAATGACCTTGAAAGAGCAGTCAACTTCCCTTGTAACTGTACAGGTGGTACCTTTTGTATTAATGGAACATTAAGCAATCAGCTGAAAATGACACCGTACATTCTGCTCCTGTTAACTAATAGTACTGCATTACCAAAATCATCACAAAGGACTCTGATCAGGAACCACAAGGGGATCCTGATAACCCTCCAGTTAATGTTGTTTTAAATTCGCACATTACACAAATGAAAAGGCAATTATTCTGCACAATATGAATTTTTAAAAGTGCTTTTAAATTGAAGTATTTAAACGTTTTTCTTGGTGGTGGGAAGAAAAACATTATAATCACGTAACTTTGTTTTACATACCATTATTTGGCAGTGTACACTGATGAATTATTGATGATTTAATAAACATATGGTGCTGATTATAATACATGGCACCATGCAAAGGGTAGAATTACTTATGTTCCGACAGAAAGAACAGCAGTGCCCTCAAGTGGATAAAACGGTATTGACTAATCAATCATATACCCAGTGGTCCTCAAAATCCTTGGAATTGTTTCCCCCCTCAATCAAAACCACTGGCCCCTTTGCCCCCCACCCCTACCTCAATTTCTATGGGCTACAATACAGAGTGATCGCATGTCCACATCTCTAGCCCATGCGCTGTTAGTAAGGCATTTACTTGATCCTGTGTTTCGAGTGGTTGTTTTTTCGTCACCGCGACGCGGCTTTGACATTTGACATGCACAGCGGTTCTGAACCTGGGATGCAGACATAATTGTGGCTTTCGCGACAAATACTATACACAACAGGAGGATTCCTCCACAACTCTGGCTGTCGCCTCATGAGGCTGGTTGTTATAATTACCGGTGAAACGTCGTACTCGAATTGAAAATGTTGCAGTGGGTTTACCCTCCAACATACCGGTGTGCTGAACTAGTAACAAATCACCATTGGTACCTCATTTGCCAGTAAAAAATATGATAATTGTTTTTTTACCCTTTTATCTGGCAACAAAACTGCTTACCCCGAGCTCTCATACTCTGATGGTGCATTGTCTTTGAGTTGTGCGCCTTTTGGCGTCATCTGGTCCAACCCATGTGAGACTAGGCTCTAAGGAAAGCTGTCTCGGGTGTGGACTAATCAACTTCAAGGACAGTGCATACATTATCAGAGTTATGTTTTTTGTTTGCATCATGGCTGCAGGTATTGTGGTCTATGCAAACATGACTCCTCGTAAAAAAAGGTGTCAGTTTTGTTGCCAGATAAAAGGGTAAAAAACCAATTATCATAATTTTGTGTACGTGACGAAACTTACTAATTGGCTGTGTCGGGTGGTGGCGGGTTTAACGACACATTTATATTTACACGATCTAACCCCCCCAGCCCCCCCCCCTCTATTTTGTGCTTATCCTGTAGAACGAGTACAACATTTAAGGACGGTACAGGCGTGATCACAGCAATCGCTGCTGGTGCTGCAAGCAACATCGAGATACGCTGCACAACAAGAGACCGTCTGCTCTGTTCCCTGTCCCCTCGAAAACCACGATGCTTCACAAAGCTGGAGGAACGATGAAATTGGATTTGGGTAGCGATAGCATCCCGACTGCGAGCGGCCCCCATGGGTTTTCCTGGTACGAGTAAGGGGATCTTGTAGTACGTTAAACATTCATCTTGCAGACATCATTGTTCCACGGCTTGTTCTGTTATCCTTAGCCAAGGCTTACAAAGCAATCATTTTTAAAAGCCAAGAATAATAATCCTGCATATATATTTTTAA
The DNA here is from genome assembly GCF_015708825.2 of Lethenteron reissneri. Taxonomy (NCBI): domain Eukaryota; kingdom Metazoa; phylum Chordata; class Hyperoartia; order Petromyzontiformes; family Petromyzontidae; genus Lethenteron; species Lethenteron reissneri. The sequence continues at coordinate 6,828,472 of NC_083790.1, read as the reverse complement.
TGAAATGCATTTTTTTTTACACTCTTAACAACGGAAATTAACGTGCTCGTAGTGTACACACGGCGGTGTGGCGTTACATCTTCCTGTGCGTATTGGATCAGAGCGGCGCTACGATACCTTTGGGAAATCCACAAACGCTAATTCTGCTCAAGAATAGACTCTCTCTCTCTCTCGCCAGCGTAGCTCGCCCCTGCGTGTGTTGGGACTGCATCTCAACGTTGACATTTATACTCGACCGCCAAGCCTCTAGTGCCCACTTTGTGCCAATGGAAGGGTCCATCAGGATGGAGTCCCCAGCAGAAGCGGTGTCTGTGATGTTCCTGATCTACCTCTCAGCTGGATGGCGTATCTACGTGTACTGGGCAGTCCTTTCGTGGATCCGCTGTTGGCTGAGGCCCTCGTCACACCGGTGAAAAAGAGCATTGCAGCTCATCGGATTCATCCGGTATAAATATTCTGATTCCGATATTGACCATTCTGCTGTCCACGACATAGGCACGTCACCTATAACACCTGGTATTCATGACGCCCATCCAAGCACTGTCCAGGTTCAACAGTACTGCATGGTGTACATTCGTTCATAATTATATATGGGAAAATATACTGTATGCATTACAGTGTAAATCAAAGACCTCTTCGTTGTATTATTGTAACGGTATTCTTATAAAGCATCCATCCAAAACTTTAAAAATATTCCACATCTGCCAAAACGCAGCAAGTTAATAACTGGTATCACTGTAAATGTTTTCTGCATAGCTATGATTCGGGAAAACACTCTTTAAAACGCTCAAACACTCCGTGTGCTCCACTGCACGAACAATGCTGAATGCTGAACTCCATACCCTGATCAATAATCGATAGGAATTCTCTCCACACTCTACAGGGTGGTCCAGACGTCATGTGACCCACATTAAATTCTCTAAAATGTTTTTAAAGTAAGGTTTATTTAAAACAGAAATTAATATGCAAAGGAAAAAAAATGTTAGGGGTTAATTAATTGGAGCTCAAGACATCTGGACCACCCTGTAGACCAGCGTCATGTTATTGTGTTGCTAAAGTTGCGTTGGGACACATTTGCATTTTCAATTCGAAATTAGACTTGGAACGTTTTTGCACAATATATTGCAGATTGGTTTTATGCTGTATGATAACAGCGTATAACTCCTTGTGTATTATAATCTTCATATTAACCACGTACAAGGATCAAATTTAACAATGTTTTAAAAACCACTGCTGGATGGCCCTTCCACACCACGATCGGTCGGATTGCCACCTGTTCCGTTTTTCCGAGGGATCATCCTCTCGAGACAGCTGGGGAAATCTTTTAAGGTTTCTCTTCTTCCTGTATTTTGAGATATTATTCTTCCCATGCACTTCAGTTGGCAACCCAGCATATCAAGACACAAGGGATGTTTGACCATACTTTACCACGTTGGTCAGTGCAGGTTGGCGAAGGCGGTGTGGTGGGGAAACAGACTTCAGTTCAGATATCACCACTAATCGCAGGCATGGCCAGACATCGAACTCAGGCGGCCAGGTTCAAAGTGTATTGGGGGCAACCATTGTACCACGCTGCTCCACTTACAAAATGCAACTGCTTTGCGTTGTCCTTCGCCTGCACCTCCGATTATCAAGGTTGACTACGTACGGTGCGAAAGAAGTCCAAGATACAACTTGCAGCGGACAGTCAGTGCTTCGTAAAAAGATGTCAATGGACGAGGTACACGTGTGCAATATTAACGAAACGAAACAATTATACTACACCACGACAATACAACCATGCATGTTTATTCGCAAGCTTTTACAACATGAGAAACCCAACCACATATATTCGCACAACCACTGTTACAAAATCTTAAAAGTTATTTGTCTTTTTAAGATGCATCATTGAGCGACGTGTGCGTGCAACACACACTTCAGCAAAGTCTTTACTTAAGAGGAGAACATGCTTGTGCGGTTAAGCAGTTGTACCTTTTCTAAAGAAATCAATACAAAGGCACCTTGTTAATAATCATAAGGGGATCCAAGTGATACAATTATACCACAAAATAGCCTTTTCCCGGTCTGCACAAGATCGATGCAATACCCAACATCACTAACGTTTTAGCCAAAGCAATGCATGCTCTTTTGCACTACCCAGTGGTTATTCGGCTGATTACCATATAATCCATTAACCAACGCTGTTTATTCAAGGGCACACACCCGGGGCAAACCTTCCAAGAGTGAATCACATGCAAATTGCATGCAAATCAGCAGAGAATTGTAAGCAAAAGGAGTTAATTATTTAAATGTTGAAAATCAAATACAGGACATTTTTTAAAACCTATATTTTCACTTAGAAGTAACTTCGGCAGTTCATGCAGTCCCAATTGTCAACTATAATCAGAACAAGGTTTTACATTTGCTTATTCTCTATTGTACGAACTGTGCATTGAACTTCTTTCGCACCGTACGAAGCCAACCATGCTAATCGGAGGTGTTGATTACCTGGCTTGGCTGACAGTAGCAGCAAGAGGTCAAGTCAGGCCTGAATGCTAATACCTGCTCTTTCCCTGCCAAGTTAAAATGTTGGAAAAACTAAAAATATATCGCCATTCACAGATGAGTTGATTTTCTACGTTGCCACTGCATGAACTAAAGCTAAACATGTTCTCACACTGTGACTAATCACATCACTGTGAACGAACTGCGCATCCCAACTACTGCAAACGTGTTTAAAATGTGCAAACGCCACGACTGCTTAAAACGAGCGCTTTAACTTCACTAAATTGAAGCCCACACACAATTCGATGTTTTAAACCTTATGCACATCGCCTCTAAGTACAACTTATAGTAGCTCAATGCCACACACTTCTCCAACACTTTGTACAGAGTTAGTTGCGAGATTATCAAGTTACAGCCGGAGATGTTTACAAGTCAGTCGCGTAACCAATACTGACCCATAACAGATCACCCCTATCAAAGCTGCACTATTCGTGTGCGGGACTTGAGTGGTCGTTTGTCAAACGGAGCCCCACATTGACATACAAGGGATGAGGGAATTAACGTTAAACTGCTGTCCCCTGGCAGGGCCCATGAGCAGCAAAGGAAACACAAGGCAGACCCCCAACTTATACAATGAGGCCGATTCACAAGCAGCTTTTGCCAACACCTGGGAAATGTTTGGCGTTAAAAGATCACGCGGGGTGAGAGTTTGTGGTACATTTTCATGCATGAAACGCCGTCCCAAATTCACCTCATCCCCTCCTCCTCGGTCTTAATCAGACCTCTCGTTACGAAAATACCCCAATTAATTATAAGGTCGAACAGGTGAATAGGAATTTACTGTAAAGCATGCCCAGGTTTATCGTGTAGTATATCAAATAGGCTCCAAAAAGACGTGGTGTTTATGCCGACCCAATAACTCCACGAAGCCAACGTACGGAGAGGTACAGGTGCCCATTCATTGTTTTGCTGCAACAAGAAATAATGAAGAAACTCGCACCCCCTTCAGCAGCGGCAACACACCGATGCTTCCAATTCAATTTTTACACAACAAAAACAGTTCTTCCACATTAAACACAAATTAAAAAGATGAAAAGATTTTGGGATTATTTTTTTTACTAAACTTTTAAACAGAAAATACAAACGCATGCATGGCAGCAATGTAAGTTATACACTGCGCAGAAATGTTAAACTACACCGTTAACTTACTCTGCCATATCATACGTTTCATGAACACAATGTGCACTGTTTAATTAACAATTTGATACCTAACGTTTTACTTCTAATATTTTTTATATGCAAGGTTTATTTAAGAATGTGTAATTATATCACCGAGTATGGTCGTGTAAGTAGTGGTTTTAATGCAAAGAGTAAGAACATGTAATTTTAGCAACAAGGAATGTAGACCTTCATACTTTTAATAGTTTGTGGATTAATGTCCAAACACCACAATTTACTTATTGCTCCGTTGTTTGGTCACGATTGGCGTACGAATGGATGTATTTGCCTAATATAATACGGAGCTATTAAAAACATTGTTGAATACACTTTCCCATTAACTTTACATAAGCGCGCCACACAATTTCCAAAATAAAATTTTCTTAACAATGCTCAATCTTACACGATTAGTTTTCAGCACATTACTTAAAAATACTTGTTTTTTTACAATAAATATATGAAGGTAACGTCTTAGAAATACAGTATTTTAAGAACTGTGTACGCAATGATAACTGTACTACAAATATTAGTGGGTGGATTATACGTGAACACAATTAATTCAGATTATACGCGAATCTGAAAGAAACAAGACGATGAAAAGGTTTTGTTTCTGATAGCGCCCAATACGCTCGTCTGCGAGTAGGGGGTGACAATTTCTGTGTGTAATCCGAATTGAATAATTTGTGGATTAATTTCGAATTTGGCAAGCTTTGACTGCCACTGCACATGATTGTCCAAGTCCTGCGAATGGCCTCATGGTATCATTAACGTCCACTGTGTGAACCAGATGGCGCATTTTTGCGGTTCGTACACCCACAGTATTAATCAGGGCAGCATCTGGATTCGAATTGTGAACCTCTGCAGCAAGTGGCGAACGCTGTTCCGCTATCCCACGTGATCACCCCCCCCCCCCCATATAGGTGAAAATGTTGCAGGTCGGGCTGTGGTTTTGTACTCTGGCTACCTGCCAATTATCTAAATATGTTATTTTAAAAGTAGATTACCTACTTCAGTTAAGTATATTTGTTTTTCAATAGCAGTGGGCACAGGCTGCCAGGAAGAACCTATTAACTATGAATCTTGCAGCGAATCGTGCAGGGTTACTTGAATGGCAACACCGGTAAAACAAACAAACTAAAACCCGCTGAAAGCAACAACAGACAGAAAATGAATAATCAATACTGTTGCTAAAAGTAACAATGTTTCTTGATGCTCTTTAGTTCCTTCGGTAAAGTCACGTAGGTATAAAATAAAATACAAAACAAAATAAAAATGAATCAAATCACGACGTTTCGGAAGCAACACAAGCTTCCGTCATCAGGTGGGACAGCCACGGCAAGAAACAAATTGCTGTAGTGGGCAAAAGAGCTGCTTGTGACAAGAGATTATAATCTCTTGATGGAAGCTTGTGTTGCTTCTGAAACGTCGTGATTTGATTTTTTTTATTTATTTCATTTTATACCTACGTGACTTTACCAAAAGAACTAAAACATATGGATCATTGCAGTCACTAAAACTTAAGATCTAGAATGTTTCTTCATTTTAAAAAAATGTATTGTGTAATCTCAATAAAATTCTTACCACATTCAAACGTATATGTAAATAGCCGGTGTACAACATATATTAGCTCCGCAATTCAATTTATTTACCATTAACTTGTTGTGACAGCATAACTTGTGTATGACACAAAGTGACTTTTGGCATTCTAGATACATATATACAAGCACTGTGTACGATCTACTGCAAAAGGAGTACACTATTCAGGATTGAGAGCTGACGTGTTGCACTTTGCCAAAGCGATTACAGCAGCACTTAAAGCCAAGGCTCTTTTTTATTTTTTTAAACACTTAGCATTTGCTGGCCACACGTTTTTGTTAAGTTTGCTCGATAAAAGCCTACGGTGAATACAGACCGGACACGAAGCACTAAGTCTCCATTCAGCCAAGAGAAAAAAAAGAATACATCTTGTGTTTTACTACCACGCAAACCAAGTCAAGTGTGGCAAATAGAGTGCAATGAAAGTCACAGTACATCAGTGCAATAAACATTAACTCCATCGACCACACATCACAGTGTAAGGGGATTTTAGAACACAAAACACCTGGCATTAAGTGGCACCGCTTAGTTGCCAATTAAAGCTGTGTATATATGTCTACAAAATGAAACCAAAGTTTCTAAGGTGTGAAGTACAATTCCAATGTTGCTTCATTCTGAATAAAACTGTGAAAATGTTCAACGAATAAAACTTAAAATACCTCCCACATAGCGTTGACATGAATTCTCTTTGGTTTTTTCGGTAAAGTCACGTAGGCAAATAAATTTAATCACGACGTTTATTTTCCTCTTTTACCTACGTGACTTTACCGAAAAAAACAAAGAGTATGGACCCTTGCAGTCACGAAAACTTCAAATCTAGAATAGACATGCATTGTTCACTATTGCAGTGAAAATGGAATGGAGCAGCAGTTTTTTTCTTCAAGGCATTCACAACAACTGCACAACCCCAAGTGTGCAGAGGGGGGGGGGTCGTGAAAAAAACAATAAGATATAGAAGCACTTTTGCATTGTTTAGCTAGCCTCAATAACACAGCAACTGTATACCCACTAGTTATCATAGGATAAAATAAATTAAAATAATGTTCAGTACCACATTTTAGCCTTTTTTGTAAAATAATACATTTTGTGCACCGAAAGAAGTTTAAATGTCTAACTTTAATGAGGATCGTGTATTCTTCAAATTATTTCCTTCAGAAGCCACCTTTAATCCAGCTTTCAATGTCTATTGATCACAAACGTGTAGAACGCCTAACAACATACATATCGACTGAGGTAAATCGCAGACGAGGAATGCTGGAATGGAATGGCATCCGAGCGATCGAGATGTGAGGATCGTTGACCCGAGGCATGTGAACACCGTCCAAAACACATTTCACGAGCCAATCCCGCTGTGATGTCACACGCTCTAAAGATCAGCTACGAATTGGTTTACAATATCACCGGGGCTGGCTCGCGAATGTGGCATTGACGCAAGCTGCTGCGAATCGGCGAGTTGAAGCGAGCTTGGCGGTGTTGCGCATGCTTCTTAAACGACCGGTGAAAAGAGCCACACGCTCAGTTGCGCGTGGACCGGAACGGAGGGCTAGGCTGGTCGGTCTGTCCCTCGGGTTCTGTCCGCAATCCGAGGCCCGCCCTGGAACACTGCGGTTGGGCGGCCGTCGCTCCTGCCGCCGATTGTCCCTCCGCGCCGCGCTGCTCCCCTGTGCTTCTCAAGGCTCTCAAGGCATCATCCCACTCAACCATCTCCGGGTGCTGAAACTTCCCTGCGGGCGTGGAGATTCGCGCAGACACTCGAATGCAGTGAATTGAAAATATTTTTTTTTATTCGAGATGTTATTCTAGACTTTTACAGCACACTAGCCAAGTCGATTAATGTATATAATGCTTCCAGTGTAGTATGTTTGTAATGTTTAAACATGTAATCATAAACAAATCAACAACTGGTATGCAATCGAAACGTCGTACTCTGTTATTTAATTTATTTTCTTTCTACGTGACTTTACCGAAACAACCAAAGAGTAATTCCTGCAGTCACGAAAGCTTCAAATCAAGTTTGGTATGTCTCTTACCTTTAAAGAAATGGTGAAAACTATAAAACACATTGATATACAAGTATACCAAAACCTGTTATCTGTGGTATAATAAATATCCATATATGTTGGAATTAAGTACAGTTCTCATATGCCAGAATATACTTTTTTTTCAAATTATAAAAATCACCTTTGCAAGATCACCTTTGTAACAGAGTTGTTGCTCAATTGCACTTGCGTGTTTGTGCCACGTATACATTACCTTCTGTGGAGTTGTAAAAATCCTGGAGCTCTCCCGGACGATGGTGAGTCTGCTCATACTCGTACGCCTGGAAGATCATCTCAAATCGATCCAGGTCCTTCACGAGCTTGGCCTCCGCAGACCTCTGGTATTCGTACTCCTTTGAGTAAAACAAAAAAATGCAGAAGTAAAAGGATGTGATTTGACAGCGATTCACTCGCAAACCCAAGTGCAGATTTAAACCTTGCTTTTAAGATTCCCCAGAGCAAGTAGCTTCGCTGTGGAGTGAGTATTGTGTGGACATGTTACCTCGTGTATGAAAGCAATTCAATCATCGCCAAAGGTATCTATGGTACATACCTCCCACAAGCTATAAAGTTCCTTTCCAATTTCTTCATCTACCAAGGTTGAAATGTGTTTCATGGCATCCTACAAATGGTAAAAAAAAAAATTACATTGCAGTTTCAAGGTGCAGTGTCATTTCAAATGTTAACTCTTTTCAACATCTGTGCAGTACCTTCAAATGTACGAGTCTGTTTAAATACTTAACAAAGTGTACACTGAGGAATTATTTTAAACTGACACAAATAAAAACATATCTAAATGCCATCAGACTAGAACCCAAGGGTCAAATGATTGCTATAAAATTTGAAAATATTGGAAAAATTAAGGGCCAGACACCAAAACCTTCAATGTTACTTTGTGAGCATTAGTTATGTGTACTCTGTTCCAGTTCATCAAACAATCATAGTGTAACAAAATAAGCAGATACCTCTTCTCTGCGATGCTTTTCCTCCTTGCTGACGTTATCAGCTGGTGCAATGTCCCCCACAATCGACTCTGCCATGTCATGCACCAGAGCCAGCTTCATGCATCTACACAATAACTGTCATTATCACACGGGCCATCCCCACATTTCCTGGGATTCATTTCTACTAAGAAATGAAAAACCATCCCAGCTTTAAAGGAATGTTTACATTTCTCTGCAGCTGTTCTGGACGGATAAAAGACATTTAACAATGTTTTTACTGGAAGATGCATTTTGTCGTGAAATGCTGTGAATGGAAAGGGCTGGTGCCAGGTTTTACATAATAGTTGACAAGAAAATATTAAATAACTTCTACATGAATGGAATAAAATGTGTCTCAATGTCAGTACTTCGTTTTTGCTAAACGCTGCTATAAGGCTTTACGTAAACAACGCGATTCTACGTAAAAGTTCACTGTCCAAAGTTGTTTGTTTTTCACATGTGCAAAACTATGAGGAAAGTGCACTTATCTACATGCCAATAACTGTTAAACGACAAGTTCACAATCCAATGCAACACACTTACTTGTCTTTGTTAAGACACTCATCCCGAATGAGGAAAGCCAAAATGGCCATCCTGTACATGTGGTCAGCCACACTTTCTGGGTCTGGCACCCTTCTGTAGATCCATCCAGTCCGTTTGACGTTCTGAAATAGAGGTCAAGATATCAGCTTTAGTCAAGCTCAAACAATATGCGAGATGTCCGCATCGGAGTTATGGTTTGCCCTGCGTGCAAGAGTCCCGTCATAGTGTAGATGTAAACATGCTGAATTTAAAGTGCAGAGTTCCGAGCTACAATTCCCGCCAAAAGTTGCTTGAAACATTAGCCAAGTTTCTTTAATCCGCTGTATCAGCACGTGCCCATGCAGACACGTGATATAATTGCACTCAGGTCAGTGGCTTTTAACTTCTAGTGCAGTAAAATGTCGGGACGCCCACTTGACTGCCACCAAGACAGGGGAGACATCTTTAAAATAAGGTGGAGGGAGTGAAAACGGCGTGGAGGGCACATACATATTTTACACCACTCCATTCACTCTGGTGTACTGTAGTTTCCAAGTAATATTCAAACTCTGAATAATTTCTATCATGCGGATACATGTTATATAAATAACAAACCCAAATGGAATAAAGATCAAGTCGCAAATTGAGGCGAGGGAATGCTTAAGGGTAGAGACAACCCATGCACTGCAGAAACCGGTTAAAGTATTTGTGCATGATAACAGTCCCAGGAGAACGCTGCGTGGCACAATTCTATGCCATCTCCAGATGCCAGAGGCCATTATAAAAAATGCAAAGAAGATGTCAACACAGATACATCAAACGCTTTCAGCTAAAACTACAGTAGGACATCAGCTATCAAGGTTAATTTTAATGGCATGTAATAACTTATATTCTTGGTTTTTTTTGGGAAAGTCACGTAAATAGAAAACAAAATAAAAAATATTAAAATAAAAATCATAATAGAAGACCACTTGTGTTGCGATCGAAACGTCTTGGATTTTTTGCCTTTATTTTAAATTAATGTTTATTTATTTTTTATTTAGTTTACTATTTAGATATACTTTTTGTAGGTTTTTTGCTTTTATTATTTTCAAACATTTTTTTCTATTTACGTGACTTTACCGAAAGAATCAAGAATATGAATTCCTGCAGTCACAAAAGTAATAAGTGAAAATGTAATAACTTGGAAAACAGATATTGAATCGTGTTCAATGGTATTCTAGCAAATGTTCAATTCAGCCAAAATGCTTCCAAATTTCAAATTCAAGGCTTTGTATGCATACAAAACATCATTACACGAAACAAATGCCATTTATTTTGCCCATACATAACTGAAAAGTAAAATCACTCCTCCCCCTAGAATAATTAACCAACAATGATTTACAAGAGGTATCAACCAAATACTCTAAAACGCATGTTCCTAAAAAACTGGAGGACCCAGAGAAGAATCCACATGACCACAGGGAGAACATGCAAACTCCAAAAATACAGGCGTCAGGGTTGGGATCGAACCCACGACCTCCTGTATACCAGGTGAGGCAATTAACATCGCCACCGTAGTGCCCCGAAATTATAAATGATTGATGCGGGCCATTGGAGAGGAGCTGGGGGGGTAGCCACGTCAGTGACATAATGATCGTTAGTAAAAGTGGGCCTAGGCAGGCGATGCTGCGAGAAGGGATGATGAAGGGTGGTCAAGACTAACAATTGAGCAGCAGCTTAAGGAGGGAAAATGCCCCGGAATATATCTATCTACTGCAGAGACGGAGCCATGATATCATCTCTTGTGCAGGACCAAGATGGATGTTGCATCGCAAGACCATGAAATATGTCAACAGCTTGTGGAGGGTTCTTCCCGCAGTAGAGAGATCTGAGCTGATGATTGTGACTAAAATATACCTCAGGTGGTGTCATTTGAAAGTTCTTGCTTTGGCCCACATGTTGCATTCCCAATTATAAGCAGGAAATGTGACTTGGCAATTAAAAGCAGGAAACTTGCTTTGTCCATTTTATCCAAATTTCTCTCAGTCATCGGTCTATTGGATTTTTAGACAACTAATATCTGGCAGCATTTGGCTAACAAAGCAATCCCTGGACCGGTTTTGACTTCCTGGGTCTCATCAGTAAAGTCGAGCTTGTTAATATGCTGCTGGGTTACCAGATGTTATTGGCATGTTGAAAGCAAAAAGTTATTTTATGTACAAACTCATTAACCGTTGCTGTGGAGCGTTAAGGATATGTGTAAGCCGCACAGGAACACCTGCCACGAGGGGGGCTCCGTCTAATGGTTGAAATGAGAGATGACAAGGCACTTTGAGATGCGGAGGAAATCAAACGCACTATAAATGCAAAATATTGATTACTTAAAAGTTGTGGATGATTCTACCCACGCATCTCATCATTACTGCACTGTGTTCAACCACCCCACTGCAGGTCACAATATTCTGCTTCTGCACTCTCACTTCTAGATTCTTACATTTATTCACATTATTTATTTTGCCAAAAACTCCTAAATGAGACCTTGCTCAATTCGTAATCACTCGCATCCATCTTAACTGTTGACAGTGCCGTGTGTTGCTGGCCGTTCGACGTTTCGGGCCTCTGAGCTTGTGCCCAGCAACTGTTTAATGGTTCACAGCAACTCGTTACCTGTCATGCCATTAAACTAACGCAAAGGAAACGGGAAGATGCAATTATAAATAATGTATAATTAATTATAATTGGAGCCAATCGCATGCAGGATTGAAGGTCACGATTCTTGTATTTCGATTCACGAATCGATTCCCGTTATCTCAATGCGGTTTTGGTGGAGCCTTTTAACCGGCAGAGGCGCTGCGGTTAAACCCCGCGAACCTGCAAATATTACACAAACTCATCGCGTTTCAATGAACCACCTACAGCACCCTGCATGTGAACGGGGCCTGTACGCCCCGACTGGGATTCAACTCGATTCCTCTACCACCGATAATCGGTAACAGGAATCAAAGTACAAATCGTTACTTGCTTGCTTACCACAGCACAGTTACAAATGCAAAGAGCAATTAACACAACCGCAATGTTTTTTTTACCGCCACGCCCGTCAAACACACTGCCTTCAAATACAATGATCGGCGACGTTTCGGGCAACAGCCCTTGTTCGTTTCAAATGTGGAATTAAACTGAAACGCAGCTAGCCGGCGGTGACTAGGCCCGACTGTAGGGCCGTGGTTGCTTGGGGGGGTTAACGTTGGGGCGACGTCGGTACAGAAGCAGCAGACAACGTCCATCGTGAGGGGGTGGTGAGGAATGGCGCCGCCTCAACAACGCGAGACACACACGAACCTTCAGCTGCCCGACAACTTTGATGAACTCGAAGAGTTTCTGCATCCGCGTGGCTCCTGACGCCATCTCGAGCTGCGGCTGCGGCTGCTGCTGTTGTTGCGACACGAGAGACACGCTCGCGCCCCCGGCCGGCAGTACCAACGAGGCTGGTGCCACGCACGGACGCGAGGTTTTGTTTGTTTCTCACCCCGCCGAGTTTCGAGCGCAATGAATGGAGGGCGGTGGGATCTGCGTTAGCCGAGGCGGCCTGTCTCCTTACAGTAGTGACGTCATGTCGGTGAGCGACATGACGTCACTTCCGCGGAGATTTTACGTAACGTCCGCCGCGCCCCCCCCCACCCCCTCGCGCGCCCCCCCCCCACCCCCTCGCGCGCCCCCCCCCCCACCCCCTGGCGCGCCCCCCCCCCACCCCCTCGCGCGCCCCCCCCCCACCCCCTGGCGCGCCCCCCCCCACCCCCTCGCGCGCCCCCCCCCACCCCCTCGCGCGCCCCCCCCCCCACCCCCTCGCGCGCCCCCCCCCCACCCCCTCGCGCGCCCCCCCCCACCCCCTGGCGCGCCCCCCCCACCCCCTCGCGCGCCCCCCCCACCCCCTCGCGCGCCCCCCCCACCCCCTCGCGCGCCCCACCCCACGTGACGTCACCCCACAGATAACGGATACAGCGCTACGATGACGTCACGGCCGCGTGATCGAATGTGAAGAAAAACCCTGCCAGGTGACGTCATAGCGAGTTACAAATATATATTTTAAAATATTCATTTGACGATATAGAAGGCGTCTCATATTAATTGACCCTTCACTTTGAAGCTAATCGATGAATTGTCACTATTCAATTGTAAAATTTGTTTTATATACAAATATCTCTCAATTTAACACCGCCTCGTTACGTTGTCGACTCGTGAGGGCGATGACATCATAGCGACTATCAACAGCCAGATGATGTCATAACGACTGCAGCCTATTGTGGCAACGTCAAGCGACTGAATTGGGTGAATGACGCAGGCAGAACGAGTCATTCGCTTGCAACGATGACGTCATGTAAACAGCCGTCGATGTGCTCGCGCTGATGACGTCACACAAAATATACTACCTGTGCATGAGCTGCCAGTCAGTCAGTGGAGGCCCACTAGAACTGGCACCACACGTGCGTTTATACTCAGAACATTGTTGCTAACAGATGAATCCTCAGCTGGTGTTTCATATATATGCCTTTAGATTGCATGAAATGTGAAGCAAGCAGCACTGGACATTTCCCTGCATTTGCAAGTGGCACCAACAGATGGTGCCACTGGCCAAGTTGGGCCCGTGTTTAGAATACAGCTGCATGGTGTCAAGAGATTTTAATGTCCTTTACATTTCAAAACATTCATCAAATAACTAGTTCTTAGCTATATCCCCGCAATGCAGGACTCCAATAATAATCATACACAAGCAAAACTCAGTCTAGTGTTAACACTTCTAAATAATTAAAAAAGTGTTTTTAGTCTTATCAGCTGAGCTTTTTACTTTCCAGACAAATGTTATCGAGCATATTTTTTTTAAAGCAAGCAAACTCTGGAACGGTTTCAACCCTCTGGGTCTCATTAGCAGAGCCAGGCTTATTTAACAATACCCCTTATCTATAAATGCCTCGGCGAGTCTTGAGGCTTCTTAAGGAAGGGTTCTGCATTGGGAATTCCTACCTATCAACCCATGACATCAGTGCTTATCTTATTACAGACCAATTGAGACCTTATTGGTCACGCCGTGCCCTTATACATCTCAACGTTCATCCTACAAAGTCCCATCACAAGGGAGAAACATAAACAAATAGACAACAATTGGTTGCCCGCATTGCAATGGCTGTATGCCATATGGACCTGAAAACTCTATTTCCCTGTACAAGAATACGAGGTAAACCGTATGGGTTGACAGGTTTGGAAATTTGGCCAATTCCATTACAGTATTGAGGATGTGCCAAGAGTTGGGGACATCACGAAACATTTATGAAGCTCTCAAAGCAGCTGGGCCAAAACTCGAGGTGGTCAACAAGTGGCAGTTGCAGCAAGTGGGTTCATGAACTCGTTGTGTGGAACGTAGGGCCCCTCGTATGCTCGGGATTATATCTCTGTATGCCTCTACAGTTTCCTCCCACGCGAAGCCAAACACTCATAGAGGAAATTAGCCAAACATTCCAATGCAGAACCCTCCCAAAAATACTTGAGGCTCATTAAGGCTTTCTTGAGTAAACTAAAACAGTGCAGTGCAGTGCAATATTTTATATATAATATATATTTTTATATATATTATCAATAATCGAGAGCAATACCACACTGCATGTTATTTAAAAAAGGCTAACATTCGCAATTTTATGGGATAGTAGTAACTTACACTATAATAAATCAAATAACAAGCACATAAAGACGTTCATTCATAAAACAGAGCTGAATATCAGAAGTAATGTTGGTACCATACCTCATTAAGAATGCGTGTTGTGTCTTTCATACGAACAGTATTCTCGCAGTAATTGTTTTGAACAAGTACTGGTTTTACAAATCAGGTATTCATTCCTCTAAGTGCTGTTTATTCAAACACACATTTGAAAAATCAATAGGATGAATACAAATGATATGTTCTATCTCTTGTTCAATAAATCAATTTAGGGCACAGTGAATACGTTGTCTTGCTTAAGCACAATTGTATGCTTGCTCTTCCATATAGCATGAAGTTACATATTCTAAAACAGGGATCCCCAATCCCCGGGCCGCTGACCGCTACCGGTCCGTGACCTGTTAGGAACCGGGCCGCACAGCAGCAGGAGAGAGCGGTGAGTCCGCACGTGGCCCGCCCATTGTTTTATTGACCACTTCTCTTCCCCGCACTACGCACTCGTCTCAGTCACAGTTTTGGTAAGCCCACAAGCTGCTAACCCCTAGCCAAAATGAGTAAAAAACAAACGTCGCTGGAGAGCTTATTTGAAAAGAGGGAAAGACCCAATGATGAACCCCCCCCCCCCCCCGGTCCGTGAAAAAATTGTTTTCCACGAAACCGGTCCCTGGTGCCAAAAAGGTTGGGACACCGCTGTTCTAAAAGCATCCAACCTGCTTGCGTCCACCTCTTTATTTAATAGTTTAGAATTTTGATCGTCGCCAGGCGTAAAAAAAATACTTGGATGGGTTTTCCCAGTTGTGTCTCTAACAGATATATTCAACTGCTTAGAAAAAAACATGCTCATATTTTGAAATCTTGTTCATTAAATGAGTCTATCACTCATCCGTGTACATTACCTGCTATGACTCGTGAATCATAAACAAGGACGATGACAAAGAACATTTAACTAAAGCTGAAAAGTGTGCAAAGAAGCATGGAGAGGTGCACACTCGGAAGTGGACCACACGAATGCGAGAACATACGCAAGTTAGAGACAAGATATTGACTACATCATGGGACCTCCTTTGCCAGTACCAAAATATACTAATAGGGTTTTTCCCCTTTTTTTGGCAACCAAACTGACACCTTTTGCAAGGGATCAGGCTTACATTAACCACAATACTTGCAGTCAAATGCAAACAAAAAAAAACAATACTCTGATAAGACTGTGCGCCTTTTGGCGTCATCTGGTCGAACACCATATGAGACTAAGCTCTAAAGAAAGCTGTCTCTGGTGTGGACCAATCAGTTTCAAAGACAATGCACAAATTATCAGAGTATTGTTTTTTTGCATGTGACTGCAAGTATTGTGGTTAATGTAAGCATGATCGCTTGCAAAAGGTGTCAGTTTTGTTGCCAAAAAAGGGGAAACCCCTATTAGTATTAAGATATTGACTGTTAGTCGGTATAGACTAAATGAGGAAACGTGCTTGAGAGAAAGTCCACTGCAGAGACGATTGATAACATCAGCTTGTGTGTAGGTCCGAGATGGATTGTTGTCCCACCTAAAGCTCGATAGATGGCGATGATATGGGGAGGCTTTCATCAAGCAGTGGACAGATCATGGCTGATGATGATGATGATCAATATATTTTAAGTAACAAAAACCTGCACATGACACATTCCGTTCACAGCACACAAGGTTACTTACTCATGGTGCTAAAAGTGAGCCAATTCCGTAGGAAAAAATGGTTAGCCAGACAATCATAATAAATGTTGTACATTCCAAGGCTGACCTCCCCATGACAAAACCTTCTGAACACATTTAGATTAAATTATCTGAGCTATGTCTCCTACTTTTCAAGGTTAATGTGGCAATCGTGAATGGGCAGAGGATACATATCTGTACCTGTCAACCCTGTAGCATTACCTTATTTAAGGAGGGAGTATACATAGTCGTTCTAAGCAAACTTGAAATAAATTTCGAGTTAAGAATGGATAAAGGGAGCAGAGGAGCCTCCAGATTCAAAAAGGGGTAATTCAGTACGGCAACCCATGGCAACAAATGTAGTTTGTGACGACAATGTTAGCCCTGTTTAAATATTTACACACCAGTCTATTGTTTTAAGGGACGGTATAATGAACCATAAATAGGTGCACTGCGTAATATGGTGATGATTCACGACACTGCGATATGACAAGGCTCGCGAACATTCAAAGACGACAGCGATATATGCTGGAGTTAAATACCTTACTGATACAATATAGTGCAATTCTGGTGGGTGTGGTCCTAACAACACCTTGACAACAGCATCATAATAGTTGCCCTCGGGATCTTATGAGTGGGAATTCTCCAGTGATGTAAAGTGATGCGTAACAGGTATTTTACGTGCATGTTTAATCTATGCGTAGTCAACACAATAGTATTATGCAGGAGTTAACTCCACTTATCCACGGTGATGTGGGACAGAAATATCGCACATCGGATTATCCGCAGGGTTATCTAAAAAAAAATGTATTCTTACGAATTTGCCAATGGACTCCTCTTCTCCGAGAAAAATGTGCGGTTAATGGAAAGCTGGTCCACAAACCTCGGTGGGATATACCAAACACAACTATGACGAAACACCCAATGAAGCAAATAGTAAAGTCAGGAATTAGCAGGAGTGTGTAGTTGTTTTCCAATAAGATAAGTAGGCAGGTGGATTATTGGAAGGTTTAAAACTGTAATGGTCATCAAAAAATACATTACATCCAAGGTGAGAAGATGTGACCTTTTTTTGAGTAACAAAATCTGCTATTTTTGAGAAAATCCCAAAACTCATTTGGTCTGCGGTAAAAACTCGTAACACTCGAGCACGTTACCTGTTGAGTATGTTTGTGGCAATTTGTAGTGTCCGTATTTAATTAAAGCAACGTGAGCAGTGGCATACACGTGTGCAAACAGCTGATAACTGCGTTGCCCCTGCCTTCCATTCTTTACCTTCAGTATTGTGGCATTGTCCAGTGTTTGCTTGTGTATGGATAGCGCACCGTGCTATTTGCTACGATATCTGAATCTGTCTTGAGACTCTACTCAAGGTCAACGCAGCCTGAAATGAAGCACCTGCTGCTGTATCAACATAAACACTGACGACCCCTGGGGTACGACGCTGGCTGATTTTATTGATTTACAGCCAATTGCCAATCCGATGCTGGATTAAGGTCACGGCTTCACCACATTGGCCAGTGTGGCTTAGGAAAGGGGGAGAGAGGGCTGGTGGTAGAGACACTCGGGCGAGTTCAGATCTCAATCACCACTGAGAGTTCCATGGACTTGTGTCGAATTCAAAATTGCTGGGTTCACAACACAGTGTTAGAATGACTGTGCCACTGCTGAACCTGCGGTACTGACTGCTCTGGCCATACAGGGCACGTGCTTGATAACAATACGGTAAATTTTGATTTAAAGCGTTCGTGACTGCAGGGATTCATATTCTTGGTTCTTTCGGTAAAGTCACGTAGAAGGGAAATAATAAAATAATATTAATATAAAACAATACAAATTCTCACGACGTTTCACACCTGATGATGATTGCTTGTGTTGCAGTCGAAACGTCGTGAGAATTTGTATTGTTTCATATTAATATTATTTTATTATTTCCCTTCTACGTGACTTTACCGAAAGAACCAAGAATAACAATACGGTAGCCTGCTGGTTTAGACATTATACTGCTGCTACCTTTGTTTGGCTTTTACACTTTGGGTTTCACACTTGCACAGAGGTGTTCGCCTACGACGCAGCCTTTGGTGTGCTATTGCCATAACAGAGCCATCACCAATCAACGTCATACGCGAAGCGTGACATTCTATATTTCCCCTCCGCCCATATTCAATGCGACGGGATCCCCGGAGCCACAGTCAAAATGCTCAGAATTATCTTAGAAAACATTAACCTTGGCGCACGCCAGCTGCGTTTCGTTGCACCAAGCCACAAAGTCCTTGCTCGCTAGCATGCAGGTAACAAAGGGCCAACTTTACTCACTCGCGTCTGGGAGTGGAGTGACGCACGCGCAGCGGGCGTGGAAAGGGGGCAGCTCTGCTGATGTTGGGAGGTGGAGCTCGCTCTGCTCCTAATTCGGGTCGCCAATAAAAAGCCTCAAGCTGCGGTCTCTTGCTCGCATCCGCCCTTCCGATCTCCCCTCTGCGCTTCACTCACTTCGCTCGTACTGTTGCTGTCATCCTTTTTGGCATTTGCAGTCTGGAGAGAAAATAAAGGGCGGCTCGTCATCTCTCGACATTGGCCCGGTGTTAGGCGAGATTTTTTTGTTGCTGTTCTTATTTTACTTATTGGTAGGCTTTTAGTTATTTTTTTTTTTGCTCACATTTGTCCGACCACTTTTGGAGTTGTCTCAAAATGTCCAACGGGGTTGATGCCAACGAGCCGTCCATCGAGCTGTTTGTGAAGGTAAGGTCGACTTGTGAACGTGCATTTTTCTTACCGAGTGACGACAACGTTTTGAAAATATCGCTAGCACCTGTGAATGTAAACAGACTCATGTCCATTTGCTTCATGTGTACGAAGGTGCTTTCAATACGAGTATACGAGAGTGACTGGTCAATTCCGTTTAGAACCTTATTCTGACACTATTGGAACACCTCTATAAGGTGGTATGATAAAAAAAAAGTTTATTTGACCAAAACTCTTAATTAACCCCAAAAAAGTGTGTGTTATGTATGAATAAATAATACTTGTGCTATGTCTGAAAATACTGTTTTGTTATTTATTATTAACATGAATGTAATATTTTATGATGTGTTGGCCTATGATATGTTGGTTGCTGTCAATATGCAACAAGCAAATAATTCCTGCTTTGCAATACTTTTGTTAATACTCGTTAGGCAGGTAAAATGTAAATATAGACATTACTTCATCTGTTTGGCCATGAACATATTTTTTATTTACTTATGATAAAATGCACATACAGCATTTTAATCATCTTAACCACCACATCTTAACAGGGCATCATCAAATGTGTGTATTAAAACGCTTTCGGGTGTCTGCAATTCCGATATATAAAATACCCTAACGTGAAACAGAGTTTCATTATTCGGAATTTAAGTGACAGTGAATAGACGTATACTGTATATATGGATAAAGTTCATTATTTAGAGACGATAATGACAAACAAAAAATGCATGGCCAGCAAAGACAATTTCAGTGGACGCGGCTCACATTCCTCAGCTGGACGTGAACATTGGGCTGGGTCAAAATGTTTCGTTCAGGTGTGGCACGAGCAATAAATAAGTAAATAAATGTGGCCTTAACTCGTGTGCACGACAATGCCCTGGGTGCGAGACACACCTGTAACGATTACGCCACTCTAAATAGCATTAGGGATGTTTGGTGCCTTGACAAGCCAAGTGCGTGCGTAAATTGATAATTGAAGGAAATCGTTCGTGTCTCGAGACACCCACGTGAATGTTTGAGTGAGGAAACGTCTTAATAAAGTAGCCGCGCATTACAGAAGTGCTGTACACAATTGTTGCCATAATCATCAGCGCATTTTTTTGTTCAATTGATTGAAACGTGTTATAGTATTAGGTGTCCCAATTTGTGCGCGCGTGTGTTTTATTTGGTATATCGTAAGAAACGGGTGGATATTTCGCAGTGAAATACCGTAATCGTGTAAAGGATGTTCAGACAGCAAGCTGCAGCAATGAATAAACTTCATCAGAAGTAAATAAAGCTGTAAGAGGGGCCTATTGTGCCTCGAGAAAGAAGTCAAGTGGCTTGGACATGCATAACACATGAGGTCATGCCTGCTGACAAGTGTAGCGACTTTTTTTTAAACTTGGTGGTAATTCAGTACCACATTTACTTTGCAGGCTTGTTTTACAATGTGAGGGTTCCTGTGTGAGTTGTTTTTTTCTGCGCACCATCTATATATATAGGGTGCTTAGAACATTTTTTTTAACACTTATTAGCGGATTATCGTTTTTAATGGGAACATGATAACAAATGTAATGTTTCGATTTAAAGCTTTCGTGACTGCAGGGATTCATCTTCTTGGTTCTTTCGGTAAAGTCACGTAGAATGGAAATAATAAAATAAAAAAAATAAACATAATAAAATTATTCTCACGACGTTTCGGCAGGTCTGTCAGACCTGTTCTTCACCTGAGGACGGCTGCTTGCGTTGTGGCCGAAACGTCGTGAGATTTGTATTTTATTATGTTTTATTGTTATTATTTTATTATTTTCCTTCTACGTGACTTTATCGAAAGAACCAAGAAAATGTAATGTTAATAGCCTTTAAAAGTCAAAGAGTCTCCACTTGTTCACCATCATTGTCAACACACGCCTCGAATCTTCTCCAGGTGGTCTCCAGAGCCTGGAGGAACATTTCTTGTGGTGTGGTTGTAAATTCTCATAAGCGTTAACACATTTTCGAAGCACCCTGTATATGCTGGCCACAGTTTGTGCAGTGTAATTTAACAACAGTACTGTAGGCTACGATACCGTTCTGAAATAAGCACTATGAAATCGATATTATCCTCGCTACTTTAATTACCGTATCATATGAATGCAGTGTAAGAGGCAGAATGCTGCAATGGTGTTAATGATAGTTAGCGCCACTGGACTTCGGGAGGATGTTGCCATTTCAATCTTCTGGTGTTGGCAGTTAAAATGAATCGGCAAAGGGTGATGATGATTCTTCACTGCAACCAACGCCTCCGTCACATCACGGTCGACTGGCAGGTCGCCTGTGGTGGAGTCAAGTGTGGGTACCCTCCACCTCTTTCAAGATCTTCTTGGTTCTTTCGGTAAAGTCACGTAGAAGGGAAATAATAAAATAATAAAAATTCAACATAATAAAATACAATTCTCACGACGTTTCGGCCACAACGCAAGCAGCCGTCCTCAGATGTCTGGCCATCGTGGAACAGAATAGTGTTGAGATATTCACTTGTAAAAAATATAAATATGTCTATACTGTATATATCTATAAATTCAAGTGCAAATGAAAACAAGACACTCGTTGAGAATGTCACCATAAATACACGCGCGCTGTGTGGCAAAGGGCTGTTTATAAATGAGGTGTATGCGATGCAAATATTTTCTTCCAATGGTTACACCACTAATGCCTACCCACTCAAACATTTCCAGAGCCTTCTAAAACAAAGAGCACTCACTGTGTGAAGTGGATGAGACAGAACTTGGTTCGGTGCAACAGACAGACAGCGAGAAAGTCGTGTTGTAACCTGCTCAGATTCCAGTAAATAGTACCTCAATACATTTTGTTCTGTAAGAATTAAAGGAGAGGTTATAGGTTGCAATGTGTTTGTTATCACAAAAACAACATTGTGGACAAAAGCTACGCGTTTGCCAATGTTTTGCCAATGTTACATTTCAGTAATTACATCATTGAAATGGCGCTTTAATTTATGTTTGTAATCAGGACAGCGAGGTCACATATTCCAATGCATACATACAATGTAATCCTTATCAATATTTGTGTACAGTCCTTGTAAATACTATGCCAAACTGAGTCTCATCACTGTCTTTTATGGGAGGATTCTGCGTCGGAAAGACTGGGTAATTTCAAAAGGAGTGTTTTGCACATTTTCTTACGAATTTATTTAAACTTGCATTCAACCATTTACATCCCACGTTCAAAAAACCACGTAACAATCATGGGAAGTATGTCAGTACTTTGAGTACAAGGTGTAAACTTTGAATAATTATTGCACGGCCGATGACATAGCCCTGCTACACTTTGGTATAAACACCAAAGTTTTTTTAAAATGTGTAAACTTCCCTTTAAGAGCCTGCAAACTTCATATAGCTGCGTGGTGTTACAGAAGTGGAACAACGCTGAGTCGTAAAATGTGGTCAAGGTTCAAACGTGGCGTTGGTGTGGGTTACATAAAGGTTATTAAAGTGACACACCATCATCAAAAGAAAGGACATCGCCGCTAAAACTGATATTCGGATGTGAACGGTGTGTTCACTTCCTATTCAAAGGCAAATACTGGGGTCTTTTGACCCACATATAGTAAAACAAACAGTTTATAAATATACAAATGTTGTGCCCTTAGGACCCCAGGCACCAGATCATAATACACAAAGAAGAGGCATCACAATAAACATCACGTATTTCGCAGTAATCGCCATCAGCATGATTGCACAGAGGCTCAAACACCCCGCAAATATCGCATATTTCTTTCTATACTCTCCCTAAGGCCATCCTTTCCCTACCCTGGACATAAAAGACTGCAGCAGCTGCAGAATGAGGATTTATTGATAATTTCACAGGAACCGTTTACTGTAGTTTTCTACCAAGATAAACGTTGACCACTGGGCATGGCCATTAACCTTGAAAACTCAGCAGGGAGCCAGTGGCTGGGACTGCTGCACACAGGGTGGTCCAGCTGTCTTGTAACCCCCAATTAATTGATCTTCCAACAATTTGTTTTCCTTTGCATGTTAATTTCTGTCGTAAATAAACCGTTAGCAACATTAAGTTTTAGAGAATTAAACGCGGGTCACAAGACATCTGTCGAGGACCAGGCTTAACTTCTACTTAAAATAATCATTATGGTGATATGAGATGTTGCTCAAATTGCTCACCAATAGAAGGCCAACTGAAAAATAAGTGTGCACTAAAGTGCCCGTGTACACAAAGAGTGGTTCACAATCACTTTGGAAATATAATAATACTGCAGAACTCCTCTTGTTCACGGTGATGTGGGATACAATCATCGCGGGTGTACTGCACTTACCTGCGAGGAGAAAAAAACACAATGGTGGCTAATCGTGGATAATGGGAAGAAAAGGGCTACAGATAATGGGTTTTGTGGACCCTGCAGCTTCCACAGATAATTTGGAGTCGTTGGGGTCACAGATAACACCTCCGATTCACACGGTTGGCTACGTACGGTGCGAAAGAAGTTCACCAACTATATGAACAACATGACACTTGGCATATTCTTGGGTCTTTCGGTAAAGTCACGTAAAAATGTTCAAAGAAAATAATACAAAAAATAATAGAAAACTACGACCGCTTGCATTGCGATCGAAACGTCGTAGTTTTCTGCTATTTTTGATTATTTTCTTTCAACCTATCTACGTGACTTTACCAAAAGACCCAAGAATATGAATTGCTGCAGTCACGAAAGCTTTAAGTCAAGATTCATGACACTTGGCAGTTGACACCAAATTAATGGCGTGGTATCTGTACCGCCTGCGAAATATGTTGTAGTCTCTTCTATTGAAACAAAAACTTCAGCGAGATGCGTGCGTCTGTTTGTCGGCCACACTCGCTGTGTGAAGCCAGGAGACAAGTCATGCTACTAAAATGAGCTGTGACCGCAAGCAAAGCAATATGAGCCGGCGGCACTGCGATATGAATTCACCATCGCACAGTGCGCCAACTGAAAGCCTATACAATCCGGAGCCTCGTGAATCCCAATGCAATCATTAGCCATTCGTGTCTTTGAAAGTCTGAAAATATAAAAATCCAATGCTCATCCCTAGTATAGGCTGTACATAGCTTACTTTGACTTTCGGACAACAAATGTCGTTTGTTAGATATCTTTGAAAGCTTTATTCTGGGGGGCGGGGGCACATGAACAGGCATGTAAATTTAAATTCAGTGTCATGACTATATCGAAAACGACTTTACAGTTACATGAAGCTCAAAATCAGATGGGATGAGGGTTGTGCCATTTGGCAGACGACTCAAATTATTTTACAATGCAACCAACTTATTTCCCACCCCCTGCTTCAATGTTGTTTTAGCCCGGTCGAGATACTACACTATATACATGATGCATGAACATTGACGAAGACGCTCACGGCAGTTGCTAAATAAGCTCGTCGACCAAGAGCCCATCATTGGGTCCCCCATGTAAGGACGCGGCGGTTGTGGGGAGGGGAATAAGAGGCAAGTGTCTGGAGAAAAGGGCCCCAATTCCACAAAGGGGCAAGATTGAACTTTCTTTGAGGAGTCCGGGCCAGGTTCCCCACCCGACTTCATCCCAACCCATGTCACCTTTCTTAACCACCCTGGGTAGGATGGGGGCTGACGACAACAGAAACACGGCCTCAAGCCCCAAAGACAGAGCAGTCGCAGAGCAAACTCACAATTATTTAAAGCAACATTTAGTTGTTGTTATTGTTGTTACCCAGGGATAAATGAACAAGGTACAAAAAAGTGTGGCAGGAAAAAAGCACACACACGCGCGCGCTTTTGTGTTGTTGTTTGAAACTCATGGCTTCTCTGGCCTGCATTATTTTTCTGTTTTTATGGGGGGGATAGGGAGAGTTTCTCATTTCTCATCATATATAAATTTGAATACATGCGTTTTGAAAAAAAGTTTTTGGAACGGTCATTACCACCCTTTGTGAAGTATCTGTGGGTAGTCCAAATTTGCCGTGTTACTTATTAATGTTCTCTGTACATGGGCAACATATAGGTATTATTTTTTACACCGTTGCTGAGCAAAGGCCTCCATGTTCAAAACAAGTGACAAATAAGTGGCCAACAAACAAACGCATCATATTGACCGATAAATAATACAGACGTGGTAGTAGGTTTTTACCCTTTTAAACTGGTACAAAACTGACACCTTTATTCTAAAGGTGTCAGTTTTGACATTATAAAGGTGTCAGTTTTGTACCAGTTTAAAAGGGTAAAAACCTACTACTATATTTTGCCATTGGTAAAAGAAATCTCATAGAATACAGACGTGGGTTTGGGCGCGACGCTTGGCGAGGAGAGAAGATAGGCAGGTGGTCGACGTTCACGAAGACGCGACAGCCGAAGCAGGCTCAAACACCTGATGGTTTGTCCGCTAGAGAGAATTAAGCGATGAAATCAGAACCGGCCCTAGACCTTTGGGGGCCCTAAGCAAAATTTGGTTGGAGGCCCCTTTGATGTATGATTTTTTTCACCCACTCGCTAGCAGTGACTCTAGGGGGCCCTCTGCTGGCCACGGGGCCCTTTGCAATTGCAAGGGTCGCTTAGTGGCTGGGCCGGCTCTGGATGAAATCAACTAGATGGGTCATCACAATGCAGGACCACGAGCGATGGCGACGGCTTGGGAAGGCCTTCATCCAGCAGTGGATTTATCATGGCTGACGACGATAACCAATGATGATTGACGATGATGTAAAAATGATAATGTCCTTTTTTTTGCAAGCTGTCATCGTCCCCTCCGTGTGGTGGTTGTGGGTAGTCATAATTCGTTGTGCGTGTGTATTTGTGCTGCATTCAATGCCGAATTAAGTTAGTGCGGGGCCTGTAGCTTATGTTATAAAGGGTCGCCGCTTATGTTATAAAATAAATAAATAAACCACATAAATATTAAAACGCAAATTTTTACTTGCGTAGTAAAGTAATTGTATTTTTTCATTTGCTATACGGCCAGATAATACGACAAATCGTTAACCTTAAACACCAAGTCGTTCATAAAAGTTGAAGGCAGTGTAGTACTATAGTAATAGAGCAAGTGCAGATTCACTAAACCGGAATTGATAGCGCGGGCCCTTGAAAGTGCGGGGCCCATAGCATATGTAGCTACTTTTGCTACCAAGATAATCCGGCACTGGCTGCATTGCTGAATTGTTCTTTGTATTCCAGACGAGTGCGTGTGTTGCAATACATTCGAATGCCTTCTGGTGTTTTCCAGGCTGGAAGTGATGGAGAGACAATTGGAAACTGTCCCCTGTGCCAGAGGATCTTCATGGTGCTCTGGCTCAAGGGGGTTACCTTCAACGTCACCACGGTCGACATGACAAAGTAAATGCTCGCACCACCCACCACTGCAAACCGCGCACATGCGCTGCACATTCGCCCGTAAGTTAATTACATTGAGTTGGCGTTGGCTGGGGGAGGGTATTTTTACTTACGTTCAGTCAAGCAAAACATATGCAAACGTTATTTTGAAAACATTAACTATTACTTCACTGTGAGTCATGTTGACCGATGTGACATCAGAATAGAAAGCGGGCCTCGACTACATTCCATAAAAATACAAAGATAAAGATCCCCCGTATAGCCATAATAGACTTTTGGAGCAAGTGTTGTTAGTGAGCACCTATAAAGGCTGGTACGGCACACAAGGGGGTGGGTGGCCAACACCACGCCCGGTCGCCTTTGCCTCCCCAGTGGCGATGTTTTTACACATCGCACCAGGTACTCATTTGCAACCTAGGAGAGGCCCAGGACCAGTTCAGATAATTGTCACTGATGTTGGCCATGAACAGGAATCGAACTCGGCTCGTCGGGTTCATTGCACGGCGTGCTAAGCGCTCCACTCCCGTTCCCCGGTCCTGGACTACATGCCACAAACACGTTCACACACACACATCAAACTAAACACATCACTGCCCGTAACTATATGTGGTCTTTATCAAAATAAAGTATTTCGCTGATAAATTTGTAACGTACACAAATTTAATTTAAGAGGGACATTCAGAGGACGCGAAGGACACTCACACAATGAACTTCACCATCCGAAGCAATTTTCTTACGTTTGTATACCACTGCGTCCGCAGCATTTTAGTTACTTATCGGTAAAGACATCACGTCCGTTGGATGTCATCCCAGTTCAAGTTTTCGACGGACCATTTCCTTCCCGCTTTTCAAAGGAAAGTTTTCGACTTCATTTTTTTTCTCTCTCTCCCCGCTGAAAATTCCGGAAAGCCCATCCCATTAAAGCGCTGCAAAAAGGAAAACGATTCGCGTGTATATATATTTTTTTCTAGAGTAAATGTTCCCTTTCTGATGTGCGGCCTTTTTAAGTGCCTCTTAGCATCTGCTTCTGAGTGGACTGCATATCCGCCCCTCTTATTTGCTGTAGGATGCTTTGGTTTGTTAGACAAGGTCCTGTTTGTAAACTGCTAATGTTTTCTGCTGAATTTGTGAAGCGGATTTTGTAAAAATGTAGAACTTGTCTTTTAGCTGCCCTGTTTTATATTTCGTTATATATACACGCTTAGAAAATATAGTCATATACTAAATACATTATATGCAGTATTAACCATGAGGTGTTTGACACTTTGCCTCCCGTAAGAGTCACTGAGCATGGTTTTATACCTCAGGTTAAATAATGTGAGGTGATACACCTGATCTGTAAAATACTGCAGTATTTTTAGCATGACATAAAATATCTCATGCAGAAAAAATGCCATGAAATTTGAAGCCACAGTATATAACATTTATTGCAAGATAAAATATAGGTTATATTCTACATGTGTTTGTTTGTCCAGGTGTGAATCATAGGGTGTCACATTTATTTTTAACGCAGTAAATAAACTAAAACATTTGCTTCCGGTACAATTCTGTAAATACAATGTTTAGTTTACCAGTTTACTGTATTTGCAACCCAAACGTGTCTCAACAGGCTAACATTGATCAGTTTTGGGGATGTTTTCCCAATTCCACGTTTTCCTTAGTATTTGCTTGCGGGAGTGGAGCGGTGGCGCTGCGGTTAGCACGCTGTGCTTTGAACAAGGCAAACCAGAGTTCGATTCCCAGCCATGGCAAACATCAGTAGCAGCTTGAACCTAATACGGTCCTCGACTGCCCCCTCACCAAGACTGCACTGACCAACGCTGATGAAGTATTGTCAAACAAACCCCCTTGTCGAGCAATTAATGAAGGGTTGCTATTTTATTACTTATTAAAGCATATCATAATCTACTGGGCATGGTGTCATATACAGTTCTGCGATATGCAAACACAAAGAGTTAATTAAATATCATGCAGTACAGGGTCATGCGTAATTTCTTTGTGATGTTCATGTCTGGCCAATAGAAGATATGTCTCAACACAAAGTGTGGTCTGCCAACTGAAGGCTCAGCACTCTACTGACGTTCCAAGTTTATTAAGTGTTCGTGTTTTAGTAGTGAACGCAGCCACCAGCGCCCTGTGCTGTTGCATTCTTTGGGAACATTATCACAAGCTGTTTACTAACGGTCTTCCGTTTGTGTGCGTGCGTTGATTGCGTACCACTGGGATTTTGTCTTCGTGGCCATGAGATTTGGGGGCACACGACGAGGCTTTAACGAGCATCGCCCATCTCTACCGCCTTTCCCCGTAATTGCGACGTGTGCGTACAGTAGCAGCTTTTCACTCGAAGTGTCAAATCTAGCACCAGGCTGGACAAAAGTATGAAGAATGACAGGTCGTTAAAGACAGTGCTGCTCGCATGCCAGAGTCCTTCCCACTGCTAGTGTGTGTGTAAGCCACTGTGGCATCACCCACTGTTTCAACTGCATACCAACGCATTTCATTATTCGTAGCAGTTTTACTTTAAGGGAAAACCGATATAATTTCGGGAAGAGGGCTCGGTTTTTGTTTTTACGCAAGCTAGATAAGCAGTTGATATGCTTTTATAAGACGACGAAGCAAACTCTTTGCGCTTTACAAATCCATCCGCATCTAGTTTACACAACAAAGGCTTATTCCGAACAGCGCGCTTCAGCCGCACCGAACCTCACAAAATAATATTCAGGGCCTACCTTGGCTCTTCCCACCCTCAACCAGTATATATACAAGGACTGTTTTCTTTGAATGTATCTCACTTGATACAGCTTTCGTGCTGTGACGGTTCCACCTGAAGACGGAAGCTTGTGTTGCCTCCGAAACGTCGTGATTTTTATTTTATTTTTATTTTACTTTTATTAATTTAAATTTTTTACCTACGTGACTTTACCGAAAAAACCTAGGAATATATATCATTCCTGTTGACCGTGGACAGCGTTGCCACCCGTATATTATGAGTGCAAAGGTAAAAGTGATGTCCTGCTCAAGTAATCAAGGAGGAAGTGCTCATATCCTGTTTACAGCCCTGAGCCAGCAGTAGACATTCCACATCCCTGCGGCAGGAGTGATGCTCTCCATACGACAACCACTGCTGACTTCCTTAAAAGGTGGTACTCATTTTAATGATCTGTCGAAGGATGATGGGCTAAAGTCAACCCCCAACCAAGATTTGAACTCACGACCTTCCGCTGTGAGTCACTCGCTCTAAGGTTGAACCAGTTGGCTGGGTAGATGATTTTTACTACGCACAGCACGTATTGCACGTGGGTCTGCTCAGCACTATTTCGACTCTCTTTGACTCTGTGAATAGCCCCTTGTGTGATTTGACGCTTTTATACCCCCGAACACAAATCGGCCAGCATACGAGACTTTGAAGTGCATCACTTTAAACCATAGGTCGCAACCGGGTACCCGATACCCGTACCCTACCCGATACCCAGCTACCCGTACCCGGCCGGGTATGGGTACGGGTAGCCGTTTGCGACCCTGGTGCGGCCGGGTACGGGTAGGCCGTGAGTCACTGGTGAGTAGCCGTTTGTCACTCATTTCGGGTAGGGTACGGGTATGGGTAGGGAACGGCTACCCGTACCCGGCCGGGTACGGGTACGGGTACCCATTTGCGACCCTGGTGCGGCCGGGTATGGGTAAGGAATCAAAACCCGTTTGCGACCTCTGCTTTAAACGCATGTTTCTTGTCCATACTTTTTCTTGTCAAACTCAAAGGCAGCTACCCAAACTGCACACGCATACAATCGCACAGAACGCGGTCAACGATTGCAGTTGTACATTAAAAAATAAAACTGTTGGGAAGGTACGAACTTAAAGGCCGAGGTTTACGGTGGAACATGTGAGAATGAGTAATCACAGCCATGCCCCCGGCACAAGTCACGTCCACATGTGACCTCCCAGTAACGACAACAAGGGAACAAAAACAGGAACCACAACTGTTCCATCACCCTCATCATCCCCTCTCCTAACACGAGTTAGGGGAAATCCACGCATCTGTACATTTTCACACGCCCATGCTGATATGTCTTGACTTGTGGAATGGCAATGAGGACATTTCTTTTAAATATCCGCCCGACTGATAAATATCCTCCCAAATTCCTGGAATGGGATATATGAAAGTATATTGTTAAACGATATACTTTATTGTGTTCTCTGGTATATCTCTTCCGTGGGTTTGCATAATTTTGTCTTTTTTAAGTGGACAATGTAAAATGCACAGAATTCATCGGTCACTTATGAGAAACGTTATTTTCATTGTTTACATTTGTTCCCAGCTGTCCACGTTTGTTTTGCCAGTGCTAACCTGAAAGCATAAATGGTTAAACTACAAACAAAAT
This sequence comes from Lethenteron reissneri, assembly GCF_015708825.2. Classification (NCBI taxonomy): domain Eukaryota; kingdom Metazoa; phylum Chordata; class Hyperoartia; order Petromyzontiformes; family Petromyzontidae; genus Lethenteron; species Lethenteron reissneri. The sequence continues at coordinate 6,797,801 of NC_083790.1, read as the reverse complement.
GGACATGTGACCAGAGGCGTAGCTAGGGGGGGGGGGCAGGGGGGTACACGTGTCCCCAGGCGCCAAGGTAAAGGGGCGCCAAAATGAGGCTTATAACGTTACGTTTTAACTTATTGCGGCGGGCGCGGCAGCCTGAAACTACTGCACAAATCTACACCTCAACCTAAAAGTTTATACATCCCGCCACACACAGCCTACATGTCAAGTAATTACATTTTGGTATGTGATTAAACGGGGTGGGGGGGGGGTTGCCAATTTTATATCCTAGCTACGCCACTGCATGTGACTTGGAACCAGCTTGCAAAGAGCTGGCTTAATATTTGTTAAAAAAATAACCAGTAATGAGCAGGTTTGGCTTTAATGGCTTTAGTGTACATTTATTCTTCTTCCTCGTGTGGCGCATATGACATGAGGGCATATGACATGAGGACGTGTCACCACATTGCGCACACGTTTATGCATGATAGTCACAAATGCAGCAGTATAACCCGTGCCTCCTGTATTGGCATTCTATTAATAGATCTAACAACACACATATATAGCCTTAACAGACTGTAGAGCTAAATTATTTTAGCGAGCAGCACCTATTAAGGCTGCCACTGCATGCGGTTGGCCAGCACCACGCCCAGCTGCCTGGCTTTGTCTGCCCAGCACTGATGCTTAACCACCACACCAGGTACTCATTTAAAGCTGAGTCGACCTAGGGGAGACCCAGGATGGGGTCACAAACACCAGTAAGGCACAACTCTCATAATTCCTTGCATGCTTGTCATGTGACTGCCACATCGCACGTGCAGTACAATGCGCTCAACATTGAGTCAGTCAGTAGCTCAAGAGCTAAACGTTTGGTCGTTATCTTTCAGCCAACATCTCAAGAAGAGTTTAATTTGGTAATGTAACCATCTCAACAAGCAGTAGGGCAAACAAAGAGGCAACTGTGGGTTTTCTCATCGTTTACATAAAGTGCTTTATTTGAATCACCTAAAGCGTCCTAATGTGAGATGCACTGGGCCTCAGCTGCCTTGAGTATCACCGAAGTTGGAGCACCATGACATTTAATTTAAATGAAGGAAATATGTTCTAGTTATTAGGAATACAGTACTATATTGCATTAATTCTAGACACAGCATATTACGTGTACTCTAAATGACAATAAGAACGTGTAGCCCCTTATCAAGCCACTGCTGGATGAAGGCCTCCTCCCCAGGCCGTGTTGGCCATGGGGAATGTTTTCGCCATACTTCTCCATGCTGGTCAGTGTGGGTTGATGAAGGGGGCAGCCAAGGACTGTGCCAGATATCCCTGACCATCGATGTGCGTCGTGGCTGGGGACTGGCCTTGGTCTCCAGTTGCAGAGCGCAGTGTGCTAATCATTATGCCATCCTGCAACCTCCACTCTAAATAATGTATTGGTTCATTCCCTAAAAAATATTTCGATTTAAAGCTGTCGTGACTGCAGGGATTCATCTTCTTGGTTCTTTCGGTAAAGTCACGTAGAATGGAAATAATAAAATAATAATAAAACATAATCAAATAATTCTCACGACGTTTCGGCCACAACGCAAGCAGCCGTCCTCAGGTGGAGAGCAGGTCTGTCGAGTGGACAGAGTCTGAATGACACACGCCAGGCTTGGAGCGACTATTTAAGCTGGGATGGACAGACCTGCTCTCCACCTGAGGACGGCTGCTTGCGTTGTGGCCGAAACGTCGTGAGAAATATGTTTTAATTTTATTATTTTATTATTTCCATTCTTCGTGACTTTACCGAAAGAACCAAGATGAATCCCTAAAAAATTGTTAATATTTTCCCATTATTACCTGACTTTGGCATCAATAGCCTCCTCAATATATATGTAATGTCATAGGATATTCAATGTCAGTTTAGAAGCTTCATAGACTGGACAGCCTCAGCACTTTTGTGAACTTTGAAATGGAGTGCTTTTATCAATAGAGGTTGAAATCAGTGACCCCTAGCCCTTAACATGAACACACAAGCCGTGGTCCACCTAGCAACCTCAGTCATTAACAAGACTCAGATCACTGAACCAAACGTTTTGTTGTCTCTGCAGTTAATAATTATTAAAGAAAGATAGGTTTGCATTTGTTTATGAAGTTTTAGGATTCCTATTGTCATTACTTGATGATTGTGGATGGTCCCAGCCTGGTTACCAATGATGACCATGCAAAATAATAACATCAAATTAAATTTGGATCTTAATTTGGCTGATTTTGAACTCTGAGAATTAAACATATTGGTTTGACTGTCATAGGGCAGGTAAACAGCACTCTGATATGGCAGAGCTGGTGGGAATTTACTGCCCCCCCCCAATATCCACATCCCTGAGCCGCTCTATAGCACCACTGCTCTACAAGATATCCGAACGGACTCTTTATTTCATCACATAACGCAATTGGGATGAAATAGGGTCCAAGAGAAAACGACAATGAACATATAAACAAAACTGACACCTTTTTACAAGGAGTCATGTTTGTATAGACCGCAATACCTGCATATTTTTACTGGCAAATGAGGTTCCCATAGTTCTCCAGAGTATTCCATAAATTCCATGCACATTTCGTTTTTGCCCAAAACCTGTGCACCTGCAGGAAGCCAGCGATCCTACGCTCCCTGGCACCTGGATCCCAGCCTCCCTTCCTGACCTTCAACGGGGACGTCCGCACCGACTTCATCAAGATCGAGGAGTTCCTGGAGGAGACTCTCTGCCCCCCGAGGTGAGCATTCACACACGAGCTGATGATCCACTGCTAGATGAAGGCCTCCCCCCCCCCCTCCCGCACGCCGTCAGTGTGGGTTGGTGAAGGTGGGTAGCATAGATTTAAACTATTAAACAATTTTTTACCAGGTAACGCCCACTGAGCTATATAGCTCTTTTTTTAGATGTGCCCTGGCTACAAATGATAGTTCGACGACGTGGCTTATCACGTGGAAATTTATAGCAGCCAAATACTCTAAAGGCATGTTTCTAAATGTGGAGGGAAAAACCAGAGGATCCTGATAAAAGTCCACGCGACAATGGGAAGAATATGCAAACTCCAAATATACAGGCGTCAGGATCGAACGCATGACCTCCTGTATACCAGGCAAGATAGTTAACATCACACCGATGTTGAGAGCATAAAAGTACAATTACATTACCTTATGCTACCCACCATTTAGCCTCTTAGCATATGGATGGTCACCCATCCTAGCTTTGTCAAGGCTCAAACCTGCTTGGTTTCTCAGATTTCATGAGATTGGGCACGTTCTGCTTTTAGGCCAACTGATGAAGATATCCATTCACAACGATCGTATCTTGTAAGGCATTCAAAGTTTACCCTTATGTTTCCATTATTATTTACGAATTTTACGTAATATTATATGTATAATAGGTAAATATGGGACTAACACAAAGGCAGCGAAGTTTATTTCGCATCTTTTTCTGAAAGCCTTTGCCCAGCCCGATGTGTGGGTACAGCTCTGACTCGGTTTCTTTTTGAGCATTGCGGTGTCTTTTTTAGGCCCTAAATGCAAGATCATACATCGAAGTTGCGCAGCCACGCCAATTATGGACCTATTAAGACACGATGTGGCTCAGAATTTCATGTTGAAACAAAACCCTTTGCAAATATTCCAAAGTAATAAAAGGGCCCACCAAGAAAATAATTAATTCATCTTGTGTAGATGTCGCTGGCTGGTTCAGAGTCCAGAGCAATGAGCCAGAACCGCTGAGACACTGGGTTAAAATCTGGGCAGCCGCCCACGATTAAACTGGCTACTCACGTGCCGTGAGCTCATCGTCCTCAACCCAGTCACCAATTGGCAAAACAAATTTAGCCTTGCGGCATGTTTGGCTAGATTCCCAGCTCTTAAAATAAAAGTAAAATATTGGTATGACTCCCATGTGAAAGTCTCATTATAAAGAGCATGAGAAAATGCAACTATTACTGTGTAAAGGGTAACTAATCCACTTTATTAATTTCTTTGTGATAGGTCCAGTGCAAAATCTCTTTTGCAGGCCATTCTCTGACACGAGGCAAGCTTCTGTGTGCGTTTTCCAAATGGATTATTTTGTCTCATGATGTGATTCCGACACGGCAATCGGAATACATTGGAGGGAAAAAATACAATGACATTTTCTTTCATGTACATTTTGAATCTTCCCACTTAAAACATGTTACAAAAATTTTTCAAAAGTACTTATTCAAAAATGTAATTTCTGACTCAGCCATGCAGTTACTAATTAAAGTATACCCACTGTGTATTCAAGTCACCATACATGAACTTCCGCTTCTTGACGAACCAAGACTGCGGTTCTGTCAATATCTGCAGCCCACCAAACCATGTCCTAATGTCATCGTCACTTCCCGTTTCCTTTGTGTTCCTTTTGACTAAACACAGACCAGCTGTAATATCGGAAATGTGTTATTGTGATTCACCAAAATGGAAAATTTTTAGTGCAAGCCACACGTAAAAGGAAAACCACATTGCTTTGATTACTAAATAATGTGTTCAATGTTACTGTGTACTATAAACATATTTTATAGCATAACACATGATTTAGTTATGAACATGTACATCATTATCAGCACAAAGAATAACCCTAAGTCAAAAGCATCTGTCCAAATGAAAATGTGACAATGTGGAATCTGGGTGACACTGGAAAACGTGCATTTTCAATATCGCAGAATTCTGCAATCTGAAAAGGAATAGCTGACCGTATATTTCACAGTCAATTGATGCAGAAAATAGTAAGTCCACTGTGCTCAGAGTTTAAATATAAAGTATGAAAGTAACCCCCTACATTACTAACCATATCTTGGCAGTTTGGGTAGTTGGATTCCCAGCCATGGCCACTTACATCAGAGCGAGTCATATATTAACCGGTCTTGGGCTCTCACTCGCCGACCCACACTGTAACCAGCTTGGTGAAGTATGGCCAAATGAACCCACTGAGCGGCACAGCTTGGAGAGGTATACACATAGCAGTGGGACTGACAAAAATGTGTAACATCAAGAGTATAATTAAAAAGTATTGTTCAGAATGCTGCTGAGTGCTATGTGAATTTTGTATTACCCAGGCATGAATATTATGTATTCATGGTTAGCTCTGCACTGATACCTCCATTGTTGCCAGTCCACCACTGGATGAAGACCTCCCCAGACCGTGTGGATCGTGGGAGTTATTTGACAATACTTCACCACACTTGGATAACAACGTAGTCATTTTAAACTATCACTTTCACCACGCGTATATGTTCAGCATATTGAACTGAGCCCTCACGATTTCCTAGCATCATTCATGGTTAAGCAGTGTACACTTATATTTGCGTGACCTTTAATTTAATTGTAGGTGTTATTTTAGTGCACAAAATATCCAGCACAGTTTGATCGTAACATCAAAGTGAAGGTTCAATGGCTTTTGTTGCCATTGTTGCCAATGTTGCCAGTGAGAACAATCGTCTACAGCAACAGCAATAATTCAGTAGCTGTAACTGACAAGACTCGGGCCAAATTTAAATGTCACCTGTGAAACCACCCTTGAGATGGAGAATCTCATTTGCGATGTTGTCTATGGTGTAGACACGTAATAGTGCACGTATACAAACAGTTTAAACATGCAAACACGTATTACATAAACAAACATACATACGCGTGTCTACTTGCTAAAGGCAATAGCCTTGTTCACTCCATTTAGCACGCACACTATTCTGCAGTATATTTGTTTTTACCCTGCCTGCAGTTAAATGCTTTTGAGTTAACACAACATTGGAAGCCACCACCCAAAGATCAACAGTGGATAGAACATGTCGAATGATGAACGATGGTGATATCCAGCAGTAGATTGACAAAGCACTGTAAAATGTATTCCTCACAATGACTAGCTATAGAACCCGTTGCACTGTAATGGAATATACGAGTATTTGGCTGCTACAAATTTACACGTAATAAGCCACTTCGTTGAGCTATCATTTGTGGCCAGATCACTTTCGAAAAAAATCTACATAGCTCAGTGGGCCTTACCTGGTAAAATAAAACATCGTTTTGACAAAGTTTAGTTTAAGGCGACGACTCTTATCACAATCTTGTAACCGGAGCACGAGACAATGTTTATTGTGATGTTTTTCTTTCTATTCTCCATGATTTTAAAAAAATATTCTGGCCAAAGAATTACATTAATAGGTGCACAAATGGCAAATTTAGATCAATCTTAAATGCACCGTGTCAGCCTTCTGCATTTGTTACTGCCACCTTATTACTTCCCTTCTACGTGACTTTACCGAAAGAACCAAGAAGATGAATCCCTGCAGTCACGAAAGCTTTAAATCGAAATATAGTGGCGCTATCTGTTGTCTTTAAAACTGCTTCTTCCGCCGTTTCAATTCAAGTCAATGTTCATTTGTCACACGGACAATTCCGTTTAGCCAGTTACTTGGCTAGCTCCGGTGGCAATGGCTGACAGCAGCCAATCGCAACAGAGTTACAGTTGGGGTGTAGAGGAGCACATCCGTTATACCAGTCAAACGAAGACCTCACAACATTCCTCAAACAGCCACTACCTGACAACAGACACACCACACAGTGCAATGCATTTGTAGATAGAAACTGGAGAAAACAACACCTCAATTGAAAGCTTCTGCACGTGTGTTACTCACCATTCTCTATTCACCAATTAAATCTCGTAACGCTCTGCTTCCTACAGCTATGTGAGATACGGACCCGTCGCTTTCACTCTGTTCGACGACCCGTTGAGGAAATGGATGGTCATTAGAAAGCACTGGGGTATCGATAAAAGCATGAAGGAATCACCCCCTGTTGCAGTGCGCACATGATTTAGCGATGCCGCTGCATAGGAAGTGTGGTGCAACCACGCACAATTAACAACAACAACAACACAAAATCAACACATTCGTCAGCGACAATGTCACCTTACAATGGAAACATGTGATAGGCGACGTTTCGGACGATGTCCTTTCTTCGTAAGCACGTGAGAATATACACAGCTGTGCCAAGGTCTGGCTCAATAAACACTCGTGTAGATTGCAGCCTGAGCATCACAGGCGTGCCACTCGGAACGATCAATAACGGCAATGTAAGCGGCGATATCGGCTCCCGTTCGTGGACACACCGCTCGTGTTTACCTTGGTGCAGAAAGAATTGGGTGAATTTGAGTTGAGGTGGTTGAGAAAGTAGCGTCTTTTATTAACTATTCGGGGCTTCATATTTACTTTGTCGGGGGCTCTGACAACTGTCCCGTTGATGTTGGGAGAGAGTTTGGTTCCTCAATCCCTCCGAGGTTTATTCGGTGGATAGCAAGTCCGCCTGTCAACCAGCCGGGAAACCAGAGGTCGCAACCGGGTACCCGATACCCGTAACCCTACCCGATACCCGGCTACCCGTACCCGGCCGGGTAAGGGTATCCGTTTGCGACCCTGGTGCGGCCGGGTACGGGTACGGCTAGACCGTGAGTCACTGGTGAGTAACTGTTTGTCACTCATTTCCCAACGTCTTGTCTCTTCTCACAATTCAAGTTCCTAGAATCAACCCACCCGCGCCTGCAACATGGCTTCATCCCAGAGGTCGCAATCAGGTACCCGATACCCGTACCCTACCCGTACCCGGCCGGGTACGGGTACCTGTTTGCGACCCTGGTGCGGCCGGGTACGGGTAAGGAATCAAAACCCGTTTGCGACCTCTGCGGAAAACTCGAGGCATGGATATAATTTTTGTTAATAGTATAAGATGATAATGAAACGTACTATGGAAGCCCTTGTTCATCCAATGCTGGATGAACGCCTCCTGGGAGTCGTTTTGACCATACTTCACCACACTGGTCAATGCTGGTTGTGAAATGTTGGGGTGTGCAGGCGGAGTTCAGATATCGCTCGCCATTGATGTTAGTTAGCCTTGGCTGGGAATCCAAACCACTGTATCACCACTACCCTCATTAAATGCCTCGATTATATCTGTCAAATATGTGATACATTGGTTATACCTCAATAGGCAATTTTGGCAACGAAAGCATGTTGATAGTGCATTCACCACATCACATACTTACATTAATTTTAACTAAATTCTGCTGTTTAGAATGGATTAACATTCTTTTGAGATTTTAAGACTGTTTATCATGCAAAAGCATGCAAACGCGCGATCAACGATCAGTGTAAACATTCGAGGGACTTTAAACATCAGAATTATTAGTTTTATTTTTCATACGTAAAAAGTATGATAAAGGTGATAATCACATTAGAATTTTAATATGGTACATTATCCGTTACGAGCGTGAACCAGAAGTTAAACATGGCAAAAAAAAGATGTATACAGTAAAATCTTGGATTGCGAGCATAATTCGTTGCGGAAACGTGTTTGTAATCCAAAGCACTCGTATATCAAAGCACTCGTATATCAGTTGTGATCACGTAACGCTCGGCAGACAAAGAATATACACGTACTACTCGTATTGCAAGACCTCGCTCGTTTATCAAATTAAATTTATTTAAAAAATGTGCTCGTCTTGCAAAACACTCGCAGACCAAGTTACTCGCAATCCAAGGTTTTACTGTATTTGATTTGTTACAAAAAATATATTTTCTAAGTTATAAACGGCATGTACAAAAATAGACTGCGAACAACATTTGCGTCCTACCCACTGCGAAACCGCAGCGTGGCTGAGCAAAAAAAAAACTGGCTTTGCACGCTCGTCCCCCTCGTGCGAGTGGCACAACATCGGGGGAGCAATGCGATGTTGGGTGGGGGTGCAGCAGCACGTGCAGCGATTACTCATCGTGTGTTATGTACATCGGCGAGGTGTTGTCCCACAGTATTGCCTACCGGGCAAGTGACGTTACAAATGTATCCGCGGCTTTTAACAAAACGCAGCAAAGACTGAGACAGAAGCATGGGCAGGGGGGAGCGTGAGTGGGGGGGGCGCGTGAGCGGGGAGGGGCATGGGCAGGGGGGCGGGGGAGAGCATGAGCGGGGGGGGGGCATGGGCGGGGGGGGCGGGGGGGCGGGGGGGAGCATGGGCGGGGGGGGCGGGGGGCGGGGGGGGGGAGCATGGGCGGGGGGACCCGGGAGGGGGGTAAGGGGGGCACGGTGGGTAAGGGGGAGGGGGGGACGCCTCGCCCAAACTGGACACCTTTAACACGCTGCTGTGTGCGCCTGATGATGCTCGTTGTAATTACTGCCGAAACGTCAGGCTCGAATTGTAAACGTTCTGGGTTTTACTCTCCAACACAACCGGCGCGTGCTGTCCTCGTAGCGAATTGCCACGTTTTGTTTACGTGACAAACCTTTACTAATTGACTGTGTCGGTGGTGGACACCTTCATAAAAAAAATTCAGTAGTTTACAAATAAGATTTCAAAAAATAACTCAATTATATGCAACCGCGATGCCTTATGCGAGCGACAAAGCGAACCCTTGCACCGATCATCCTCCAAATACAGAAGTCAAACTTCGCCTACGGACAGAAGTAACCCAATGCGGAGCGGCTGAATGGAAACAATTCATGTTGATATTGTACAGGCTGCTCCAATGTCTAAACAAATTGTAATTCAAACACACGGACTGCGCGCACACACACACTGGAATGGCCACGTATCTCGGATTTCAGTGCAAACGGGGCTGCCGAGCTCGCAAAGCGCCGACCCGCGGGGGGACATCGCGGGTCACCGGTGTTTCACTCAGGTTGGCCACGTTACGGCACCAAAGAATCTTCTTGGTTCTTTCGGTAAAGTCACGTAGAAGGGAAGTAATAAAATATAAAAAGAAAAAATTAATTTATTTTATTATATTATTTTATTTCGATTTAAAGCTTTCGTGACTGCAGGGATTCATCTTCTTGGTTCTTATTGTTTTATTATGTTTTATTTTTATTATTTTATTACTTCCCTTCTACGTGACTTTACCGAATGAACCAAGAAGATATATTATTTTATTATATTATTTTATATTATTTTATTATGTTTTATTTTTATTATTTTATTACTTCCCTTCTACGTGACTTTACCGAAAGAACCAAGAAGATGAATCCCTGCAGTCACGAAAGCTTTAAAATCGAAATTTAGGCAGCAAAGAAGTTCAGCGCACAGCATGTACACGAACGTACGTGCGTCGTACGTTCGTGCATCTCTCCATCACGCGCACCCCACCTCAACTGCTTTCTGTCGTAGTCGTTGTACACATTTGGGCAAAGGCCATCAACGACGCGCTCACGTGCAAGGATAATAAACCAGACAGAGGATGAACTTCACGATCAAACAGGAGCGGAGGGCAGTGATGGTTAAATTGTCGTGAAATAAGCCCCCGAGCTCAGTATCTTAATTGCATCCAGGGAAAGAGGGATGTTACGGCAGAAGGCTCCTTTTAAGTCTCAGACAGGCTTGTTATTTCACGTGAGTTTTGCCCCCACCTCCCTTCTATTACGGGGACAATTATAGCCCTGGTTGTTGTAGGCTATGCAAGGAGGAGAAAATGGACTCAAAAAAGCGTGCCCTGTCATTGAAAAAGTACCCCAACCAAAAAAAACTGCGCAGTTTGCAAGGGGCAATTGCATCTGGTTCCCTGAAGGCCTGTTAAATATTTTCATGACATGTTAACTGACGTTCCGCTCCCCGTTGAAGACATCACAATTATGTTCAAAGCGAACGGTGAAATTAATCATGGTGTCTGATAATACTTAAGTGGAGGCTAACAGGATCTCTGATTTTGCCAAATTTCCCTACTTGATAAGTAAAATGTGTTTTTCAGCCGCGGAGGCTGTCTGGATACCACTGTTGATGAGATGTAACCTTTTTCTTCTTGGTTCTTTCGGTAAAGTCACGTAGAATGGAAATAATAAAATAATAAAAATAAAACATAATACAATAAGTATATTATTATATTATGTTTTATTTTTTTTTATTTCCATTCTACGTGACTTTACCGAAAGAACCAAGAAGATGAATCCCTGCAGTCACGAAAGCTTCAAATCGAAATGTAACCTTCTATCAGCTTCTATGGCTTATTTCCCCCCTTCCTTTGCTATTCTCTCCTCATCTATTTCCCTCCATCACAGCCAGGGATCGTTTAGAAAAAACTACCAACTTGTACTTTATTACTCGATAGCGGTGAATACCCGGGCGAAAAAGGCAGACACACACATGTAGTTACACACACAAATCGACTGACACACACACACACATAGAGTTACACACACCTGACACACACACATGTAGTTACACACACAAATCGACTGACACACACACATGTAGTTACACACACAAATCGACTGACACACACACATAGAGTTACACACACATATCGACTCACACACATATCGACTCACACACACATCGACTCACACACACATATCGACTCACACATACATACACAAAGAGGCCAGTGACTTTTTATTGGATGTGTCCGGTACGTTCCAAATTTAGACACAATATGCCACATACTTAATCCAAACGCCACCACACCCTTCCATCACTAAGGCGACTCCGACATTTGAAAACGTGGCTATTCTGAACCCTGTGAGTAACCAGCTATCATCGGCCTTCTCTGACGTAAATCAATGCTGAAATAAACTAAGAGGGAAACAATGTGGCCTTGCCTTGCCCAGCCCCTGCCTATCCCCTGCCCATCCCATAGGCTACAGAGTGTCTTACTACGATTGACTCTTTTTATATTACCAATGAAAGTCCATCGAGCTATACAGCTCTTTTTCAGTAGCGACCCAGACAAAAATGAAAGCTCAATGAAGTGGCTTATCGCATTATTTAGAAATGTGGAGGGGAAAACCGGAGGACCCAGTGAAAAATCCAAATATACAGCAGGCATCAGGGTCTGGGAACGAACCCACGACCTCCTGTATACCAGGCAAGGTAGTTAACATGTCACCATAATGGGCCATGTAAGTAGGAAAACAATAACAGTATTCCTAAATCATAACAAATCATAATCAAGAAGCAACACTATTTCCTAATAATATGTAATATCACAAGTTATTTGGTGACTAAAAAGTTGTAGCTATAATAATAAGAAATGCTGAATCATGTAAAAAAATATATATTGTAATAATACTTTACATAAGTGTCCTATTGTGGTGGATAAGCTGAGGATCAAACCTTGTGGACTCGGAACATTGCCAGGTGGCTAAGACGTCTACCGATTGGCCAATTACCTTGGGCAGCACTTTTGATGTCGACGTTCACTTCATTGGAATCCAGTACAACCGGTGTGGGGACATTGGCCTGACAATTAACTCCCATCACAGAGCCTCAAATACATACAGAGATTCATATACTGTACGTACAGATATTCAAGTTTCGTAGTTTTGTCATTTTCTTGTTGGCGCAGCAATCCGCGTGCTACATTATGAACCCAGCGTGCCCGAGTTTTTGATTCGCAGCCACGGCTAACATCAGTGGCGAGTGATGTCTAAAGCGGTTTGGACATCCCACTTGACCAATCCGCACTGGTCAGCCGAGGGAAGTATGATCATATAACCCCATTACTAATACGGCATGTGGAGGGAGCCCTTTATCCAGCAGTGGATTAGTAGAAGGTTTGAAAATTACTATTATTTCCTCGTGAAAAAATGTGAATGGATGACTAATGACTAAAACGCCTCTTGATATTTACGGGAAATGAACATTATATGCAGTGCTGAACAACAGCTGATTACACTTTGGTAGTATCAACACTTCAGTTAGTGTCAGTGGGCATGCCGCAAACTTTACATTAATGAACCACTTGGTACTTAATGATGAATTGATTCTTTAATTAAAAATAGGTTTATTATACTCTTTGGGTCTTTCGGTAAAGTCACTTTCGGTTAATTAATTTTGCCTTTGACATTTGTATGCAAATTATGGTGATAACAATTATTTACTACGTGTGCAATTCATATTCAAATTTATACAGCAAAGTTAAGTTAATGGGCCTGTGAAACTGTAAAAAACAAGGCTAAAAATAGAAATCGTATTAACCACACCACTGGCATCTCTTAGTTTCCATCATATATAATCCCTGTGAGCAGTAGTTCTGTCACACTCTAACACACTAGTGTGCCGAACTCGTAACTAATTGGCATGTTCTGTTTACGTGACAAACCTTACGAATTTGCTGTGTCGGGTGGTGGCTTTAACGAGACATTTATATTGACGTGATCTAACCCCCCAAAAAAACCTCTATCGAATAATATTGGTCACGAAAGCCTACCGCGTGTTGAAACAGTAGTCTTGCGCTTAGTACAGATCAGGAGCCAAAATAAAAGGGGTGCTCCAGAACTCCCTCTAGTGAAGGCCCTTTGGCCAGCAGTGCCGTGAGCGAGCAATTTCAGGGCTGCACCTTTACCCATTCATGAGCAAGAGCTACAGGAGAAGTTGGCGCTTAGGGTGAAGATAGGCAGATGGCTCGCCGGCACGGGGCAGGCCCTCGCCGCAGCTCTGAGATAGTGTCCAAGCGTGTGCGGTTGCACAACCGACCCCGCCACACGCGCACTTGTCACATTGGCGCTTCAAAACCATTTGCCCAAAATAGGGACTATTGGTACCACCAACGGTGGCACATGCTAACGATTATTTTCTGGAAAAATGCTATCTCTCGATCACGTGTTTGTTCGATTGCAACGCCACTGTGGTAGCTTTTCGTGGGAAATATGTTGTTTCAGAAGAGTATTCGGCTGCTATAAATGTCCACGATAAGCCACTTAATTAAAGCTATCATTTTTGGCCAGGTTGCTACTTAAAAAGACCCTTACTTGGTAAAATAAAAATAGCGTCTAGTCTTTTTAACGGTATTGCAGCACAGATTTGTAATTTAATATATAGAACATAATGTTTAGGGGAAATTTAAAAAAAAATTACATTAAACATCCATGGAATATGAAAATATATAGGAAGTGTGTCCATAAAGCAGGTGGTATATTTCTGACACACTCTCTGCCCACATTGGGTGGATACTGCTGCTGGTGGGTATGAGCAACAATTGCCACGCCAGGTGGTACTGACCAATCACCCTTGGTTCGTGGGCTAAACTGACGCTGTTGGCCCTGGTAACAGAGGCTGTCACTCTGGGTGTGGCTCACTAGAGCCCTTCAAAGCGTTCTTGAGTCACACTGATGCTCGACAGTCGCACAGCTGACGCCAAGTGCGCCCAATACTTTGTAGTTTTCACGTCTCGGCAGCACGGGAACACAAAAAACCACATCTCGTGGTGTCATGTAAAACCACAATTTAAAACTGCCGTCATTATTATGACAAATAATGCGTGCATATTTGTTGCCACTGCCACAGACGTGATCACAATAGAACTCTCGCATCACGTGTGCTGCATGTTTCAACTTACTTGACCTCTGATTCTGAAAGGGGTGCAATATATAAAGGTCAAGGATCAAACGTTTCACTTCGTTTTATTTCAAGAAGTCAACAAGCAGCAAGTGGGAGTGGTTTTTAAATTCAGGGGTGACTCGTTTTAGCGGAACGTGGGTTAGAAAGTAGCCTCTAACTAGCTACGCTTTATGCTATGAGGTTAGTTCAGAAAAATAAAACAGTTATTTTTATAATGCCAATTGTTTATCTGGCAAAGCCTCCGTGAGACTCAAGACTGCCTTTCAGGAGCGTCCTCCTGCATTGGAATGTTTGTCGAATACGACGAATGAGTGTTTTGATTTCGTGAGGAAGAAGCCACAAAAGTCTGCTTAGAAATCCCATACAAGTGGGGGGAGGGTGCAACTCAACACCTGCCATCCTTGGCCACTCCACAGCACTATGCCATGCCAACAAAACTTGCCAAACGCCAGTGGTGATTCCACACAAATACTGAAGGTGCACGAACAATTGCTTGGCTTCTGAGATCTGATGAGATCGGGAAGATTCTAGGGGGTGATTGGGCCACGGACAAAGTTGAAGCACTGTTTATGTGTTGGGCAAGTGAAATCTTGTGTAGATTTCAAAGCCACATTATAATGTGGTTACATTTTACTTACTAACTAAAACACAGCTAACCGGTGGTCAAGTAACTTCACTTACTCTACTTTTGTGCGACAAGAGAGAGTCGTGGGAACAGGAGAAAGTGAAGGTCTTGAGACTGGACTTAGAAACACGGGCAGAAAAGCAGCAGTGCAGATGGTCAGCGGGAGGAAGTTCCAGACCTGTAGGTACCAGATGAGAAGAAGCAACGTCCCACAGAGTGAAGGCTGACTCGGGGATTCAACAAACGGCCTTGAACGGTGGTGAGGAGTGCATGTGAAGCAGCCTAGAGTGAGGTAAGAGGGGAGAGAATTTGAATATCCACAGATGATCAAATAACAAGCACTACAACAACATCGAGATCAAACTAAGAGTGAAAAATGCATTATTAAAACATGCAAAGTTGCATTTGTTACAATAAAGTGGTGGATAAAACTACTTATATATGCACACATTGTATGTCTGAGAGCTGCACGTATGAGTGTAGTGCTTAGCGCACTGCGCTATGGACCTGAATACCCCAAGTTCAATTCCCACTTACGACCAATGTCCAGTTGGGAATATTTGAACTGCTCCTGGGCCTTCCCCTAGGTAGACTCAGCCTCATAGTGAGTGAGTCTGTGGGGCAGTGGGTTCAACGTTAACACGGGGGGGGGGGGGGGGCGGCTAGGGGTGGTTCTGTGGCAAACATCATTATTGTGTGTCGTCCCGGCCTGCATAGGTGCTCGCTAACAGCACTTGCCCCAACAGCCTTTTAAATCCATAAGAGGTGTTTTTGTTGGGTTAGCTCGCGTAAATATATAAATGTGTCGTTAAAACCCGCCACCACCCGACACAACCAACTAGTAAGCGTCGTCACGTAAACAGAACGTGCTAATTCGTCACTAGTACAGCACACCGGTGTGTTGGAGAGCCAAGCCACAACATTTACATTTTAAATGATATACGGGGGATCTTGGTTTTGGTGTGTAGCATAACATGCAATGCATATTGCTATCTGTTTATTTGATCTCATGTTTTATTCAAGTGAAGATAGGCAGCTACAGGACAGTAATGTATTATCCTGTATTCTTTACCGAAAGGGAGTTTTTAATGCGTGCGGTCAATTTTAATGCACTAGAATTTGGGCGCATTGCGCCTCGCTCATCGCCCCCACTGATGTCCTCTTCACCCCCCCCCCACCCCAATTTGTACAAGGTACTACTGACTCTAATGTATGTAGGGTGTGTAGGCATGCATTTCTTGTGTTACAAGAAATGTCTTTTTTGCGGGGAATTAAGAACGAATTTGGGGGGGTCGACAATTTTTGTAAACCTGTTGGATAAACTTTTAACCCCCGCATCTCGGGGGGAGGGGCTTGGGGTCCACTTTCTATAACTTTTTTGTTGCAGGCCTTCTGAAAGGCTCTTTCAATTCAGTTGACGGACAAACGGAACGCCAGGATTTCATAATGGATAATGAGTATTGGGCTGTTTTCAAGAATATGCCCCTGTTTCTAGGCTGGGTACAACATTTTTTTATTTTATAAAACCCCAAAAATGTATTTGTGAAGAACATTGAAGACGATTACACAACAAGTTGCGCCACAAATACAGTAAGGGCAGTATAGTGCCCACCCTTTCTCACAACGACCCTCTCATGGTGCGGTACATTCTAGCAATGGATGGATTCATGATTGTCATTTACATTATCTACATTTTACCTTTAAGGCAATACTTTGATAGCCATGGGTTTTAAAAGCCGGGGACAGTATCCTCTGCATTATCCTTTATAATGCCCCCCCTACCCACCCAGTCTAGCAGATGATGCAGCAGTCCACACAATAGGCATTAGATGGACCAGCTTTTGACGATGTCACAAAGCCATGCACAATGGCTTCGTGACAACAAAGGACAAATAAGAGGAAATGTAACGATTCATGTTCCACAGATGTGCATTAGAGGCCGCGCTCCGTCAGACCAAATGCTGCACGTGCTTGCTCCAAATTGGTCACTTAGCTGATTGCGTACTTGTCATCACACATATTATTTGCTACATTCTAAATGGGAATGTTTTCAGCAGATGCAAGATGTAGTTATAACAGATATATTTCTGAATACCGCAGCAGTAATGTGGCATTTGTACGTGATTAATATATTATGATTGGCAATTACATGAAGCACTGTATACTCATTTAGCAAAACTACTGCCATGGCAAAACCAAACAAAACGACAGTGTTTTTGTGATGCCATTAGTTTTAACAATGAATGTAGAATTCTATATCATACAACTTTTTGTTTTACTTATCAGCACGACAACAGCAACAAAAAACATCAAAAACAAACAGCTTCTAGTTTAGAGGAGAGCATCTATGAAAAAAAGAATAAACCGGGCAAACGTGTTGGCGGCGTACGATACTTCGCGGTTGTAATGCCCCGTGGAGATGACACAGATAATCCGTCTTGACTCAAAGCTCCGTAGAGTGAAAATGAAATTGTTCACAAGGTCCTGAATCAGCCGCTCAGTGTCCTCGTCGGGATTACTGCCTCGAAGGGTTAAAATGCTGCCCTTGGCATCTTGTAATTGAAAATGCAACACTGTACACCATATGAAATGTGCTCATCCATTAATCACATCTCGCGAAAGCTTTTGATTATTTATTAAACAAGCCGCCAAATGGCGCATTTGTGCGTCATTTTTATGGCACGCAAGGGACACAAATGGCTGGAAAAACGCATTACACGTGGCATCAAACATTTATAAAAGGGACTTACAATATGGTAGCAATTCCCATGGTGCAATGTGTATTCCTTGCATGATATAAAGTAGTTGTGTTGTTTTAGCACAAGACCCAAGGGTATTTTTAAAAAAATATTGTGTTGCATTTGTTTTTTTTCAAATGGCTAAATTATTCAAAGGTAAGATATATTCGTAATGAAAACCAGGGGTGTAATGGTTCCCTACTCGGCAGTTCAATGCAATGTTCAGATTAAGGTGCAACAACTCCATGCGAGAACAGACACTTTTTTGCATCTCTTTTTTACCATCATATTTTTATTGTTTCTCGTTGGTCTCATTTTTACAATTTAGTTATCTCCATTTGCCTAAATGTAAGAGATTCGCATATCATCCACGTGTAATATCATACATTGAAAAATGCCGATTACTCAAGTGTGATTCGATGCGGTATATTGTGAGCCTTGAGAATTGATATTAATCATTACATCAAAGGATCTTCATGCCTCGAATGAAAGCCTTTATTAGGCCACGGAATTCGAATGTCTTGCTTTTTGCATTCACACCAATCTAATGCAATGCGTCGTTCACTCTACAGGTACCCAAGCCTGGGCGTCAAATATCAGTCGTCCTACAAGGCAGGGGCTGATGTGTTCTCCAGGTTCTCGGCATACATCAAAAACTCCAGCGCCACGGACAACGGCTCTGACAACTGTGAGTGCCCAGGGCTCAGTTTCACTTCTTAAACATTAATGGAGTTTATTTTTTATTCTTATATAACAGTCGACACTTGTCTTACTCACTCGAGACAACAGAATGTGTTTTTTGTTGTTGTTGGCGCATTCATCGCTGAATTATTGATACCGCACGACAACATAACACGAATGTCCCCCCGATACGGAAACGCTTTCTGCGCAGACCTGATGAAGAACCTCCTGAAGGCGAATGAAGCGGCTCGACGATTACTTGAAGGAGCCGCTGCCGTACGAGGAAAACAGCAGCGACGTGACCGAGCGAAAGTTCCTGGACGGGAACCAGCTGACGCTCGCCGACTGTGACCTCCTGCCCAAACTCCACATTGTCAAGGTGAGCCGCCCGGGCGATGTTCGCTTTGCTAACGAAACCAGCGACGGAAATGTTCACCGATAATTATTATATATATTTATTTGAGCCGACGTTGACTATTGAGTGGATGATAAGCATCAAGAATGACGGCTATTGTACAGCGTGGTCCAGATGTCTTGTGATCCCCCCTATTTAATTCTCTAAAACTTCATATTTTTGCATGCATACCAATGGGTGTGTCATGCAATGGAAGCAATTTAAAATAAGTAATATTTTAAAATACTTTTTTAAAACACGCTTTAATGAAATGTACCGTACGAGTAATGGCAGAACTCCATGACTCCAGGAAGGGGCCCCGAAAGTTTGACATAGCGTAAGGGACCGTAGTGATTTACAGCCAATGTCAGTTGAGCGTGGACAATTAGACCCAAGCCGAAACATAACATATAAAAAATAATGTTTTAAAATATATGTTTTTTTTTATTTTTTATGATAGAATATAGTATTGTCATCAGTATGACATAAGTTTACCAAGATTACAGTCGATACCACATTGGGAAGTGGGTAAAAATTGAGTTACAAGATTTGAGGATACGACAACAACAACAACAGACAGAGTGAATGAATAAAAAACGTGTAATAAATAAAAATGTTAGGAGACAATTAATTGCGTGTCACAAGACATCTGGACCACCCTTTGTAGATGGTTGCCCACCATAGGCCAAAGCCTTACTTTGCTGTGATGAGACAAACAATTACGAGGCTGAATGAAGGTGCAGACGAAGATCATTTATCAACTATATGAGAAACTCCGGTGCAATGAGGAAGATCAAATGTTTTTTTTAATTTGTAAATGAATATCAAATAGATGTACTAAGTTCATTGATTTGACAACCTGCTCGATGTGGTTGGGAGAGGGAAAATTTCGTGGCTCCCACACCAACCTTTAAATAACTGAAGGTGAACTACATTCTTGACGGCTTTAGTCGACTAGATAAATAGAATGACTAAATAACGTCTACCTGACAAGTCAAGTAGACGAAGGCTATGTTTTATTTTTTTAATTATTTTATTACTTCCCTTCTACGTGACTTTACCGAAAGAACCAAGAAGATGAAACAGATGCTGTCTTCATCTTCTTGGTTCTTTCGGTAAAATCACGTGGAAGGGAAATAATAAAATAATAAAAATAAAACATAATAAAATACAGATGCTGACTAAAGTCACACCGGAGCCAGGGACCTCTGATTGAGTCAGGTAAAACTCAACCCATAGTCATTTGTGGAGGTAGCTTGGCATCTCGGATGTCAGAGCACTGAGCCGGAACTGCTGAGATCCTGAGTTTGTATCCAGGTAACCACCTGTGAATAAAACAGGGTTCTCAATTGTAATGCGTTGCTGGTCTCATTCCCATCACCAATGAATTTGGCTAGACTCCAGCTCTGAGCTCTTTCCCAACACAATGCATGGCCTAGCACAGCACCACCGAGTTTGTAACAGTGAGAACTCAAGAAAAGCTAAATGAATACCACACACTAATATACAAAATAATTTTCACGATTGATTTACACGTCTTGTATATCTAGACAACCGTGATTGACTGGCTAAACGTCAATTAGAATGACGTTCGAGAACTGATAGGAAGCTGAAAGTTTTGCATAAGTACAATTGAGTGCTTATAAATAGAAACATCCAAACTCCACATTGTTTGGATTGTCCCTGCCAACAATTATGGCCAGGAGGATGGTTAATTCAGAGCACAGGTTCAGCATTGAGTTAGACATTGCTTTAGGTCGCGTGCTAAACACTTTCAAATGTGTAGTGGGTTCCACGGAGGCACACACTTGAACTTGGAGGCAACATGTTTATTCTCACACCCCAACAGGGTGACTACATAAACGTACACTCGTTAACTAGACCACAACAGGGTAGCTACATAACCGGGGACCGAGGATCGAAAAGACGTAGCATCGATGGGTTCCATTCCAACAGACAGCCCCGATTGCTCTTAGGACCTCCCTTTTATGCCCCTGAGCATGGCCTGGCTCCGCCCTCGGCCACGCCGCCTTCTAGATCCTACTAGAAGGTTCTGGGCGAAACATCACGTGTCCCTCTCGCCACCTTTTGGCCCCCCTCATTATCCTGTCCTGGTCACGTGCCCTCTCGGGCTCACCTAGACTGTCACGTCCTCAAATGCCCTCTCTGACTGTCACCAGAACCATGCCCCCTAGGGCCCCCTTCCATGCCATACGTCCTCTGGTGCCAGAGAGAGGCTCTAACACGCACAGTTGCACTCTTCTCTCAGTAGCTGGCGCTAAACGCCGTAGTGACCCAATATATGTCACTACAAATGTACAATCCTATTATTACTGAAGCAACTAATTTGTCTCCCGTGGAGTGTGATGTGAACTGAGATAGAATGCAGGAGAATATCCCATTACAGATTACTATTGAATAATATTCGTGGTTTCCTATTTTAGAAAA
Source organism: Lethenteron reissneri (assembly GCF_015708825.2). NCBI lineage: Eukaryota > Metazoa > Chordata > Hyperoartia > Petromyzontiformes > Petromyzontidae > Lethenteron > Lethenteron reissneri. The sequence goes on along the minus strand of NC_083790.1, from coordinate 6,776,579 downwards.
TGGGAGGGCCTTCGGATGCAATTCATAAAATGTTTTGTGGTAACATTGAAAATAATATATAAGTATACAAGGTTCTGGTTATATTTGGTTTAGAGAATCTACATTTCATGGATTCCCTGACTTCACCACTCACCCAGACCTATCAATAATGCACTCAGTAATTCACACCAATATTTGGTGACCAGTCCTAAGTGCTTTTGCTAAACGCAATAAACTGTATTATAGCAGCTTCTGAAATATACTAGAATATATTCCCAAATGCAGTCGATATGTAAAAAACCTGTAAAATTTTACTTAACGTGATGTAAGAATATAAAACAATGTATAACCGAACAGAAATGGTTGCTTGACTATATTATGAATGAAGCCTTGGTGTCATGGTTAGCACACTGAACAGGTAATCTAGAGGTCACCGGTTAAGTCTCCTGGCGCAGCAGTTGAAACGATGAGCGAGTTTCTTAAAACTCGCACCTCTGTCCACCCAGCAGTATAAACGTCACGTGTGATGGGGTAAAATGTGGGTGCTCCCACCTCCTCCGGCATAAAAGAGGACAAATATTCTCGAGAGGAGGGGGTAGCTCTCCAGAGCTCCCTCGAGTGGAGGCCCTTCCACCAGGAGTGGCGTTAGCAAGTAATTGCAGGGCTGCACCTTTACGATCAAGATAACCAGAATGACAAGACTCCCATTTTCTTGAACAGTTAATCTTTTCTTTCAGCAACAAACCAAAAAACTGCCAGAAGGCACCAAGTCTCATGCAACCGTTCAGTTAACGACTGGGCAAGTGCAACGAGCGGGTATTGTCCAATTTCCTTCACACCCAACAATTCCGCACGCCTCTCTTCACAGGTGGTGTGCAAGCGCTACAGAGGCTTTGACTTTCCGGAGCAGCTGACGGGCATCTGGCGCTACCTGAAGAACGCGTACGCCCAGGACGAGTTCATGCGCACCTGCCCGGCGGACCGCGAGATCGAGCTCGCTTACGCCGAGGTGTGCCGCAGGAAGTGAGGCCAGGGCCCTGTCCAGAGGCTAAACCCCAACACCGCCCCCCCTCCCCCTCCTCTGCCGCACAGCCACCAAAGCACTTGGGATTGACACCAGTCCTGGTATTCCCAGCATCGTCCTCTATTTTGAGGTGCACCGTCTTAGGGAAGTCTTCCCGGAATATGAAAAGTCCCAGCTTTTTTGTAAGTTGTGTAGGAATTATAATAACAATACTACTACTGCTACACCACCGAAGACAATGCATTTACACGTCGTATTGTAGTTCTCACATCGTCCGGTATTGTGAGACATTCTTTTGCTTCCCATAACATGCAAGTGGTGGCAACCGCGCCCAGCGCTAGTGTCCCATCTGGGACGAGTGCTTCTCGCAAGCCGTGGACAGTAAAGGCAAACTTGCACCCCTTTCTATGTCAGCGGCTCGGAGGGTTCAGCAGAGTTACTTTTGGTACCCCCCTCCTGCTAATGCCCGTTGCTGAAGATGATGGTCTGTATTTCGAATTAAAGCTTTCGTGACTGCAGGGATTCATCTTCTTGGTTCTTTCGGTAAAGTCACGTAGAATGGAAATAATAAAATAATAAAAATAAAACATAATAAAATAATTCTCATGACGTTTCGGCTGCTTGCGTTGTGGCCGAAACGTCGCTGAGAATTATTTTATTATTTTATTATTTCCATTCTACGTGACTTTACCGAAAGAACCAAGAAGATGATGGTCTGTGTTGTCTCTTGCTTAGCACCGGCTGTAGCTGTGGGAATCGAAGCAGACCTTAAAGATCGCAAACAGTATTTTCTGAAAAATGACTTTCAAACGTTCTCTTTTAATATAAGCTTTAACATGAATCACCTGTACATATGTTATACCTCCTACACATATAAATTATATAGATATATATCGTGCTTACAAGATGAGTTTTAATGCATCTTTTTACACAAGTACTTCAATGGTCATAAGGTGAATCTGAGGTTGTGTAATGTGGCATGCACAGGTTTATTCGGAATGACCGCATTATTAGTTCTAGCACTAATAAATAAATACATTTTAAATGTTCATGTGACATCATTGATTTTGTACATCTAATTATTTGGTTGTAATGTCGTAGTTGGCAAAAACCACTTTGTATCTATCTAGGTACGGCAAATTAATGTCCATACAGATTCCAGGTATGACCTTGCATTCTTTAGGGATGCACAGCAAATCCGATTAGGTAACAGTAATGAACTCATTCCAGGTTTAGAATGAAGATTCCTCTACCAGACAAAAGGCAAGACCTTCAATAACCCACACCGTACAATCGCCTTATCGGCTTCAACAATTTAAACGTACGTGTAATTTGCTTAATTACTTACTAAATGGAGGAACTTGCAAAAACTACGCCAACTTTCTTCTGAAGCTCTCTCGTGGCCAGCAAACCTCGACGTTGGCATTAAGCTCTTGAACATATTTCCACACGCAAAAGTAGAATAGAATGTACTTATTTATGAAAGTAAGTGAAACATGTGTGTTTGGGGCATCGCATGTTCCTGTCATATGTTACGAGTGATTTTATTGTACAGTTTAATATGAATTGTTTTTAAAAGCTTTATGGAAAAACACTCCACAAGTGATTCATCTTCTTGGTTCTTTCGGTAAAGTCACGTAGAAGGGAAGTAATAATTGTTTTATTATGTTTTATTTTTATTATTTTATTACTTCCCTTCTACGTGACTTTACCGAAAGAACCAAGAAGATGAACTCCACAAGTGCTAAAGACTGTTTAACATCATCTTATATAATGCCGTACCCTGGAGATGATATCTTCAACCAGTTATAGATGCCTCACATGCATGCAGATAGATATTTTCTAGCCCATTGATATTGATAATGGTTAAATTGGTAATTAATGGTAAAAAAAACAAATTCATATCACCACATGTATGACATCCTTATACTTATTTTTTTAGAAGTGCTCGCACACTCAAAACTTTGTATTACAATACTGCTCTTCACAACTATCTTCAAATAAGACTTGCAACAATGAAATATCAAGCTGTGATTCACAATTGGTTTTTGGGCCAAAGTGTGTCACACTCACGCGATCTGACCTACAAATCTATGATGAATCGAACATTAGTCGCAGAAGTCTGCGTCTTAAACGAAGCACGGCCGTTGATGGTAATGTTATTGAGTCCTCGTTTTTTTCTTGTTAAGTCTTGGATGTGCGTTTATTATATGCTTAACTAAAAGGTGTCTGTTTTGATGGCTCTTTTTTTATGTTACCTAGTTCGTTATCGAATGTCACAGCAAGACTACAATTGAATGTCTTCCTTTGTAGTACATTAGGGGTCGCAGTGGCACATTTGTACACCAAGCCATACATACATAAGTGGAGGCTCCAAAGTGGTGGTTAAAGAACTCCTCTTATCCGTGATCAGACGTGGTTGACGAAAGTTGCGGATCCTATTATCCGCGGAGTCATCTGCGAATTTACTTCATGAATTATATGAGTTTCCGTGGACCCTATAGTCCCGTGAATAATAGGAGTTGCGGACAATATAATCGTGGCTAATAGGAGTTCTGTAAATGTAATGGTCCTACTAAAGCAATTACAAGTTCAGTCCGTTATTCCTAAACACTTTAAAGAAAAAAAACCCATGTGCTCAGGAGCACATGCAGTAAATCGATGCGCTCATGAGAAACTATACCAACTCTACATGGTGATGAACATCGTCCGCATGCATACATTTTAGGGGAAAAAAAGCTAAACTTCTTGAAAATGCTTGCACTCCACACAACCTTTGTGTGTAAAGTGCAAGCAAAAGCTGCCATCGTGGAATCGACCAGTGGCTGCCAGCCTGTGGTCTGCGGACGACTGAAGATCTCCAAGTCCATGGGATGTGTTACCCGGAACCGTAGCCGATACGGTGTTTGGGAGTCATTTTGTTGTTGGTGCACGGTGGGTCCGCAAACACATGTTTTGAGGATTGACAGTGGTGGCGTTCGCATTTAGAAATGTTGGGAATGGACTAATCGCATCGATCCATGTAAATTGCTGCTTGTGTTTTTTTATTTCTGGAACACCGCGCGACCCTTTGTTTCTCAGCCAATATCGGGAAAGCGTGCGCATTGGAAGGCCTTATTCTCTTTCGGTCATATTCGTGAGATGTCGTTCAAGAATGTACAGGCACAAACCAAAATGAGAACGTTTGTCACGATCGGTGTGATTTCATTGTTAGAGACCAGTCAGGTGACGTTAAAGTTGTTCTCTTGAACTAACCGGCGACAATCTGAACTGCATTTCTGAACACATTCAATCAGCCTCGGACCAAATCCCGCAGCGCATGTGCCCAATCACATCTTATCTCAGAAGTATAAGCAGGTTTGAGCCTGGATAGTGCTTGGATGGGTGACCACCACACAATACAAAAATATGGTGTGGGCTGTTGTTAGCAGACGGCAGTACAGAAAAATCCATGGTATTGTGCAATCCTCACAACGTCTCTCCTCGCCTACTGCACCAAGCCGAGCTGACCGGCGTGGTGAAGTATGGTCAAACAACCCTAACGTTACATATGACATATGGGGACTATGTACACAGACAAAGAAATGTAGTCTTCAAAAAATGGCTCAGAAGTGGTTGTACATTATGGTGTCGGATCCGTTATACTTTTTTATTAAAACGTTTCACCTGGATGACCCCTTGAGATGGAATATCTCGTTTGCAAAGGTGCCCATGGTGTTAAATGACACATATATAGCAAACAAGTAAACACGTAATATATACCTTAAGCAGAGTACATCCACCCACCCCACACTGCCCCCGTATAAAAATTATATTTCATTGTCTATTTATTTATTTTTATATACCATTGACTTCACAAATGGGCTTTACACAAAATGCTTCTCAGCTGCCAATGGTATATCTCCCTCCAGGTGTTCCTTTACTCAAGGAAAGGTTGTTTTTTGTGCAAAGCCATTGGAACTGAAAGGTCCATTGATCACACTGAAGTCTATTGATCATTACGGTTTGTTATTAATGTTTTATTTAATGTTTCTATTCGCACTTTTAAAATTAAACGATAAGATGTTTTATTATTATTATTCATAAGAGAATGGCCGGTTTACCGTCCAGTTTACGTGAGCTCAGCAGTGATGTAACATCAACTCTAACAGTTGATTTATACTTTACAGTTAATGTCCATGCATATATTACAATACACAAAGTTGTTACGTCATCTGTCAGGCTTGTGCAAATTGGGACTCGTAAAAGCGTGCCACGGTTAATGCATGTAGTCTCTGAGAAAAAAAATATAGTTCATCATCCTTCACTACGCTCACGGACTGTCGCTTAGTTTTCAGACATTTCTTGCACGTTTACAGAAATAACCTGGTTTTACATCATGGTGGAAGAATGCTGCCCTGGTCTAATGGTTAGGAGCACACCGTGTGTACGTAGGTATGTTGAACTTCTTTCGCACCTGTCGAAAGCCAACCATGCTAATCGGATGTGCGCGGGGTTGGAGGGGTCAACTAACCACGCTGAACTTCCAACCCAAAGATCGCCGGTTCGATTTGCTCTCCCGGCGAGGCAGTTGTAATGACAGAGACATTTTCTTAGATCCCCCCCCCCCCCAGCCTCTGTCCACCACCCATCAGTATGAGTCGGCAGATGTTGTGTGGTAGGGTTAAGTGTGTGGGTGCTCACACCTCCTCCAGCGTAGAAGGGGAGGCCGCACATCGTGAAGTTCCCACTACTAGGGGGATGTCCTTTCCACCAGCAGTGACATGACCCAAGCCATTGCAGGGCTGCACCTTTATACAAAGCACGCGTGGTTCTGATTGGTCCTTTTCCCCACATGACCGAGGGGGGGAGGGTGGGAGGTTTGCATTTGGCATACAAACTGAACACAATAATTAATTTGAGGCAGTAGTTCTCTCGGAATGGTAATAGTCAGGTTGTGTTTGCGTGGTTGCATTGTTGTGTCCTTGTGTGCTAAATGTAAATATAGATTTTTCACGTACATATTCTTATTTTGTGGAAATTTTAATTGAGTGTGTATAATGTATACCAGGGCTGAAAGTAAGACCGCATTGTAATGCGATGACAACAGGAGAAAGAAAACTATGCTTTTTTTGAAGTTACGTAACGACGTTAAGAGTTCTACTAACATCACTGTAATTTCTTTGTAATGCTACTGGTTTATTTCACCATTTGCTCAATAAACATAATCAAAGCATTCGCTGACATTGCACATCCGTGGACTGTCTTCAATTTGGGAGCCGCCAGGTTGCATAATTTACGTGCGTAAAATGCGCACTCGGCATTTCACGTGGAAATAAAACATCGTTCTTGTCACGTTCCTCCGCCCTCTTCCCCCAACAAACCCTCCCCACCATCCTCAATAATAATGGGCGACCGCCTATTATTAATGTGACAGCTCCCATCTGTTCTGCTGCTCGTAAAAAAAAAACACACACACACAAACTGCATGGTGCGGCATGGCGAGCAGAAGCAGACTGCATGACCGAGACGTAATAAGCTCGTCGGGAGACGGAGAGAGGGGGCAAGGCAGTTCGTCAAGCCGCATGGTAAATCACTGAATTAGCTCGCTTTGAAGAGTGCTCCCATGTCATGTCACGTTATTTTATGTTCAACTAATCTATTAAACTATTTTTTTTATATGTTGCCGCGTAAGGCACACTGAGCTAATACACTGGAGCTGGTTGTCAAAAGTGACCCGGCCACAAAGGATAGCTCAACAAAGTGGCTTATCGCGTGGAAATTTATAGCTGCCAAATACTCCAGTTGTCTTAAGGGGCCACATTTTAGCCAACATACCAGTTGCAAAAACAAAGCTCAAATTTTTTTTTTCCGAAGCATAACAATGACACATTCCATCGAAGACGATGTTTTAAAAAAAGAAAAACACTCATCCAAATTTTTTAGGAAGTTCCAGACAAGCGTCTCAATGCCGTGACTAAAACCGCCCGAAGTATTTGTGATCGAAGGAAACGTGCCGCATTTATTGGAGGATAACTCAATTGTGACAATCCCAGCAATCCCACATTCCGCGTGTCAAAAGGGGTGTTAGCCCCCAGGAAGAGCCACACAACCAGAGGCGAGGCAAACTCTAAAATGCATCTCCCCGACACACTCATACGGCTGGTTCAATTCAGGTTCCTCGCATCCTCGGGTCATACAGACGATGCATTCCAAGCTTGATCAAACTGACCAGTAAATACTCTTTGGTTCTTTCGAAGAGTATGGATCCCTGCAGTCACGAAAACTTCAAATCTAGATTGACCAGTAAATTATAATGCGCCAATTGAATAAAAGCACATCTTGAATGGTTATTAAATGTGATATTCGACCACGTTGAAACGAAGTGGCTCAGACCTTCATTGATATCCGATAACCTGAGGCATATCTGTTACGTCAATAGGAGCAGAGGGGATTTCCAGATGTTGTCCAACTCGCTTGTGAAATGTAAAGCTATGCAATGTGACATTCAAAACCAGTAGTTGTGCAGACTTTAGCCATCTCAGACTCAACTCCCTAAAATATTTAGTTCGAAGATATTGAATGACCAAAAACAGGATTCATACCCTTTCTGGCATAAATGCAGGCGTTACGATGTTCCTCATTTGGCGGTCTTTGCTGTAGAACTGGTGAGACAAAGCCATAACATAGACTGCCTCAGCTTCAATGACAATGCATACATTCTATTGGTACCTCATTTGCCAGTAAAAAATATGATAATTGGTTTTTTACCCTTTTATCTGGCAACAAAACTGACACCTTTTTTTACGAGGAGTCATGTTTGCATAGACCACAATACCTGCAGTCATAACGCAAACAAAAACATAACTCTGATAATGTATGCACTGTCCTTGAAGTTGATTGGTCCACACCCAAGAGACAGCTTGAGATGCATTTTTTTTGCACAAGTATGTGTGGCAAATGGAAACTTGATGCCTCGCAATATGTGTCTATTTGGTGTTTGAACAACTTAACGCCTGCTTTTTTTGCGAGAAAGGGCGATACCTTTTTATCATTCATATATAGTACTGCGTTTTAATTTATGTAAAATTACACTGCTGTAGATAATCAAAGATGTTGGTATAATCCATAATGATCATGAACCCAATGGTAACTTACGGAGTAATACGCTTCCATGTTCGACATTATCACAGCGTAAACAAAATGAGCGCTGCCTTATAGGATAAAACATTAACTAGATCAGGGTCAGCTTTGTGATTAACGTGGGTTGCTTTCACACGGAGCAAAACAAAAATTCGCAATTCAATTGGCAAACAATGTTTCTGCTCCACTCGCAGGCTGGCTGGCTCGCGTGTTACGCAGTTTGTTATTCTGGTGATTTGCCATTCCTCACTAAAAGCGTGGGGGATTTTCATTATTACCCCCCACATAATAACAACAAGGCTCTATACTATGGGAACCTCATTTGACATTAAAACTATGATAATTGGTTTTTTACCCTTCTATCTGGCAACAAAACTGACACCTTTTTACAAGGAGTCATGTTTGCATAGACCGCAATACCTGCAGTCATAATACAAACAAAAGACATAACTCTGATAATGTGCACATTATCAGAGTTATAATGTGCACATTATCAGAGTTATATCTTTATGTCTTTTGTTTGTATTTTGACTGCAGGTATTGCGGTCTATGCAAACATGACTCCTTGTAAAAAGGTGTCAGTTTTGTTGCCAGATAAAAGGGTAAAAAAACAATTATAACAACAAGGCTGTTGTTTTGTGGGAAGTAGCGACTTCATGGGTCGGAATGGCCGACCCATGAAAGCACTACCACATTGCATTTCATTCGATGCAGAAATTATATATTTGTTTCCAATAAGAGCGACAAAAATATGTATTAATTATACTTTAATTACTTACCTTCCCAAGACTAAATCACCCGAAATGTGCCTGATCCCTTTACACTTTGAAGGCTAAGCAGGGTTTGAACTTGGATAGTGCTCGGATGGGTCACCAGCATGCGCATGAAACAGGTGTGGTCGTCATTTTTAGCATCACGTGGCAGTGCAGCAACATCCAATTCTAGTCTGTACGAACCCCCAACGTCACAAACATGCACGGACTAGCATTCTCCCCAGTGAACACTCCCCACTTATATTAAAATAAAATACACTCATAGTAGTAGGTTTTTACCCTTTAAACTGGTACAAAACTGACACCTTTATACAAGGCATCATGTTTGCAATAACCACAACACAAGTAGTCAAAATGCAAACAAAAAGAAACAACTTTGATAATGATAATAATATGCACTTATCATTATCAGAGTTGTTTGCAGTTTGACTACTTGTGTTGTGGTTATTGCAAACATGATACCTTGTATAAAGGTGTCAGTTTTGTACCAGTTTAAAGGATAAAACCCTACTACTATATTTTTCCACTGGTAAAGGAGGTCTCATAGTGAAAATACACTCGTTAAAACGTTGCCAATATTATCAGCCAGGACTTGACTGGAAAACAGCCACGAAAATGAAATACAGTATTCCACAATGCACTTCATTTTGCATGCTTTGTGTTTTCTTAATGACATCGCACCCAAAATATACATTAGAGACAAGAAGATTACAACGAACGGTGCGTGGTTTTCTATCAATTTCACATTTTAGTGGGCAGTGGTACGAAGCAGTGGTGTAGTGGTTAGTGCAGTGTGATACGAATTTCATCAACCCGAGTTAACATCAGTGGCAAGCGATATCTGAAACAGTTCTGGGCCACCTCGCTGCATCTACACGTATTGCGCAGTGAACTCGGTATAGCGAACAACAACCACAACTGACATGGCGTGTGGAGAGGCCTTCACCCAGCAGTGCCTTGCGTGAAAAAGGGATTAAATGCTTATTGTATTATTAATATGGCAATGGTGAACTCAGCTCCACCCTAGTTCTGCTCTACGGACCTGAATAATGCATGCTGGATCTTCGGCAGATCGGATGAAAGAAAGAAGAAATGATCGAGCCGAGAAGGATTCTGGGAGCATCACGAATACGACAATCTAATTGACGTGCCATAGGGGAACAAAGAGGCCTGCAGCAGACGACTTTGGTTCAAAAGGTACAAAGGTTTGGAAGTGTAAAAAGAAGGGAGGGCCAACGAATGATCATCAGTGGCCTTGCACTGCCATGTAGAAGGGGCAAGAAGTGGAGGCCATCCACGCAAGAGGTGGGTTCATGGCATAAAAAGGAGGACTTAAGAGACAATAACGAAATGTGGTGAGGAGAGATTACTGTTCACCGCCAAAGCTAATGGAAAATGATGGAAGAGAGGAGAGAGAGAGGATATTTATTAAATTTCGATTTAAAGCTTTCATGACTGCAGGGATTCATCTTCTTGGTTCTTTCGGTAAAGTCACGTAGAAGGGAAATAATAAAATAATACAAATTAAACATAATAAAATTATACTAACGACGTTTCGGCCACAACGCAAGCAGCCGTCCTCGGGTGAACAGACCTGTTCTTCACCTGAGGACGGCTGCTTACGTTGTGGCCGAAACGTCGTGAGAATTATTTTATTATGTTTTATTTTTATTATTTTATTATTTCCCTTCTACGTGATGACTTTACCGAAAGAACCAAGAAGAGGATATATCTTGGCCAGCAGCCTTGGTCCAAGTGCATCAAGCACCTTCCCAGTAACATGAGCATCGCTGGGTTTGATGACAATGTTTGAACCCAATGAGGAATTCTCTCAAGTTGAGTTATCAAGTTACTGCTTCAGTGACTGTAAACATAGAACAACTGTTTAATAAAAAATAACAACAGCTCTTTCTGTTTTGACTATCACCAAGAGAAACTGTATATCTCAATGATTTGACAGCCTGGCCCACTTTTGGAAATACTGTGTTGACGTTCACACACAGAGAGCTTTAAATATTCTTCATAGGTGAGAGTTGGTGCCCAGTGTTGAACTCACTGCATGCACGCATTTTCCCGGTGTGATGGATTTTCTCATCATTTACAGAAAGCGTTGCATTTGAACTCTCAATTAGCCCAGTATAAAATGTGTACTCCTTATCAACTATCTTCCGGTGGAGATCATTGCTATTCACCGTCTCTCTGAAACTTCAAAGTTGATGATGACCATTGCACGTTTGTCATTTTGTTGGGTTTTGATGAGTGCGCAGATGGCTGAAGAGGCCAATCCGAGCCCGGAATTCTCTGTGGCATACTGGACAGGTCAGGGAGGATGTAGAGCTCTGAGGTGCAGCCACACGTCCTTCCTTGGTAGATTTGCGCTGCTGCCTCTTCAAGATGGCACAGGAGCTTCTCCTACTCTCACAGAGGACTGCACCGTCCTGTACTTTTCTTCTCCAGGCAGGTCGGTCCTGTGCTAGGGATTCCCAGCTTTTCAGGTCGAATCTAAAGCTCTTCAAGGAAGCTTTAAGGGTGTCCTTGTAGCGCTTTTTGGGGCCACCTTGTGCTCGCTTGCCATTCTTCAGCTCGCCAAAGAAGACTTGTTTTGGAAGTCTCGTGTAGAAGCTCTACTCTCCCTCTGAAGCCATCCCTCCTGGCTACCGTCGCTATGAGCATATCCATCAATCCTCTGTCAGTGGAGGTGACTGCGCTGTCATTTCTACACCCCACTGTAAAGTCTCCGCCATAAATTCCCAAAATCGTCGCCCCCTTTTGAACATATCTCCCATCACCTCCTACCCACCTCCTCCAACTTTTCACGCGCTGTCAACTACCGTCAGCCAAAACGAGGCATAAACTCCGAGTCTGAATTTTCTGTTCTTAACTCGACCTTACGTCTCTCTCAATCCTTCACCACTGGTGAGCCCGACATCTGTGTTTACGAGCCATCTAAGTGCATCTTGGAATCCGTGGATCTCTCTCCAACCCCGTCTCATTTCCCACCAACATCCACCGCCCACACTTTCGAACCTTGGCATCTCAAACACGGCGGTCCATCTCTCACCAGTATTTCACCGGCCACTGTGAATGCCTCCTCTATTCCTCCCCTCCCCCCATAGGCCACCAACCTTCTCGGTGCAAAATATCCTTCCACTCCACGACGCACATCTCTGCTTCGTTACACAGCACAAGTGTCCTCAGTCGATAGCAAACATAAGCATCGCGGCCCCCTTTGCCTTAAGGCAGAACAATAGGAGTTGTTCACACCTGCGCATGTGTGTGCACGCATCTGTCTCTTTGAAGGTCGTTCTCGGTCGAGCGTGGCACGTGTCAAAAGCGATACAGGTCAAAACACCATAGCAACAGAAATACAATGTTTCTGCAGGATTCGCATTGCGAACAATTAGGGGCCGTCCATAAATGACGTCACGCGATTCTGGACGATTTTGGACCCCCCATCGTCACACGGCGTCACAAAAAGTCAGCCCCCCCCCTCAAATATGACGTCACAAAGCTCTGCCCCCCCCCCCAAAAAGAAAACATGCTTCAAATCGCTTTAAACTATTGTCATTGTAGTGCGTATTTAATGTGGCCGATGCACTCTGATGTTGTAGGAGAAACCATTTATTAAAAAGTCTAATTAAGTAGAACCTGTTGTCTATATTTATTTAAAGTTGCGCAATTTGATGTGACGTCACTTCAGAGTGTAAACGTTGCGGCTTGGCTCTCCAACACACCGGCGTGCTGTACTAGTGACGAATTGGCACGTTCTGTTTACGTGACAACCCTTACTAGCTGGCTCTGTTGGGTGGTGGCGGGTTTTAACGACATATTTATATATTTACGCGATCTAACCCCCCCAAAAAAAACCTCTATTATGGATGCAATGTTTTCTTTAACATCCCAGCATTCTCTGTGCTCTGTGACATCACGGCTTGCTCCGAGGAGTGTGATATCACAGCCGTGCTATGTGACACGACATCAAAGCATACTCAGTGACATCGCAGCCTCATATCTCAGATGCAGTTTTTCTAACTTAGCATTGAAAACTCTCATTATGATGGGCGCAGTGGATTTGGCCGTCATTTAAAGTTGCTGCGATAGATATCTCCATGTTTCCAACATCTCGACCCGAGTCCAACTTTTGTCCGATTTGTATTTCTCTCTGCAGTTCGACAACAGAATGCCTTTCGGAGCACTGGTCAACTTCGAAGGCATTCTGTTCATACCCCAGCCATTCTTTGCTCTCTCTACTGCTCCTCCACCTTCCCGCTGTAGATCTACAGCTGTAGATCTACAGCTGGAGATGGAGATGTTGGAAACAGGGAGCCAGCTGTAGATCTACAGCTGTAGATCCACGGCTGCTACGGACCGGGGGGACCGTGTCTTATGTGCGACAGTCATGGGGATTGTTTCTAGATTTGAAGCTTTCGTGACTGCAATGATTCATATTCTTATTTTTGTTTCGGTAAAGTCACGTAGGTAAAAATTTTAAATTAATAAAAGTAAAATAAAATAAAAATCACGACGTTTCGGAGGCAACACAAGCTTCCGTCTTCAGGTGGAACCGTCACAGCACGATAGCTGTATTTTCTGTGGTAAATATCAATGAAATAAAAAAAATTTGTGGGTTTCGGGGGGAGAAGGAATGGGGCACCTCCCCGTTCCCCTGGATCCACTCCAGTTTATACTGCACTATTAATTATTTGTATTCGAATACATGGCTTTTAAGTGACGCAAATTCATAACAATCACGGTTTTTTTTTTACATCACATGATGATTCGTAACAAAAATAAATTTAGAAACATGAAAACAATTATTTGTCGTCTGTCAAATATTTACTTTCACAATAACTCGGGCAGGGTGAGGTTCTTGGAATCCGCGTCGCTTAATAACTGTCAAGAACACTGTTGATGTGACACCGCAGCCAAACGAGCAGCCTTCGTGCAGTACTGTAATAAAAATAAAACATCACCTGACAGTTTTCAAAATGAACTTTGCCGGTGGCGAGTTTTTCGGTGGGTAATATATATAATATAGAAAGTACATGCCGTCATAAAAAAAACATGTCATAAAAAGTTAAAGTCTTGCCCCTGTCTGGAGATGTTAACGAAGTGCGTGGAGGTATGGCTAATCCATCCGAGGCATCGTCAGGTTACGTTTATGGCTTGTGAAATTACGTGAATGCATTTGGAGATCTGCATGTAAAGTGTTGCCGATTGAGTAGTTGCTGAACTGGCACGGTGACCTGGAACAGTTCAACAACTTGGGACAGTTCAGCAACCTTGGGTGCCGCGGTGGCCAGGAGATGTTAACGCCCTCGCCTGGTATACAGGAGGGCGTGGGTTCGATCCCGACCTGACGCCTTTATATTCGAAGTTTGCATGTTCTCCCCGTGGTTGCGTGGATTTTTCTCCAGGTCCTCTGGGTTTTCCATCCACATTTATATACATTTACATGGGCTATCATTCGTGGCCAGGTCGCTTCTGGAAAATAGCTATATAGCTCAGTGGGCCTTACCTGGTAAAATAAAATATTCATTGTTTAGAATTATTTTTTTAACTCTGCGGTGCCATTGGGGTGACGTATTGGCACACTTCTTAACCCACTTCACTTTAAAAAAAAAACCCATCCCCTTCCCAGAGTTTAATCAGCAGTAATTGTAGTGGTCAACATCAGTGGCGAGTGATATGTCCTAGGCCTACCCTCCACTCCCAATCTGTACTGACCAATGAATCAGAATCTTTACTTAGACTGGAGGAATCCGATGAGCTAAACGCTCTTTTTCACAGATGTCCAGTAGTAGCGGGTCAGCAAAGTTACAATAACAAGATGTGTTGTGGCAAAGCATGGTGACCCCATGAACAACATGTTATGGGGAGGCCTTCATCCAGCAGAAGAATGACACAAGGCTGCAAATGATGATGGTATAGTCTCCCTCCTCTTTTGGATCCATGACACTCTCTGTCACACGTTTGGCTACGTACGGTCCGAAAAAAGTGCTTCATACATACAAATTGCTCACAAAGATCATAAGGAATGTAAAAATGCACAATTTAGAGGTCAACCAACCACGTGGGAAAGCTGGTTTTTCGAAACGTTTATTTTTAAAACCATTGACCGCATACAAGTCACTCTCTCCAGAAGAAAAAAAAAACACATCAAACACTGTTATGTTTAGCCTTATTAGACTACCAAAACGCATTTGACTTCGGGGAAAACGTACATGGCTCGAACAATAATTTCCCAGCTATAGTAACAAACATTTCCTGTTTAAAGAGGCAGAGCTATGGTGAGGGTAATGATGTGGTCACCCTATGCTAGGCCATTTGACGTTGAGTTCATGTCGCAGAGCATGACACAAAGCGTGTGAAACCCATCCTCCACCCACACACTTTTAGCTCAAATACCAAACTACTGAGGTATTGGACTTGAACAAAAACGCACCCATTTAAAGCGACAGGTTGTTACATTGTTGTACAGATCATGACACCCGCACACGCCTCTCAATACTGTAGACGTTTTGAATGTAAGCACAACAATCCATTCTCAATGCTTTTTGGTCATAAGTATTGACGACATTCAAGTGCTTACATTTTGACAGCTATAGATACTGCACATCTGTGATTTTAAACGATTGAAAACGAATTAAACTAATTGCCATGACATTTCATCCTTCAAGCAATCTAAGAGTCTCGTGAGAGTAATGATGATAATGGAATAATGCGGTGGAAGGGTGGCAAGGCAGTGGCTCGTGCACTGGCCTGCCACGTGACCAACAGCGCCATGAGTTTCAGTGCCCAAGCATCGCTGACATCAGTGGGCGAGTGAATTTCTACAACAGCGTGCTTCAGCCGCACCGAACCTCACAATAATAATATCCAGGTGCCTACCTTGGCTCCTCCCACCCTCAACCAGTATATATACAAGGACTGTTTTGGAATTTCTCTCACTTGATACAGCTATCGTGCTGTGACGGTTCCACCTGAAGACGGAAGCTTGTGTTGCCTCCGAAACGTCGTGATTTTTATTTTATTTTTTATTTTACTTTTATTAATTTTAATTTTTTACCTACGTGACTTTACCGAAAAAACCCTAAGAATATGAATCCTTGCAGTCACGAAAGCTTCAAATCTAGAATGTCTACATCGTCGCTGCTCCCCGCCTACCTTTCACCAATCCGCAACTGACTAACGTGGTGAAGAATAGTCGAACTACAACCCCAAATGAATGACAAAGGAAGGAAGAAGACATTCATCCATCAGTTGATTGGCAAGAATAAAAAAAAAATTTTAAACAAAACTTTTTTTTTTGACCAGGTAAGGCCCACTGAGCGATATAGCTCTTTTTCATAAGCAACCGGGCCACAAATGTTAGCTCAACGAAGTGGCTTATAGTGTTGGAAATTGATAGGAGCCAAATACTCTAAACGCATGTTTATAAATGTGGAGGGAAAACCGCGCAACCATGCGGAGAACATGCAAACTAACTCTCCGAACGGTTAAAGTTATTTTTTACTTCTTTCAATTTCGATAGATTCTCTAATTAGTCTTGGTCAGTAGAAGCTAGTTGTAATTACTGGCGAAACTTCGTACTCAGATTGTAAATGTTGTTGGCTTGGCTCTCCAACACACCGGTGTGCTGTACTAGTGACGAATACAAGGCTAGGTAGTAAACATCTTGCCACGTGGCGCAGATAGTTCAACTGTGGGATGGATAATCGTGGTGTAATGATTAGCACAATGGGCAGAGGTCGCCGGTTTGATCTGCTAATGCAACAGTTGAAACAATGGAGGGAGTTTCTCAAATCTCCCTACCTCTGTCCACCCAGAAGCATATGTTGCACACTCTAAATGAAGGACGTGGGCAGGTGCTCCAAATCGAGGGCAAGCACATTAATTTATTGTGGTTAATATTAATCTCGTGAAGAACAGCACCGTCACTCTGTAACATGCAACAACGCGTGTTACACGCAGCAATTCGTCCGAGTCGCCATTAACCATGTGGCTGGTTTACACGTGCGGTTATTCATTAACCCTGCCAGCCACCTACAGGCCCAACTCAGTCATCACATGCTGCTGTACACACATGCATTGATGCACTGCACAGCACATCAGGACTTTCACAGAACCACACTTTACTCCCTTGCTGCACAAGGACATAATTAAAAGAGTGATCCATTGTTAATGTGCCACACATAAATGGGTTCGTACACAACAGTTATTCGCCAGACCACATGTGGTTGGGGTAAAGTGTAGGTACTCCAAACTTTTGAACTTGATGGCTAGAGCCTCCTCGAGTGGAGGCCCTTTCACCAGCAGCAGGGTGAGTAAGCAACTTGAAGGGCTGGAGATTTATTTTTTCTGTTTCACGAAGTCTCGAGGTCAATTTTTATGATGGTCCTGCCTCAGGATATTTCAACAATTCCTTTTTTGAGAATGTTGCGTGTGTTAGGGAACATGAATGCCGAGAGCACGCCCACACATATGAGTCAGTGACACTAAAAATAAGCCATGTGCAAGTGTCAAAAAATAAATGCCGAATCCATGAGTTGGCAACCTAAGTAAAAAAATGAGCCATTTTTTTTTATTCGAAAAAAAAAACTGAATATTTAAAGAGCCGCAAAGCATGCGAATAAGAGACGGTGGTTACATAATAAAGAACGTCACGAAGCAGTCCTTAAAGAGTTGCATACGGCTCCATAGCCTCAGGTTACCGACCTCTGACCTGTTATCTTTATAGCCATTTACAGAAACTTTCTTGCTCTGTTAGACCGGCGTTTCACACCAAACCCGTCTGTGAGCGACCCATTTACCCTGCCTCAAAGTCAATGCATTACACTCATACACTGCACTTCGTTTTGTAGACATGAGAGAACTCTCTCCACTCTGCAATCTGATGGTTTGTCACGATTAGGGAATCACAATTTGATCGACGAATCTAGTTTTTTTTACAATGTATGTATGTTGAACTTCTTTTGCACCATATGTAGCTAACCGTGCTAATTGGAGGTGCACGGGAAGGACAACAAACCAAACGCAAAAAGCAATTCGAAGGAAATGAGTTTTCAATCGAGATTTGAAAGCGCATAGCCTCAGTGGCTTCCTAATATCTGAAGGAAGAGCGTTCCAGACGGCCACAGGAGCGCATTTGAAAGCGCACGATACAGTGACCGTCTTTAAAGTAGCACGTCTAGTGGCTGCATTCATTAATTAGGGAATAAAGTACAGGGTGCTTCGGAAATATGTTAACACTTACATGGCGCTATCGTTTAAAATGGAAAAACAACGGGTAGTACACTGTAACATGATAACAAAAGTATGTGAATAGCTTAAAAAAAGTCAGAGTCTCCACTTGTTCGCCATCATTGTCAACGCGTGCCTGGAATCTTCTCCAGGTGGTCTCCAGAGCCCGGAGGCACATTTCCTGTGGTGTTGTTGCAAATTCTCAGAAGTGTTAATTTTTGTTAAGCACCCCGTATATTGACTTTAAAAAAAATATCTTATATGTATAATTTAACACGCATCGTGAGTCTAAGAACGGATTTTAATAGATGTGTCATGTATGTATGTCGAACTTCTTTCGCACCGTATGTAGCCAACCGTGCTCGTCCTTTCCATTGTTTATCTACCATTTACAGTAATGTGTATATAATGTTGTCAATGGAATATCAAGACATGTCATTCATAAGCCAGAGGTAGAGAACCTTGAGTGACTTTACACTCGAAGAGAATATATGGCTCCATTTACTGATCTTATCTGTGTGTTGAATTTGCACTTTCACACATATCTGGGCCATATCCAGTAACGATGTTTTAAAGTGCACTTGGTACTTCGTAATAATGTCCTGTGTAAAAATCCAGATGAATCCCTACTCCAAGAATAATTAGGTTATATATATAAACCCTGGATAAAGTGATATTCGTAATTGTTCAACGCCTGCAATCAAATGTGGCCTCAACAAGCTTAGTCTAGCCTCTCAGAATCAGAATCTTTATTTAGACTGAAGGAATCTGATGAGCTATGCAGCTCTTTTTCACAGATGTCCAGTATATCCACTTAGAGGGAGCTGTTTGAATTGCATTAATTGAAGGTTAATGGATGGGCAATATTAACAACCCTCTGTGAATCCAGTGCTTTGTTCACGAATGCCTTTCCACATCGTGTAGGCTGATGAGGGTTGTTGACTGACATATGCCACACTTCCACCCAGAGCCGGCCCAGCCACTAAGCGACCCTTGCAATTGCAAAGGGCCCCGTGGCCAGCAGAGGGCCCCCTAGAGTCACTGCTAGCTCGTGGATGAAAAAAATCATACATCAAAGGGGCCTCCAACCAAATTTTGCTTAGAGCCCCCAAAGGTCTAGGGCCGGTTCTGCTTCCACCACGCATGGCCAGTGCAAGCTGGTGAAAGGGGAGAGGTCAAGAAGCAGTTGAGATATCACTCACCACAGTGATGCCAGCTATGGCCAGGATTTAAACACAGGTTCTCACAGTTGTGCCACCACTCCACCCGTCCAACCTTTATCTGGGTGTACACCGAATGACACTATAGAGTAGAATATAAAAAATTAACGTAAAACACATTTATTTTGTTTTATTTTTATTTTATTTCTACCTACGTGACTTTACCGAATGAACCAAAGAGTATGGATTCCTGCAGTCACGAAAGCTTCAAATCAAGATTGTAAAACATTTGGTGTGCAGAAAAATTAGTCTTTAAATAGGGTATATTATATCAAGGTAAACTTAAGCCCAACAGGTATTAACATACACAATAGTGTGGAAATCTGTCAGGGAGCAAAACTGTAAACCTATCTCGATTTAAAGCTTTCGTGACTGCAGGGATTCATCTTCTTAGTTCTTTCGGTAAAGTCACGTAGAAGGGATAAAATAATAAAAACAAATATAAAACATAATAAAATAATTTTATTTTATTATGTTTTATTTTTATTATTTTATTACTTCCCTTCTACGTGACTTTACCGAAAGAACCAAGAAGATGTAAACCTATCATTTGTGGCATATCCTGTACACACCCGGCTCTAGAAAGGTAAATATATCAGTTCGGTGCGCTTGCGTTTTATACAGTTTAATTATTTTGCTTTCAGCTGCAATGGAATTACTTATTTTTTTCTTCAGAATTTTTGAAAACGTTCAAACTAAGCAATGTCATTGTCCTTGACAAACAATCCAGTCAACTCCCATTGTGCAAGGCCAGCTGCGCAGGACAAACGGCATGCGTCTGAATTATTGCAAGAAATAATGTAGCAACTGGAATTGTGGCGCATGCAAACACCTTTGAGATATTTTTATTTATTTTCATTTTGGTTACCTGGCATTATTAAAACGCCAACGTGGAAAACACCATTCACTTACAATTGTGAATGTTTTTGTTTTAGTTATTGCATTTGCCTTTCAAATTAATGTGAAGGACAATTCATTGGAGTTCACCATTTTTAAGTCGTAGCATGTATCATTACAGAAAAAGCAATGTGTAATCAGTGCCGGATTAAGCTAGTGCGGGGCCTGTAGCATATGTTATAAAGGGGCCCTAAATAAAAACTTAAATATTTTTTTTTACTTGCATAATAAAGTAATTGTATTTTTTCATTTACTATACAGACAGATAATACGACACATCGCTAACCTTAAACACCCAGTCGTTCATAAAAGTTGAAGGCAGTATAGTACTACAGTAAAAGAGCAAGTGCGGAATCACTGCACTAGCATTGATAGCTTGAAAGCATTTAGCGCGGGGCCCTTGAAAGTGCGGGGCCCGTAGCATATGTAGCTACTTTTGCTACGAGGATAATCCGGCACTGCGTGTAATGTGTGCAGCCCCTTTGTCAAGCCACTAGTGGACGAATGCTTCCCACAATACCTTTGTAGGTCATGGGGATTGTTTGACCATACTTCACCCACGTTGGGTCAGGCACAGCAAGCGAGTTGTATAGAATTGGTGCTTGAGAGACATCACAGTTCAGTGTCGTACGATCTTCCCTCTCACAGTATTAACGAGGACAATTCGGCCGCAGCAAATGCCACAGACACACCCATCGTATGGCTACCATGCTAACAATGACCTACAACTACTGGTAGTCACAAGCAGCATTTCACAGTACTTATGCTACATTTTACGGTACGTATGTGCGTTGAAAAGGCACGCCGATAAAAGTAGTTTGGAGATTTTTAGATTCACAACACGAAAGCACCTGCAAGTTTTTTTTCTACTCATTTCTTTCAAACTGCGAAATTGTCTTTGGTTTGTTGTCCTTCCCCCGCACCTCCGATCAGCGCAGTTGGCTACGTGCGGTGCGAAATAAATTAAACATACATACTACATGAGTTTTAATTGGTTAAGTATTTTTAGTAGTTATGATAGTTAACCGCCCTCTGAGCACCACCTCAGAATCCAGGCGATGTTGCTCTGGGAGATCTTGCAATACAGTACTTAGTTTCAAGTTCAAGTTTCAAGTTAATTTATTAGGTATAGCCCTGTGAGCCATTCTGCTCTTGAATCGGGTGCAACCGCAACAAACAAAAAACAAAAACATGAACAAGATAACGTCTTAAAGTGACTACGTGCAAACAGAAAATCCAAGAAAAGACAGCAAAATATTGCAGAAAAAGCACCGTACACCAACGCTGTGTGCAAAAATCCCAGTGGGATGCAAGTCAAACAACAACAACCACAAGACAACTTAGAATAAGGCCATCAGTCTAACTCTGTACTACAACAAACAAACATGGCCAAACCAAAAAACTTTTCGAAAATCATACAGCCAATACAGGACATATGCAAACAAAACATACATCAATGGCATTTACGTTGTCAAACAAATTACTTTCGGAAATGCTGTAGCAAGTTTATAATGTTTTTTTTGCTTCATGAAAAAGACAGATATGGCACTTTGACAGGTGCTCGCGACAAATTGGGAAAATTACCAAATAAGCAAAACGCAGGGGGCCCCAGCAGCGAGCCACAGATGGAAATGTCCAAAAAAAATCAAGAGGTGGGGAAGAGAATGCGAGTGAGCATTCGCAGGCCATGATGAACAAACAGCGTAACAGCTTTAAGTCCTGCGTTCCCATCTCCCGCACTCAGAAACCACCGAGGCAACACTGTGAGTGGTCGCCACCTCGTGGCGACTTGGAGAATGATAAGGAAAAGTTAAATTTATTTAGGGAAGCATTTCCCCCGGTAGCACCACTGGGCTTTCAATCCAGAAGTCACCGGTTTGGTCTCTTGGCGCAGTAGTTGAATCACTGGGCAAGTTTATCAAATGCCCCCACCTCTGTCCAACATGCAAATATGCAGTACATGGTATATGTGTGTGTCTCTCTAGATCTCCGCGTGTCTCAAAAGTGTCTCTTAAGAATCGTGTGAAGTGCACCACTGATTATTCCACAAAGTCTGGTCTTATCGAAAGTATTAAAGATGATTTGCTGTGGTTGTTTCAAGTTTTCGAGTTTCATTTATTAGGTATAGCCCTGTGAGCCATGCGGCTCTTGAGTCGGGTGCAACCGCAACAATCAAAAATATGAACAGAGAACATCTTAAAGCGACGACGCGCAACAGAAACATCCTGGATAAACCAGCAAATCTTCCAGTAAAAACAACACCGTATTACAACGCTGTATCGTCCGACTTACTGGGCAATGGCATACCCCATTTTTCCCCTTAGTTATTCCTGCCCAATCGTGGACTCTGACTTCGGTGATTTCGTTTCGCTCCTGCTATCTCTTCCACTGTCTTCGTCTACTTCTTTCGCCTTATTTTAGGGCACCAAACTGTTGTTAATGTTGTCTCTGATATCTCCTCAGTCCTTACGATGTGTTCTTAAACAACAAAATCAGTGACCTCTGTAATTGTATATGTTTCTTCATTCCTTAACCTATCTCCTTGACTTACTCTTAAAATATATATTTTTCCGTAGATCTTTGGAAATCGGCCACATTGTACTTGTTTCTTAGTTAAGGATCATGTTTGTGAACGTAAACTGGCAAAATATACATTCGAAATAAAACAAATGAAGGCATCTTGGAAAAATCTGCTTTCATGAAGGAAGAGCAATAGTATTTCCAAGCACTTGCGCTTATTTTGAAGGTGATCTACAGCCTCCGAATATAATGTAATCGTGTGGTATGGTATGTTTTAGCGTTTGTGTTGTTAAACAAATTGGTAGATTTGGGCCATGTCGAGAAGTCCGATCAATCCCAATGTTAATTGGAGGCCTGGCTGTAGCCGAGATCCTTGGCTACATTCACAATGAATCGTGCTGCGTTTGTACTCAAGACATGGTAACAAATCCGATAATGCAAATAACAGTTGACTTAGACATTTGTTACAGTGATAGTGAAAAACAATGGTTTTCGAGCAGAAAAAATTTCTTGCAGTATTTTCAATGCTTTAAAAGTGCATACACAGGACACATCTTTTGCTCAAATTATATATTGCAAAAATGTTACGTTGTTTTTATTTAGTGCTAAGCCTTGTGTGGTGGAGTGGTGGTGCAATGGTTAGTGCGCTGCTCTTTGAACTTGGCGATGTGAGTTCGATTCCCAGCTATGGATAACAATCGAGGTCAGTGATATCTGAACTGCTCATGTGCCCCCCTTCACCAATCCGCACTGACCAGTGTGGTGAAGTATGGTCAAACAACCCCCATAACACGGTGTGGGTAGGCCTTCATCCAGCAGTGGATTAACAAAGGGCTGTACAATGTGAATAATTACAACACTTTTAAGCCATTTCATATGAATGTCAAGCTTTTAAAAAATGCCACGCATTCCATTGCCAGACGCTCCCAATGACTTCCTGAGATGTAATGAGCCAGTGGTCACAATCGCGCCTTAGTCTGTCTATAAATAACCTTTTGTGAGTATTATTACCCTCATTTGTCTTCAGTCTGTGCGTACATTTCTATCTGACGAACCTCTCATCTCCGCATATATAGAGTTAACATTCGTTTGTTTGGCCCATTGTTTACTAGGTACAGGAAACCCGTGGCATTAGCATGAACACAAAACAATGTGTGGGACAGCTGAGAATATAAACACTCGTAACAACAAATTGGGGCGTGTCAGACTTTTATCCAGCAAGTCAAGTCTTTTCCATCACAGCAGGGTGACTGTGGTCATCTGCAATCAGGTGTGTAAAATGTATTTTATTATATTATTTGGGTCTTTCGGTAAAGCCACGTAGATAGAAAAATAAAAAAATATATATCACGACGTTTCGATCGCAACACAAGCAATCGTCATCAGGTGAAAAAATATAGCGGCAGAGCTGCTGAGGCAGTAAAGAATATGGATTTGCCTGTGCGCATTGATTATGTTATTTTGCATTACACGTTCAATATCACGTTTGCATAGTAACCTCAGGTCTCCTTGGAAAAAATGACTTTTATTTTGAAATTATTGCCCACTTATATAATTATAAGACGGTTAAACAATAATATTTCGCTATAGATTGAACTATATACGTTAATGTTTGCCTTTGACTAAATCACACGAAATGCACCCGATTCGGTCAAATCTCAAAGGCCTCGAACTGTTACAGCCTCACGTCGGTTCTCTGCTGTCGCCCTCTCGGTGTGGAACTCTCTGTCCCTTTGCACATCCGCAGCATCAAATGCCCTCACCCTGTTAATAAACATGTTTGGTCAGGCTTTCGAGCAGGCCTGAGCTTGTGACTCCACGCCTCTGAGTTGTTGACTTGTCTACAAAATCATGGCGCGTTGTAAATATCATTATAATTAAAAGCTAAGCCAGGATGAGCCTGGATAGTACTTGGATGAGCGACTGCCATCCACTAAAAGGTTATCATGATGCCGTGTGATTGGGTTGTGGGAAGCAGAGGAAAGTGCAGCAAAATACATAGTTGTACTGTTCCCCCTATGCTCCGGTGTCCATGCTCCCAGTCTTCACCAGCCAGTACGTACCAGCGTAGTGAAGTATGGTCAATTCACTCCTATTACACAGACAGCATGGGGAGGCCATCATCTTGCAGTGGATTGATCACATGGCTATACAGTGTGGCCCAGGTATCTTGTGACCCACATTTAATTCTCTAAAGCTGAATATTAAAAAATAAGGTTTTTTTAAAACAGAAAAGAAAATGCAAACGAAATCAATGTTAGGGGTCAATTAATTTCAAGTCATAATACATCTGAACCACCAGGTGCATGTCCACTCAGTTGACATTGAGAGAGACAGGAACATGAAAACACGGATCAGAGAACTAACGCAGATAAGATACATCATATTAGCTGTGTAAAAAAAGAAAAACACAAAGTAAGTGGGCTTGGGTAGGACACGTTTCCAGAAGAGATGATGGCCGATGGATGGGACTGATTATAGATCATCAGCAAAAGGAGGGTGCTTGAGCCACGATGTCAACCACAGTGGAGACCACACTGCTCAACACACCAAATGGATTTGCAGCATCGTGAAAAGGATGGCGGTGAAATGAGCATGCTAGGAGGAAGCCTTCATCAAGCAGTGGATAGATAACGGCTCATGATGATAACGTCTCCCTTTGTTACGGTTACATAAGGGGTGGGGGACGGGCAGGGCTGGAGTGCCTCTCTAGTTTTAACTTTGAGAGACTTTGAGAGACTTCTCAGAGCATTTTTGTGTGCATGATTTGCTACAAATACTTGATGACTTGCAAAAGGTAACTATTTGGTGTTTCAACATCTTACCACCTCCTGTTTATTGCCAGAAAGGGTAAAACCTATTCTTATTTTATGTGGAACTTCTTTGGAAACATTACGCAGCCGTGATAATTGGAGGTACGGGGGAAGGACAACAAACTAAACACAAAAACCATAGTTCCACTGGCTGCATAATATCGGAAGTAAGAGCGTCCGAGACGGCCGCAGTAGGTCATCTGAAATAACATTATTATGAATAAACAGTGAAGGGCTGCATCCCCTCCTATAAGTTTCCAAGGCAAATGCATGTGCAGTGGCATAGTGCTGGCTGCTGGCGAAAAAGGGGAACTGCAGTGTACGGCAGTATTGAAGTCAGCAGGACATGTTAGACACGAGAGGGGACATCTCGGGGAAAGGTCACAGAGGGGGGGGGGCCATCAGGAAGCCTCAGGAACCCGCTAGTAGGTTCCAGAAGGCCGGGGCGGAGCGAGGCCACGCTGAGCGTGTAAGAAGGGCCTCTGTGAGGGACCTCGTGGCGGTTGTTGGAGTGGGATCTCTGCCGTGCTGTTCAATATCGTCGCCATCGTCGCTGTCGTCTTCACTCGACATTGCGCTGCTAGATAGTTGTTGGCTGTCTCGGTCCATCGCCGTGTGTTAGACGGTTCGTGTTATGTATAGGCCTGCGACAGTAATAGTGTTGTGTATAGGCGAGCAACAGTAATAGTGTGTACCCACGTGGTGTTGTGTGTAGGCTAGTAACAGCAATAGTGTGTACCCACGTGGTGTTGTGTGGAGGCTAGCAACAGTAATAGTGTGTACCTACGTGGTGTTGTGTGTAGGCTAGTAACAGTAATAGTGTGTACCCAGTGTGGTGTTGTGTAAAGGCGAGCGACTGTACCCACGTAGAGTTGTGTATTATACCGATGGTACTCGTTAAATTAAACAAGTGCCTCAAAATCTTATTGTCTCCGAGTTCGTCATTACACATACATCATCAGAGCACGCTTTCATGTTTTTCCACAAGTACGTGCCGTTAATGCAGATTTTGAGGCCTTGAAACATTTCTATTTGAAGTGTGAACATCTAAACCTGTTTTATTGCCAGAGAATGGTTAAACCTATTATTTTTTTCATTTTGATACTGGCAAAAAGGTCCTATAAATATAACTGCTCGAAACGAGCTACACATGCTCTGATACTTGCATTTACTTTCTATTGTCTGCCTCTTGGCGTTCTCTGGTGTAACACGGATGAGACGAGGCCATAAAGAAGGCTGTCTCTGGTGTAGCTCGATAAGTTTCCAAGGCAATGGCATACATCATCAAGAGCACGTTTTCATGTTTTGCCACAAGTCCGTGCCGTTCAATGCAGACTTTGACGCCTTGAAAAATACATCTATTTGCTGTTTGAACGTCTTAACAACCTCCGGTTTTATTGCCAGAGAAGGGTAAAACCCCCTTTTATTATATATTTTTTCATAGTTTTGATCCCGGCAAATAACATAGCGATGTCAGCAATAGTCGTAGTAGGAATAATAACACTGGTCAACAAAAAAAAACATTTTTTTCTGGCCTGGACTTTTGCAGCTGTTTTAGACTAATTTCAGGGTGCTGATTCCAAATCTGATCTCAGATTTGCTCTATCACATCTTACTATCACATCTTATTTTATGCTATCGGCATACCCCATTTTCATTGATTTTACCAGAAATTAACTCTGTCACTTATGATTTCAAGTTGTTGCGAGTCAGTGACTGCTTTAGTGTTAAAATATGGTGCTGTATTTTTAGGATAGTGTGTTTATAATATCATTTTATGTAGATATCCACATTTATGTAATATTTTTCTTCTGCAGTTTTTATTGAAAATGCAATGTTTGATATCTCAAAAACCTGATGTGATAGACAAAAACTGATTCCAGATTTGGAATCAGCACCCCAAAATTACCTTGAAATCGTTGTAATACCTCATGCCAGAAAAAGTGTGTTGACCAGTGTAATAATGATGATTTAAAGCAGCGGTCGGGAACCTATGGCTCGCGAGCCATATATGGCTCTTCTGGTGACGGCATGTGGCTCCCAGACAATTTAGAGATGAAAAAAATAATAATAATAAAAATAAAAATAAAATCAGTTTGGAACTGATTTTAAAATACTTGCGATATTGCTTAATAATACTGTGTCATTTTAAAGTAAACAGAAATTAGTATTGAAGATACATTTCACGGGTCACGGGTCCCGTGACCAGAAGTCGCATTAAATGTAAGACATATTTAATTTATTATACGTTCAAAATACTATATGGCTCTCAATGAAAGATATTTAGAAATATTTGGCTTTTATGGCTCTCCCAGTCAAAAAGGTTCCCGACCCCTGATTTAAAGGGACACCCCCACGTGACCGAGCTGCGCGTCACCGGCAACAGCTGAGCGGCCTCCTCCTCCTCCTTTGTTTACAAGCCGGAGGGGCGGTGGCAGCCCGCAGGCAGAAGCCATCGACACACACACAGAGACAGATACACACACACACAGAGACAACAACAACAACAACACAGTCGGCAACGGTGTCTCATCGCCGTTACTCCTCCTTGCTACTAGCAGCAGCAGCAACAGCAACAACAACAACCTGCCATAGAGACGCATGAAGAGGAGGAGGGGTGGTGGTGGTGGTGAACGCGAGTCGGAGAGGGCGGAAAGGGAAGGCTTTGGGGGGGGAGGAAGGCTGTGTTTGGTTGGCCGTGGAGTCGAAACGTCGCTCACTTTCGAGGGAAGCAAGGCTTGAGAGAGAGAGAGAGAGGGCTGGGGGTTAATGGTGGTGGTGTTGCTGGTGGTTGCTGATGACTGCTGGGCTTTGGCTGCCTGCCTCGGTTGGCCTGGGGTCTTTTAATTTTTGGTAAACAAAGAATCGCTCGCTTCCGACAGCAAAGCAGCAGCAGCGGCAGCAGCACCGACCCCCGTCGCTCGCAAAGAGACGTCTCCATCTTTAGCCATTCTTGTTAAAATTTCGACTGCTGCTGCTGCTGTCGTTGTTGTTGTTGTTTACGTCGTGTTGTTGACCAATAACGGCGCTGACTGGAGCGGCGGTGCTGTGCGCCACTTGTCAACACACACAAAGAGCTCACGACTTGGTCTGTCACGGCGAGTGCTGAGTGGGGGACGTTCTAAACAAGAGTCCAGGGACTGAACATCGTGACCCGGTGTGTATAATAACCCACCACCACCACCACTATACAGTCTACACATATACTGCAGACGTGCGCGAATTGTACAAGTACACCGTATGAAGTGGTACACTGTTACGTGTGTTGTTTTGTTTATTTACATTAAACACAGTCGGAAGTTTCGGCAGACGTACTGCTGCTTTCAGGATGCATTGGATAATGGTGTGGTTGTGGTGTGTTTACATCGTTCAGGTTCAGCTATTTGAGTGTGACCTTTTGTTTTTGACATGGCACACACACACACGTGTGTGTGTGTGTGTCACCGCAGTGGATAGCAGCATGCGTGTACGCAATTCTTCTGCGGGATGTGTACTGCGTGAACGCGACATGCCACGTGTAAGACACGCACACACATCGTGATGCAGGATGCAGTGTTTAAAACGTAGGCTTTCGCGACCAATATTATTCATAATCAACGTTTTTGGGTTTAGATCGCGTTATTTATAAATGTGTCGTAACCCTCCACCACCCGACACGGCCAATCAGTAAAAAAAGTGTCACGTTGACAACGTGTCGGGTGGTGGGTCGGGTGGTGGAGGGTTACGACACATTTATAAATAACGCGATCTAAACCCAAAAACGTTGATTATGAAGGATGCAGTGTGTTGACGTGTCGCGAGCCAGTTGTTGTCAATCCACTGCTGGATGAGGGCCACGCGTCTCCCAAGACGTCACATGTCATCATGGGTGGTGGTTGTTTGGCCATACTTTCGCCGCAGTGGTGATGATGATGATGGGGTTTCGTTCCCCCTTTTTGCTTCGGCGAATGTCTGCAACAACAACAACAACAATAAAATGTCAACCGACCGGTTTCAAATATGTGGAACAAAGAATACGGGACAGAAGCGGTCCGCGTTCTCTTTGCCTCTGATTAAATCGACCGATCCGATGAGATACGCAAGAGTTGTACTCTACTATGCCCCTGTGTCTATGCCCCCCCCCCCATCACCACCACCCCCTTAGCTCAACCAACCCGCACTGCATGACCGGTATGGTGAAGTGTGGTCAGTTAATGACATAACCCGCACAGCGTGGGACGTCAGGTATTCCTCATACAGCAGTGGGTATGTAATTAAACATGCGTGTAGATTTACATTCACATCCATACACAGCACACGTGCACTGTTACCACCACTGTGCCTCCATTCATTATCGGGGTAACATGTTTACATGTATTGTATTGAAAAATACATTTTAGGCTGTGACTGGTCAACTCGTGGCCATTTTAAGTTAAGTTTAACTGACCTATTATTATGTTTAAGTTAACTATAGCAGCGATGTTAAACCGAAATAGAATACCCAATGTAGGTTGTGTGTTTGTGTGTCACATACTCGGTGCTCCATTTCAGTTTGGATCGAACCCGAAAACCTGCTTCCTGGAATTATTTTGGTCCCACCACATCCATCTCGCCTTATTGGTCTATCACGAGGCAACACAGATGTATAGGGTGCGAAATGATTGCACTATTGTGGGTAGACGTACATGATACTCTAGTGGTAGTGCCTTGTTCCAGTAATTGCTATTCATAAGTTCAGCAGAGCATGCTTTCTAGAAACTATCGACTGAGAATTTAAACTCTGCACATAACTCTATGCACTGGTGTTACCTGCAGTACTGTGTGTAGTGGGTATTACAGTTTAAACCAGCATGCAACAATAGTTAATTGTATCAGTCACGTACTCGTCGCCCACCCATAATGTTATCCTGGCTAACTTCTGTTTTGTGGCCAGCAGCAAACCAGACTTATTGAAGATATAATGCATACGATAAGAGTTCATATCGTTCGTGAGTTGAGCAAAGTCACGAGAACTTGGCAATAGAGGTAATTGGAGGGAATTCCAAAGTGAGTTGAGCAGAGCGAGACGTAGGAAGAGAAGAGTTTCACCTCCAGTATGGTAGTTGAGCACGGCATGGATGAGACAAAACAGTCTGGGAGACCGATTCCTCAACAAAGGCTGGAGCAATCGATACGTGAACTTCACTGGAGCAGCAGCCATGACAGTTGCGTTAGAAGAGCGACGAGAAGGCGGCTGACCGCCCGTGAGGTCAGCGACTGATTGCAGTGAATGAGCGTGTGCGCCTTCGTGTGTTTGTGTGCACACGGACAGAGAGCGAGAAGCACTTCGCCCGACGGAGCCGATGGCGAGCTGCGCGCCCAGCTTGCAGGAGGAGCTGACGTGCTCCGTGTGCCTGTCACTGTACGACGACCCCGTGCAGCTGCAGTGCCGCCACAACCTGTGCCGCGCCTGCTTCCGCCGCATGTGCGAGCTCAACACCTACGTGCGCTGCCCCGAGTGCCAGACGGACGTCACGGGCCGCCGGGTCGAGGCCAACATGAAGCTGCGCAACGTGGTGGACAGCTACCTCAAGAGCATCACCAGCGGCGGCGGCGGCAGGTTCAAGCTGGCGGGCGGCTGCCGCTCCCTGGACGCGTGCTCGTCGTCGTCGTCGTCGTCGCCGCCGTCGTCGCCGTCGTCCCCGTCGTCGCCGGCGGTGCCGTGCAGCTTCTGCCGGCGCGATGCCCAGCGCCCGGCCGTGAGGACGTGCGCTAAGTGCGAGGTGTCCTTCTGCGAGGAGCACGTGCGGCCCCACTACGAGAACAGCTGCTTCCGCGGGCACGTGCTGCTGCAGCCGACGGCGCGGCTGGCCGAGCGGCGCTGCACCGATCACGACGAGCCGCTGAAGCTGTACTGCGCGGTGGACGACGCGCTGGTGTGCAGCGTATGCGTGCTCGCTGGCGGCCACCGGGACCACCCCGTGCGCACGCTCGCGCAGCACGCGCATCACGTCCGGGTGCGTGCGCACGCCGCGGCCGAGTGATGTACGAGTAATGGGTGATGTGGTGTGGTGGGTGATATGGAACTGATGGGCGACGGATGGATAAATGGGGTGACGGATGACTAGAAATGCAAGGTTTTTTTTTACGTGTGATGGCTGATGAGTGAGTAGATGGGCTTTTGGTGGAATCATAGGTAAGTTGGGAGAGTAAACAGGTGATTTGTGGTTGTGTGGATAGACAAGTGGATGGGTGGATAGACGAATAATGGTTGGCCAGTCATGTGGGAGTGGAAAAGTGGCGCAGTGGTTTGGGCACTGGAGCTATGAACATGGCGACCTAAATTCAATTCCTGGCCATGGCTAATATCAGTGGCGAGTGGCACTTGAACCGGTTCTGTGTGTCTGCAATCCTGGTGAGGTCCACCACGGGGCACGGCGCCTCCCGGAGGCATCAGACCAAGATACGTTCCATGATGTCTGGGTGATTTGGGTGGGGTGATGGGTGGTCAGGAGGATGAACAGGTGATGGACAGCTGGGTGATGGGTGGATAAAAGGGTCTTGGTGGGGTGATGGATGGATGGATGGAAGGATATTCAAGTGGTGGCTGTATTGGTGATGAGGGATGGGGTGAGAAGACTGGTTCTAGTGATGTCATAGGTGGTTGGGTGATAAGGATGGGGTGGGTGTAGGGTTTTTGGTGGTATAATTGGTAGTTGTGAGGGTAGACAGGTGATGGGTGGTGTGGTGTTGAGTGAGCATGAACAGATGGGTGGTCCGTCGTAAACCAACACCCATCTATGGTGCATATGTGAAGACCTACCCGCCCTCCTACTTTAAAGATTATCCAACAACACACAAATAGCACCAGGCACCAAATGCAAACGTCTCCTAATTTAAACATGATGTTTGCAATCCATCGGGCACAAGTTGTCTAAAGGGATGCGGAATTAAGCCACTTAGCTCAGCTCGCAAATGATATTCGGTAGTATTTGTGAGAATATCAATAAGTATAGTGCAGTGTTTTGAAGATTAAATTCATTCTTAGCTCTTACGCTTATCTTCCCACCATTTTCAGGAGAAAAACATGCACAGGTTTTCTGTACCATTACATTTTCCTGTAATAACATTCTACTATTGGACTTGACGGAATATCTCGGGTAGAGATTGAATACATAACCGGACCCATTGACCATCTGATGCTCCCCATGTCTGCTATTTTAATACTGCCAAGCCCTGGCACAAACAGTATGAGCATGCAACATCACAGGATCACACCGTTGTTTAAATATAAGAATGTACAGTACATCGTATAACCAAGTGCATGTATTCTAACACAGCCTCCATAAATTTTGATTTAAAGCTTTCGTGACTGCAGGGATTCATATTATTGCTTGTTTCGGTAAAGTCACGTAAGAAGGGAAATAATAAAATAATATGAAACAATAAAAAAATTAAAACAATAAACAATATTATTTCTCTTCTATGTGACTTTACCGAAAGAACCAAGAATACAGTCTCCTAATTTTACACAGCAGTGCTTCCCTTACACGTGTTTAAGATAAAGATAAAAACAATTAGAATCAGCTCCTTAATTCCCCTTTTCCAATATCTACAGTTAAATTCCACTTCGACCTCACTTAGCACTGAAGATGCGTTCCTGAAGGAGTGAGCACTCATCAAATCGGCACGAAATGGGGTCATTGTATCTATGGGGATGTGTCCCCGACGTCGTTATTTCTTACATATGAGGAATATGAGGGCCTCATTTGGGTATCGGTGATAGTGCTGCTAATAATAATATTTCAGATGGTCAACATTTTATAAGTAAAACATTTTTTTTTAATCATGTTTTACTATAATAACATCAGTGTTATGTCCTGTAACTCACCAGGTGCATCCACCTAACCACGACCCACAGCTACCTGACGCTCAGATCCACCTCGGCCCACCTCATTTCAACATTAAAAGTGATGCTTTGCTCACAATTTCCAGCGCTAACAATTGCAGCCTATATTTCAGACATGATGGGTCTAAAATGCTCACAAAAAACACGCGTAAATAAGGCAGAGGCCAAGACGGAGTAAACACACGTCAGCAGGCGGGTATTCTTTTTTAAGCTGGCTAACTGCAGAATGGCTCCAGGCACACTGTAATAACATTGAATAACAAATTATGTAATAACGTTTTCAAAAAGTAGGTTTTTTTGTATTCGTAACCACGAATTGCAACAATCGAATCGCGGAGGGTGGGCGGCTGATTGGCTCAGAGCGTTCGTATCTCTCATTGGCTGAGAGAATGTAAACAAATATGTCAGGGCTGCATGTTCTCCCACGTAAGTGCTTTTTAGATTTTCATTTTTTTGTGAAAGTGTTCTACAGGACAAAGAGCGCCATAACGAATGAGGGTAGCGAGGTCTGCCTGTACCGTTATTGAAGAATGAGCAGATTTATTTTAAAATCATGAATGCAACTGTTGGAAATCATCTCCAAAATCAAACTGAACGTGATAATTTGGTTTGTTTCATTATGTATGTTGAACCTCTTTTGCACCATACGTAGCCAACCGTGCTAATTGGAGGTGCGGGGAAAGGATAAGAAACAAAACACATTACCCTATCTGTTTCACAAAGCATCTGCTATAAGCACTTTACAGATCTCAATAATTGCACACACAAATATCAATTCAAAGTCTCACCTCGCGATGGCATTGAGTGTGTTCATAAGGCTGGAGACTAAATCATAAAACCTTGATGACAGAGGCAATCACTCAAGTCATATTTACGTTAAATTTAATTTCACCCATACCTCAGTTTCATGCTTGAACAAGTAAATAAAACCACAAAGTATATATATATTTTTAAAGATTAAGTTACGTCATGCTTTAGTTTGGCAAATGAAGCGCATAACCCCTTCAATGTTCATACAAGTTCAGTGTTAATCAGAGTTTTCAGATGTGGGGTTTTGTGGGTTTTTACCGTGAGCGTTTTTATTTCTCAGGACCTTCTGGAAGACAAGACCAGGAACTTGGAGGGGAAGATAGGGCTGTTTGAAAAGTTCCTACAGCAAGCTGAGCAGAAGAATCAGGAGATTGAGGTGACACTCTTTACAAAGAGACGCGTTTTCCTTCATGTAATATTTATCCAGCATTTTGTGTGAGCATGTATATTCACGTTTACAGTTCATCTTGAACAAGGAATCGAATAGTCTTCTAATAGAGCTGTTGTTGAGTAAATGCGTTATAGGTGGATCAGAGGTCAGAGTTCTGAGCTGTCATGGGTAAGGTCCTGGGTTCAAATCCAGACAGTTGCTTCTGATTAATCCGGGTCCTCAAGTATAGTGAGTTGTTGGTCTTAGCAACGAACCTCGTGTCATGAGCAGAGTGAGGTAGCAAGTGCTTCCGTCTACCGTGTATGAAACAGAAGTCACTAGAAGGATCTGAGCGGTAGCTCTGCTGATATCGGCTTCTGTGGGCCGTTCTCCAACATGAGCGGATGCACTGCTCTGCGGGAGATGTCTCCTGATATGCTGCCGATAGTTAAATTGAGATGAAAGTCGGGTGGGGAGGGGTGGGGAAAACTAATATTGTATTGAAACAAATGTGTTACACGACGCAAAAATCCGCTAATCATAATTACGGGTTTTTTTG